>NC_042615.1:798604979-799283339 GCF_901001135.1 Rhinatrema bivittatum | reverse complement strand
TTAATGTGCATCAGACTTTTAAAATGCACCTTTAAATGTAATTCACTTTTTGTGCAGATTAAACACAATCTTTATACATTTTTAAGGAAAAGGAATTATTTTATGCTTTTTTGAAAATGTGGTTTCAATATTTGAGGTACATCCTACTGATTAAGTTCTTGGCATGAAGCAGCTCAGCCTGTATCTTCTTCTACATTGCATATATTTGCTGATGCACCACACAATTCATAAATGTCCACCATTCCAATTCTACCACCTCTGACTTTGCCCCTACAACCGAGTAACTGAGCAGATATGTTTTCATTGTCAAATAATACCACATATATATATTAGAGATGTGAATCGGAACTGATATCGGATCCGATTCTGGTTCCGATTCACATCTATAGAGATGTGAATCGGAACTGAAATCGGATCCGATTCTGGTTCCGATTCACATCTCTAATATATATATAGCCTGAAAGTTTCTATTTCCTAGTTTCTCTTATCACTGACAACCTCAACTGAGGTGTGAGATGTAAACCAAATGCGAAGATGCGTAAATATGTTTGAATAAAATATGGAATGACTTTTTGCTTGTTTAGTTGGTTTCAAACATTCATAAAACTTGGCCGAAGTGTTCATATGCAGCAAGATTGATATGGCTATAGTAATATATATTTCTAACCCGAAGGGCATGCATACTGATGACACAGTGCCTGCAATCTGTGCTAAAGATGGATGCATTTGGAGTGAATGTGTGGAGCTCAATACTTTGTAATACTGACAAAAGTTTATTGTCTGGTCAGGCCTTCAAAAGTTCACCTGCTGACTAATACAGCATAACATCAATAAACAGATACTGAAAACAAGTAAAGATCATCAGGTCCAGATACTCCACTGCAAGCTTTTTACCTTCTTGCGATGAAGCTATTTGTCCAACAGCACTGTTTTAGCATGGTCTGGTTAACTGCAGTAACTATGAACCATGCACATGTCATCATATTTCTCTGCAGATATTAAAGAAGGGCAACATTTTTATTCTTTTTGTGGACTTTTACTCCAACATACATTAACACTTCCATAGAGACAGGGAGGGTAATTTTCAATAGTGTGCATAATTCAGCACATGCATACTGTAAGTAGTTGCATCCAAATTTGTATCTGTATTTTGTAAACAGTGCAGCTAGGAACTGTATAATTTATAAAATATTAGGTATCACCACCCAAAAGGTATGTGCGTATGCATCAATACATGCATCATTTTAGTGCAAGATCACATAATGGGGTAGATTTTTTAAGTTATGCGTGGGCGTAGATTTGTTCGCTCAACCCGGCGTGAACA
This sequence comes from Rhinatrema bivittatum, assembly GCF_901001135.1. Taxonomy (NCBI): domain Eukaryota; kingdom Metazoa; phylum Chordata; class Amphibia; order Gymnophiona; family Rhinatrematidae; genus Rhinatrema; species Rhinatrema bivittatum. The sequence goes on along the minus strand of NC_042615.1, from coordinate 799,282,015 downwards.
AATCTACGCCCAATTTTATAACAAGCGCGCGCTGCCGCGTGCGTGTTAAAAAATCCAGGATCAGCGCGCGAAGGGGGGGTGCACAATTGTGCAACCTGCGCGCGCCGAGCCAAGCAGCCTGCCTCCGTCCCCTTCGAGGCTGCTCCGAAATCGGAGCAGCATCAGAGGGAACTTTTTTTTCCGACCCCTCCACCTTCCCCTCCCTTCCCCTACCTAAACCATCCCCAGCCCTAACTAAATCCCCCCCCCCCACCTTTGTGCAGAAAGTTACGCCTGCCAGAGGCGCGCGCCGGTGGGCTGCCGGCGTGCCATTCCCCGGCCTGAGGGCTGGTTCAGAGGCCTTGGTCACGCCCCCAGAATGCCCCCGGGCCTGAGGCAGGCGTAACTTGCATGCGACGCTGTATCGGAGCACTCGGCCCTGCCCCGGGACCACTGCCATGCCCCGGACACCCCTGACCGCTGTCACGCCCACGGCCACGCCCCCAGGATGCATCCCTGCCCATGGCCCTGCCCACGGACTGCCCCTTTTTCGAAGCCTCGGGACATACGCGCGTCCCGGGGCTTGCACAGCCAAGCCTATGCAAGTTAGGCTCAGTGCGTGCAGGGGCAGCTTTTCAGGGGTTATACGCGTATCTTACGCGCGTAACCCTTTGAAAATCTGTCCCATAACCTACTTGTAAAATGTATAAATATAAGCATACTTCCAAACTCTGCTCTGAAATGACCTCAGAATTCCCTCTTTGTACACATATACTTTGTGCATGGCAGACATAGTACTTATCTAATCCCGATCTTCTGAAAATGCATTTGCTGTGCATAGAGGTTACTTACAAACATATATGCAAATTTTACATGCATAACTGCTGCAGAAGTCTTGGAAAACTAAACCGAAATCCTTACTTTCAAAAGTTTTGTCTTAGATAAAGGGTGAGAGAAACTCTGTTTACAACTGAGTATATGTACAACTGAGTAATGCCCGGGGACCTTCGTTTTCAGTTTTTATGTTATTTCCCTGGGAATTTCAATGCTGTTACAAAAAAAAAGTCAAAGGAAAATGACTATGTTATAAAAAGCCCAGAAAAATCAGTGGAAAATTCATTTTGTCACAGATTTATTTTGTTATAACACTGAAATTCTCAAGTAAAATAAAATAACATCTTAAAATAAAGGTCCCTATAGACAATGCATGAAATATTTGATTTATCTGACGTGCTTTTTGAGTTTGTAAACCTATTTTTGCCAGATCTGTTATGCTGGTGGTGGACCTTTGGCCCGAGGTGGGGTTGACGCTAATTGCAGGCCAAACCCTTTGGGTCCCCACCATCAGGAGGCAGAGCAGGCTAGGAAATAGAGGCCAACTGGAGCTTCGCCAATACCAGCCCACGTTCCCTGCAGGTTGAGCCCTTGGGTGCTGGGGCCGGCTGGTCTTAGGTGGGCCTCTGTATAACGACTCCCAGTTGGTGATGACAAGGGTTCACCAGGGATCAGCAGAGGTATCAGTGGACCGAAGGTGGTCTGGACAAGGCAGGGTTCCAGAGACCCGGATGCCGACAGGAACAGAGTAGAACAGGAGTCATCCAGGTAATAATAGGCCGAAGCCTGAGAGGCCAAGTCCATAGGATACTAAAGGGGAGATCAAGACAAGCTGGAGTCAGGGCACGCAGCAAGCAAGCAAGGTACCCGGAAGCAGAGCAAGGGTCAAAGCCAGGAGATCAGTTCAAGCATAGTCTAGTGAAGCAGGGGTCAATACAGAGGATCAGTCCAAGCATAGTCCAATGAAGCAGAGGTCAGTACCAGAGAATCAGTCCAAGCACAGTCCAACAAAGCTGAGGTCAGTAAGAGAGAATCAGTCCAAGGGAACAAGGAGGAGACAAACGAGCAAGCAGGAACAGGAACCAGGAACAATGACAGGGACAGGAGCCAGGAACGATAACAGGAACAGGAACCAGGAATGATAAGCAATGAGCACACGAGCAATCGAGGAGATCTGTTGCCAAGGCGAGCTCTGATTGTCAGAACTCACCTTAAATAGTCCTAGGCTGGTAACATCATAAGAAGGGGCTGGCAGCCCTATCCTGCCACGGGCCATTTAAATGAAGGGCAGAGGAGCGTGCGCGCACCTAGGGGAGTGAATGTGAGGAGCCGGCGGTGGCAGGCAGGCCACAAAAGAGGAGCACAGTGCTGGTCCCCCCCCCCCCCGCATGCTTATATAGTGGGGGCCCCCGGCAAGTTGGCAGAACACTGGGTGAGGAAGGCCAGTCGCTGGGACCATGGTTGGCCGACACAACAAGATCTGTACTTCAATATTAAATATATTTATAACACTTAAGTAGAAAAGATCCATTTTCTTGTGATAGATACAGTTTATAAGAACATAAGAAATTGCCATGCTGGGTCAGACCAAGGGTCCATCAAGCCCAGCATCCTGTTTCCAAGAGAGGCCAAAACCAGGCCACAAGAATCTGGCAATTACCCAAACACTAAGAAGATCCCATGCTACTGTTGCAATTAATAGCAGTGGCTATTCCCTAAGTAAATTTGATTAATAGCTGTTAATGGACTTCTCCTCCAAGAACTTATCCATAAGCTCTAGGTCTGACCTAGGTCTGACCTAGAGCTTATCCATAAGCTCTAGGTCAGAAATCTCATACTTTAACTACAGATGGCCTAAGTTAATTCTTATTTGTATACTCTCTCAGTTTAAGATTGATACATGTCCTGGTAGTCTCTACACAGTGTTTTTCAGGAACTAAAGTAATGCATTCTGGTACCATTTTGCAAAACTTTAAGACACATCTTATAGACTGATTTTTATGGGCAACCAACTTGACACCTGCCCAATTTCTTTCTCCTAATGGCTAATCTTATGACGGTTTTGTGCTAACTCTGCCAACATAATAAATGAAGATTTAGGTGGAAAATCATTATCCTTGGAGGTGACAACATAACTGAGAGATCATTAATGTTTTCTTAATACCTTGTTATCATTCCTATAAGAAGTAGCTCTTGCAACTTAACAAATCCAATGAACATGATTTCTCAGATCCTACATGAACTGAAACAAAAATAACTGGAAATACGGAGTTGAGTAATCTGCTATACAGGGAAGCTCCAAAACAAATTGGTGCAAAAGACGGGAAGAACATAATGTTGCCCACGAGCCAGAAAACTTGCAGCAGTCAAGAAAGCTTAAACTGATAGAAAAGGCAGGCTACCAGTGGAAGGCAGAAGGGCAAAAGGTTTATTGAGCTTAACATTTAAAAGTTGCCAGGGAGGGAAAAACTAAGGCAAAAAAACTGAGTTAGCATGAAAGATAATTCAGACAAGGTGTAGGATCATGCAAGAAGAAAACAGTAGCAGGATAAACACATTTATATTCTATGGGCGCAATTCTTTTTGGCCTTTAGAAGTCTATTACTAGACAAATCCCAATTTGTAACTGTAGTAAATCAGATATTCAGAAGATACTGCTGAAATAAAGAAAATGTTCATTATAGGCAAAAATGTTTAGGTATGCAGGAAAAGGAGCCCCATATATTATACATTCTATTAATAACCTCTGGTTTACTCACAGATATAATCAGAAAATACACACACACACACACATATGTATATAAATATATATATATATATACCTGTTCTCTTCATCTCTGGTCGTGCACAGACTGATATATATTTACTACATTTTGAAACAGGTGTAAATAGAAACATAGAAACATAGAAACATAGAAATGACGGCAGAAGAAGACCAAACGGCCCATCCAGTCTGCCCAGCAAGCTTCACACATTTTTTCTCTCATTCTTATCTGTTTCTTTTAGCTCTTGGTTCTATTTCCCTTCCTCCCCCCACCATTAATGTAGAGAGCAGTGATGGAGCTGCATCCAAGTGAAATATCTAGCTTGATTAGTTAGGGGTAGTAGGGGTAGTAACCGCCGCAATAAGCAAGCTACACCCATGCTTATTTGTTTTAACCCAGACTATGTTATACAGCCCTTATTGGTTGTTTTTCTTCTCCCCTGCCGTTGAAGCAGAGAGCTATGCTGGATATGCGTGAAGTATCAGTTTTTCTTCTCCCCTGCCGTTGGAGCAGAGAGCTATGCTGGATGTGCATCGAAAGTGAAGTATCAGGCACATTTGGTTTGGGGTAGTAACCGCTGTAACAAGCCAGCTACTCCCGGCTTTGTGAGTGCAAATCCTTTTTCCACATTTCCTCTTGCTGTTGAAGCTTAGAGTGATGTTGGAGTCACAGTAACCATGTGTATGTTTATTGAATAAGGGTATTGTGTCCAGGCAGTAGCCATCATTCTGGCGAGTCACCCACTCTTCATTGGCGGCCTCTTGACTTTATGGATCCACAGTGTTTATCCCACGCCCCTTTGAAGTCCTTCACAGTTCTGGTCTTCACCACTTCCTCCGGAAGGGCATTCCAGGCATCCACCACCCTCTCCGTGAAGAAATACTTCCTGACATTGGTTCTGAATCTTCCTCCCTGGAGCTTCAAATCGTGACCCCTGGTTCTGCTGATTTTTTTCTTATGGTAAAGGTTTGTCGTTGCCTTTGGATCATTAAAACCTTTCAAGTATCTGAAAGTCTGTATCATATCTCCTCTGCTCCTCCTTTCCTCCAGGGTGTACATATTTAGATTCTTCAATCTCTCCTCGTACGTCATCCGATGAAGATCCTCCACCTTCCTGGTCGCCCTTCTCTGTACCGCTTCCATCTTGTCTTTGTCTTTTTGTAGATACGGTCTCCAGAACTGAATACAGTATTCCAGGTGAGGCCTCACCAAGGACCTGTACAAGGGAATAATCACTTCCCTTTTCTTACTCGATATTCCTCTCTCTATGCAGCCCAGCATTCTTCTGGCTTTTGCTATCGCCTTGTCGCATTGTTTCGCAGACTTCATATCATTAGACACTATCACCCCAAGGTCCCTCTCCTGCTCCGTGCACATCAGCCTTTCCCCCCCCCCATCGAATACAGTTCATTCGGATTTCCACTCCCCATATGCATGACTTTGCACTTCTTGGCATTGAATCTCAGCTGCCATATCTTCGACCACTCTTCCAGTTTCCTTAGATCCCGTCTCATTCTCTCCACTCCTTCCGGCGTGTCCACTCTGTTGCAGATCTTAGTGTCATCCGCAAAAAGACAAACCTTACCTTCTATCCCGTCCGCAATGTCGCTCACAAAGATATTGAACAGGACCGGTCCCAACACCGATCCTTGCGGTACACCACTTAAAACCGCTCTCTCTTCAGAGAAGGTTCCATTTACCATCACACATTGTCTTCTGTCCGTCAACCAATTTGCAATCCAGGTCACCACCTCGGCACTCACTCCTAAGCTTCTCGTTTTATTCACCAGTCTCCTGTGCGGAACCGTATCAAAAGCTTTGCTGAAATCCAAGTATATGATATCGAGTGCTCTTCCTTGATCCAATTCCTTGGTTACCCAGTCAAAAAAGTCAATCAGATTTGTTTGACAGGATCTTCCCCTGGTGAATCCATGTTGCCTCTGGTCCATCAATTCTCCGGACTGTAGATAGTTCACTATTCTCTCTTTCAGCAGTGACTCCATTACTTTTCCCACCACCGAAGTGAGGCTAACCGGTCTGTAGTTGCCAGCCTCCTCCCTGTTCCCACTCTTGTGAAGTGGGACCACCACCGCTCTTCTCCAATCACTCGGAACCACTCCCATTTCAAGGGATCTATTGAACAGGTCACACAGCGGACCCGCCAGAACATCTCTGAGCTCCCTCAATATCCTTGGATGAATCCCATCAGGCCCCATGGCTTTGTCCACTTTCAGGTTCTTTAGCTCTTCCCACACATTTTCTACTGTAAAAGGATTTTCATCTATTCCATTTCCTTCCAGTTTCTTGTTGTGTAGAGATGGTCCTTCTCCAGGGTCTTCTTTAGTGAACACAGAGCTGAAGTATTCGTTTAATATTTCTGCCATTTCTTCGTCTCTCTCCACACATTGATCATTATCACCTTTCAATTTTACTATACCAGGCTACCAGGCTACAGTATCAAACAGTTCCATTTACTTCTTATGAACAGAGTCTGAAATTGGTGCTGTACAACCTTTTTATGGTTGGAACAAAATAAGAAAGCAAGCTGGCATAAATGTCCTTCTTGAACTGTGTAGCATAACAAACCCGGAACAAGTTTCCACTATTTTTAAGCAATGATTAATGTTTTCTATTCTAAGGTCATTTTAAAGGGCCAGTGCTGTATTCTTACCCAAGATCCTGGAGAATCACATCTTAAAGGGACCATGCAATATGCAAATTAGGGGGACGATAAACTCGGTGTCGGTTTTCATTACTGCAGCCCGCCGGTTATGAAAACCGACGCCGAGCATATCGACGTCAGTCTTCAAAGCGGCCGGCAGAGATTTTTTTTTCTTTTTTTTTTAACTTTTAAAAAAGTACAGAAAAGCAGTTTTTTCTGCTTTTCTGTACTTTTTTTCAGTGAGCTTTTTTTCAGTGAGCTCACTGTTTAACTCGCATCCGACAGCGGGTTAAACAGTGCACTCAGCTGAGTGCACTGTATTGCATCATTCCCAAAGAATGATTCGTGGTTGATTACTCCCTTTCTAAAGCTGCACTTAAGGCGTTACTGTTGGGAATTTTCCACATCACAAAGGACTTGCAATCTAAGATGTAGGTTTTAAAAGAGTTACATGCGTCAAAACAGGGAGATACACGCGTGATGCACAGATTGAAAAAGGCCTGCGGCCACACGCGTATCTCCCAGTATGCGGATAAAACAGGTTTGCCAAAGAAGTGTTGGGATGAGGGCGTGGTCTGGGTGGGGCATGGGAGGGTTAGGACTGCAGCATGCAGTCAGTTATGTGCACTGGCACATGCAAGGAGCCCACAACCACGTAACTTACTTCTGCTATGGGCTGCGTATAAGTAGAGAAATTAAACAAAAAGAGCAGTTAGCGGGGGTTTAAGGGTCTGGATTAGTAGGGTAAAAGGGAGGCTAGTTAGGTAGGGGGTATAGGAAGTCCTCTTTTTACTGGGGTGACCTGGGAGGGAACTGAGAAATAGGCCTAATGTGTCGCCATGCGCCTCTACTAAAATCCCCCCACTTACGCGCTCAAAACAGCATTTGCGCGCACATGCGCATGTCGATATAAAACCTTGCACACATGTATGCGCGGATAGCAGATTTTATAACATGCGTGCATAAATGCACGCATGTTATAACGTTGGTGCCTCCATGTGCACATGTGCCAGCAAACACATGCACATGTGCGCATGTGCGTCAATTTGAAAGTCAACGCTTAAATTTCAACTTAAGACAATGGACAAATGGACAATGGACAATGGACACTGCACAAAATCACACGGAACTACAATGAGAGAAGGGGGAATTGAACCCTGGCTTCCCTAGATCTCACTGCTGTTTCCAATAGGCTACTCTTCCATGCCAAGTTGTCTGAATCTGTCCTGGTGACGCCACAGCCATTCAGGTTTTCAGGCTAACCAGAATGCAGGAATGAGATAAATATACAGGGTCATTATAAAAGGCACACGTGTGTGCCCTTAAAAGCACAAATCAGTGTATGAGTGGAGAGGCTGCAATTTAAATGCTGCTTGCAAGTATGCACATATCATTTGAAGTATCCCTACCATGCATATTTTGGCTAGGGCTTTAGTGGCTTTTATGCACATATGCAGGTTGTTACGCGCTCCGCCTGCAGCCGTCCCCCGCACAGGACCACTCACCTGTATAGTTCTTCAGCGGGTCCTGGGACGACCTTCCTTGCAGTAGCTGCTAGCCCAGCTAGGCCCCGGCATCCCGCGGTGGCGGTCGCCGGGCCTTTCACTGCACGCCAGGCCTCACGCCAAGGTTCGGCATCTTCCTCCATGCTAGCCACGCCCATACGTGCGCGTGCGCGAGATCTGCCCAGAGACTTGTAGGGCTGAGGGCGGGCCTGGGTTCTGCAGCATGCCCTTTTTGATCTACAATATAAGGAAGTTCCTGACTTCACTTCCTTGCCTTGGCAATCGGGTCGGCTTGTATGCTAGATTGTCTTCGCGTTTGTTCCTATTTATTCCTAGATTCGTTCCAGGATCCTTCTGTTCCAGTTCTGTTCCTGGCTTGTTCTTGCATCCTCGTTCCTGAGTCCTGCCTGTTCCTGTGTTCGTCTATCTGCCTTCCCAGGTAGTACCCTCGGACTGACTTCTGGTACTGACCTCGGCTTGTTCCTGACCTGTCAGCCGCCTGTCTATGACCCCGGCTAGTTTCTGACTCATCTGTCTGTCTGCCGCCTGCCTTTAAGGACCCCAGCCTGTTCCAGACCTGCTTGTCTATCTGCTGCCTGCCTCAAGACCTCAGCCTGTTCCAGACATGTTTGCCTGTCTGCTGCTTGCCTCAAGAACCTCAGCCTGTTCCAGACCTGCTCACCTGTCTACCGCCTGCCTCTAGACCTCTGCTTGACTCTGACTACATCTGACCTCCGGTATCTGACCCTTGCTTCGGTGACTACTCCACAGACTGACCTATGGACATTGACCTTTCGCCTTCCTTACCTCACCTCCAGATTCTGGCTCTGTTCCTCGTCTTGTCATCACCAACTCTGTTCTGGTTCTCCCTGCTCCAGCTCAAACCTGACCGTGCTCCTTCTCTGTCTGTGGGCATGCCGGACATCCATTCTCCCAGGATACCCCGCGAGGCCCACCTAAGTCCAAGCAGCCTGGGTCCCTATGGGCTCCTCCCGGGGGGACCTCGAGCTTCCAGTGGTGAAGCTCTACCTAGCCTCTGTCTCCTTCAGTGCTCTGCCCACTGGGGCCAGTTACCTCCTGTTTCCTTTCAGGAGCCATTCCATCCTTGCCCCAGGACAAGAGTCCACCCCGAGTGCATCACAGGTGGCTTTTAAAACATACTTGCTTGAGGGAAAAAAATGTTATTCAAAGTATTCCACCAGTTGCCCAGTACAAATTGAGGTCTTAAGAACATAAGAAAATAAGAAATTGCCATGCTGGGTCAGACAAAGGGTCCATCAATCCCTGCATCCTGTTTCTAACAGTGGCCAAACCAGGCCACAAGAACATGGCAAATACCCAAACATTAAGAAGATCCCATGCTACTGATGCTAGTAATAGCATAGGCTATTCCCTAAGTCAGCTTGATTAATAGCAATTAATTGACTTCTCCAAAAACTTCTCCAAACCTTTTTTAAACCCAGCTACACAAACTGCACTAACCGCATCCTCTGGCAACAAATTGTAGAACTTAATTTTGCATTGAATGAAAAATAATTTAATCCAATTAATCTTAAATGTGCTACTTGCTAACTTCATGGAGTGCCACCTAGACCTTCTATTTTCCGAAAGTGTAAATAAATGATTAACATCTACTTGTTCAAGACCTCTCATGATTTTAAAGACCTCTATCATATCCTCCCTCAGCTGTCTCTTCTCCAAGCTAAACAGCCCTACCCTGTTCAACCGTTCCTCATAGGGGAGCAGTTCCATCCCATTTATTATATGGCCACCCTTCTCTGTACCTTCTCCATCGCAACTATATCTTTTTTGAGATGCGGCGACCAGAATTGTACACAGAATTCAAGGAGTATTCTCAGCATTGAGCGATACAGAGGCATTATGACATTTTCTGTTTTGTTAACTATTTCCTTCTTAATAATTCCTAACATTCTGTTTGCTCTTTTGACTACTGCAGCACACTGAGCCGATGATTTCAAAGTATTATCCACTATGATGCCAGATCTTTTTCCTGGAAACTAACATCGTGTAACTACAGCATGGGTTATTTTCCCCTATATGCAACACCTTGCACTTGTCCACATTAAATTTAATCTGCCATTTGGATGCCCAATCTTCTACACTCATGCAATGTATCACAATCCGCTTGTGATTGAATAATTTTGTATCATCTGCAAATTTGATAACCTCAACCATCGTATTCCTTTCCAGATCATTTATAAATAAATTGAAAAGCACCAGTCCAAGTACAGATCCCTCCATTGTTTACTAGAGATGTGAATCATGTGCCAGATCGTCATAACGATCAGGTTCGCCTGGGGAGGGGGGGGGGGGGGGGAGAAATCTGATCGATAAGATATGTGAATTGGAATCGTTTCCGATTCCAATTCACATCGCAATTTTTTTTTTTTTAGGGAGGCCCGCGCCGCTAAAAAAAAACCCCACCCGACCCTTTAAATTGACCCCCCCTTAGCCTCCCCCACCCTCCCGACCCCCCCAAAAAAACCTTTTAAAATTACCTGGTGGTTAAAGGAGGCCTTGGGGAGCGATTTCCAGTTCCCAGGCATCAGCTGCGCTAAAAAAAATGGTGCCGATGCCCCTTTGCCCTTACTATGTGACAGGGTATCCGTGCCATTGGCCGGCCCCTGTCACATGGTAGGAGCACTGGATGGCCGGCGCCATCTTTAAAGATGGCGCCGGCCATCTTTACTCATCAGACCCTATTATAGAGTATAGTATATTAGGGGCTGATGAGAAAAGATGGCCGGCGCCATCTTTAAAGGGAGGCCCGCCATGGCACCGGCCATCTTTACTCATCAGCCCCTATTATACTATACTCTATAATAGGGGCTGATGAGTAAAGATGGCCGGCGCCATCTTTAAAGATGGCCCCGGCCATCCAGTGCTCCTACCATGTGACAGGGGCAGGCATCAGCGCCATTTTTTTTAGCGCAGCTGATGCCTGGGAACGGGAAATCGCTCCCCGAGGCTCCCCTGGACCACCAGGTAATTTTAAAAGGTTTTGGGGGGGTCGGGAGGGTGGGGTCGATTTAAAGGGTCAGGTGGGTTGTTTTTTTATTGGGCCATCGGCGCCATTTTAATTAGTGGCAGCCAAAATGGTGCCGATGGCCCGAGAGCGGGAGATCACGCCGGGACCCCCCCATTGGACCACCAGGTAATTTAATATTTTGGGGGGGTTCGGGAGGGTGGGGAAGGGTAAGGAATTGGTTTTAAAGGGTCGGGGTGGGTTTAGGGGTTGTTTTGGTGTGCCGGTTTTCACGCCCTCCCCCAAATAATTCCCGTGCCCTATTTAACGATTTAGGACGATTTATGACGATAAATCGGGGGCATTTGTATTGTATCGAGCACTCTGATGATTTAGTACGATTTTAAAATTATCTGACGATAATTTTAATCGTTCAAAAACAATTCACATCCCTATTGTTTACCCTTTTCTATTGAGAAAATTAATCCTACTCTCTGTTTCCTGTCTTTTAACCAGTTTGTAATCCATGAAAGGACCTCACTTCCTATCCCATGACTTTTTTAGTTTTCTTAGAAGTTTCTCATGAGGGACTTTGTCAAATGCCTTCTGAAAATCCAAATACACTATGAGGTAGATCTTTAAAAAGTACGCGTGCGCGTACTTTTGTTTGCGCAACCGGTGCAAACAAAAGTACACCGAATTTCATAAGATACGCGCATAGCTGCGCGTATCTTATAAAATCCGGGGTCGGCATGCGCAAGGCTGCGCAAAATCGGCAGCCTGCGCGCGCCGAGCCACTCAGCCTGCCTCCGTTCTGTCCGAGGCCGCTCCGAAATCGGAGCGGCCTCGGAGGGAACTTTCCTTCTGCGTCCCCCCACCTTCCCCTCCCTTCCCCTATCTAACTCACCCTCAAGCCCTACCTAAATCCCCCCTACCTTTGATGTACAAGTTACGCCTGCTTGAGGCAGGCGTAACTTGTGCACACCCGCCTCGGCATCCCCCAGCACAGGCCGCAGTGTTGCGGGACTCAGGACCGCCCTCCCGGCCTGCTTCTGAACCATCGCCACGCCCCCGTACCCGCCTCGGACCACCCCCCTGACCCCAAACACGCCCCCGGACACACCCCCGGCCGGCCGACATGCCCCCCAGATATGCCCCCTTCCGCCCCTTTTAATATGCCCCAGGACTTACACGCGTCCCGGGGCTTTGCACATGCCGGCAGCCTATGCAAAATAGACACGCCAGAGCGCGAGTGCCCTGCGTGCATAAATCTGGAAGGATTTACGTGTGCAGGGCTTTTAAGATCTACCTCGGTTCACCTTTATCCACATGTTTATTAACCCCTTCAAAAAAATGAAGCAGATTTGTGAGGCAAGACTTCCCTTGGATAAATCCATGTTGACTGTGTTCCATTAAACCATGTGTTTCTATATGCTCTGTGATTTTGCTCTTTAGAATAGTTTTCACTATTTTTCCTGGCACTGAAATCAGGCTCACTAGTCTATAGTTTCCTGGATCTGCCCATGAACCCTTTTTAAATATTAGTCTTACATTGGCCACCCTCCAGTATTCAGGTACAATGGATGATTTTAATGATAGGTTACAAATTGTAACTAATTGGTCTTAAATTTCATGTTTTAGTTCATTCAGAACCCTGGGATGCATACCATCCAGGCCAGGTGATTTGCTACTCTTTAATTTGTCAGTCTGACCAACTACATCTTCCAAGATCACAGTGATTTGGTTCAGATCATCTGACTCATCACCCTTGAAAACCATCTCCAGAACTGGTATCTCTCCAATATCCTCATTAGTAAACACAGAAGCAAAGAATTAATTTAGTCTTTTTGCTATGGTCTTAACTTCCCTAAGAGCCCCTTTAATCCCTTGATCATCTAACGGTCCAACCGACTCCCTCACAGATTTCTTGCTTCGGATATATTTCAAAAAGTTTTTATTATGAATTTTTGCCTCTACGGCCAACTTCATTTCAAATTATCTCTTTGCCTGTTTTCTCAATGTTTTACACTTAACTTGAAAATGCTTATGCTTTTTCCTATTTTCTTCAGATGGATCCTTCTTCCAAATTTTGAAGGATGGTTTTTTTTGGCTAAAATAGCCTTTTTCACCTCACATTTTAACCTTGCTGGTAATCGTTTTGCCTTCCTTCCACCTTTTGTAATGCGTGGAATACATCTGGACTGCATATCTAGGACTGTATTTTTAAACAATGTCCATGTCTGATGAACACTTTTAACCTTTGCAGCTGCACCTTTCTGTTTTTTTTTCTATTTTCCTCATTTTATCAAAGTTTCCCTTTTGAAAGTTTAGTGTTAGTGTAGATTTACTTAATGTCTCCCTTCCAGTTATTAGTTTAAATTTGATCATGTTATGATCACTATTGCCAAGTGGCCCCTCCACCGTTACCTCTCTCACCAAATCCTGCATTCCACTAAGAATTAAATCTAAAATAGCTCCCTTTCTCATTGGTACCTGAACCAATTGCTCCATGAAGCAGTCATTTATTACATCCAGTCAATATTGGGGTAATTCAAATCTCCCATTGTTACTGCACTGCCAAATTGGTTAGCTTCCCTAATTTCTCTTAGCATTTCCAGACTCAGGTTAAACCCAATTCTCTCCAACATTCAACCTCCAAGCAACAATTTTCTTTTTACAACCATCCTGGCAACCTACCCTAAGCATTATCAACATCCAGAATTTTCATTATTTCTGATCTCTTCCTTATTGTTAAAAACTATATTTATTTGAATTGATCAATTCATTGTAAATCACACACTTCCCTTTTTGGAAAGTCTACCATTTTACGGGTTAATATACTATGTTAAAGTTACTATCTTTTCTTCTTCTTGCTCCTAGTTGTACAACTCCTTGTTTTATTGTAACTGCATCTATACTATGTTTAGTACATATTATCTCGTTCTCTGTTACGGTTATCACCCCATTGTTTATTGTAAACCGGCTTGATGTGACATTTTCACGAATGCCGGTATAGAAAAAAATCTAAATAAATAAATAAATAAATCTGACTGACCATTTTGTCCAGGTGGACGGTAGTATACTCCTATCACTATACTCTGACCCAACACACATGGGATTTCTACCCATATAGATTCTACTGTGCATTTAGTCTCTTGTATGATCTTTATCCTGTTGGACTCTATACCCTCCCGGACATAAAGTGCCACACCCCCACCAATTTGATCCTCCCTATCATTGCAATATAATTTATACCTTGATAGAGCACTGTCCCATTGGTTATCTTCCTTCCACCAGGTCTCTGTGATGCCAATTATGTCAATCTCATCATTTGCTGCTATACACTCTAACTCTCCCATCTTCCTTCTTAGACTTCTGGCATTGGCATACAGACATTTCAAAGTGTGGTTTTTGTTTGTATTAACAACGTGCTTTTCAGTTGTTAGGGATAATTTGGAAGTCATTAGCTTCAGTGATTTTTTACATATAGGCACATGGACTATGTTTGCTTTTAAAGGAACCTCTATGTTGGGATGCCCTAACTCTCCTGTTTCATTACTATCCTTCAAGGATGCATTCCTCCGATCCATGCACCGCTGAGTGACTGTTGGCTTTCCCCCTTCTTCTAGTTTAAAAGGTACTATATCTCTTTTTTAAAAGTTAGTGCCAGCAGCTTGGTTCCACTCTGGTTAAGGTGGAGCCCATCATTTTGGGGAAGTCTACCCCTTCCACAAACGTTTCCCCAGTTCCTTACAAAGCTGAAACACTCTTCCCTGCATCATTGTTTCATCCACGCATTGAAACGCTGGAGCACTGCCTGCCTCTGGGGACCTGCACGTGGAACTGGAAGCATTTCAGAGAATGCCACCCTGGAGGTTCTGGATTTCAGCTTTCTACCTAAAATCATAAATTTGGCTTCCAGAACCTCTCTCCCACATTTTCCTATATCATTGGTGCCCACATGTACCATGACAGCCGGCTCCTCCTCAGCACTGTCTAAAATCCTTCACCGCCCCTCTGGTTCTTTATCCTGCAAGCTTCCACTTAACCCTGAATCCACACGCTGTGTTAAATGCCCTAAAACTCTATATCTCCAGCTTGCTACTCATCAGGAACAGAAGTAAACTTATGTGGATAGGAAGCCGACATGTGCCATGGTCAGCTCTTTTAATATATGACTTACGCACATCCTGGAATGCCCATGCTCTGCCCAGGCTCATGGCTTTTTTCTGCTCCCTTATTCTTAATGCACGCAAGGTATGTACGCGTGTACTCCGTGGCTTTTTAAAATGTGTGTTGCTTGCGCGAGGCCCTCATATGTGTGCATGTGGCCAATTTCGCACGAGCAACACTTTTAAAATCGACTCTATACTCTTTATCCAGTGTAATCCTAAATGTAATTGCATGCATCCCTTCATATCTGTATTTGAATTGTTTTCTCTTACTGTTCCATTTCTCAGCCATTCCTTTGGTCAGTTTATTTTTCCTTCTTTATTATATACCTTTTGGCTAATGGATAAAGTTTAAGGGAAGTTTTAACTATTTGTAATAAACTGTTTTTGTTCTTTTGTAGCTACAGTGGCATGCTGCTCCTGCAGCCGCAGAATCAGGCAGAACCATACAAGGAGGAAAAATATTGGTTCCCTAGGAAATAAAGAATCTGAGAGGTGAATTGTATTTAATTTTTTTCTGCTAAGTAAATAAATGCTTTCCATTGCACAGGCACCCTTGACCATTTAACAAAGCCGGTACTGATGATAAAATATAATCTCTTAACACTAGGCCACTAAAAAATGTCTAGAAAGTATGGGGTCTTATTTACTAAAATGACAATATTATGAAAAGAGACAAATGGATAGCTTTCTCCAGCTAAAATTAGCTGAATAAGGTGTCTGGAATATTCAGCGGGATAAATGCCTGCTGAATATGTTCTAATAATGTTATCTGTGTATATCTATCCAGATACATTTCAGGCCTAACCAGCCATGTTTGAATAAAGATGGTTCGGTTTAAAGCTATCTGGGAATGTATCCTCAGATAACTTTAGCTTTAACTGGCAATATACAAATTATATATAGTGAAAAAAAAAAATCCTAGTAGCCCTGCCAATCCAATCCACCTCCTTGTTCCCTGCTAACGATGATAACGTGGTGCTCAAACTTCCGCCCTCTACCAAGTCCCCGCAAAGATACAAAAAACATTGCAGGCCTATCAGCCTGATAAGCCTCCCCAACTCCTGCCCCTCAAATTTGCAAACTAAATATTGAATCCTGACTCCCACCCCCCCCATGCCTCAAGTTCCACTTCCCCTTCTCCCTCCCCCTCCCCCCTAACCACAAACCCAACTCGAGCTATCCTGCCTCATCTGGCAGTCTCCCCCCCCCAAAATAAATGAATAAATAAATAAATAAATAAAATTTCCTACAGTTCCCGGGAGCTCGATATAAGCATCCAGCTCCCAGCGGCATCGAGTCATGCTTTGATAGCAATGCTGATATAATAAGCTGCCAGCACTGCCATCAGAATAATGCTCTGACAGCAAGGCTGGCAGCTCCCTCCCTCCCTTTTCTATTTGCACTTTTCACCCGTTTCATAAATTAAGACATTGCTTCACTTAAAACCTCCGAGCTTTTTTTTTTTTTTTTACTGAGCTTCCTTCTCCTGTTCACAAATTAGTAAATATTTGTGCTTTAGCAGTTTAAGAATAGTAGACTCTCTCATAGTTTATTGCCTTTCTTTCTTTTTAATTCTATCCTTGTTTTATTTATTTGGGTAAAAAAACACATTAGTCAAGTTGATAGAAGAACTTACTAAGAGAGTGGTGAATAGATTCAGTTGACTTTGGAATGGAATACGGATGCTGATGCTGAAACAGTGTAAAAATATAAATGTGTTATGTGATCAGGTTTTAAGTGTTACTTATTTAGTTTATATTCCACCTTTCAAGCACTTCAGACGGGATTACATTCCAGTATTATAGGTAGTTCTCTGTCCCAGAGGGCTTACAAACTAAGGGCCTCATTTATTAAGCATTTTTTCTCATAGACATAAAATGGGAGAAAAACGTCTATAAATCAGGCCCTAAGTGTGTAACAGGCAATTGAAGGTGAAGTATTTTGTCCAAGGTCAGATGAGAGCATGAGATTTGTAGACTGGATTTCCCACTAGGATACCCCTCCATTCACAGTAGCACAGCATCTGTTTCAAGGGATAATTAGTATATCTGTCTGACTAGATATTGACCCATTAACTCTCCTGTTACATTCCCAGATCTCTACCCCAACAAAGAGCCCCCAACCTCCGCGGAATAGACTTTGGAACCTTGACTCATCCCCTCGCCCAATACAGCCCTCTGGTGTTGTTGAAGGGTTGATGGTAATAACAGCAATGCATGAAGCACCAGTAGTCGGCATCATTTGGTGGAGTGTAGCGGGGCCAGCAGAAGAGCAATCAGGTCTCTCCTGCTGGTGAAGACTAGGACCTTTTGAAATTGTAAAGACTTATTTTGGAGGGGTAGGATGGGAGGTCAAGAGGGTCAAGGTTCAATTAATGGTGAAGTGGGTTGCCTTGAGAGAAGATCCAGAGCTATATCGAGGAGATCGACATGAATGGGGCAAGTGCTGTCTCTTGTGGTGTTTGTCAATTCAGGCAGTATTGGGGGTTGCCTTAAAAAAGAATCTCTAGTCTGTATATTTGGGATTGGAGCTCAGTATTGAGGGATTGGGTCTGTATCAAATGGTCAGAGCTACATGTTAAGGGGTCCAGTGCACTGTTCCCTCTAAACTATGCATGTGTGCATGTGCACACAGGGCATGAACCCTGTGCCCATGGCAAAATATAGCGCAAACATAAAATGGCATAATAGTATATATATCTTTACTATATATTTATGTGTATCTATAAACAAATTAAAAAGAATGTTTAATTTATTTGATATTTTCTATTTGTTTAAAACAAATGATATGCTAAAATATCTTATTATTTCATTATTTTTATTTAAAAGATTACTTACATTTATTGTGATTTTAGCCTAGAATATGAATGTGAACACATAATATGTGATTGTTGACCAAGAATAGGAATGCTGATATTGTAAACCATTGTGATCTTCATTTGGAATGATGGTATATAAAATGTCTAAATAAATAAAAATAAAAATAATCAAGAGACCAATATTTTTTTCATTATCCTTGTTCAGGCACAAAGCTTACAAAACGTTGCACAAAAAAACTTTTTGCGCTATCAGGTGAATTTTCAAAGTAGTTACGAGCATAAATGTACTATTGCAGCAATTTTCAAAAATCATTTACATGCATAATGTGAACTTACGGAAGTAAATCATATGGACAATTCAATATCATACATTGCAGCAATTTTCAAAAGCCCACTTACTCCAGTAAAATGCATTTACAGTATAAAACCCAATTTTAAGTGTATATATACTTTTGAAAATCAGGCCCTTGAAATGCATTTCATGTGTAAAAGCTATTGCAGCAATTTTCAGAAGCCTACTTAACACATACATACAGGGGGTAATTTTCAAAACGGTTTACACATGTAAATATGACTACTATTGTAACAATTTTCAAAAACCATTTACCTGCGTAAAGCGCACTTATGCAGGTAAATCCTATGGACAATTCAATGTTATATATAGTAGCAATTTTCAGAAGCCCACTTACATGCATAAAGTGCATTTACACATGTAAAACCCATTTTTAAGCGTGTAAATGATTTTGAAAATCAGGCCCACAGTGTGCATTTACATATGTAAAACCCAATAGGCTTTAAAGATTTGCTATCCAGTCCTTTCAATTTGGGAAAATCAAAGTCCTGCTACATTTTTTACTTTAGAAAGCATATAAATTTTATATTGTATCTATAGAGACCATTTTAGTGGGCAAACTAAGGGCCTCATTTTCTAAAGTATCGCAGGCCTGCGGTACTTTAGAAAATCGTGCTAATGGGGGGCAAGGGGTCGACCCGGGGGGTGGGGGGAGGGCGGTCCGGCGCTAGCCGGCAGCGATCGCACCGCTGCAGTGCGATCGCTGCCGGTTTCGCACCCAATAGCGCCACCGTAGAAGGTGCAGCTATTGGGCGCGAAATAGGAGGCGAAAAGGCCCTTACCTTTTCGCCGTCCGCGGCGTCTTCGTCGAGTCGGAGCCGGTGACACCCCGACTCCTCCTCTTCCGGGGCTGACTCTGCCCCGATTTAGGTAGCGCAAGCCTGCGATAACTTTAGAAAATGAGGCCCTAAAAGATTTAAGGGTAGATTTTCAAAACTTAGGCATGTGCATCCATGTGCATGAGCTGCTCGGCTCGCACACGTGGATATGCGATTTTATAACATGCTGGATTGGCGTGCGCAAGGGGGGGTATAGTTTAGCAAATACACGCGGCGATGCATCAGGGCCTTCCCCAGCTCCCTCCAAGTCCGCTCCAATTAAGGAGTGGACTGGGAGAGAACGTCCCAACCCCCTACCTTAACCTCCCTTCCCCTTCCCCTATCCTGCCCTCCTCCTATCCCTATCCTAACTAGCCCACATTTTTCTATTTTACCTTTGGCTCCTGCCAAGGAGCAGGAGCAAGTTGTGCGTGCCGGCACCTTGCTGGCGTGCAATCACCCAGCACAGCAGCAAATGGCCGCTGTGCCGGGGGCCTCTAGCCCCGCCCCACCCCAGACTGCCCTTCCCCGCCCCCGGAATTGCCCCACCCCACCCCCGGATCGCCCCATTTTCAAGCCCAGGGACTGAAACGCACCCTGGGGTTTACACATGGGGCTGTGCCATTTGAAAATTGGTGCAGCGAGCGTAAGGCCCAGCCACGCACCGGGGTTTGAAAATCTACCCCTTAGTGCATCCCATATTATGCAGTGTTTTATAATGTAAGTTAAATTTTTACCAGTATGCAAGCTAAAAGTGTTTAGCATGAGTGTGATAGCATCGGGCAGGCCTTGGTTTCAGAGAGGTTGCCAGAA
This sequence comes from Rhinatrema bivittatum, assembly GCF_901001135.1. Classification (NCBI taxonomy): domain Eukaryota; kingdom Metazoa; phylum Chordata; class Amphibia; order Gymnophiona; family Rhinatrematidae; genus Rhinatrema; species Rhinatrema bivittatum. The sequence goes on along the minus strand of NC_042615.1, from coordinate 799,262,308 downwards.
GACCAGTCTGGACTCTGGGTTGTCTCACATAAAATACCTTTTATTATTTATAGAAAGAAAACAGCAAAAGTCTGCTTATCTCAGCAATATTTGTCTCAAAAGTTAGGGTATTCAGACATACAAGGTATTAGCATAGTGTCTAGTGCTTCCTCCTCCTGTCGTGGGCCTTTAGGTTCCTCCCTGGGCTTGAGTTTTTATTCCCTTTCCCAAGGAAATGCCCTGTGAACTGGATTCCAATTCTGGGTAATTTTTAAAGCACACCAGGTTACATGGCTTATCTCAGTACTTTAAGGTGTTCTAGGGATCTCTTTTACATAGCCTTTGCTTCAGTTCAACCTGCTTAGGTTGAGTACCTGTCCCTACCAGGGATATCTACCAAGAAAGGAAATCTGCATTGTTGTTCTTTTCTGTCTTGTGTTGAAACTGGTAGAGGTTTTCTACTAATAAAGGGTACTATGTGTTTCTGGCCATCCTTTTCTTAGACCAAGACTATTCCCAAGCCCACCTCTGATCTGTCTCTCTGGACAAAGAATAATTTTTAAAGTCAGAGCTCAGAAAAACCAATTCTGAACAGAGGGCTTTTTTCAACCTCTGGAAACTCTCTTACAATTCTGCAGAACAATTAACCTTCTTCTGCTTTTTTTTTTTTTTGCAGCAAGATGCTCAGGGGTTCAGCCATCTCTATAAAATTTAGGATGAGCCATCACTAATATCTAACAGGCCCTAAAAATGTTTCGGATCTAGGGAACTAGTACATGTGTGATGGCTTCAATTTTCCTTGCCTGTGGTTAGACCTGTCCCATTCCTAGGGAGTATCCCCAATACTTCACTTCTTGGACCTCTAGTAGGCATTGCTTGGCAGTATCCATCAACATAGTCTTCTACAGAATTGCTAGCACTGCCATAGTTTTAATTGAGTTTCCAATCCTCACTATAGAATGAAATGTTGTCTGGGTATGTAGCAGCATAGCTATTGTGAGGGTGCAGGAGGTGGTCATCTAAGTCCTTGAATATGGCAGGTGCTCCATGTAGTCCAACTGAAGAATGGTGAACTGGAATGGGAAGTCCTTCAGGGGTAGAGAAGATAATCTTTTCTTTGGATGCAGAGATGAGAGGTATTTGCAAATATTATTTTGTCAGGTCCAGCATGGATATATATCAGATAGCTCTTAACCTTTCAATAAACTCATCCACTTAGAACATCAGATACACTTCCATTTTCAAGACTTTTGACTTTCTGGAAGCCAATACAGAAGCAGAGGCTACCATGGGGTTTAGAAACTAGCATGATGAGGGAGGATTAGTTACTGCTGAATTGTTTAATCATGCCAAGCTGGAGCATCTCCTTCATCTTGGCCTCCACAACATGATGCTTACCTTCCAGGATCCAGAATGGCCGTTATCCAGGAACCATTTCTGAGGTTGTAATAAAACTGGTGGGTTCGTCCAGGTACTGTTATGTTTTTGTAAGAATGTGAACCCTGGGCCGAGGAAAGAGGAGTCTCAGCCCACAGGGAGGAGCCCTGTGAGCCTCACTGGTGGTAGGCGTGGTCTCAGTGGTGTAGGACACAGCTGTAGGGTAGAGACTTTATTATGAAGGAAGAAAAAGTAAAGCCCACGGAGGGGGAGGTGTTTTTAAAGTACAGTTCAGAGCAGAGGGGTGTACCCAAGGTGATACCTCCGATGTGAAGATTCGGTAGTGGCCCGCAGAGTGGGGTACGCCAGGAAGTCTCTTCAGAAGTGTAGCAATTACTAGGGATGTGCAGAGCAAAAGTTTAAGTTCATATGTCCATATGTCCAAAGGGGGTCCCATTTGCGGTCAATATGGACATAAACAGAATTCAATGAGTTGAGTATATGTCCATATGTGCAAATAAAAATTTAAACCCCTCACCCTCCTTAATCCCCCCCCCCAAGACTTACCACAACTCCCTGGTGGTCCAGCGGGGTCAGGACGCCATTTCTGACCAACTTTGCAAGGAGCACGTGACGCGGCGTCACGTGATTCCCCGCGGGTTCGCGCCGGAACGCTCGTTCGGCCCAAAAGGAACTTTTGGCCAGCTTGGGGGGGCCTCCTGACACCCCCAAGCTGGCCAAAAGTTCCTTTTGGGCTGAACGAGGATCCCGGAAGCGACCCCGCGGGGAATCACGTGACGTCGGCGCCACGTCGCAGTGACGCGGCGTCACGTGATTCCCCGCGAGTTCCCTCTGGCACCCTCGTTCGGCCCAAAAGGAACTTTTGGCCAGCTTGGGGGGGCCTCCTGACCCCCCCAAGCTGGCCAAAAGTTCCTTTTGGGCCAAACGAGCGTTCCGGCGCAAACCCATGGGGAATCATGTGATGCCGCGTCACTCCGACGTGGCGCCGACGTCACATGCTCCTCGGAAAGGCTTTCAGAAATGGCGTCCTCACTCCTCGCTGGATCACCAGGGAGTTGTGGTAAGTCTTTGGGGGGGATTAAGGAAGGTGAGGGGTTTAAATTTTTATTTTGGATCAACAATCGCGATTTCCAACTTATTCAACATAGCTATGTTCAATAAGTTGGAAATCCGATCGTTTATGTCTTATCACTTTTTTAAGTTAAAAAAAAAAATAAGTAGCGTTTTACATTTATGTTCAATACGAATGCACACCCCTAGCAATTACCTCAGATGTGCAGATCCAGTAGTGGCCCACAGAGCGGGGTACACCGAGGATGTCTGTTCTGCAGTGAAGATGAAGTAGCCTGAGGTGCAGGAACCCATGGTGGATCCTGTAGATGGTGTGGCAATAACCTGCAGTGCAGGGAAGACCAGAGCGACTCTTACTGAGGAAGATACAGTAGTGGCCCGAGGCACGGGGTACACCATAGAGAATCTCAGTAAGGCTTGGTATCGTTGAAGTCCATAGTAAAGTACTCACAAGAGGTAGCTCCAGGAGAGTGTCCCGAGAAGCAGGACAAGTAGCAGCCCATGGCAGGCCCTCTGAGGAGCAGATAGCCAGGAACATGGAAGGGTCTTCGAGGAGCGGGTACCCAGAGCGTTCAACGCCAAGTGAGAAATCTGGAACTGGAAGCCCAAGGATGGAGCGGATTCAGCAATCAGGGAACGCCTTGCTAACTCATAGAAGCATAATGCCAGTGAACTTAAGTACAGCAGCGAGTTGACGTCATCCGGAGGGGACGCCCCCGAGGTTCCTGCCATGATGTGTATAAAGGTGGCTCATGCACGTGCGGCTTAGTTGATTCCTGAAACAAGATGGCAGTCAGCATCGCCCATGTCATCCCGGGAATGCCAGGTAGGTCGGCGGTGGTTGGCAGAGGCCGCCATTCTTCCCAGGATCGATGGAGCAGAAAAGAAAGAGATGAGCATGAGTGGTCGCAGCCATCTGCAACTGATGGGCATAACAGGCACAATGGAAAAAAAAATATCTTTATTACGACTCTCCAACTGGTCCAAATCCATATTCTGTGAGAGGAATTGCTGTTCACCAAAAGTAATTCATAGTAGTCCAGGGCTGTCATAACTTCTGCGGGAAAATCTTCTCCCTGACTGAGGTAAACTTCCTTAGCAAGTTTACATTCAAAGTCTAGATCTTCTTCTAATTATCTGGTTGGGCTTCCTTCTATCTACTGAACTGACCTTCTCTATGACCTCATAAGGGCTTTAATAAGCAATAAAAAATGAGTAACACTTCTTATAATACAACAAATAAAGTAAATGCATCCAAGATAAGGTGCTCACAATCTAAATTGAACTCTTCAGGGAATGATGTCAGATATTAACTGTGCTTAAATTTCTTTATCCACAGCCTCTTCCCACAATGGGCTGCAGACTTTATCATATAATAAGCATTCAAGGTTACATAATCTACCTTTTCCCCACCTACAATTTATAATTATTTAACACAACATTTAATATCCAGCAAAAATTGAAAAATCACTTTTATTTGAGAAAATACTTACTGAAAAAAATGTTTTGTACTTATCTGGCATAGAAACATCTGTTCAAATCCAACTCCACTGAAAAGAGTAATCATTTAAATCACTACATGAGTGCTTACAAAGAAAGACCTATCATTGGCAATATTTTGGCACCAAATTGTGCCTTCATCAGGGGTCCAAATTACCAAAACCTCTTCTTTGGCTTCATAATGATCCTGGACTTCTCTTATAAGCCAGTCCAATAGAACTGGGCCAGGATTTTTTCCTAGTTCTCTGTTCTTCAAAATGGCCCCCTAGGAAGCGGATGTGAGATAACTAAAGCATTTGCTGGCAATAGGGCTGAAGTTCTAGGAATTGGTCATAGATTTCTCTTTTGCTACCTTATACATCAAGTATCTTCGCATTATAATGCTGCAACCGTCACTTCCTGACGGCTTCACTCCGCCTACCTTTCCTTGTTTGTGGCTCCTCCTGCTCTTCACGGATGCCTGGCTGCCGCGGCGTCCGCCTGCCATCCTCTCCAGCATCCCCAGACCAGCTTGGGAGCTGCCTTCCGCCATGTACTATAGGTACCATAGGGCACGCGCGCCACGCGGCCCTCATTCTTATGTCCTCATTGGTGCGTACCTCAGGTGTGTCCCCTGTGATGACGTCACGCTGCCAGGATATTTAAGCCTACAGTTTATTGCTAGCCTTTGAGTTAGCAAGGGGATTCTTATGGATGGGATTCGCCCTCCGTACCCAACTACTCTGCCTCTCCAACTTCCATTGGACTCTTTCTGCTAACGGGGTACCCGCTCCTCGGGGGCCTCTTTTGCTTCTTTCAGGTTGCTATCAGGTAACCGGTACTTGCTCCTCGAGGGCCCATGTTCCCTGACTCGCTGCCTGCATCTATCTCCTCTTCTACTTGGAAGAATTTGCTACAGACACCATCAGTGAGTACTACTATTATCCACTCCTCAGAGCTGTCTCCCTGGAACCAGGTACTCGCTCCTCGAGGGCCTGCCTCCGTTCCAGTGCCTGTGCCATCTCCTACGTGGAACCGCTGTGTGAGTACTTTCCCAATGAGTCTCTCTGCTCCCAGGGATCTGGTACTCGCTCCTCGAGGGCCAGTTCTCCCTATCTTGGGGCTTCTCCATATTTGGGACTCTGTGAATGTTCTATTGTACTTATTCTCCCAGTTCTCTCCACTACAGCACTGCTACTGGAGGAACCGCTGTTCCAGCACCCTGGGGAATACTAGCCCAGCCAGGCTACATCTTCTACTCACTACTGCCACCTCTGGTGGCTTCTCAAACTGTCTAAATAAAGATATAATCTGTGTGTGTCTGGAGCTGAGCTTGACCTGTGGCCCCTCACGGGACTCCCCCCCCCCGTGGGCGAGGTCAGCTGCCATAGTGTCCAGGGATCCACCCAAACCTCACTAATTATAACATATAAAGAAGGGTGGGACCAATTACAGATCTATAACTCCAGGACTGGCCTCCCATTATTAATCTGGACATGCTCCTAGGCAAACTTAAGTGACTTATCTTCAATTTAAGCACATAGAAAGTTCCCATAGTTTCACTACCCATCCCATACTATGGGGACAAAAAAAGCTCATAGGGCTTTCAGGGACCCTCATCTGTCTCAAGTAACTTATGTATGGTGACCCCCTAGGAATTTGGAATAAAATGCTTTTTCCTAGTATTATTACCATTGGGATTTAGCTACTTTGAGTTCCCTGACATTTAAATTGGGGTCCTCTAGAAGAAAGACCTTTGGGAAGACTTCCTTATCATGTGCTAAGCTGGCTAGTTCAGCAGTAAACTGATCCCAGAGAGTCCCAAAGTCCAGACAATCACTTCCAAGGACAATGGGATATGGGAGCCATAGAAGTACTCCCACATCTATGTTGGATTGTTCAGCCAGGGCCTTCAGTTAAACCTGGCTGGTCGGATATTTCTGCTAGACTTCATGATTACTATATTCTCATAGACAATCTGAATTCACTTGACCAGTTATCTCCATATGAGAGTCTCTACACTTCCCAAATCCATAAAATCTTAAGTAGGGTAGTCATCCATTTCTACCAGAACATAAAAGTAGTGAACCCTGAACATGGAGTGACTATAAAGTTGTAAAAGCATAGGGTCATCAGAGTAGCATCCATCCATTGGTTGGTCCTACATGGCAAAACTCTCTTTCTTCACAGCTGAAGAATGGTGGTAGGCATTGATTCCATGAAAAAGTGCAGGAGCAGAATGGATGCTTTTCTGAGGTCCATGGTGGATGTCTTCCCTTTGGATAATGGCATTATGTGTCTCATGTTGGTGGTCTTTCTTGAATCTTGGTGGAAATTGTCAGCCACTTCCAGGATGAGCTTTTGCTCTTGGCATACTCATTGCCACATAAGCATGTCTAAGCCATACAAAAAACTGATCCAGAAGGACCAGTTTATTCACTTCCATGCTAGTCTTCCCTTCAGGCTGTAGCCATTTCCAATCTATAGGGTCGATTTTAAAAAATGTGCATATTTCCATGTGTGCGCGGTTCCCGGCGTGCACACATCAACATGGCGATTTTATAACTTGTGCGTGCCAGCGAATACATGTTATAAAATAGGATGCCCATGCACACGTGCACGATGGATTTTAATATCCGCACATGTCCCTGCAGGCGGGTGGCCTCTTCCGAGCGCAGGGGTGGCATTATTTAATTTATGCGTGATGATGCAATTTCCATTTTTCACAGTTTCCTCCAAGTCTGCTCCAATAAAGGAGCAGACTGGGAAGGAACTTCCTTATCCCTAACCTTATCCTTCCTCCCTCTTCTCTTCTCCTCCTGATCCTTAAACTACTTGGCACTGTCCCGGACAACCCCCAGCCACACCCCTCCATGCCCCCCAGCCCACCCCTTTCTTGAGGCCTGGTACATGTGCATATATCAGGGGTAATGCGCGTGACTGGGCCCGTTATAAAATGCGCGCAAGGCTTGTTCACTCGCATAACCTCCAATTTTTACATACACACCATTTTTAGAATCCAGACTTATATGCCTTAGCCAGTGGAGGAGTCTCAGTGGGCGTCCTTTGGGCAAAATGATCCCCCTCAAGAAGTGTTGCTGGTACTATTTTAGGGAATACCTTGTACAATCAAAGGTAGTGGCTTTATCCTCCACGTAAGTGGCTCTTCCTTCTAGATTTGCAGGCTGGAAGGAAGCTTGGATGGAACCTGTCAACAAATTGCCCAAGTAAATGGTCCAAGAAGACTTTGGCTTTTCTTCTAGTTGGGCAGTGCTATACTTAGAGGTCCGTGGGCTAGCCCTGCAGACCACCGCTCTCACCTCTACCCCAGTCCAGTGCTGTTATATGGCACCCACAGCGGGAATGCCGCCACCCGACATGGCAAAAGGCCACCAGTGTTTGCAGCAGAAAAGTCGCCTGCGATTCCTGATGCCGCGTGTTCTCCTTGGGCGTGCTCATGCGCCCCTTGATTAACTTTAAAGGGACTGTGGCAGGAAATGCCCTGTGGTCCTCCCTGATGAAGTCACAAGTCTTGGCCTTAAAAGGCCCTTGCTCCCTGCAAAGTGTTCCTTGGCAATAGGTCAGCTTCCCTGGAAGTAGTGCTTTGCCACAGCGTTATGATCCTGGTCCCCGAGTCTCTGCCCCTTTTCCTGATCTGTGTTCCTGAGTCAATTGTTTTGTCCCTTGTTGTCTTCTATGTGTTTACTCTTCAGCCTTATGTCTTCTGAGTTCCTTATTTCCTGCCTGCCTCTTCTGTCCCACTTCCATCAGTTGCAACTCTGGTTTTGAATTAGGCTTGCCTCTGACATTGATTGAACTCTGCCTGCCACTGACCGCTGCCTGGACCTCAACCATGAGTGAACTCTGCCTGCCACAGCTATTGCCTAGACTTAGACTCTGCTGAATACCTCCTGCCCTGTCCGCTGCATGTCTCTGGTTCCACCTGTCTTCAGCCTTTCCCAAACATTGGCCTGTGACTCAACGACTTTGATGATCTTTACCTCAACTTCGGAGACCTAGAAGCCAGCTGGCTCCAGCACCTAAGGGATCGAGGGCTAGCATAATTGAATCTCCAGTAGGGCCTCTGCCAGAGCCTGCTCCTCCAGTCGGCAGTGGGGACCTGATCTGTGTCAACATGGTTTACTGCTGGTCCATACTTGATGGACCTGTATGATAGTCTGCAACTGCTTCTGTCCCTCAGTGAGGACATGTAGTAAGTGCTCCATGCTGGCTCAGCAAGTGTAGGGTATGGTAAGCAACCCTCTGCTCCTCAAGGCCTCATTGCAAAACAACATTTAAAATACCTCATTTTTGTTTAAAAGGGGGAATAAATAAAATCCTAACCTGTCATTCTCTGACTCACTAAATTTCCCTCTCTATCTGGACAGGACTAGGCCCTTTAGCACAACAGATTCAACTCTCGGGGCTGCCGCTGCAGCTATGCCCAGAAGTAAAAACATTGTTAACCTGGGTTCATTGCGTGTGGTGGACCTTAGTGGATTAAATCTCACCACTGACCATCATATGTGATAGCTGGGAGCAGCACTTGGTTTCAGAGAGGGTACTAGAGACATAAGAACCAGTCACAAAAAGTACTCTTTATTATTTACAGAAAGAAAACAGCAAAAGCCTCCTTATCTCAGCAGTTTATGTCTCAAAAGTTAGGCTATTCAGACATACATGATTTTAGCACAGTATCTAGTGATTCCTCCTTCTGTTCTGAGCTTCCCTGTTCCTCCCTGGGCCTGAGATGTTATTATTCTTTCCAGGGAAGCTCCTTGTGACTTGGATTCCCACTGTGGGTGGTTTTTAATGCGAGCAAATGTAGATACCTTGCCTCAGTACTTTACTTTAAGGTGCTCTGGGGGGTTTCTCTTGTATACCCATTCACAATGAATTTTAGTGAATTAGCCCCAGTCTGTAGACGCTCTAAGAGAAAAAAAATATGCAATTGCCAGAAATTTGTATAAGAAGAGAATTTTTATTGATTATGACAGGCATGAACATCTGTTATTTAAAAAGTTTCATTAAAAAAGGCACTAAGATCTCAACAAAAGGGACATTATGCACAGAGATCCACCCCTTACTGAAATATTTCACACTTAGTATTTCACAAACTTCTTCAAATGTATCAGAATTCCCCAAACATTTTATACCAGATTGTTAATATATGGTTTATTATTGCCATGCATTACAGTTTTACAATATACATTTTCCTAGCTGACAAAAATAATAACTACTACAGGTGCAAACGAATTCACAATGCAAAATAGAAAATATTGCTTCTGTCAACAGTATTTTAAGGAGCAATGATAGGATTATGGAATTAGCATGAAATGAATACATTTATCCTGCTTCTGTAAGATATAATCCATTTATTCTGCTGTACCTAAATGAAACTGACTAAATTAAACAAGTTTATCCCATAAATTATACCTTCCATTACAAACCTTACCTAGAATATGATGGCAGAAAATGAATATAAGACCCATGCAATCAGCCCAATTTACTTCCAGGAACAATGCCATACCACAGTTCATCTCATGGGGTTAAAATTTAAATTGGGAAAGAGGGGGGTAAACATTTTTTTTTAATAAAAGGACCTTGGAAAAGATAGTAAAAATAAATAAAATGTAGAGATACCTATCCTAGGTCATCTGGAGGGCTGTGTTGTCCATAGTGTTTTAAAAGGACTGCAGGACTGGTTGAGGGGCATCATGGCCAGGTTTGAAATCTGACTGTGCTATTTTGGGGCTGCTGAGAAAGCAGCTGGCAAGTTGCTTTAATGGCCAGCAAGATCAGAGAAAGGCTGTAAAGATGCATAGGGGCTGTGATAACCCAAAGTTGAAGAGATCAGTGCCTCATTCTGTGCAGTTTGTTGCGGGGTCTGCTATAGCCCCAAATAAAAGAGACAGTTGCTGGGCTGGAGCTACTGTGGACTGCTGTCAATGTCAGACTGCAGCTAGTGACAGGCTGCAGCAGGACATCCCTTGGAGCAGGGTCTGGCACCTCTATGTAATGGTTTGTGGGTTTGTGGACCCTTGGCCCGGGGTGAGAGTTGTTGCCGCCTGTGGGAAGGGGCCCCACAGGTCCACACCGCCGGGAGGTGAGATCAGGCACAGCGGGGGGAAACTGTGGAGAGGTCCCGAGGAGCAGGGTAAGTGACACGGCAAGGAGGGATCCCCACAGTAAGTAGGCAGGCTGAAGATAAGTACCTGGGCAGAGTCCTCCGCAGGAGGTGGTGCTAGGCAGGCCCGTGGAGCAGGCGGCGCGAGACAGGACATGCAGGAGGTAATCCGTAGAGGCAACCCCTAACTTTCAGAAATGTGCATGGAATATTTTGGCTTTAATTCATTTAGCTCAGTGATTCATTTTGTTTAGTTTGTAGCCAAAAATATTTTAATTGTATTGATTATATGGTCACTTGTCTTCCATTACGTCAATGGGGGAAGCAATAGACCATATTTTGAGCTCTAAAATTGGGGTTTTCTATTCATGTTTTTGTGAAACTTGCAGCATACTTCAGCAGCAGAGAGAAGAGAGCACTCCAAGACACCAAGAGAAACATGAATAGTCAAAGGCACTGTGACAGAGCAAACAGCTCAGATAGAGACATCAACACTCCATGGCACTGTGAGTAGAGAAAAGCACCAACAGTGGCATGAAAGTTCTCCGAGAAGGGACAAAGAAAACCAACAAAAGTGGCCTGAAGACCCCAAGGCACCAAAAGAGGGGCAAATTGTATCATTACAGTGGCATGAATTGATGAGTCAAACATTTTATTGGTATCTGTCTAACAGAATCCAATTTAACTTATAATAATCTTTACTGATGTTTGCTAAGCTTGCTATGAACAAAAATAGAAGCAACTATTTTAGATTATAATAAGAATATCACTGTTCTTAGGGTCCTGTAAACAAATGTGCACAAGGCTATAGTTTTAGGCTTTTTGATTCCATGGACAAGATAAAAGTTAAATATAATTGATAGAAAAAAAAATATAATATTATGCAATCCTTTCTTATTGTAACGAAATGAGTTGTACTTGTATTGGCTTTCATGAATACCCACTGAGAGCTTGTTTGACATGTGATATTCTCCAATGCAATATTTTCCTATGTAATATTACATTCCTAATACATTTGGTAAGATGTGTACTGCAACAGATTCATCTATGTCCATTTTAAATTGTGTAAAGAATTCCAGGTTCTAGATACAATTATCTACAATTTGTAAAGTTAGAGATGTTCAGGATCCTTCAAATACAAAACTCTTTGTATATGAGCCATTTAGCTGAGTCTGTGTAAACTTATCTACCCTATCTTTCAACCTAACATTAGTTAATTTATGCTTTCTCTGATCTGTTTCCTGCAATTCATCATCATATACTGTTAATATTTCATCTAAAGCTTCATTTTCTTAATTCCCTAATACCTCCCTCAAATCTTCAACTTTTCTATGCCATTTATTAGGAGCTGCTGATTTACATCATGAGAATCAGGTGGTGGGAGAGATTGAGAAGTAATTCCATCTTTAAAATAAAAAAATCAAACTTGTCTCTTTCACCACCTTTTTTTTTCCTTTTCATTTCTTTTTTTTAATTTTAATTCTTTATTTTAAGTATTTTTTTTATTTCATTCTTATATCCTAGAACTGGACTCTGACCACTTCCAAAAAGTTGGACTTCAACTATGAAATTCCAAAAGGAGAGAACTTCACCCCTAATCCAAACCTTAAGCTTAACCATGGACTTTAACAAGTTACTGGACTTAACCATTGAAATTAAATTGTGTGCACCACCTCAAGTCAACTTATAAGCTCAAATCACGTTACAAGAAAAAAATAAAAAAATAAAATATGAAACCCACAGTAAGAACATAAGAACATAAGAAATTGCCATGCTGGTTTAGATCCAAGGGTCCATCAAGCCCAGCATCCTGTTTCCAACAGAGGCTAAATCAGGCCACAAGAACTTGGCAATTACCCAAACACTAAGAAGATCCCATGCTTCTGATGCAAATAATAGCAGTGGCTATTCCCTGAGTAAACTTGATTAATAGCCGTTAATGGACTTCTCCTCCAAGAACTTATCCAAACCTTTTTTAAACACAGCTACACTAACTGCACTAACCACATCCTCTGGCAACAAATTCCAGAGCTTTATTGTGCGTTGAGTGAAAAAGAATTTTCTCCGATTAGTCTTAAATGTGCTACTTGCTAACAGTAAGAAGGGATGCTTATTCAAAACTTAGCAAAAGAAATGTCTCCAAGCTAACTGGAACAAGCATGGTAAAAAGTGCACAAGAGACACATGACACACATTAAACAAGGCATACAAATACAAATAGCATGCTTCCTACGTTACCCCCTTTATTGCCCAAAGCTAGAGTTGGACTGCTAAGGGAAAATTATGTATCACTTCCAAGCAAGCACCATAAGATGGTCACTGACCTTAAGTACTTAGGGGTAGATTTTTAAAGGTTTGTGCCAATTTTATAACAGGCATGAGCCAATCAGGTGGCCGTGTGCACACATGCGTTGAATTTATAATCCATGCGTGCATGTGGGTGAGGCGCGCGCAAGGGGGGGTGTACTTTTGCAAGCCCGCACTGTGATGCATTCGGCACTTTCCTCCCAGTTTTCTCCATTTAAGGAGCGGACTGGGAGGGAACTTCCCTAACCCCTTGCCTAACCTTTCTTTCCCTTCCCCTTACCACCCCATCCCCTAAATCTACCCTACCTTACCTTTTTTTGTAATTTTCGAAGTTGATGCTCCTCCAGAGCAGTAGTAACTTGTGTGTGCCGATCCAGCACGGCAGCAAATGACCGCTGTACCTGCCGTCTCCAGCCTCGCCCCTCCCTGCCCCCAGACCGCCACTCCCCGCTCCCCCAGACAACCCCTTTTTTCTCTCAGCCCGGCACTTACGCACATACCAGCCTTTATGCGCGTGGCCGGGCCTTGTTGAAAATTGGCTCGGTGCGCGCAAGGCCCGGCCACGCACGTAAAGGCCGGAATTTACGTGCGCGGCTGAATAAAAATGTGGCAGTTAGTTTGTCTGAGGTTTCTGGTACCATTGAAGTCAAAATTCATAAGCAATTTTAGACAGATAACTAAAAAGTTATCACTTCCAAACAAGAACCATAAGATGGTTCCTGACCTTATGTACTTAGGGGTAGATTTTTAAAGGTATGCACGAAAAAGTTATCTGTCTAAATAGGTTATACAGCATATTGAGCCTCTTATCCATCTAAATTGTAGTGGAGATGTAATTATCCAACTATAATTTAGCCTGCTTGGAAGTAGATCTAAAGTTATCCAGCCTCGTCTGGTTGGATAACTTTAGATGTAATCTGAGACCAGCGCTTCTGGTGGCACTTCCATCATAGTAAACTAGAAAAGGCAGAACCACCAGCAGAAGTGCCAGTCCTGGATCACAGTAGGAGGTTTCTGCGATCCGGAGAAGGACCAACTACAAATAAGGTATGGGATGGGGTAGATATTGGGTGGAGATCTGTGGCCCACGAGATATGCTGAATATAATAAAAGGGAAAGTGGGAGCAGGGGGTGGGGGACTCTAGGTCCCAATAATTTTATTTTAAACATGAAATGGGCTGTTTTGGAGATGGGGTGGCAATACAGTCAGTTAAGTCTAAAGTTATATAGTCTTCCTTAGCCAAATAACTTTTTGTTTAAAGTTTGGATAGTTGGACAACTTTAATCGAGGTTATTCCGTGGGACAAGTTATCCGGCTAACTTTAGCTGGATAACTTGTCCATTAAATGGTCAGCTGAATATTGGCCTCACAATTCCTTGTTGGTTAGAATTTTGACACCATACTTCAAGGCACCAATATTGGTATGAATGAACATTTCAAATCATCCCAAGAGAGTGAGGGGGGGGGGGGGGGCAAAGTATTCCAAGGCAGTGTGATAGAGCAAATCGGTACCAGCAGAAGCTTACTAATGCAGAGCAATCATTTCCCAAAGTTCCATGGAGGCAAGAGAACGCAAAGGATTGTGAGAAGCACAAAGTATCATGAATAGTGAGCAGTACACAGAGAGAACTCTAGAGGAGGTCTTTGGCAGTCCAAATATAGATTTCTAAAGACATCAATGGGGTTAGAGGGTCTGCTTCATTTTTCCTTTGCTGTACCTTTGTCATATCTGTAGTGAAGAATAGGGTTCCCCCTTTTTAGCATGCCAGTTCCACATATTATTATTATTATTTAATTTCAGTAGCCATCATTCCATACATTATCATCATATTCAACCACCTTGCTCAAGACTGGGGCAATATGAACTGAATCAGAACACATTTCCACATTCCCATTGACATCCATTGCTGCTATGACTGACATAGTTGGGATGAGGGAGCAAAATAGTGCTGACTGGGAGGAAAATACAGGGATCTTAAGCCAAGACTCCCACAAGTACTTGAACCAGGGTCAGCCCAGGAGGAAAAGACAAGAATCTTAACCTTCAGACCAGCTGGGAACCTGAGGCAAATGGAAGTAGTAGAATAGAAAACTGCTTCAGAGAAACCTTTAAGCCACACTCATAGGCATCATGGATTGGCTGGGACTCAGCTAAAAGAGGTTACTGAGAAGCAGGAAGCTGTACACAGTAGCCCAAAGGCTAGACCATCTCTTGCAGGAAGTTGGAGGGGTCAGAATACTGGGATCAATAGGAAGCTGGGGGTCAGAGAGTGGTAGAATAGTATAGAAGGAAGACATATTTATTTGTAGTTTTGGATGGATAATTCCACATGTTTTCACTTCTGCAATCTCTTGGTATTCTTTAGATCAACCTGAGAGAGAATTTTCCTTAGGTTTCATTTCTCCTGTTGTAGACTCATCTAGGATTTCAGTGGCATGCTTATCTTACTTACTCAACACATAAATGACCATAAGAACAGGAGATATGCCATGTTGAATCAGAGAGCCTGAAGAGAGGTTGAAGACTTGGCAGCTGGGATTCAAAGCCAAGAAATACAGAGTCATGCATCTGGGATGTGGTACGGTAATCCAAAACAGCTATATATGATTAATGGGGGGTGGGGGTGAAAGACTAATGTGTACAGACCAACGGGCTGATACAGTAAAATCGCGGGAGAGAGGGCACTCTCCTGTGCGCATGATACAATATTTTAATTTATTAAAATTAGGGCCGGCGGTAAAAAGAGGCATCCCTAGTGCCTTTTTTCAGACAGGAGCGGCGGCTGTCAGCGGGTTTGACAGCCAATGCTCAATTTTGCTGGTGTCGGTTCTCGAGCCCGCTGACCTAAGGGGTACAGCGTCCAAAACGCGCATCCAATCGCGGGTTAACACTGCGCTCTGCCGGAAGAGGAAATCGCCCTTTGAAGGGGAGTACTGTTGTTCCCGTCGCGGGGGTCCGGGAACGACCTCCTACACTCAAATCGTGTTGCCGTAATTGCAAAATGTCGCAGGCCATATGGCCATATTGCCGTACTGCAAAATTGCGCCGGCCATACGGCCGGCGCCATTTTCCATTACGGCAACACGATTCGAGTGCAGGAGGTCATTCCCGGACCCCCACTGGATTTTTGGCAAGTCTTGTGGGTGTCAGGAGGCCCCCCCAAGCTGGCCAAAAGTCCCTGGGGGTCCAGCAGGGGTCCAGGAGTGATCTCCTACGCTCGTGATGTCGGGGGACAAGAAGCAAAATGGCGCCGGCGCTACCTTTGCCCTGACAGGGCAAAGGTAGCGCCGGCGCCATTTCTATCAACGCACCCGTGGCCCGAGAGTGGAAGATCACAACGGGACCCCCCCACTGGACCCCAGGTAATTTAAGACATTTTGGGGGGGTTCGGGAGGGTGGGAGATTTATTTTAAAGGGTCGGGGTGGGTTTTAGGGATGTTTTAGTGTGCCGGTTTTCCCGCCCTCCCCTTCCCCTCCCCTTCCCCCGATTTATGATTTTTGATGATAAATCGGGGGAATTCCTATTAAATATCGCCTCTAACGATTTTTGACGATTTAAAATATATCGGACGATATTTTAAATCGTCAAAAAATGATTCACATCCCTAGTGGTGCTTAATGGTGAAATGACCAGACAGGTGTCCGGTTGGAATCATAGAGGGACAATTGGGTGCAGTTGTCCCGCGTGAGGGTCCTTGGTGGTGAGTGGCGGGAGCTGGTTGTCACGACCCCTTGCTGGATGGTGGCGGGGTCGTGGGTGTGTATATTTCGAATGTTAATGGTTCAGTTGGGATGGCCCTGGATCTGCGCACCTTGCTGACGGGTGGTGGGTGCAAAGGGAGTCCTATGTAAATTCCTGGCTCGGGCAACTGATTGTTGTGCAATAAAGCTGCGGCCTGTTTGATCCCCACTTATTGCCTAAGTCTTTGTTTGTTATTGATTGCCTTGTTTGTTACTGATTGTGAGAGGGTGGGTGCTGGGGAGATGAGTTGGTCCTGGCTACCCATATTACAACAATAACATTAATAACAACAAGGGAAATTTTACGAATTATTCAGAGCCATATACTTTAGCTAAACTAGTAAGTGCAGCTCTCTCACTCCTGACCACTTTTACTTTGCTAAACACTTTTTTCCTAGCTTTAGATGATTGCCAAGCTGAAGTATGCTTGCTCAGTGATGGATTAATTTGGAGAGACACCTAACTATTTTGAAAGAGCTCCATTTGCAAGATCTTTTTCCCCCCTAGCTTTCATTATTACACTGCAGTGGTTTGAATCATTTACATAATAACTAACAAAAATGTGCTAAATGAAACAGGGCTTGCTAAACGTGGAACACAATTGCATTGGGAGAAGGATATTGCACTACCAGTTTCCTTTTCAAGAGGCATTTGTCTGACTGTAGGCAGCTCTGAATAACCATACATGCATTAACATATTGTGGAGGTGCACGCCATTGCCGTTTACATGCAGTGAAAAAAATGGAACATCCTTTTTTTTCTGGCATGTGCACCATCTCAAAAGTATTTTTCATTATCTGCTACTCTGGGAACATTGTATTATTCCACTGGGAAGTCATGGTAGAGGAGATATAATTATCAGTAAAGTAATGGGTATGCTCTTGCTAATGGCCAGCTATTCAAATATCTCAATATAATCGCCTTGCCCAATCTCTCCCCACTGCATACTCTTCCTGGGAAGCTCATCATTTTTTTTCCACTTACTCCAGCATAATGAATACATTTTGCATTTTCTTTGCAAGAAATTAAGAGGCCTAGTCAATGTGTTGATCTTTGAAAATCAGCACAGAAAAGTTGAGACTGGCAATTTAACTTAATGGTGCTTTGGTAGGGAGAGTCAGTTATTAAATTAGCTCCTAGTGGTAGAGACAAAAACAGAAACATAAATCAAAAAAGCACGGGATAAGCACGGAGGATCCTTAATTGCAAAGTTGTGAAGGGACAGTCACAGATCACCTAGAATCTACTACGACATTGCACCAAGAAGTGAATTGTACAGACTTGATGGGCCTTACAGTTCTTATCTGCCTCAATAGTCTATGTTTCTGTGTGTACCCACAGTTGTTAGGATAACTTAATTTCCAGAACATAATAAATGTCAAACAGTCATATGCCATCTCAATTCGTTTTATTCTGTGCTGGTTTTATGGGTAGAGAAGTTTGGATTGTTGAGTAAAGGAATCACTACTAATGATAGTTGAAAAGATAGAACTGTGATAAGAGAATCAAATTAGCAGCTTGGTTGGTCTGGCAGACTGTAATTCTGTAATAAACTAAGAAATTAATATGCTGTGAAGAGGCAGCATCTTAATTTCTGAAAAAAATAAATAAAATAGTCTCCATTGGATAAATTGTTTGGCTACAGTTAGCTGGCTAACCCCTAGATTCATCAAAATGCTATAATATCACATGCATAACACCCGCGGTAAGAGAAAGGGGTGTGTTTAGGGTAATTTTTAGAATTACCTCACCACTTTCCACAGGTTTCACAGCATGCAGTAAAGTTCTTGTACCCTGCAATACTTCTAATTTGCAGCTCACAAAGTGGAGAGAGAGGGGGGGGAGAGGCCTTCACAGAATTTAACTATTTATATCTCTAAAGGAGGGCCAACTAATAGCTCAAGGTCAGGTGTTGGTGGTAGTTTAGGGTTTAGGGGCCAGTTTTATATGCATAGAGAGACGTAGAAACTGCACAGTAGACCTCGGTGAAGATTTGATGCCATTTGGAATAAGGAAAGTCTCATAAAGATGAGATTGATGGACTCTATAACAGGGTACCGTCAAGCTAGGGCGAGGTAACATAGTAGACATTTCATCTTTGTGAGACTTTCCTCACTCCAAATGTCATCAAATCTTCACCGAGGTTTACTGTGCAGTTTCTACGTCTCTCTCTATGCATGTAAAACTGGCCCCTAAACTCTAAACTACCACCAACACCTCACCTCTAGCTATTAGCTAGACCTCCTATAGAGATATAAATGGTTGAATACTGTGAAGGCCACCCCAAAGGTACTCTCTCTCTCTCTCTCCCTCACAAAATGGACAAAATGCAATTTGCAAATTCTGGCAAGACCAGGATAAAAGGTGTACTTATTTCTGGCTTTTAAACCATGTGAGATTGCCCATTTTAATTAATCCTGCTCAAGCACCTCCCTAATCTTGCCCCTTCTAAAAATTTGCATTCGCCCCATGCGAAAGTACTGTTATCACATGCATTAATGCCATAGATATTCAGCAGGATATTTATTTATGTATTTATTTATTTATTTATTTATTTAGAAACTTTTATATACCGGTATTTGTGGGGACATCATACCGGTTCACATAATAACTGCAAGCTTGGAAAGTACATTTCAACAGGGAGAGTAACTGGGCGAGGGGGTAACCAATAAGCAGTAAGAAGGATAGAGAACAAGTAAGTCATAACAAGAGAATAATAATTAACAATTTACAATTTACAATTTACATTGAATATCTCCTTAGTATAAGGAGAGGGCGGTCACCTGGAGGGGGGGGGGGGGGGGGGCGGGCTACGGACTAGGAAGGCTATTCTGTGTAGGCATGGTTGAACAGAAGTGTTTTTAGTTTCTTTTTGAATTTGATTGCACAGGGTTCAAGGCGCATGTGGACAGGCAGGGAGTTCCATAGGGCCGGACCGGCAATGGAGATGGCACGGTCACGGGTGGAGGAGAGATGAGCTGTTTTCAGGGATTGAACATGAAGGGTGCCTTTGTTGGTAGATCTGGTGGCTCGGGTGGACAAGGAGGCGGTGAATGGGAGGTCGAGCCAATTTCAATTGTGGGTGTGGATGGACTTGTGTATTATGGTCAAGGTTTTGTGGTGTATACGGGACAGGATGGGGAGCCAATGTAAGTCCTTGAGGATGGGGGTAACATGGTCGTGTTTGCGTGTGTTCGTGATGAGTCTTGCAGTGGCGTTTTGCAATAATTGGAGGGGTTTTATTGAAGACTGGGGGAGTCATAAGAGGAGGGCGTTACAGTAATCAAGTTTGGAGGTGAGGGTGGCTTGAATCACTGTACGGAGGTCATGTGTGTAGAGTAGGGGTCTGAGTTTCTTTAGAACATTGAGTTTGAAGAAACCAGTTTTGAGGATGGAATTGATGTGGGGTTTCATACTGAGATTGGGATCGAGAAGGACTCCGAGGTCCCTAACAGAGGGTTGAGCAGTAAGGAGGTTGAGTTTAGGGTCATTAGGCGGGAGGTCACGGAGGTCAGGGGGATGCGAGGAGATGTGGAGGAGTTCTGTTTTATTTGTGTTGAGTGCAAGCTGAAGGTTGGTGAGGAGGGCGTTGATAGCTGCTAGACAATTTTCCCAGTGCTCCAGGGCGTCAGATATGGAGTTGTGAATGGGAATGATGATCTGTACATCATCAGCGTATAGGTAGAATTTGAGTTTAAGGTCAGAGAGGAGGTGGCAGAGAGGTGTGAGATAAACATTGAAGAGGGTCGAAGAAAGTGATGAGCCTTGCGGGACTCCTTGTTGTAGGGGGTATGATGCAGATAGGTTGTTTCCAATTTTAACAGAGAACTTTCTGTTAGTGAGGTAGGATTTGAACCAGGCGAGGGCTATTCCTGAGATGCCGATGCTTTCCAGCCATGTCAGGATGTGGTGGTGGCTGATGGTGTCAAAGGCCGCTGAAATATTGAGTAGGGCGAGGAGGTAGCTGTGGCCTTGTCCCAGACCTCTGAGGAGATGGTCAGTGAGGGAAAGGAGTAAGGATTCAGTATTAAAGTGTTTCCTGAATCCAAATTGGGAAACATGGAGGATGTCATGGCTTTCCAGGTAGTCCATGAGTTGAGAATTAACCACCTTTTCCATTAGTTTGGAAATAAAAGGGAGGTTGGAAATGGGGCGGAAGTTGGAGGGGTCTTTCGGGTCTAGGGAAGGTTTCTTCAGGAGGGGTTTGACAACTGCGTGTTTGAGGGGGTCTGGGACAGTCCCATGGGTGAAGGAGCAGTTGATAATGTCTGCTATAGAGCTGGCTATGCTGTCGGGGATGGCTATTAGAGCTTTGGTGGGGATGGTGTCGTTGGGGTGAGAGGCTGGCCTGAGTTTTCGAAGGAGGCTTATGATTTCTTTAGAGGAGGTAAAGTCAATTGTGGCCATTGAAGGTTGGGAAGGAGGGGGAAACGAGGGTAGGTTAGTGGGGGGACAGGGATTGGTGGGGGGAAATCTGGAAAGCAGGTTGGAGATTTTAGTTTGAAAATAATTTGCCAATTCTTCACATTTGGCCGCAGCCTCAGCATCTGGAATGGTAGGAGAGATAGGGGTGGTGAGGCTGGTGACATAGGAGAAAAGAACTTTAGGGTTGAATTTATAGTCATGGATTTTTTTGCCATAAAAGTTACGCTTGTGTTTGAGTGTGGACAGTCTGTATGTGTGTAAGGCTGTTTTGTAGCTGGAGGAGTGTTGTGGGGTTGGGTCCTTGCGCCATTTTCTTTCTTTTTGTCTGAGATTACATTTAAGGGTTTTTAGCTCTTGGGTGTACCAGGGCTTGGAGGGTTTCGCTGCGGTGTTTATAATACGTTCGGAGAGTGGGCAAAGCTTGTTGGCAATGTCTTCAGTAAGGCTATGCCAGGAGGCTAAGGCTGTGTCTGGGTCTGGGCAGGTTAGTCTAGGTAGGGAAGATGCTAATGCGTCGGTTAATTCGTCGCTGGGGCAGGTTTTTCTGTATTTGATGGTGGTGTGAGTGGGATGGTTACTTGGGAGGGATTTCTTCGTGGTGAGTCGGCTTTCAATGAGATAGTGGTCGGACCAGGGCACTGGGGTGCAGATGGGTGAGTCGGTGGTCTGGAAACTGGAGTTAATAAACATCAGGTCCAGTGTGTGACCAGCTTTGTGGGTTGGGGATGTAATAATTTGACGGAAGCCTATGGCAATGAGCGAATGAATGAAGGTTTCGCATGGGTGGGAGTGAGTCAACATGAAGATTAAAATCTCCAAGGATGATGGAAGGTGTGTCTGTTTTCATCCATTCCACAACAAATTTGATTAGGGGGGAGGGGATGGACTCAAGGATGGTGGGGGGGGCATAAACAAGGCAGATTTGCAGGGTAGCTGTCTTAAAGAGACCTATTTCAAGTATGGGTGGGGCGGCTATGCTGATGGGTTTAAGGTTAAGGTGTTTCTTAGCTGCTAGGAGGAGTCCTCCTCCTCTTTTTTTAGGTCCATAATAAATCTGTCCCAAACGTTTGGGACCGATTTATTATGGATGAGTATCTTTATACTAATATTAATTTTGGATTCAATAATTTGAAATTTTTCCTATGAAATTTTTGATTGGGACTGTTTTTATAATATCTTGAAAAAAGAAAAAAATCTTCTAGGAGTTTATAAATTAAAGCAATTAAGACCCCTTATAAAAAAACGAGATGGTTTGTTCTATGCCTGCTCGTATATAGAGGGTCTATCAAAAGTTTGTTAAGTCGGTATTAAGGTGCTTTTCAGCTTAAACCAGTACATGATTTGTTGTTTTGGTTGTTTACAGAGTGGTGTACTGGAATACACGAGTGGTGTTGAGTGGGTTATTGTGTGATTGATATGGTATCAATGGTTAAACATTGTTTACAGCAACAAAATAAATTTGAATAACTACAATGCTTAGTGGTGGAATAGATTGAACAGCACTTGCCTGGTGGAGACATTAAATGGGTATTGACTTACAAGGAACAATCATGGATATTTAAATAAAAATTCAGTAGAACCACATGAATGTATCAGGAATTAGAATGGAATTCTCTGGTTTGAATGTTTGGAGGGAGGTTTGGAATAGATTAGTAAGACTGTGCTGATGGGCTATATCTTAGAATCCCAGTTGGAACTGGTGGCATTATCTGGACTGGATATTTCTTGTAGCTGCAAGGACACTGGATAAATGCGGGTCAGTAGCAGTTGGAAATACACTTAACAGGTGAATTTTCAACAGGTTACTCACACAAAAATGGGCAATTATGCATGCATGTGGATCAAACGAGTGCAACTCTTATTTTAAAAAGGTGGAAACGGTGAAAAAGGAGTGGGGAATAGGAATTCTGGGGCAGGGCCATAAGTTATGTGCGTAAAACCATATTTTAAAGCTAACTAACGCAATGAACAGTGGCCTGTGAGCTTCATATATTTAGGAATGTGCATTTGTTTTTCACGAATTAGACAATTTCAACAAAAATGTCTAATTCATCATGGTTCGAGGACACCGAAAAATGAACTGAATTTTTCCAAAATTTTGGAAACATTCATAGTTCGTGTTAGTGCGCGGTAACGGGAGTTAGAGCGCCCTAACTTTTAAATGTTAGTGAGCGCTAACACGAAAATAGGGACCCACAAAAAAAAAAAAACAGAACTGTGGGAAAAACAAAATTTCCCGCTGGGGCCCGAAAATGAATCTCAAACTGAAAAAAAAAAAACAATGCACATCTCTACATATATTTACAACTGCTCCTCCTGATGAGGTGTAGGTGTGCAGAAATTTCTGCTTAGGCCTGATCAATTGGGTGAGAGGATCTGGATCAACTGGAGGGAGTACAGGATGAAGAACTAGAGGGGTCCGAATGACATCGAGACTGACTGGATAAACTGGTAGAGCTGGGAATGACTTTCACATGAGCATGTCTTAAATTCCACTCCCCTGAAGGCGATGAATCCTTAAAGGAAATATGTGCCTGTTCGCTGGAGTAATCGCTTAAAATACAAAATAAAATAGGCGCATACAAATGTACGGTTGGAGCATAAATGCACGCATGATTTGAAATTGCATTGCATGTTCATTCACTTTCCCATACGCTTAGGTATGGGCAGCCGCATTTGTTTGAAAATTAGCCTGTGTGTGTTTTTCTCCATTTTTTATAGCAAACACTGAAGTGCACAAATGAGAATCAGGACAGGATAGCAGCACATCATTGGGCACCCCCAAAGCAGAACACGAAACGTGGAACTGTGTCCAGGGAATTAACTGATATTCACTATTATTATTTTAAGAAAAATTGAATAAGGAAAGAAAAGCCATAAAAAGTTTAAGAAAAGGGACAATGGTTAAACCGTTTGAGCAGTCTTAGTATATGAACAGCCCACCATATAAATAAAGTTAATGTTTAGCTGGCAGAGAAAATATAAAGCTCAGCTAATGAATGTTTACACAGTATATAATGTAATGTGCCCACGGGGGCACTGGAATTACCACATAGGGCTCTGGAATTTATAAGCTAATTGACATAAAATTAAAATTGAAATTAAGCAGACTAGATGAGCCTGGTGGCCTTTGTCTGATGTCATATTGTCCATTTCAATATTTCATAGTGTGTTCAGTCCTTTTTGTCATAAAGAGGTCAATTTTCAAAAAGACCTAGCTGGGTAACTATCAAGTGAGACAGACAGATGTCCTGGGGCAATACTTTCCACCCTACACAGTGGTTAACAATGTATATTTTGTACATTCACGATGTGTGTACTTTTAGCTTCGTTGAAAAGAGACCTTTCTGTAGACTTGTCTTCACAAATAGCAGCTGCATTTTGTGTACCCGAGTAAGTTTCTCTTTGAATGAACATTGTACATTTCGTAAGTATTAAAGCACCCGTGTACCTTACAGCTACCTGATACTGAACATTTCCCTAAAGACGTGATCCTATCTTTGTTGTCTTCAAGTCTCAGATCTACTAACATATTTCTAATCTGGACACTCCTTTTCCACTATCAGGCGCATGAACAAAGTAGCAAAATATTTTTCACAAAAGGGGGATTTAAAAAAAAAAAAAAGTGCAAAACATGCAGAAACATGGAAAAGCACTAACAATTCAGTATTTTGCACTATTTTTGTGCGAAGCATACTTTTGCAAAAAAAAAAAAAAAAAAGTGCAGAAGTGGGCTTTGCAATAGTAAACATTTGCAAATAATCTTCTTTGTGCAAATGTTTATTTTAATTCCACATTAATGAGCTGCTGCAATGCAAAAACATGCAAAGCATCCCATTGATGTGTGAATTTGCCAAAAAAGGACACCCAAAAAAGGCTTGGGAAGCCTGTTTTTTACAAAAAAATGAACTATGCATCAATGAAGTATGGTTACCATTCCCTTGGGTTGGCTGCAAAGATAGTTTATGTGCACAAGCATGACGTATTAAAGGGGACGCACCCCACATCTAAAGTCCTCCCTCCCCCTTGTGTTTCTGAAATACATGATGGTCTGTGTGCACACCCCTACCCTTGGTTCCAACCCTCAATCCCATTGTGGGCCGTAAATATGGAAAGTCTGCCACTTCAAGCTTCACCCATTATCCCCCAAAAAATAATTGATGGGTCCAGTTTTAGTTCCACTGCCCATCCCGGTTACCTCAATGCTTACCCAGAGATGGGGAGTTCTTCGGGGGCAGGACTGATCTCCATGCTTGCCAGCCCCATCTTTTGAAATGGCTCTTTCTTTCCCCTCGTGCTCCTTTGCCAGTTACTACGGCGGAGCATACGTCAGCCGACACCATCTTCGAGGATGGACTCAGCAGGGCAGGAATTAGCGGGTGCTGCTTTTGCCTCAGAAGACCTTCTATAGGGTGAGCTTTGGCGTAATAAGGAAGCCCCCAAATTGGGGCTGATACTTATTTTGAGAGGAAAGGAGGCAGGCCTTTTTTTTTTTCCACATTTACAGCCTGTGGGGAGCTGGGGGAGAGCAGGGCAGTTCCTCATGGGCCACCAGGGAATTTTGGAAACATGCAGTGTGGGGGTGGGCACAGCAGCCCCAAGGAGTTTGGTCAGCATCACATGTTGCCACGGCCATCATTGCACAAAGTTCCTAGCCATGGCACTGTGCAAAATAGTCCTGTCAAAAGTTTACTATAGATGCTAATGGTCTTGGAACTTATTAGCATCCATTGCAAGCAACTTTTCATGTAAAAAGGTCCCTACTCTGTGAAAAGGTATCGCAGATTAGCACACTGGAATTTCTTTGATTTGATCACTAATGAAAAAGAATCGTTTCAGATTTGCTCCACGTGTTAGTACTAAAAATGCATTTTTTAGGCGAGGGCTTAAAAAGACACCGATTGCCTGCTTTTAAAATTGGGAATGGATTATTTTTGCAGAAGTCGATTGACCAGCTAAAATCACATAGCAATAGGAACCAAGAACGCTGTATGGCTGTTCTCTGTTTGGGGAGAGTGCGGACATGTGACTTGCTTGGGGTCTCAAAGAAAATTAGAATTTGAGCTTCGTTCCCTAAGTTTCATGATATTATGCTTTAAGCACTAGTACTACTTGGTCACAGCCCCATTAAAAAAAAAAAAAGAAATCTGATGGCCTATCAGTTAGATTCAGAGGTAATAGCTTAATTTTATTGTTCTTTTGTGAATTGAATTTCTTACAAGACTTGTTACAAGATTTCAGGACCGA
Organism: Rhinatrema bivittatum; assembly: GCF_901001135.1. Classification (NCBI taxonomy): domain Eukaryota; kingdom Metazoa; phylum Chordata; class Amphibia; order Gymnophiona; family Rhinatrematidae; genus Rhinatrema; species Rhinatrema bivittatum. Next base: position 799,236,532 of record NC_042615.1, on the reverse strand, counting down.
GCCTACAGGCTGACTAAAAAAGATTACACAGAAGTTAGCTGGTGAAAATGGAGCAATTATTCTTTTGCGATTAAGGATCAGTGAAGGATTCTGCCCTCAGAAAGGCCTTCTTGTACAAATAAACATGTTGCGAAGGGAGATTCACTTCTTCACCTTGTAATCTTCTTTCAGCAGTGTTTGCCTTCAGGATGGATCAGACAGCATACAGACTGAGTAGGAAACCAAAGTAGATGCCATGAATCACATTGACGTCATTTTGATATTCGTTATTATCAACATCATTTATTTATGACATGCTTTTCCACCAAAGGAGTTCAAAGTGAGTTCAATTAATTAATAATATTCAGCTACAGTGTGTCAGCTAGGGCAAGCATCAATGCAATGCTTTGGAGGTAAACGCTCACTAGGCACGGGGACGGGGGGGGGGGTAAGTAAAGGTTTATCAACAATATGGAGTCCAGTTTGCTAATACGGCGGTTATTTAAATACCTTGTGCAGGCAAGCTACAGAGGCAGGGCGGGTCCAAATGGCACAGTATGTCAGAGGTCTTTGTGTAGGTTTAAGGGCCCAATGCTGCCTCAGATAGTCAGAATTTTTGCTAGTTTTCTAAAGGTTAGGAGTTTGGAGCAAGCCTGATGTAAGGGGAGAGGAAGTTCCAGAGAGTTGGGGTAGAGCCTGTGAAAATTCTAATTCTGGGGTTTGACAGGTAACTACGTCTTGGGCTGGTAGCACAAGGTGGGCCTAGAACCTCAAAGATACCTATAGTAATAATTACGTTTTAGCACTGCACCTGAGACTTCTGGATTTAAATCTAGTAAGCATGTTGATATTTAGTCTTACACAGTAGTATTTGCGGTGACTGTTAAGAATTAGAAACAGGGGTCATGTGATGGGGCCGTAAGAGAGGCAGTGCATTTGCTGAGCTCCCACTCATCTGCCTATACTTTTACCCTTCAGCTTGTTTCCTAAGGCTGCTTGTAGTATCTAAACCGTTGCGTAAAGAATATAACAGCTATATTCCAGCTTTATAGGCTAACCAGTCGGGCAAAATTTAAAACACAGGAGCAGATTTTAAAAGCCTTGCGCGCGCCGAGCCTATTTTGCATAGGCCTGGCAACGCGCGCAAGCCCCGGGACGCTCGCATGTCTCGGGTCTTGAAAAAAGGGGCGGGGTGGGGGCGGGGGCGGTCTGGGGCGGGGGCATAGACAAAGGCCTCTGTAGGACCTTTAGGCCGGGGGATCATGTGCCGGCACCTGGCCGGTGCATGCAACCTATGCCTGCCCGGAGGCATAGGTTAAAATCAAAGGTCAGGTGGGGCGTTTAGGTAGGGCTGGGGGCAGGTTAGGTAGAGGAAGGGAGGGGAAGATGGAGTGGCAGAAGGAAAGTTCCCTCTGAGGCCACTTCGATAACTACCCTGAACAATTTTGGATCATCTGCAAATTTGATTACCTCACTCTTATTTTTTTCCAGATCATTTATAAATATATTGAAAAGTACGGTACCAATACAGATCCCTGAGGTGCTCCACTGCCCACTCCCTTCCACTGAGAAAATTGTCCATTTAATCCTACTCTCTGTTTCCTGTCTTTTAGCCAGTTTGTAATCCACAAAAGGAAATCACCACCTATCCCATGACTTTCTACTTTTCCTAGAAGCCTCTCATGAGGAACTTTGTCAAATGCCTTCTGAAAATCCAAATACACTACATCTACTGGTTCACCTTTATCTACATGTTTATTAACTCCTTCAAAAAAGTGAAGCAGATTTGTGAGGCAAGCCTTGCCTTGGATAAAGCCATGCTGACTTTGTTCCATTAAACCATGTCTTTCTATATGTTCTATGATTTTGATGTTTAGAACACTTTCCATTATTTTTCCTGGCACTGAAGTCAGGCTAACTGGTCTGTAGTTTTCAGGATCGCTCTTGGAGCCCATTCTAAATATTGGGGTTATATTAGCCACCATCCAGTCTTCAGGTACAATGGATGATTTTAATGATAGATTACACATTTTTACTAATCGGTCTGAAATTTAATTTTTGAGTTCCTGCAGAACCCTGGGGTGTATACCATCTGGTCCAGGTGATTTACTACTCTTCAGTTTGTCACTCAGTCTTACCACAACTTCTAAGTTCACAATGATTTGGTTCAGTCCATCTGAATCTTTACCCATGAAAACCTTCTCCAGTATTTGTATCTCCCCAACATCCTCTTCAGTAAACACTGAAGCAAAGAAATAATTTAATCTTTCCGTGATGGCCTTATCATCTCTAAGTGCCTCATAATCCACTTCACTGGATGGTTCAACATTCAAATTCATCTTTCTCTAAAATCATGAATGGACCACCCTATCACAGATATTGCATCATTTACTAAAAGCAAACAATGGCATTTTATGAAATATGGGATGCAATTGAAGTATACTCCATTATTTCCGTATCCTATATTACACATGAGATATAACAGGGGCGTATGGTAATACTCAGACCACATTGAAATATGTCAATAAATGAGCTAATATTAATAAGAGGTCCTGATTGGACCATATAGCCTTCTTTTACACTTTTTTGATAAAAGATCTCGGGCACCCCCTCTCTGTGAAAGCTTGAAACAACTCAACTACTCATGCTTTGAATTCAGTTGTACACGAACACAACTGTCTTAGATGCAAAAATTGACTGATGGACAGAATATCACATAATATTTTAGTGACAACTTCCATATTCCAGTAGAGTGTATCAATGGATTTCCTATGTATGGTAAATTCAAAACGCTCCATGCACTTATAGATATATATATCTTAATACGGAATGGCATATGTAAATTGCAAATTTGAGTCACACTGATTTAACCTTGCCAATAATTCTGAAAACAAACCTATTCCACCAATCCGTAAAACAAAAGCATCATGATAAACCTCTTTAAGAGTTTTATTTGGACTTAAAGGGGACATTGCTATAGTAATTGTCTTTCAAAATAACCAATATAAAGAGTTGCAATATGGGAACAAGTGTTATTTTCATGGCTACTCTTTTAGTTTGATTATAAAACTTTCCATTGAACATAAAAGCAACACAAAACACAAAACAACGGATTTACAAACCACTTGCCAGCTGCATTCCATGGACAAGTGTATTCTCGAAATACCGTGAAGTGAAATCAGCACACCTAGATCTGACTCGTAGAAGAACATTTCAAGCAGGCCCAACCCTTTGGAACTCCATCCCCGAAGAAATCTGCTTAACATCCAACACAAAAGAATTGTAAAAACTTCTCAAAACATACCTTTTTACCTTAGCATACAAAATCAGTTAACAGATCTAATACACACATTCTTAAAGATAACATTTTAATCTAACACATTTTTATGTGATAATTTAAACTGATGTTTTTAATGTATTGATTGTGATATGCTTTGTTTTATTATGTATGTTACATTGTAAACCACTTTGAAGGTCAGTCCTCTGCCCATACTGCGGTATATAAAAACCTATAAATAAATAAAATAAAATGAGCCAAATCACAAATAAATGAAGAAGGTATCCATTGATAGTCACATTGATCTTGTAAAGACTCTTCAATGATATGAAGTGCTGAGTCCTGGGGAATGTTTGTTTAGAGTGAAACTACATTGATGATAGCTAGACACCAATTGTCAAAGGGACCTTCAGATTGTAGTAAATTCTGCATCACATAGTATGAATCTTGCACAAATGAAGGCAATTGAGGTATCAATGGGCATAGAAAATTTATCCACAAGCATGGATAAAGGATTTAACCTCTCCACGATATAATCATCAGTCTACCTGACAGATTACATAAAATTTTATGAATTCTGGAGAGAACATATATCAGCAGAGTGTTTAGAAAAACCTGTCTCAAAAATGGAATTTCACGATTTGTTATCCATGAATTCTTCAGAGCTCCCTCAAGTTCCTTGTTTATTTGTCCTTTCAATGCTGGAGTAGGATCCTCTCTCAAAACACTGTAAAAAGCTGTATCAGCTAATTGGCACTCAGCTTCATTTTGATATGCCTGCATATCCATCACAGCTACTGCTCTACCTTTATCAGCTGCCTTGATCACAATAGAGCCATCTGCTTGTAACTGTTCAAGGGGCTTGTGTTGTTCTTTTGACAAATTGTTACAGCGTTTAATGTTCTCAGCAGCCATAGAATGTACATCCCTCCTCATCAATTCATAAAAAGTGTGTATCAAAGGATTCATGGGGCAATTCCCATTTGTGTTACCTGAGTGTGCAGCCTCCAGAAAAGCAGTATTACAATAAAAAATTTTGGAATAGATAGGTTTAGATAGGATTAGGGTCGGGCAGGGAGGAGAGGGGAAGAGGGAGGAAGGATTGGGTTATGGTTAGGGAAGTACCGTCCCAGTCTGCTCCTTTATTGGAGTGAACTGGGAGGGAACTGGGAAAAACTGAAGTCAGGGTACCGCATGTGAATTACAAAATACCACCCCTGCGTGCATGTCGCGGGCTGCCCGCACATGTGCGCACAGATGTTAAAATCTGGTGCACATTTGAGCGCGGACATTGCATTTCATAACATGCATGCACCGCCGCGCACATGTTATAAAATGATTGCATCCATGTGCGTACCGGGAACCGCTCACGTGTGGACACACATGTACACCTTTTAAAATCTACCGCAAAATTAGACAGTCTAAAACCCTAAACAGAATTAGCAAGTTTGGAAATGTTATATAGGAAGAGGATAAGGAGCATGGAAGGATAAATGGCAATGTATGGTTCTTGCTAAATATGTTTGTCTTTTTGTGATTTTAGCCCCAGTCCCTAAATCTGCTTCCTAGCTATTTTAAAAAGAAAGTGTTTTTCGCTAATCATCCATATCCCTCTCCTCCCTGGAAATCATGTCCCTATACAAACGTGTTATTTAAAATTCCTAAGAACCTTGCCTAACAGTTAAGGAGCAGTTTAGTAGCAGGCTGAGAACCAGAGAAGCCAGGGATCAAATCCTACTTCTTCTATTGAGCTTGGACAAGTCATTTTACTCTCCATTGCCTCATGTACAAATATAAGCTCCAACATAATGAGGTGCGCTTGATTGCACAAATATTGATATACAAATGGCGTTAAATTTCTGTGCATACATTAATCTCTCTGCGGCAAGGAGTTCAGTATTCACAGATTAGCTCTCCTGTATTAGTTTTAACCCCCTAATGCTGAGAGGTGCATAGATTTAATTCATATTTTCATAACTTTGAAAATTTAACTCCAGGTCAGAGGTGAAATGCAGCTTCTGGTACTAGTTTTAGTCTATAGAGATGAACCTGGAGTTTGTACTGAAGGGGTCTTTACTTGGAATTTTTATGCAAATTTTCTTTTCTGCATATAAAACATAGTTTATTCACATTGTCATGAACAGAACATGATTTGTGCCCATAACTATTTTGCTCCTAAAAGCTGTGTTTACAAATCTTGAATATAAAAGTTGTGCTTCTAAAAGCTGGGGGCACAAAACACGGCTGCACTCTCTCATTCTCACCTCCTTTTTCCCTGCACCATCAATCCTAGGAAGAATGGCGGCCTCCCCGGCATCCCCAGGATGGCATGGGCGCTGCCGACCCCCATCTTGTCTCCAAAATCATCTAAGGCTCGCGCGAGCAAAGGCCTCCTTTGTACACGTCATGGCGGGAACCTCGGGGGCGTCCCCTCCAGATGACGTCAACTCACTGCTGTACTTAAGCTGACCATCCCTTTGCTTAAACAAGTTAGCAAGGAGTTCCCTCGTTGCTGAATCTGCTCCATTCTTGGACTTCCTCTCTTGGCATGTGGACGCTCTGGGTACCCGCTCCTCGGTGGTCCTTCTGTATTCCTTGCTAACGCTCCTCGGAGGGCCTTCCTGCCTTGGACTACTACCTGACCCACTTCTCGGGACACTCTCCTGGAGCTACCACTTGTGAGTACTTTACTACAGAGTTCAACGATACTAGCTTTACTGAAGCTTTTTTGCGGTTTACTCCATACCTCAGGCCACTACCATTTCCTCTTCAGTAGAAGTTGTTCCAGTATACCCTGTGCTGAAGGGTATTGCTGCACCAGCTACAAGATCCACTTCTGGGTTCTTGCATCTCAGACTCATCAGCATTATCATCATCAGTACAGACTTCCTGGTTACCCGGCTCTGCAGGCCACTACCGGATCTTCACATATGTGGTATCACGCTAGGTATAACTCATTGCTCAGAAGTGTACTTATTTACTTCTCCTGCTCTGCAGGCTCTGCCTTTCCTTCCTTCATAATAAAATCTCTATTATACAGCTGTATCCTACGCCACTGAGACCATGCCTACTGACGGTGAGAATCACAGGGCTCCTCCCTGTGGGTGGAGACACCTCTCATCTCGGCCCAGGGTTCACATCCTTACAAAAACATAACAGATTGCTAACTCCATAGACCCGGCTCAGGTCTCAGCATTCAGGCCATCCCTGGCCTGGTCCAACATCTTTCTGAGCAACAAAGGACATTAGAGACTTTGGCAAACACATTCAATCAGCTAAACTCTTGGCTGAATTCTACATCGACGCCTGACAAGGCTACTTCCTCTCTTCTTGTGTTGCCTGCACTGCTCTCCATGTCCTTACCAGCATCTACTCATTTTACAGGTGATCCCCTGTTATATAGGGGCTTTCTGAATCAGTGCCTTATGCACTTTTCACTACAACCTACTTATTTCCCAGATGTAGTGTCCAAAACTACGAACATACTGTCACTTTTAGAGGAAAAGCCCTGGACTGGGCTTTACCTCTCTGGGAGCATAATGATCTACTTCTCAATGATTTGACAGGCTTCCTTGGCTCTCTTTTGTTCTGTATTTGACAACCCCACTTGCAAGACTATCACTGGATCTGCACTCCTGCATCTACAACAAGGTACCAAACCTTTGACTGATTATGTTATTGAGTTTAAGACCTTGTCCTCGGAGCTATATTGGGACCCGGGTTGCCTGCGGGCTATTTTCCTGGAACGTCTTAACTCTCGCATCAAAGATGAATTAGCAGCATGTGAACTCCCTGATACTCTGGACTCTCTCATTGACCTTGCAGGACAAATTGATTGTCATCTGTGTGAGCGGTCCAAAGAGGAAAGGGTACTAAAAAGATGCCACCAGGGGTTCCATGCTCTCGTCCAGCGCCTGTTACTCAGACTACTCCCGTACTCAGTATCGAGAAGGAAGAAGAACCCATGCAACTAGGCCGCAGCCACCTATCAGCTAAGGAGAGGCATCACCGATGGAGATTAGGCCTCTGCATGTACTGCGGACAACCTGGCCACGCTATTTTCTCCTGTCCTATCTGTCCGGGAAACTTGCAGACGTAGGATCCGCCAGAGGACTCCTCCTAGGTCTAACTTCTCCATTTCCTCCATTGACACTTCCAGTCTCCATTAACTCGGATGCCCTCAAATTCCACACTCTAGCCCTTATGGACTCCGGTGCCGGTGGGAACTTCATACTCAGACAGCTTGTAGAACACCTACGAATCCCCACTGTTCCGACACTATACCCAACTGCTATTGTCATCTATAAATGGTGAGCCATTACCTGGTGAGGTCTCTTATTCTACTCAACCTATTTGTCTCTGCACGGGTCTCTACACTTAGAGGCCATTTCTTTCTTAGTCCTGGATAAGGCAATACATTCGGTGGTACTCGGACTGCCATAGTTACAAACGCTCTCACCCCAATTCGATTGGAGTACCCTAGAACTGTCCCAATGGGGAAAAGCTTGCCATGGAAAATGCCTAGAAGAGGTAACTTCTATGCCGGGCCTACCTCAGCAGTACTCTTCTTATCAAGATGTATTCTCTAAGAAAGCGGCACACACTCTAACACCTCACCGATCCTTTGTCTGCACCATAAACTTAGTACCCAATTCCGAGCCTCCCAGAGGAAGGGTGTACTCACTTTCTCTGTCAGAGACTAAGGCTATGTCTGCCTATATTCAAGAGAACTTGGCGAAGGGTTTCATTTGGCCTTCTAAGACTCCTGCCGGAACCAGATTCTTTTTTTTGGGTAAGAAGGATGGATCCCTTCGAACATGTATAGACTTCCGTGGCTTGAATGAGATCACCATGAAGGACCACTATCCATTACCATTGATCTCTGAACTCTTTGATAGTCTCCAAGGAGCCAAAATATTCATGAAGCTGGACCTCAGAGGGGCATATAATTTGGTCTGAATACGCCAGGGCGATGAATGGAAGACAGCATTTAATACCCATGACGGCCATTTCAAATATTTAGTCATGCCCTTTGGCCTTTGCAATGCCCCGGCCTTATTTCAAAACATGATGAATGAAATCTTCAGGGACATGCTGTACAGCTGTGTAGTAGTAAATCTAGACGACATGGCCGCCGGAACATTTCAGCTTCCTTTTTCCTGGCTGGTAAGCCTTGACATATTACCTGTTAATTGGTTCCTGGATTGCAGGAGGAGGGCTCATCCCTGCATAAAAAGATCTGCTGGAGCGGCGTTGAGCTGCCGCCGGAACATTTCAGCTTCCTTTTTCCTGGCTGGTAAGCCTTGACGTATTACCTGTTAATTGGTTCCTGGATTGCAGGAGGAGGGCTCATCCCTGCATAAAAAGATCTGCTGGAGCGGCGTTGAGCTGCCGCCGGAACATTTCAGCTTCCTTTTTCCTGGCTGGTAAGCCTTGACGTATTACCTGTTAATTGGTTCCTGGATTGCAGGAGGAGGGCTCATCCCTGCATAAAAAGATTTGCTGGAGCGGCGTTGAGCTGCCGCCGGAACATTTCAGCTTCCTTTTTCCTGGCTGGTAAGCCTTGACGTATTACCTGTTAATTGGTTCCTGGATTGCAGGAGGAGGGCTCATCCCTGCATAAAAAGATCTGCTGGAGCGGCGTTGAGCTGCCGCCGGAACATTTCAGCTTCCTTTTTCCTGGCTGGTAAGCCTTGATGTATTACCTGTTAATTGGTTCCTGGATTGCAGGAGGAGGGCTCATCCCTGCATAAAAAGATCTGCTGGAGCGGCGCAACGCTGCCACTGGCGCACGCCTAAGCCGCGCGTGCCAAAGGGGCGCGCACGGCTTTGGCCGGCTTAGGCCGGAGAAGGCGGGAGAAGGCCAGGACTTGCCTTTGATTAGAAGTGCCGACTATCGTAAAGGTATTTACCTGCTATTTTTCTTAAATAAATTACTCCGGCGGCCACACAGAGATACACATCTTAGACTTTTGAGGTTATTGTCGACTTGGTGCTTTCTTCGTGAACTTGTATGATGCCACACACCAAAAGAAAAGCAAGAGTCAAAGAATTAACCTCAACTCCAATTCCAGGTGGTCATCAGACAAGTATAGAAGAAAGTTTCAAAAAGTCCTCAACCTCGGGGATGGCTGCAGGGGGATTCAATGCGGAGCTAGAATTGACCCCCAAGCCCATCGAAATATCGTTAAGCCCCGGGGCTCCCGAAAGACCAGTATCTCCGCAAACCAGGTATATGGTAACATCTGCAATACCTTCAGATCTCATTAACCAGAGGAGCTCAGAAGAAACAACTGAGTCTCCAATAGGCCTAGTGGAGAAAGGCCCCAGGTTAATGGAAGAGACGAAGGCTAATATACCTGATATGGAGGACACTATGGGGGAAGGGGAGGGTGAAATTCAAGTATTAACTGCAAGAGATTTTTCGTTAAAAGAAATTGGTGAAATGATTGTACAAATGCATAAATCTATAAATAATATGTCACATAAAATCCAGCAAGCATTACAAATGAACCATGAAGTGGAGCGGAAGGTGGGAAAAATAGAAGAAGAATTAAAAATCGTAAAAGAGAAGGTTGATAAAAACAGTGAGGTTCAAATTAATTTAATAAAATCTGAGAAAATATGCCTTGATAGAATAGAGAGTATTGAAAACCAAACGAGAAGTACAAATCTAAGATTTTTAAATTTTCCGAAGATAAACCTTATTTCCCCATTAGATCTGTTTCGCAGTTATTTAAAAAATATATTAAAATATACAGATTCCTCTATTCCTGCAGTATCGAGGATATATTATCTTCCTGTTTATAATGATGAAGGATTAAATATTCCAAAAGAAGAAATGGAATCAGAGATTAGTTTAACAGACATATTGGAAAAATCCTTTGAGGTAAATATCTCACTGAGAGCAACACTATTAGTTCAATTTGTGTTCTTGACAGAGAGAGACGCAATTCTGAGATCCTTTTTTAGGAATCAGGATAAAAAATTCTATGGGCAATGTATAAAAATATTTCCGGACATAGCCCGAGTAACACAACTCCGTAGAATGAGAGCAGAGGCTATACAGAAGGGGGCCAAGTTTATCTTAAGATACCCTTGCCGGTGCATAATCATTCACCAAGATTCACGTTATATTTTTAATTATCCAGAGCAGTTAAGGGAGTACTTGAATCCACACCCCTAATATGCCCTATAGGTAGGGAAGTTAGAAAGAATAATTGAGGGTTAGACAATTATTATCTTTTTGCTTATTTCTTGATTAGTTGCTCCACTAATATAGATGTGAATTTCTATTTTCCTTGCATAAAGATTGTTGGAATAATTTATTTTGGATTTCTTTGATGAAGATAAATCTGTATTTCACATGGAGAGTTTACATATAAATGGTGGATCTTAACTGTATGTAAAGTTGAAATTCAATAAAAATATTAAATATTTAAAAAAAAAAAAAATCTAGACGACATACTGGCTTTTTCTCAAAACCTCCAGAGCCATCAATTGGACGTCGCTAATGTTCTACAGAGACAACCACCTGTATACCAAATTAGAGAAATGCTCATTTCACCAGGAGTCCATTCCCTTTTTAGGCTATGTGGTATCCAGCCAGGGGTTCCAGATGGATCTGCAAAAAACCAAGAGTATTCGGGACTGGCCCCAATTTACTGGTCTTAAAGCTCTGTGAAGATTCCTCAGATTCACTAACTACTACAGATTATTCATTTGTCACTATTCTACCTTGACCATGCCTCATGACACGAAAGGGAATCAATCCCTCTCAGTGGTCTCCAGAAGCTGTGATCACCTTCCAGGAAATCAAAAGGTGTTTCTTCAAGAGCCATGTCTACGGCACCCAGATCCCTGATGCTCTTTCATCGTCGAGGTGGATGCTTCGGACGTCAGAGTTGGTGTTGTCCTTAGTCAACATAGTGACACCCACACCTTACATCCCTGTTCCTTTTCTCTTGGCACTTCTCCCCTGCCAAGTGAAACTATGGGATAGGAGACAAGGAGCTACTAGCAATCAAATTGGCATTTGAGAAATGGCACCCATGGCTCGAGGGTGCACAACATCAGATAATGGTTTACACCGACCACAAAAACCTCGAATACTTACATCATGCGCAACGCTTTAATCACAGACAAGTCCGCTGGTCCTTATTTTTTAACCGATTTGATTTCCTCTTGAGGTATTGCCCAGCATACAAGAACACCTGTGCGGACGCTCTCTCCCATTCCACCGGAGGATGCCCCTGATACTCTGCATCATATCATTGACCCTACTAGGGTACTTCTCTCAGCTACTTACAGGGTTCTAGCTGGGAAGACAGTGGTTCCCCAGACACTCAGGAAGAAGATCCTAAGATGAGCCCATGACTCTCTGCTTGCAGGTCATCCTGGACAATCCAGAACACTGACCACCCTTCAAAGATATTACTGGTGGCCCTCCATGAAAGAAGATGTACGGTCCTATGTGGAGACATGTCCTACCTGTGCAAGACAGAAACCACCAGCCAGTAGTCCCTGGGGACTTCTCCAGCCTCTGGCCACTCCTAGCGAACTATGGACACATATAGCCAAGGACTTTATTATTGATTTACCCATGTCCAATGGCAATAACACCATCTGGGTCACTGTAGACTGCTTTTCTAAAATGGCCCATTTTGTGGCATTACCCGAGTTACCATCAGCTCCAGAATTAGTGAAGTTATTCATCCGTCACGTCTTCCGTCTGCATGGCATGCCAAAGCATATCCTCTCTGACCGAGGGGTTCAATTTACAGTGAAATTCTGGAGATCCCTCTGCAAAACGTTTGACATATCTCTGGATCTTACATCAGCTTACCATCTGCAAGCCAACGGACAGACAGAGAGGATGAACCGAACGCTAAAACAGTTTCTCTGGGCTTATGTCAATTCCAGACAAAGCAACTGGTCCGAGTTGCTCCCCTGGGTTGAATTCACACTGAATTCTCATCAGTCAGCTTCAACAGGATCGTCACCTTTTCAACTCATCTATGGACGTCAACCTCTACCTCCTCTACCAATGCCTTTGTCAGTATCATCTCCTGCAGCCCAGGCCTCGGCGAAAGAACTGCATAAGCTTTGAGAACACACTAAAGAACTTATCCAGAAAGCTGGGCAACAGGCTAAGAAGTTCTATGATGCCCATAACAGAGCAGCTCCGCAGTTACAACCTGGAGACAAGGTGTGGCTCAGTACCCGCTTCATCTGCCTAAAACTGCCTTCTGCTCGATTTGCGCCCAGATACATAGGGCCTTTTGCAATACTCCGCCACCTGGGTCCAGTAATGTACAGCCTGCAGTTACCATTCTCTCTTAGAATCCACAACAGCTTCCACATCTCCCTTCTAAAACCACTCATCTTGTCAGAATTCTTGAGGAAGACACCTGAACCTGAACCTCTCACTGCAGAAGAGGACATTGCTTATCAGGTGGAAGATATACTTAATGTAAGGAAACATGGAAGATGTTGAGAGCACCTCATATCCTGGGAAGGATTTGGCCAAGGAGAATAGTTGGGAGCCTGTAAGCAACATCTTCGACAAGGAGTTGATCAGACAATTTCACATGTCACATCCTAGGAAACTAAAACCTCCTGGGAGGAGCCCTAAGAAGGGGGGGTACTGTTATGCCCGTCAGTTGCAGATGGCTGCAATCTCTCATGCTCACCTCCTTTTTCCCTGCACCATTAATCATAGGAAGAATGGTGGCCTCCGCCAACCAACGCCGACCTCCCCGGCATCCCCGGGATGGCGTGGGCACTGCTGGCCACCATTTTGTTTCTGGAATCATCTAAGGCACGTGTACACAAGGGCCTCCTTTGTACATGTCATGGCGGGAACCTTGGGGGCGTCTCCTCTGGATGATGTCAACTCACTTCTGTACTTAAGCTGACCAGCCCTTTGCTTCAATGAGTTAGCAAGGAGTTCCCTCATTGCAGAATCCACTCCATTCTTGGACTTCCAGTTCCAGATTCCTCTCTTGGCGTGTGAACACTTTCCTGGCTATCCGCACCTTGGAAGACCTTCCTGCCTTGGATTACTACCTGACCCACTTCTCGGGACACTCTCCTGGAACTACCACTTGTGAGTACTTTACTACAGACTTCAACGATACTAGCTTTACTGAAGCTTCTCCGCAGTGTACCCCGTGCCTCGGGCCACTACCATTTCCTCTTCAGTAGAAGTTGTACCAGTATACCCTGTGCTGCAGGGTATTGGTGCACCAGCTACAAGATCCACATCCGGGTTCTTGCACCTCAGACTCATCATCATCATCATCAGTACAGATATCCTTGGCATACCCAGCTCTGCGGGCCTCTACCGAATATGCACTTCTGATGTAATATCTACTTCTCTGAAGGGACTTTTTGGTGTACCCCACTCTGTGGGCCACTTCCGGATCTTCACATCAGTGGTATTACCCTGGGTATACCCCACTGCTCAGAATTGTACTTATTTGCATCTCCCACTCTGCGGGCTCTGCCTTTCCTTCTTTCATAATAAAGTCTCTATCATACGCCACTGAGACCGCACCTACTGACGGTGAAGCTCACAGGGCTCCTCCCTGTGGGCAGAGACACCTCTCATCTCAGCCCAGGGTTCACATCCTTACAAAAACATAACATTAAGAGCACAGCTATTGTGCTTCTATATAACTTTTTTTTGCAGATAACGTTTATGAGCATAACTTTTATATTTACAAATCATGTTTTCTTTCCATAACAAATGCACATATATGCACAAAACATGCTTTATGTACACAAAATAAGTTACCTGAGGCAAGGAAATAGCTACTGTAGCTGAAATAAAACTCACCTCGAGCTCACATTTAGAAAGGTCAGTTATTAAACCCAAATTCAATGGTCTATACCAAAATATAAACATGATGTGTCTAAATATAAGATGTACTCTCATTTTAGATAAGTTTTCAATAAATGTTTATATGAAATCTTAATTATTGGCCCTATCTTTCATATAGTATATGTTTAACTTGCAGATCCTTGGACTGAGGTGGAGTTGATGCAACCTTCAGGGAGGAGCGCTGCAGGACCACACCGTTGGCAGGTGGAGTTGGATATGGCAGAGACCCAACTAGAGATTCGTATTTACCAGCCAACATTCTCCTCAGGTTGAGCATTTGGGTGCCTGGGCTAGCAGGTCTTAGGTGGGGGCCCCTGTTGTTGGTTGGAAAGTCTGTTGAGGTTACTGGGCTAGAATAGATGTAGTATAGGTGAATGCAGAAGCAGGCAAGGGTAGTGGCAGGAGGCATTCATGAATGTCCTGGAGGCAAGCTGAGGTCAATACCCGGTATCCGTCAGAAGGGAATGGTGGGACAAGTAGGCAGGGCAGAAAGGCATAGAGCAGAACAGGCGGATAGATGAGAAGATATAGAGGACTGAAGAACTAAAGATCCAAAGAGCTGACCACAGGAACTGGAGACAAAGATATGGAACTGGAACTGAAGATGAAGACAAGGAGAACTGAAGACAATGAATGCTGAAGCAACTTGACTACTAAACACTAGGGAGATTTGTTGCCAAGGTGAGTTATGACAATAGCACTGCCCTCTTATAGGGCCTAGGCTGACATCATCAATAGGGGCTGTGGGAGGCAGGGTTCCTGCCACGGTCCCTGACAGAGACATATGCGCATGCCTAAAGAGACTGCATCACTCAGGTGTCATAGTTGGTTTCCTGCTGTGAAGGCATTGCTGGCGGTGTCTTGCCACGTGCATTACAGGTGGTGGTATGGGGTGTTGAGGAGGTTCCCTGCTTTGAGACATGGTGCAGCAGGCCTGAAGAAGGTGAGTGTGGTGGTTCATGGGAGCAGCCCGTGAGCCGCTGAGCGCAACAACATCTGCCCTCTTAAGCTCCCCTCCTGAGACCTTGGGTTTGTTGGGGTAATAGCAATAAAAATTCCACTTTTTTTAGCTCATGTGGTAGCCTTCAGAACCAAACAATTATTTTTTTCCCATAGTTTATGCAATTCCTGGGATGAAGGTTGAGCCACAGGAAAAGGAGTGGTCTATTCTGGTTGAAGACAATCCCTACTGTGAGGGTTGAAACATCTATCATCTTCTCAGACTTCGGGCTGGTAGAACTAGATGGGACCATTGGATCCCTTTCACTCTTCCTTTTACTTTCTTCTAAATGTCAGGCCTGGAGGATTCATATCTCTTCAACTTTGCCTTTGATATGTGACTCAAGTTTCTTCTTAATGAGATAGTGTTGTTTTTTCAATGTTCGGACTTCTCCCGTTCCAGTTGTTTTTATAATTGTTTGTATCTGCTTTAAGGGTATTTTCCTGGAGGTGCTGTGGAGAGATTTGAGATTTCCTACAGAGAATTGGAATGTAGGAAAAGTAGTGGCCTTGATTACCACGTGAGAGGAGTTTTCGGATGCCATACAAGATTCGGTACATCCAGGACTACAATGAATGAGTTCCGAGGTGGACCAGTCAAACTGTGGCTGATGTTTCTGCAGCCACAACATGCCTAGTAAAACTGGACTCATGGCTTTGGATAGAACATAGAAACTGATGACTTCTGTGTGTGAGGATCCAATACATAACGTGAGGGACATGGTAAACAGGGCCACTTGTCCTGGAATGGGGTCTGTGGTGACGGACGAGAGTATTAGGGGTGGAGTCACAAGAATAGTAGTGTAAACCACTCTGGGCAGGAACCAATTAATATCATGGTGTTATTTGGTGTTTCCTCTTAAAAATAATCAATCCCTTAGATAGTAACCAGCAAAGTTTACAAATGAGAATAAAAATAGAATTTGAAATAAATGATAACTATTAAACAGTTAAAATTCTGTTTATTTCTGAATTCTCTTTCTCAAGAGAATTAAGCTGGTGTTAAGCATATAGTAACAATTGTAATTCAAACTTCCAAGAAATTGTGATTTAGGAATAAAGAACCTGGTTCTTTCACAAATAATGAATTATGAATCAAATAAGTATAGCATTCACTTTCTTTTCTTACAATCACTATATTTCTTCTAACAAATACTTAAATCTAACTCCTGGTAGTCTTTTGTGAATTATTTTTGTCTTTCAAAATTATGGAACCTCTTATAAAAAAAACAAATTCTCAGGTGAGTATTTTCCTAAGTATGTGCTCCCTTTTCTTTGTGTATGGTCTGTGTTTTCTCTAATTTCTTCTAAATATGAGTCTCTGCTAGCAATTGTGCATTCTGTTTAGCACTTATCACAAACTCGCTCATTGCAGCTGCTTGGGGGTGGAGCTTGTATTCATGTTAGCTATCGAGGCTTTTCCTTTACCATGGGGATGATGAGAAGCTTTAGATGATTGAGTTCAATGGTTGATTTTGACGCTTGATAACGTGGACTGAGAAGATTACCACTCTTGAACCTGTAGTATGTAACTGCTCCTTCTATCCTATCTGTACAAACTTGATAAAAGATACTGATTCCCTTCCCACAATTATCTTCTGCAGACCAAATAAGTAGCTTTAATTATACTTTAATACTCACTACAAGAAAATAAATGATAATCAATTTTTCCCTATCTAATGAGAGAGATATGAATCTTTGAAAGTAAATGAGAATGTAAATGGACCTGAAACTTGTCACATGAGGATGAGATGCATGAGATCAGCTTTACCCTTACAGGAAGGAAATAACACACTTCAGAGAAATCTTTTCCCAATATCTTATGTGAGAATAGAAAGTGTGTATGAGAAAAGTAAATAACTTCTGTGAATTTGGACTTCATCTTATAACATACAAATTCAGTCCTACAAGTTTATGCTTATTGGGGTGGATTTTCAAATGTGCGCGTGGGCGTACATGTGCGCACTCTACCCGGCATGCACACATGTATGCCTGATTTTATAACATGCGCGTGCCTGTTATAAAGTCGTGAGTCGATGCCCCCCGATTTTTGTTTTAAAACTTACTTCAGCCCTGGGACTGAAGTAAGTTGCGCGAGAAAGCCGACTGCCGGCACACGATCCCCGACACTTCGGCCATACATTGGCCTCTGGCCACACTCCGCCCCACCCCTTGCCTGCCCTAGACTTCTCCTCCAAGAACTTATCCAATCATTTTTTAAACACAGCTATACTAACTGCACTAACCACATCCTCTGGCAACAAATTCCAGAGTTTAATTGTGCGTTGAGTAAAAAAGAACTTTCTCCGATTAGTTTTAAATGTGCCCCATGCTAACTTCATGGAGTGCCCCCTAGTCTTTCTATAAGCCGAAAGAGTAAATAACCGATTCACATCTACCCATTCTAGACCTCTCATAATTTTAAACATCTCTATCATATCCCCCCTCAGCATTCTCTTCTCCAAGCTGAAAAGTCCTAACCTCTTTAGTCTTTCCTCATAGGGGAGTTGTTCCATTCCCCTTATCATTTTGGTAGCCCTTCTCTGTACCTTCTTCATCGCAATTATATCTTTTTTGAGATACGGCGACGAGAATTGTACACAATATTCAAGGTTTGGTCTCACCATGGAGCGATACAGAGGCATTATGGCATTTTCCGTTTTATTCACCATTCCCTTTCTAATAATTCCCAACATTCTGTTTGCTTTTTTGACTGCCGCAGCACACTGAACCGACAATTTCAATGTGTTATCCACTATGACGCCTAGATCTCTTTCTTGGGTTGTAGCACCTAATATGGAACCCAACATTGTGTAATTATAGCATGGCTTATTTTTCCCTATATGCATCACCTTGCACTTATCCACATTAAATTTCATCTGCCATTTGGATGCCCAATTTTCCAGTCTCACAAGGTCTTCCTGCAATTTATCACAATCCGCTTGTGATTTAATTACTCTGAACAATTTTGTGTCATCTGCAAATTTGATTATCTCACTCGTTGTATTCCTTTCCAGATCATTTATAAATATATTGAAAAGTAAGGGTCCCAATACAGATCCCTGAGGCACTCCACTGTCCACTCCCTTCCACTGAGAACATTGTCAATTTAATCCTACTCTCTGTTTCCTGTCTTTTAGCCAGTATACAATCCACAAAAGGACATCGCCACCTATCCCATGACTTTTTACTTTTCCTAGAAGCCTGTCATGAGGAACTTTGTCAAACGCCTTCTGAAAATCCAAGTATACTATATCTACCGGTTCACCTTTATCCACATGTTTATTAACTCCTTCAAAAAAGTGAAGCAGATTTGTGAGGCAAGACTTGCCCTGGGTAAAGCCATGCTGACTTTGTTCCATTAAACCATGTCTTTCTATATGTTCTGTGATTTTGATGTTTAGAACACTTTCCACTATTTTTCCTGGCACTGAAGTCAGGCTAACAAGTCTGTAGTTTCCCGGATCGCCACTGGAGCCCTTTTTAAATATTGGGGTTACATTTGCTATCCTCCAGTCTTCAGGTACAATGGATGATTTTAATGATACGTTCTTATGTTCTTATGATTATGGGAATGAGAAGCCTGTGCATGTGAAGAGTGAGCATGGGAATGAGAAACCTGAGTGTGTGTGAGACACAGAATGGGAGTGAGAAGCCTGTATATCTGAAAGAGAACATGGGAGTGGGAAGCCTGTGAGTGTATGCATGAGATAGGTCAGGTGATTGGTGTGTGTTTTGTGCCCTTTATCCCCCCCCCCCCCCCGAAAACAATAAGAAAACCACATAAAGTTTTGTTGTTGTTTTCTGCTCTTTATCCGCCCCCCTCCCCCGAAAACGATAAGAAAACCATATAAAGTTTTGTGAGTTTTCCTTTTGTTTCAGGGACCCCCCCGAACTGTAACGAAATAGGCAATATTGTGTATATTTCCTATTTTGTCACAAACGAATGCACATCCCTACTTCTTACCTTCTTCAGGATTTTTTCAACTAAATTTGACTCTCAGACTCACACATTCACTAAGGAATTCCCTGTAAATTAGTGTGTTTCACAGTAGTTCGGCAAACTATAGCCTCCAGACTCTCAGCCTGTCAGTTTGCAGATCCCTCTCTCTTTCTCCTTCTATGGGCTAGATTTTCTATCGTTACACGGCTCTGTGAATCGTGCGGTAACGGGGGTCGGGGGGGGGGGGGCGAAGCGGGGGGCGGTCCTGCGGTGTGCAGGCTGCCGGCTTTCGCACTGAATAACTACACCATAAAAGGTGTAGTTATTTGGCGCAAAACTGGCGGCAATAAGGGTCCTTACCTTTTGCCACCAGCGATGTCTCTGCAGCGTCGGTCCAGGTGCCCCCCGACTCCTCCTCTTCCGGGGCCGACTCCACCGCGATCACCCTTTTTACATGCGAAAGCTATTGAAAATGACTCCCTATGACAGCAGGCAACAATTGACTTTTTTTTTTTTTACAGAGAATACTCCTACTTTGATGACATCATGTGAAAATAGCTCCACCCCCATCTAGTTTATAACTCTAATTACCAAGGACCCTCAGAAAAACCTATTGGTGATAATTTTTAGGTAGGGATGTGTATTCGTTTGTGATGAAATAGGAAATAGAGATGATATTTCATATTTTGTTGTGTTTCAGGGGGGGTGATGAAACAATAAGAAAACCCACAAAATGTTCTGTGGTTTTCTTATCGTTTTTGGGGGGGGAGAAAGGGCACATTAAAAAAAACAAAACTCTAAATCCAACCCAACCCTTCAAATTTAATTAATTGCAACCTCCCAAAAAACTTGCTGAAATTCTCTGGTGGTCCACCGGTGGTCCCGGGAGTGATCTCCCCCTCTTGGGCCATCAGCTGCCACTAATCAAAATGGCGCTGATGGCCCTTTGCCCTTACAGTGTAACAAGAGCTATTGGTGCCATTGGTCTGCCCTTGTCATATGGTAGGAGCATTGAATGACCCTTTTTTTTAAGATGGCACCAGCCATCCATTGCTCCTGCCATGTGCAGAGGCCGGCCAATGGCACCGATAGCCCCTGTCACACAGTAAGGGCAAAGGGCCATTGGTGCCATTTTTATTACTGGCAGCCGACAGCCCGAGAGCTGGAGATTGCTCCCGGGACCCCCGCTGGACCACCAGGGAATTTTGGCAAGTTTTGGGGAGGTTGCAATTAATTAAATTTGAAGGGTTGGGGTGAGTTTGGTTTTTGGTTTTTTTTACTATTCCCCATTGTAATTCAATTTGAAGGGTTGGGGTGTGTGTTTCGTGCTTTGTTTCGGGGACAGCTGAAATAAAATCGACCCGAACTGTGGGAAAACAAAATTTCCCACGGCGGGCCGATAACGAATGACATCTCTACATTTAGGTGATTAGGATTTTTTTAAGAACCCAAACATTTACTTATGAATGAGAGAAATCCATAAAATTCACTGTAATGTGACTGATTAATGTATTCCTACAAAAATCTGCTCACTTAGCAGCTCATTGCAAACATGCAGTAACCATGACTTTGCTATGATGACATCCCCCTAGCTCTGTTTTTTTTTTTTTTTTATTTCCCTCAAGAGAAACAGAACTTATTTTAATAGTCTCACTGGAATTTTTCAGCTTGTATGTGAAGAAATTAAAAAAAAATCAAACTAAACTCCAGCCCAAAAAAGATCTCAAAACCCACCAAAATCACCACAGAAAACAGTCCTCAAGAAATCCCCACACCCTCAAATCCTGTGAAAACTCCTTTGAAAACACTCCCCAACATTCGTTTTCATATAAAAGAACAATAAGGTTTAATCTCAAGCAAAGGTCTTAATTAAAACCTTAAGCCCTTCCTCAGATGTGCACAACTACAATCTGGCAGGTTTTAAAGAAATATCTGAAACCCCCTCTCCCAAATGGGATAAATAATTCTTATCTAAGTGGATTTTAAGTTTACATTCTTACTGTAGCCAGGTTATCAGACCTTCTTTATCATGACCACAACCTGCAAATCACAGCAATTTTTATTTTAAAAAGAGATATTTGATGTTATTAAGATCGATTTCGACCAAAGTTCACCTGGGTCTACCAAAACTCTTTTATCTGCCCCCACCTAAATTGCCAATGTTTTGAATTTTTAAAATGTTTATTTTAGGTATTTAACTGTAAAGTTTGGTCATGTGATTGGGCTAAACCAGGAAGTTCTGACGTCAGTGATGATGTCAGCATCCCTTCCTGCACCGCTCTACAGCACTGCAGAGCTCCCCCATAGGGAAGCCTTTCACAGCTTTCAGGCAGCAATTCTGAAATGAGTAAATTAAAGCATCAGCATTAATTAAATCATCTGATCACTTAGATTTCTCTCTTTCTTTAAAAAAAAAGCTGTGGTCATGCCTCCAGGCTTTCAGGACAAAAAGAAACTTGAGCCAGACACTGTAAACCTCCAGGATCAATTCACACTCCTCTGCTCTCCAGACCCAAAGCACAGGAACTCCTCCCAGGCAGGTAAACAAACCACTTTTTTTTTCCTTATTGTAACAAAAATCAAGCTATTTCTTTCAGAAATTCAAACCTTAGCACAGCTTCAGGATCCAATCACAACACCAGGATCAGATAAGCAATTTATTTTTTACCCTATTCACAGTAGGTATTTTGAACTGCTCAATGAGCTCTTGCTATACGAAGTTCCCTCTAGAGCCAGAATCCTCCAAAGTCCGAATAGAGAAACATATGGGAAACTGTTCCAAGGTGACTGTTACGTTGGCCTCCCACAGAACCCATGGCCGGCCTTCCTCACCTTCTGCCGCTGCCCCCGTGATACGAAGGGAGCACACTTGGCACTGCCCTTCTCTCCACAGCCCTGCCTGCAGTTCTCAACCTCGTGACATAGTAGAGACGCCGACGCCGTCCCTGTCATGGGTCCTTTTCACAGCAGAGATGCCGCTGCTGATCACCTCTTTTCTCTGGGTTTCCCCAGGCACGCGCACGCGCCCCTCCTTTCTATTTATAGGGCCCACGGCACGCTAAGGCTGCCGGCCCTCCTGGATGATGTCACTATTGCCTCTAGGTGATTCTTCAAGTTCCTGAGTCCTTTTATCTTCAGATTGCTTCTTTGGACTTCGACCTCCGCTTTGCCTGACCATGCCGTTGACTCTCTCCGAACTTCGACCTCTGCTTTACCTGACCACGCTGTTGACTCTCTCTGAACTTCGACCTCTGCATTGTCTGACTAGACTGTTACCTCTCTCCAGACCCATACCTCTGCATTGCCTGACTACGCTGTTGCTTCTCTCTACACCCAGACCTCAGTATCATTTCACTGCGCTTGACCATCTCCGTGACCAGACCTCAGCCTTGCTTGCCACTGCTTCCAGATTGCCGCCAGCCTTGACTCAAGCCTGTTCCTCATCGCCTCTTCAGCCTACGTCCTGGACTTGGCCTATTCAGGCTTCGGCCTGCTCTTACTTGGGTGCCCCCTGTCTGCCTTGGTTCCTTTGATGCCCGGGCCTCCGGGACACTACCCTGTCCAGTACGAGACTGAACCATCTCTCTCCTGCTGTCTCTGGGGTGAGCTCAACCTCCTCATCGATGACAACATATGGAAGGCCACCTAAGTCCAGCTGGCCCCGGCACCCAAAGGCTCAACTCGCGGGGAACGAGGGATGGTATTGGTGAAGCACTAGCTGGCCTCCGTACATCATCCCACTCTGCCTGCCGATGGTGGGGACCAGTAGGTCCCTACCTACGGGTTGCGTCAACCCCACCTTGGCCACATGGTCCACTTCCGGTGCAACAGGTTGCAAAGGCCATGGACTTGGTGAAGCCGTGTACCCTCCAAGCCATCCCAGGCCTGGCATCAAGGTACGGGAGCAGCAACAATTTATTGAGGCTTTGGCCACCTCCATAGAGTGTCTGCACACCCGACTGGATTCCTACCCGGTGGATCTGGTGGCACTAAAGTCCATCCCCGGACTCATTAGGAAGCTTCAAAATCTCCAAGCAACCTTGGAACAGGTGGTGGCGGATGTGAACTGTCTTTCTGCCCGGCAAGACTCCCTGACTCAGCTAAACGCTTCACTGCCTTCCCCAGCAGCCTCCATACTGGCACCCGACCCTGGCTGGGCAGTCATTCCCCTGCTGGCCCTGCCTCGTTACTCAGGGGATCCCAAAAGGGTGTCAGGGATTCTTAAATGAATGCCATATGCATTTCACTCTCCAAGTGTGGCTGATCCGAACGATTTGGTCAAGATGTCCTTTATCTTATCCCTTTTGGATGGTAAGGCACTGGCATGGGCCTCCCCTTTGTGGGAGTGCTCTGACCCCATGCTTTCCAATCTTCCGCAATTTGTGTCCACCTTTAAACAGGTGTTTGAGGAACCTGGCAGGCTTCCATCTATGGGATCCTGTCTTCTGCAGCTATGCCAAGGAACTCGCTCTCTTATCGATTACGCAATTGAATTGTATACCCTGGCCACAGAATTAAATTTGCAGGGGGACAGTTTGCACGCCATCTTCCTGGAGGGATTGGCCCCCAGGATAAAAGATGAACTAGCAGCTCGGGAGCTTCCTACTTCCCTTGAAGGCCTTATCAATCTAACTGGGAAGATTTACAGACATCTTCAGAAGCAGTCTCGAGAGAACTGCTCTACCTAGAAGAATTGCCCCAGGGAATTTCTCCTTTCTTGCGATCATCCCCTGTCTTCTAGAAATTCTTTGGAGGAATCCATGCAGCTGGGTCACGTTTGGCTTCTCGATGAGATCTTGTCGCCGTCAACTCGGACTCTGTCTCTACTGCAGGAATTCGGGCCATCTGTTACCTCAGTGCCCAAGGAAGGGCACAATCTTATGTCAAGAGACCCCTGAGTCGATAACCCTTGGCCTCACCCCTATTTCTGCTGCCTGCTTCTGTGGAAAACTGGAAATGTCCCTCATCAGTTTTTCTATTCAGGTCCTAGTGGACTCTGTTGCGGGGGCAAACTTTATCCAGCAGGATCTCATGGACCAGTACCAAATTCCCACATATTTTCTAACTCTGCCATTGGCTCTCTCTTTGGTCCATGGGGACTTCCTCCCTGGAGTAGTGACACAGGCCATACAACCTCTTATTCTGAAGGTCCGTCCGGATCACTCGGAGCTTATCTCTTTTTACATTCTCCCTTCGGCCGTGAACCCGGTCATTCTGGGCCTACCATGGCTGAGGAAGCATCAGCCTCAATTTGCCTGGGCCATGGCCAACCTGATCCAATGAGGACCATAGTGTGTGGAATCCTGTCTGGAATCAATAGTTTCCTCGGTTCTTAACTGTGGCTACCGCTCACCCTAACCATCTTCCTCACAAGAAATCTCAGGAGACCCAGACCAGATACTGTTCCCTCCAAAGGAACATCCTTAAGGCTGACTTTGCCCAGCTGGAAGAGCAACTGACACATAAGATGGCCAAACATGAAGCTCTCATCAAGAAGCATAATCAAGCCATGAAGGGGTTTTTGTTCCTCTTCACCTTCAAGGAAGACCAGATACGAAACTTATATGCCCTTCTACAACAAGGGAAGGGGAAGCATTGTTATGCTCCAGCTTCAGCCAGCACTTTAAATAGCTCCGGAATATCCTTCCTTTCACACCCTGTGGGATCTCCCGTATGATGTCACTCACCTGACCTATTTAAGGCAAGCTCTGACAGTCAGGAGTTTTCTCCCCAATACTCTCTGCAACTTCTCTTTCTTTCTCTCTGTGCTCCATCTCCTTCTTATCGTTTTTTCCTCTCCTCCTCTTCTCTTTTTTTCCTATCTTCTTCATATCTTCTCTTCTTTCCTTCCTCATCCACCTTCTCATCCCTCATCTCCAGTCTCAATTAGTTCTGTCTACAAGTAGCTTTGATGTCCAGACTTTTATAGCAGTCCAGAGTAGTTGTTGGATGAATTCTGAATGCACTGCTTAACATATTTAACATTGGTATGACATTTTACTGCAGTAATTATATTACCATGATAAGGGGGCAATGCAAGACAGGTTAGCATGAATGTTAGCTAATACGATTTACCATGCATTAAAAGCAGTGTGCTATATAGTAAAGACTTATATGCATGCTAAACCAATCTTAAAATATATTAGCTACTTACGACCTAAAATTATCATCTTCATGGACTAAACTTTAACTTTACTAAATAAACAGGTTGCCTTCAACTAACTAGCCCTTTCACATTTGGCTGGCTAATATGGGGGATTTCATCCCACTCAACACAAAGATAAAGGGACCAGCTTCATCTGATATGTCGTACCTCCTGCACGAAGATGAAAAGTATTGACCACCCAATTCCCCAACAAGTCCAGTGATGGGGGCTTGGCTGCCCCATCTTCAGACATCACCCAACACATGCAATGATGGAGCTCAGTGTTTCCAGCATAAGACCCCCTCAGCCACCTGATCTCAAGGATCAAGGAGCCTCAATATTTCAGTCTAGCTCCCATCCCTCCCATCCCAGCTGCCTCAGTTTTCCCTTAACAGTAGTCAGCCCAGAGCTATATAGGCTCCATTTATAAGCCAATCGCTTCTAGAGGCATTATATGATGGTCTTAAGACTCCTTTAATGAGAGTTCCTTTTTGCATAGTTGAATCTTATACTTTGTGATAATTTCAGTTTTCCCTTCAGCATCCTACCCCTTCCAATGTAGACTAAGGACTATCAGGAGAAAACCACCTCCAGCCCAACTTTTAGTGACTTTGAAAATGACACTAGCTATGCTTTTATGCCACATTGCTCTATATATGTGTAAGCATGTGTGTGAGGTATGGAGTAAAAAAGCATAAAAGCTCAGTCTGCACTACTTTCAATGTAAGAAGGAGTGGGGCGGGAGGGAGAGGCTCATTCTTAGCCCACATTGCAAGGAGTAGGATGTTAAGTGGAGATATGGCAGGAGATGCCTGGGGATTCAAGGCACCTTGATGCTTTGGATAGGGGTGGTAAAGCGGTGTAATGTTGGGTTATGGAGCCCCTATTTTAATTTTTTGGGGGTGGGTGTCTGATGTTATGGAAGCCAATCCCCTGTCATATGGTTTAGAAGGAGAATCTGGTCACTAAACCCTTCAATCTTATGTGCAGCAGGGAGTCAGAACATGCAAGCTCCTTCATCTTTTCTGCAGCAGGGAATAAGGACGTGCAAACTCCTTCATTTTTGTGTCATCTCTTTCACTTTGGACCATTTAGAACAGGGGATTTCTAACATATACACACAGTAACATTTTGGGGGCTTATCATACATGTTAATAGCGTGTAACTGTTAATGTATGTGTGTGCCTGTGTGTGTGTGTATGTAAAGGGGTGTTAATTCATATAGACAACAATTCATTGTATCTCATATTAAGTCATTTTTTAGCTTAAACATTAAATTGTTGCCATGTGCATGCATACTACAATAAATGCTAGTGTGAGTTATTTTGCAGTCTTCTAGGTTCCACAGCTGAAATCTATAGCAGCTGACTCACACATGCTTGGTTAATTTTTAGGTCACTTCACAGTAACCTTCCCTATGCACCACAGTTGAGTGCATTTGTTTCTTAATGGAACTAGACTTCTATCAATAGGTTGGTCATCTGGCTCCATATAATAAAGAAAGGAGGATTTGTTATTTTTACATCAAAAAGGTTTTCACATTGAGAATCTCTTTGAATGCTTGGCAACAGAAGCTAAAAAAAAAAAAAAAAATACCTGACTTACCCATTCTTTATGACTTGAAACCCAATAATCATTTTATCTACCAGTCACCAAAATCTTATCTTTTATTTAAAAAGGGTAGGACATCAATGATGAGGCAGTAAAATGAAAGAGAAGAAAGAAAATAAAGAGAGAAAGATGAGCAGGACAGCCGGAAATCATTTCAGTGTCAAAGAGCAACTTCAGGATTGGTGGCCCCGTCGTCTCCAACAGGACAGGAGCTGTATTTAAACTCAGATCTGCATCAGCGCAGCCACCGAGTCACCGAGCCACTCTGAAACGGGAGAGAAAAGTGCTGCCAAAATGAGTCAATTAGAAATCTTTTATGTTGCTTTACTGTTTTGCATACCCTACACCTGAGCAAATGATACGGGAATGTCTTCCGTTTGTCAAATTTTTTGTCAGTTGGCATTCAGAAGTCATCAAGTAGCGTGAAGTGAAACAAAATTAAATGCAGTGACGGCATGACATTAGAGAAATTTTTCCATCTTCAAATGCCACCATGTTGTATTATATCCAGTGTTCTGTGTGGTGTTTTTTTTTTTTTTTGTCTCTTCTTGTCTTTGTTTCTGAAGATAGCACAAGGCATTGTGACATTCCTAATATTTCTTCTGCCAACTTGTCCACTCTGATTTCTTACTCTTTACAGAGTTGATGATTCCATCCTCCATTCAGCTGCCCAAAAAAGGGAATTATAAAAGTGTTGGATTGCACACACAGCATGGTGATGAAAGTGAAAGTGGATTACGCATTAAAAGAACTTATGTTTATGTCAAAACCTTAAGATTTCGGTATCCAAATGTATTCTATGATTTGGAAGAATACATTTGAAGACGAGGGTGGGAAGAGAGGAACAACGGCAGCAGTTCCTAAGCTCAACATAATTAAGCTTTCAGTTCTATATTTTTAAGCAGTCACTGAGCACACTGAAACCTTATAGTGGTCAATTAGCAAAGCCAATTAGAAGGGTAAATAATGATTTAGCTAGATAAATTGGCTTGCTTTAAGGCTGCCCTTCTCTACCTGGCTAAAAGTGTGCAAGAGATTCCACAGGATGGACAATTTTAGCCAGACTGAAGGGGAAACATTGCTGGCCGTGGGGAGATGGCAGGGTAAGAGCGTGGATTGCATTTCCAATTCTTCTTCTATAGGTTTTCAGCAAATATTTGTCTGTAATCTTAAATAGATGAAAAGTCATCAGGTGCATTGTACTCACCACAATTTCCAAAGGGAAGCCTTCAATGATGTTTTCTTTTGGAAATTAGCCACCACCCATGGATACAAAGTACTGGCATACCTTGCAGCTCCCCGAGCTGTCTGAAAATTGTCCCCTAAATTGGAATGTCAATAGTGAGACGCTGTGTTATAGCTAATGGCTGCATCTTTATTCATGCTGTTATGATTAGGCCATGTAGAGGGAGGACATTTTCAAACTGTTCAGGTTGGGATGAAGATTGTGCATTCATTTATTAAACCCATGAATTTTGTGCACATCTGCAAAGTATGTATGTATTTTCACTTTGAAACAATGTCTTCAGAACATAAGAAACTGCCCTGCTGGGTCAGACCAAGGTCCATCAAGCGCAGCATCCTGTTTCCAATAGAGGCCAAACTAGGCCACAAGAACCTGGCAATTACCTAAACCCTAAGAAGATCCCATGCTACTGATGCAATTAATAGCAGTGGCCATTCCCTAGGTAAACTTGATTAATAGCCGTTAATGGACTTCTCCTCCAAGAACTTATCCAAACCTTTTTTGAACCCAGCTACACTAACTGCACAAACCACATCCTCTGGCAACAAATTCCAGTGCTTTATTGTGTGTTGAGTGAAAAAGAATTTTCTCCGATTAGTCATAAATGTGCTACTTGCTAACTTCTTGGGTAAAAAGTAGCAGTGGACATTTGTACCTACTTCTTCTGTGGGCAGAGATTTGCTGGGAGAGAATGCATGTAGAGTTGAAAATGTGATCCTTGCATTTTGCCCAGACTAGACACTCCCCAGGAACACCTCCTCCCAGTGCAGCTAAAAGCATGCATGCTGTGGAACATCATGTCATAGTCCAGTTGAAACTAAAAATACATTTTCTCTTATGAAAAAAAGAATATTGAAGTTAGAGAATTTTTTTTAATGCTTTGATTTTTTTTTTTTTTTTTTACTAACTGATGGACTTTCCACCTCTCAGTTCACAAGCTTGACTTCATCATGCATAGAGATGTGAATCGTGTGATCGATCGTCTTAACGATCGATTTCGGCTGGGAGGGGGAGGGAATCGGATAGTCGCAGTTTGGGTTTTTTAAATATCGTGTAAATCGTGTAAATCGTGTAAATCGAAAACCGGCACACTAAAACATCCCTAAAACCCACCCCGACCCTTTAAAATAAATCCCAAACCCTCCCAAACCCCCCCAAAATGCCTTAAATTACCTGTGGTCCAGTGGTGGGGAGGGGAAGGGGGAGGGGAAGGGGGAGGGTGGGAAAACCGGCACACTAAAACAACCCTAAAACCCAAACCGACCCTTTAAAATAAATCCCCCACCCTCCCGAACCCCTCCAAAATGCCTTAAATTACCTGGGGTCCAGAGGAAGGGTCCCGGTGTGATCTTTTAGTCTCGGACCTCCGTGCATTGTAGAAATGGCGCCGGCGCTACCTTTGACTTGTCATATGACAGGTCAAAGGTAGCACCGGCGCCATTTTGTTTTTTTGTTCCCCGACGTCAGGAGCGTAGGAGATCGCTCCCGGACCCCCGCTGGACCCCAGGGACTTTTGGCCAGCTTGGGGGGGCCTCCTGACCCCCACAAGACTTGCCAAAAGTCCAGCGGGGGTCCGGAACGATCTCCTACCGCGAATCATTTTTCCGTACAGAAAATGGCGCCGGCCATACGCCGTATGGCTGGCGCCATTTTCCGTACGGAAAAATCATTCGACTGCAGGAGGTCGTTCCGGACCCCCAGGGACTTTTGGCCAGCTTGGGGGGGCCTCCTGACCCCAACAAGACTTGCCAAAAGTCCAGCGGGGGTCCGGAATGACCTCCTGCAGTCGAATCGTGTTGCCGTACGGCCGGCGCCATTTTCCGTACGGAAAAACGATTCGCGGTAGGAGATCATTCTGGACCCCCGCTGGACTTTTGGCAAGTCTTGTGGGGGTCAGGAGGCCCCCCCAAGCTGGCCAAAAGTCCCTGGGGGTCCAGCGGGGGTCCGGGAGCGATCTCCTACGCTCCTGACGTCGGGGGACAAAAAACCAAAATGGCGCTGGCGCTACCTTTGACCTGTCATATGACAGGTCAAAGGTAGCGCCGGCGCCATTTCTACAATGCACGGAGGTCCGAGAGTAAAAGATCACACCGGGACCCTTCCTCTGGACCCCAGGTAATTTAAGGCATTTTGGGGGGGTTCGGGAGGGTGGGGGATTTATTTTAAAGGGTCGGGGTGGGTTTTAGGGTTGTTTTAGTGTGCCGGTTTTCCCGCCCTCCCCTTTCCCTTCCCCCTTCCCCCGATTTATGATTTTTTGACGATAAATCGGGGGAATTGTTATTGTATCGCGGCTCTAACGATTTTTGACGATTTAAAATATATCGGACGATATTTTAAATCGTCAAAAAACGATTCACATCCCTAATCATGCACTCTAGGAATTAATGGCTGTTGTAGTTCTTGATGCAAATTTGTAGTGAATGAAAGGATGGTGGTGACTCACATTTTCAGACTTTATCTATGGAAAACTAATATGTTTTGGCATCTGAGTCTCAGAATCTTCTTTACTTACATTTTGCAATATTTGCATTGCTATTCAAACAAATAGATCTCGTAGAAGCAGATATTCAAATGTAGAAAGGATGACTTATCTGGCTAAATTTAGCCAGAGTTATCTTGGATATTCAGTGGGATAAACATTCTGCTGATTATCCTAAATTAAAGTTATCTGGCTATCTTTAGTCAGATAACTCTAAACATAACTGACTACCTTTTAAATATCATTGGTTTGGTTTTAAGTTATCTGGCTTCAAAGCTTAGCTTGAAAGTTATCCAATCTCTAAAGAATAGAGCCAGTTTGAGTAGCAAACTGGCTCTATTGTAGCCCACAAAAAGAGCCCCCCATGGGTCTGAAGGATGAAATCCTAGACAACCAATCTGCAAACCGTAGGCCCTACCGGGTTAAGTCGACCCCAGCCCCAAACCCCTCTGAGAGCATTTTAACCTTAAACGTGCTAGGGATCCAGGGCTGTCTCCTCTCCCCAGCCCACTCTTTGGTTTAATATAATTTTGCAACAGCGAACTCTCCTCTGCCTCCTTCCCTCCCTATAACATGCTGACCTCAATGGTGAGCAGCAAAAATATTGTGCAAACGTTGCACATGGCAGTTATTCCCAAATATTCAGCAGGACTTACACAGACAAATCTGCTGTTGGCTATACAATGGGTAACATTATCCAGAAAAGTTAGTGCAGCTATTTTTCCAACTAGACTTATGCACATGTTCTCTAACTTGCTAAAGTTTTGCCCTTCCCCAGAATGCCTCCGTTGATTCCACTTTTGTTTGCGCAATTTTTGTGTACACTAAGATGGTAACTTTCAAACAGGCATGTGGGTGCCCAGATAACGCAGCAATTTTATAACATGCACACATATGCAATGATGTTTTTAAATAGCCTAGGCACGTGTATATGTGCACCTAATTTTAAGCTTGTGTGGGCCTAGCAGTGTAAGTCGGCTTATGGATGCACACGTGAGGGTATTTTATAACAGATGCAAATCTAGCCGATGACTAATTTTACCAGTTCATCCACCAGTTAGCCTAGTGTTCAGCTAGGTCCTCCAAACATCCCTGGTTCATTAGCCTGCACTCCTCCCAGTTAATCCAGACCCCTCAAACACTTCCTAGATGCCTGGAAATATTTTTTATGGAGACACCTTCATAGCAGAAGTAAAGTTATGTGGCCCTGGATGCACATCTCTTGGCCATGCCCGAAAAACATTTGACTGGCCCACACCATAGCCCTTTTTTGTAGGATGGGAGATATTCCTGCATTGGCACTTTTGCATGCATCTGGCTGCCTTATAAAACTGAGTGAACACACGCCAGTGCTAGATATGCTCCCATCTCCTGATTTCGGCTCATCCAGCTTTGAAAATTCACCTTTAAATGTATGTAGTCAGTGAGGTAAAAATGTAAAACTTGTATGTTGTGCACATAACTTGAAAAGTCACCCACAAAAAGACTTTGAAAATCAACCATGAAGTCCGTATTCAAAATCAATTTAGATGGATAACTCAAAAGTTATCTGTCTAAATAGCAAATGTGGCATATTCAACCACTTATCTGTCTAATTTATAGATGGATAAATAGTTATATGGCTGTAATTTAGCCAGAAAAACAAGGGGTGTTTTGGTGGCATTCAAAAGAGGGGCTGAGATATCTGGTTAGCCCAGCCAAATATTGGATATATCTGGATAGGTTAGGCAGATAATTTTAGACCTGCTTCTGAGGATATCTAAAGTTATCCAGCCTTACGTGGCCGGATAACATGCTACTTATCCGGATATCTTTAAAAGTTATCCAGTTAAGTAGCTCTGTCGTTACCCAACAAAATATAGACTTGAAGGTGGCCAATCCCCTGTCCCCCAAAAGTATGGTACGAAAGCCTTGTCAAGCCATGGTCTCCTACCCCACCCCACCCCAAACATTTATAAAGCTTGACGACGTGCCCGGCATTGTATGTCAGGCCCAGGTCCCGATTTTAAAACACACCAATTCCCCATTCCCCTTTCTCTTTCCATCCCAGCCCATACCTATTTTATCTGTGCTGGGAGCGAGGGACTCTCTGCTGTTTTCCCGGTGCCTCCGGCACTGCTCTGACATAGCATAACATAAGCTTACGCTTCCAGCGCTGCTGCTATCAGAGCGGCGCCGGAGGCACAGGAAGTGGGGCAGAGGGTCCTTTGCTCCCGGCAGAGATATAAAAGATACTGGCCGGGATAGAGGGAGGGCAGGGACCAGGATTCTTCATTGCGGGTGCATGGGGAAGGCGGGTAGGCAGCCAATCTGTGTGTTTCACAATCGGGACTGGGAACCAGGGACCGGCGTAGAACGCTGGGACTTCATCAAGCCTTAAAAGGGTTTTGGAGAGAGGGGGGTTGGGGGCAAGAGACCATGGCCTGACAAGGCTCTAGTATCATGCATTCTCTTGGGGGGGGGGGAGAGGGGGTTAGCCGCCTTTTAATCTGTACTTTATTTTGTTGGATAATGAAAGCTCTCCTTCGCCAGACATCTTTTAAAGAAATCTGGTTAATTAGCACGTTACCCGACCTCAAAGGCCGGATAACAAAAATTTAAGAGGCTATATTCAAACATAGCCAGTTAAGTCTTTGTTATCTGGGTATATGTAGCTGAATAACTTTAGGCTGGTTATATTCAGTGGGACGTTTATCCTGCTGAATATATGGGACAAGTGATCTGGCTAACTTTAGCCATATCACTTCTCCACTTAACGGCTTACGGACGAATTTTAAAACAACCTCGTATGTAAAATTGGGGGTTACGTGTGTGGCCGGGCCTTGTGCGCACTGTGCACATTTTCAAAGGGTCCCAGCACATGCGTAACCCATGTCACACGCAGAAGTGTCGAACCTAAAGAAAGTGGTGGTCCGAGGGGCAGGGAGGGGCGGGACTGGAAGCGGCTGGTACAGTGGCCATTTGCCACTTTGCCAGGAAGCATACGCCGACAGTCGGCAAATGTGCACAAGTTGCTTCTGATCCAACAGAGCAGAAAGCAATAAAACAAAAAAATAGAAAAGTAGGTGAAAGGGTTTAGGGGGTGGGGAGAAGAGGAGAGGAGAGGGGAAGAGGGAGGGAGTATAGGTAGGGGGGTAGGAGAGTACCCTCCCAGTCCACTTCTTAATTGGAGAGGACTGGGAAGGACCTCGGGGAGGCCTCATTGCGTCGCCGCGTGTAATCTTACAAAATTGGGCCCCCCTGCGTGCTGCCCACACATTTGCATGGATTATAAAATCCGACGCACATGTGTGCATGGCCATGGGATTTTATAATGTGTGCGTTGGCACGTGCATGTTATAAAATCAGGACATCCATGTGTGTGTGCTGGGAAGCACATGATCGCGTATTATCCTATCATGTGTCATGTGCTGCAGATACTAAGGCCCCAATGTGCTAAAGAGGTTTTTTTTGTTTTATTTTTTCCCCATTTTGTAGCTATGGGAAGAAAGCTTAGCACATTTGGTCTACATATCATAAATACTAGTGTATACTCTAGGTCAAGGGTTTTCAGCTCCAGTACACAAGGGCCAGAAACAAGTCTAGAGTTTGATGCCGCAAAATAAGAATATAAGCCCTAGGAATTAAATGTTTAGAGAATTAAAAATATTATTGATGTGAATCGTTTTTTGACAATTTAAAATATCGTCCGATATTTTTTAAATCGTCATTAATCATTAAAGAGTGCGATACAATAGAAATTCCACCAATTTATCATGAAAAAATCGTTAATTGGGTTAGTGCACACTAACGGGAGTTAGGACACAACCTAAAAACCCACCCCGACCCTTTAAAACCACTCCCTTAGCCTCCACCACCCTCCTGACCCCCCCCCCCCAAAAAAACATTTTAAAAATACCTGGTGGTCCAGCGGGGGTCCCGGGAGCATTCTCTCGTGCTCGGGCTGTCGGCCGATAAACAAAAAACCCACCCCGACCCTTTAAAACCGCTCCCTTAAACTCCACCACCCTCACGACCCCCCAAAAAAAGTTTTAAAATTACCTGGTGGTCGAGTGGGCCCCGGGAGCGATCTTCCGCTCTCGGGCCGTCGGCTGCCACTAATAAAAATGGTGCCGATGGCCCTTTGCCCTTACCTTGTGACAGGGTAATCGTGCCATTGGCCGGCCCGTGTCACATGGTAGGAGCACTGGATGGCCGGCGCCATTTTTAAAGATGGTGCTGGCCGTCCACTTGCAGTTTTCAACATGTACTCGTACCACCACCATTTACCAAGATTATTATCCTGCTCTCTCAATACATGACTTGCTTGCATAGCCAGGTTTCTCTGGCAGACTATGCAGGAGACCTAGGAGGCTAGATACTTGGATAATGACCATGCTAGAATTGATGGCTATTTAGATTGTTACAGAGCCTTGTGATTTAGCATAGGAAAGGAGAATGCTGGAGAGCACTGAGCAAGGATCTTGTATGTTCCTCTATTCAGGATGGTGGAGTACAAGGGAGAGCAGATTATCTTGCAGAAGGAGAAATCAAGTAGGTGGTTGATTTGGTAGTAGTTCCTGCATAGAAAAGGGTCTGTGACTTTAAAAAAGCAGCATTTTTTCCTTGGGGTGAGAAACTGCCATCACTTTGGGTTAGGCCAACCTCACCCAGAGTTCCTTGCTGATTGACATTGGCTGAGAGTCAGCAGAGACAAATGAACATTGGGTATAGTTGGTCACACCTCTTTTGGTAAATGCTTCAGGGGCTGTGTTGCAGTAGGATGCACATTGAAAATGGGGACTCATATTGAGCACCCGTTTTCCTAATGTGCACTCAGCCCCATCCTCCTGGGCACCTTATGCAGCATTTAAATGAAGAGCTGCATAAAAAAAGGATGTGCTGCGGAGAATTGTGCATCCCTCGTGCTCAAAAGCATCAGGCACCCACAATTGCAATGGACACTCAAAATGAGTGTCCATTTTTATCCCACTTCTGGCCCACTTTTCTGAGGTTGCTGAAGATATCCATAGCTAAGCGCCCCTTGCTATGGCTGTCTAAATTGTGTATCCATAAGAATTGTTTTTTAAATCAAGCCAATATATGTTTATTTTTCAACCCTGCAAGCAGTAAATTTAAGTGTCACAATGATATTAAGTAGGAGGAACCAGAGAGGACTGTATGTTTTAATTTCTCATAAGCCCTTGACTCGCAGCTTGACTTTACACCAGCTCCAGGGCTGGAGTTAAATTTGCTGTGTTAAAAAGTGCATGTTGGGTCCCAAATTTTCTGCATTGGGGGATAATAGCCTCATCTATATGGAATATACATGTGATGGGCGCTATCAGGTAAGCATTTGTTTGGGCACATGTTTTGGATGGCCTGACCTCCTTATTGATTCAGATGCTAGTCTAGCACGTCCAAAACGCACATCCAACTGTGTGTAAACCTGTGCGCTAGGACTGACACTTTATTGCATCAGCCTCTCAGTGTATCAGAGGCTTCTGCAGAAGCACTAAGATGCAGAGCAGAGGGGAGCAGGCAGTGTGTCAATCCCAACAGCTCCTCTCTAGCCCCAGCTATGGAGGAGGAGGCAGCAGAGAAGGACTCTGAGGCTGTTGTTCGGTGGACCCCTGGCCGAGACAAGGTTGACGCTACCTCCAGCAGAAGGCCCCTGTAGGTCCTCGTCGTCAGGAGGCGGCTTCAGAGGAGAATACCCAACAGGACCTTCACCTATACCAGCCCTCGTTCCCCACAGGTTGAGCCCTTGTGTACCGGGGCCAGCAGAACTTAGGCGCAGGTCTCTCGCAGAAACCAATCGCAGAAGGAAGGAGTTCGGAGCAAAGTCAGACATACCAGGGGTCAGGACAGGCAGTAGATGAGAGGAACCAGGCACAGTCCAAGAGTCGGGGCAGGCGGCAAATAAGAAGAATCAGAAAACAGGCAGATGGTCAGGCCAGGCGGCAGACAGGCAGAATATGGGGATGAAGCAGGATCAGAGTCAGGAGAGCAGTCCGAGGGGGCGAGGAGTAGGGACAAGAACCAGGAACAGGAACCGGGAGCAGGAATCAGGAATACAGGAAACAGGAACCAGGAACAGGACTTGGGAACTGGGAGCAGAGATCAGGAATGCAGGAACCAGGAACAGGACGGGAACTGGGAGCAGGGATCAGGAACGCAGGAACAGGACTCAGGAACCAGAAGCAGGAATCAGGAATAGCCAAAATGCACTCTGGAAGAGTAGGACCCATTGCCGAGGCAAGGTCCTGCTGGTCAGGAAAGGGTTAAGTTGTTTCTTGTCCTGACATCATCAGTGGGGGCCGTGGGTGGTTTTCCCACCACTGGCCCTTGAAGAGTCATGAGGGATCATGCGTGCGTGCCTGGCGGGGGGGGGGGGGGGGGGGGGGCGGAGAGACGCTGGTGTTGGCACTGGTATGGCCACCCGGAATGAAGAGTGTGGAGGGATGGCCGAACTGGGCCCAGGAGACCGCACAGCCCGGAGGCACACCAGAGTGGCTTTCCCGGGTCCTGAGGTAAGGGATGCCGATCGTGGCCTCCCGTGGCCGGTGAGTGTAACAAGACTGACTGGAGAAACCACCAATGAAAGCTAAGTTAAAATCTATAAACATCCAGGAAGAGACTGTCTTACATTAATTACTGAAGACTGACCAGTTATGTTGAAGAGTTAAAGAACAGGGAGATTAAGCTTAGCTGTGTAATATTGAGAAATTTATGAATGTAGGAGTTGTGGGTTCTTTTGGTCACAAGTTATACTGTGTCTCTGTAATAATCTAAAACTCTCAGTGAATAGAGTGATATAAGGAGGTTTGATTGTGAAATGTTTTAGCTGTAAAATTCCCTCCCTGAACTAGAGAGAAAGTGTAACAGCAGGGTTTTCAAAAGTAGAACTCTCATCTCCCTCAAAGAATAATAGTACATAGTGGAAAAATGCACTGACATTGTTCTTGAGGTTTCTTTTTTGAGTAATTGTCCATAAATAAAGCTTGCTGTGGGTCACTATAGTAGCTAGAGACTGCTGGCAGCTGATAAAGGGATTGTAAAGGTATTTCCTGCTAGGAAAAAAAAACAGTGTTTAGTCCCAGAGTACTGCTCTATAATGTTTCAACCTAACAGGGATTTATTGATGAGTGGTTTACTAAAAGAAACTTTATGCTCAATCCAAGAGTACTGCTCCAGAGTACTTGCAGTTAGCAGAACCTCCTTAATTGATAGTCTGTTAGGAGAAACTGCATGTTCGTGATTTGTGTGCACTAATCAGAGCACCTGCAGCTAATGGAGCTTTCTTAATTATCTGCTAGGATCAACTGTGTAATGAGTTAAAGGTTCCATTGAAGATGAATTCCAGCTAACACTATAAGGGGATCTGTGTGTTGGGTTCTAGAGGCTTTGTAGTTTACATAGAATTATGAACCAACTGACCATTAGAAGAAAGTGCATGTTTGGTTAAAGAAGTAGATGGGAATAAGTCCATAGGAGGTGTGTTTGTGAAACCGTGAAATGTGAATGTGTTTACTAAAGTTAATAGAAGCTGTCTGTAACAGGCTTCAATGCTTCTTTCAGCTGTTAACCTGGGCTCAGGCTCTCTAACAAGTGTTAAGTCCTATATTGAGGCTAATTGAAGTTTCCTAAACTCTGTGACTTTTTGGGATGGAATCTTAAGCTTATAGTGTAACTAAAGGATAAGGAAAATATAGCTGTGCTTCTAGTATCACTAGTTGTCCTTCACGCTTACCTGTTATGGTGATTATACTCACGAATGGACTCTGACTCTCCCTGGTTAAAGCACCATTAAGCTTTAACCCGTACGCCCTATGGCATCACTTCATATTTATTTCCGGCCTTATCTTCTTTCCAGCTTGTTGCAAGCTTCCAAGTTCTCTTCCCTGTTGATTGTAACTTTGACTCATTCCTACCTACTGTTTATCTTTTGTTTACTTGAATAGTTACCCCAGTTTTTTATTCTTGTTAATTGTAAACCGATCCGATATGGTTATTTACTATGAAGGTCGGTATATAAAACTGTTAAATAAATAAATAGTATAGTTGAGTGGCTGTGTGATGATTGCGGAAAAATCAGGGGTTAATAAAGTGTTTAGAATTATAGGGTTTAAGCTTCATCCCTTTAGGCTTTAGGGGAGTGAAATTAGTTGCTAGGGTGATAGGTGACCAGGGAAGGAGCCATTTGTAAATGGGTATCTCCGGGTTTTAGAAAAGGAATTACCTCAGGGTATGACACAATGACTGCTAGGGATGTGCAGAGCAAAAGTTTAAGTTCATATGTCCATATGTCCAAAGGGGGTCCCATTTGCGGTCAATATGGACATAAACAGAATTCAATGAGTTGAGTATATGTCCATATGTGCAAATAAAAATTTAAACCCCTCACCCTCCTTAATTCCCCCCCCCCCAAGACTTACCACAACTCCCTGGTGGTCCAGCGGGGTCAGGACGCCATTTCTGACCAACTTTGCAAGGAGCACGTGACGTCGGCGTCACGTCGGAGTGATGCGGCGTCACGTGATTCCCCGCGGGTTCGCGCCGGAATGCTCGTTCAGCCCAAAAGGAACTTTTGGCCAGCTTGGGGGGGCTTCCTGACACCCCCAAGCTGGCCAAAAGTACCTTTTGGGCCGAACGAGGGTGCCGGAGGGAACTCGCGGGGAATCACGTGATGCTGGGTCACTGCGACGTGGCGCCGACGTCACGTGATTCCCCGCGGGGTCGCTTCCGGGATCCTCGTTCGGCCCAAAAGGAACTTTTGGCCAGCTTGGGGGTATCAGGAGGCCCCCCCAAGCTGGCCAAAAGTTCCTTTTGGGCCGAACGAGGATCCCGGAAGCGACCCCGCGGGGAATCATGTGACGTCGGCGTGATGCGGCGTCACGTGATTCCCCGCGAGTTCCCTCCGGCACCCTCGTTCGGCCCAAAAGGAACTTTTGGCCAGCTTGGGGGGGCCTCCTGACCCCCCCAAGCTGGCCAAAAGTTCCTTTTGGGCCGAATGAGCGTTCCGGCGCGAACCCGTGGGGAATCACGTGACGCCGCGTCAATCCGACGTGGCGCCGACGTCACGTGCTCCTCGGAAAGGCTTTCAGAAATGGCGTCCTCACTCCTCGCTGGATCATCAGGGAGTTGTGGTAAGTCTTTGGGGGGGGATTAAGGAAGGTGAGGGGTTTAAATTTTTATTTTGGATCAACAATCGCGATTTCCAACTTATTCAACATAGCTATGTTGAATAAGTTGGAAATCCGATCGTTTATGTCTTATCACTTTTTTAAGTTAAAAAAAAGTAGCGTTTTACATTTATGTTCAATACGAATGCACACCCCTAATGACTGCCCCCATGCCTCTGCACTAGCAAACCCACTAGATATCATACGTCTCCCGTATAGAATCCAGCTGAAGACAGCGCCCCCTGGAGGACCAGATGCAGGCGTGTCGCTACAGTCATCATATTCTGTGACTGGCTGTTGGGAGGTATTCTTAGTACCGTGGAGAGAATATCTGGGCATTCTGAATAGGCAGAATTTCCTTTTTCCCCCCATCATTTACTACGTTACTAAACACGTGAAAGTCTTTAGACCCATGTTTTGTACACATTCAGCTCTGACAATCTCATACAGATGAGAAATTTGTGAAGAACAGATACCGAAAAGCCCTGTCAACATTCTAAAGGAAACCATTTTCAGTTAGTAAGAAACCAAATTTCAGCTACAAAGAATACAATTAAGTATTGTTATGCAAAACTTGATTAACATTTTGAGGCGATTAATCAACTGCAAAATAAATAATTATTCCATCTGTACTTTTGTAGCTTAATGCAGTTTATGAATTCCACTTGGGAGTAAGGGTAGCTAAATTAAAAAATATGATATTTAGAGATCTGTAACATCTCTTCTGTTCCTTGTCTTTTAGGTGTTTTATATGCAAATAGTTTTATTTGGTTTGAAAAGTGGAAATAATTGAAATAAATAATGATGTATTTTAATTTAGAGTAACTCCAGGCAATCTAGAGATGGATTGCCTGTTTTTATTTTTCTGATTTCAAAAGAGAATGTAAAATATGCAGATTATGGTAATAAAGATCTGTTTGAAAATGCAGTTGTAATAGATTAAATGCAAGGCTTTTTTTTTATGCATTCCAACATATGGAATGTTGGAAGAAATTAAATAGAAAGGGATCAATGTCCATCTACCTTTCTTTTCATTAGTCCATATGTATAATAAGTATCCAAAAAAGGGAAACTAATTTTCCCGATTTGGCATGCAGAAGGAAGTGTGAATATATCAGACAAACGCAAAACCCAGAAAGATTGGGCCAGGATGTTCTGTTAGAACACAGACTGGTGCTCCATTCCAAATGCTAACCCCCCCCCCCCCCCCCCCCCCATCCAAGCCTTTTGGGGAAGAAAAACATAGCAAAAAAGAAAAAAAAGACAGGAATAGCAACTAGCAAAAACTATTTCCAAAGTATGTATGCCCACAAACACACACACATATACACACACACATGCCACACCTTCACATCACCCTTCCCCCACACACATCACACACACATACACACACACACATATTCCCCCAAACACCCTGTCCACAAATCCCTACCCACATCCCCCCACATAAAACCCTCTCACGCATCTCAAAACAAATACCCCACACAAACACACAGTTTTGACAAGTACACCCATCCACATTCCCAGATACAAATACACATAAACCCATTCACACTTCTTCTACGCACATGTTCCACACACATCTTTCCCCAACACACATCCACTTACATCCCTCCCATGCAAGTAGGCCAACCTAAACCCCTTATTTATCATCCCCCCAAACACATACCTCACACTGACCCACCACACACATACTAACACACAAACCACATCCCTAGACACATGAATAGACTCCTCTACAGACACCCCCATACTCCACTCTCACATCCACACCAGCCTCCTGTACACCATACACATATAAACCTACATCATCACACATTTCTCCACCTCATACTACCCCACACACATGTATCTTGCCCATACACATCACACACGTGCACCAGCTCTTAGCATACCCACATCCACCCACAGCTACACCCCCCACAGACACTGAGAAAATAATGATACAAAGAAATGAGGAGTTCTATGCCTGAAATAAAATTTGAGGATGTTATCATGATCCTGAGAGAAGGCAAAAACAACTAATAGTGTCTCTCTAATTGAAATCATAATTTTGGCAG
This sequence comes from Rhinatrema bivittatum, assembly GCF_901001135.1. Classification (NCBI taxonomy): domain Eukaryota; kingdom Metazoa; phylum Chordata; class Amphibia; order Gymnophiona; family Rhinatrematidae; genus Rhinatrema; species Rhinatrema bivittatum. The sequence continues at coordinate 799,194,744 of NC_042615.1, read as the reverse complement.
CTAAGAACATAAGAACATAGCATACTGGGTCAGACCAAGGGTCCATCAAACCCTGAATCCTGTTTCCAATAGTGGCCAAACCAGGCTACATGTACCTGGCAAGTACCCAAAAACTAAGTGTATCCCATGTTAATGATGCAAGTAATAGCAGTGGCTATTTTCTAAGTCAACTTAATTAATAGCAGGTAATGTACTTCTCCTCCAAGAACTTATCCAATCCTTTTTTAAACACAGCTATACTAACTGCACTAACCACATCCCCTGGCAACAAATTCCAGAGTTTAATTGTGCACTGAGTGAAAAAGAACGTTCTCTGATTAGTTTTAAACGTGCTACATGCTAACTTCATGGAGTGCCCTCTAGTCCAGTGGTTCTCAACCTTTTTTCGGCCGGGACACACCTGACAGATGGTTCTCACATGTGAGACACACTGAACATGTGACCATCACGGGGCAAAATGTAAATATACATTCTGCATCCTCAGGAACCCCCTCGACCCCCAAAAATGGGTGCAAAGCAGGACTAGGGCATTACCCATACAACTCACCATACAAAAAAGATATTCTGGTTCTGATGACATCTCAGTAAAAGCAAAACAAACTCTCTTTACTGGCAGGCACAATACCCCGACCTTATGAAAAGACAATAATTTACTACTACAAATATTTAACCAGGCCTTAAATACTAACACACCTACTATTAGGAAAACGGAGCAAGCCAAGCTGCTATAGATAGAAACCCACTTAGAAACAATTGTAAAACTATACTAATAAATGTTATAAAATAGCTGATGAACAAAATAACATCCAACAATTAAAAACTCATAAAAATGATTACACATTGTCCAAATATCAATAAAATATTTCAAAACAGCAGACACATCCCATAATACCCAATAATTAAAATGGCAGTCAATCAAGAAAAATAAGCTTAAAAAGCCACTTTTACTTACCCTCTCCAGCAACTCTCCTCTCCTTTTCCTTGCAGGCCAAGGCCAAAGGCACTCACCAGAAGCAGCAGTGGCTGCTGAAGCTCTGACCTCACAGTCCTCTTCCTTAGGGCCCACAACCAGTCACAACCTGTCTCACACAGACCAGTCACCTCCCTAACTAGTATCTCTTCCTCACACAGACACCAGTCACCTCCCTGACCAGTCGCTGTCTCTCTCACACAGACACCAGTCACCTCCCTAACTAGTATCTCTTCCTCACACAGACCCTGTCACCTCCCTGACCAGTCTCTGTCTCTCTCACACAGACCAGTCACCTCCCTGACCAGTCTCTGTCTCTCTCACACAGACCCAGTCACCTCCCTGACTAGTCTCTGTCTCTCTTTCACACACACCAATCACTTCGCTGACCAATCTCTGTCTCGCTCTCAAAGAAACACATCACCTCTGACAGTCTCTCTCTCAATCACACACATGCTCTGTCACTTACATAGAAGCTCTCAATCACACACAAATGCTCTTGCTCCCATTCCACCACACACACACAATGCTGCCACTCACACACCCAGGCACCCATTCTACCACACTCACACAAAACTGCCACTCATGCACTCAGGCACCCATTCTATCACACACACACACAAAGCTGCCACTCATGCACCCATTGTACCACACACACACACACAAAGCTGCCACTCATGCACCCATTGTACCACACACACAAGCTCTCACTCATGCACCCAGGTACCATTTTACTACATATACACACAAAGCTGCCACTCATGCACCGATTGTACAACGCACACACACAAGCTCTCATTCATGCACCCAGGCACCCATTCTACCACACACACACACTCATGCACCCATTCTACCACACACACACAAAGCTGCCACTCCTGCACCCATTCTACCACACACACAAAGCTGCCACTCCTGCACCCATTCTACCACACACACACACACACAGCTGCCATTCATGCACCCAGGCACCCATTCTACCACACACACACTCATGCACCCATTCTACCCACACACACAAAGCTGCCACTCCTGCACCCATTCTACCACACACACACAAAGCTGCCACTCATGCACCTATTCTACCACACACACACAAAGCTGCCACTCATGCACTCATTCTACCACACACACACAAAGCTGCCACTCATGCACCCATTCTACCACACACACACAAAGCTGCCACTCATGCACCCATTCTACCACACACACACACACACACACACACACACAGCTGCCATTCATGCACCCAGGCACCCATTCTACCACACACACACTCATGCACCCATTCTAGCACACACACACAAAGCTGCCACTCCTGCACCCATTCTACCACACACACACACACACACACAAAGCTGCCACTCATGCACCCAATCTACCACACACACACACACACACACACAAAGCTGCCACTCCTGCACTCATTCTACCACACACACACACACACACACACACAAAGCTGCCACTCCTGCACTCATTCTACCACACACACACACACACACACACAAAGCTGCCACTCATGCACCCAATCTACCACACACACACACACACACACACACACACACACAAAGCTGCCACTCCTGCACTCATTCTACCACACACACACACACACACACACACACAAAGCTGCCACTCATGCACCCAATCTACCACACACACACAGCTGCCACTCCTGCACTCATTCTACCACACACACACACACACACACACACACACACACAAAGCTGCCACTCATGCACCCAATCTACCACACACACACACACACACACACACAAGCTCACATGGAGCCTCTTCTCATTGTTTGGCCCAATATGCCTGGCCTCCGCTTATCAGTCGCTGCTGGCCTGACCTCCAGCGGCGTGCAACGTCTCTCCAACCGCCTCCGGCAGTGTGCAGGGTCTCTCTGCTCTTCGTCCCGCCGGCCTGGCCTCTGGCGGTGGCGCACAGATCACTCTTCAGCTGCTGGTGGCGGCGCGCAGCGTCTCCATTCTTCGGCCCCGCCGGCGGTGCACAGGTCTCGCCAGTCTTCAGTCGGCGGTGGCATGCAGCGTCGCTTCCTTCTTCGGCCCCGCCGGCGTCGCGCAGCATCTCTTCCTTCTTTGGCCCCGCTAGCAGCACGCAGTGTCTCTCTCTTCTTCGGCCCCGCCGGCAGCGCGCAGGTCTCTCCAGTCTTCAGTCGGCAGTAGTGCGCAGCATCTTTCCACTCTTCAGTCCTGCCCCTGGGGAGAAGGGAAGCACAAGCGGGGCAGTGGGGTACCGGGAGCCGCGACACACCTGCCGGTGCTTGGCGACACACTGGTGTGTCGCGACACACCAGTTGAGAACCGCTGCTCTAGTCCATTTATTATCTGAAAGAATAATTAACCAATTCACATTTACCCATTCTAGATCTCTCAAGATTTTAAAGATCTCTATCATATGCCCCCTCAGCTGTCTCTTCTCCAAGCTGAACAGTCCTAACCTCTTTAGTCTTTCCTCATAGGGGAACTGTTCCATCCCATTTATCATTTTGGTCGCCCTTCTCTGTACCTTCTCCATCACAACAATATTATTTTTTGTGATGCGGCGACCAGAATTGTACACAGTTTTCAAGGTGCAGTCAAATCTAAAGTATCAATATGTCCATACACTTGACGAGCTCCATTTCATCTTTCACTCGCAGATGATGGCAAAAAAAGGCTGTTTTAATGGGAGGAAGAGGGTCTGATGGATTAGGTTAGAGCAGCAGGGTACAACCGAGGGAAACCAGGGATTAAATCCCATTGTCACTCCTTGTGACCTTGGGCAAGTCATTTTACTCTCAATTGCCTCAGGTATGAAATTAGATTGTAAGGATAGGGAAATACCTCTAGTATTAGAGATAGAGTGTTTGTATATTAAAAAAAAAAAAAAAGTAGCCAGAAGCTAGAAATAAGCTAGGAGCAGTGTATACCTAAGTAAAAAGGTTGAAAAGTTCAGCTCAGTTATTCACCTTGGAAAGGTGTTGAAGTAGTGTGATTTGGTTTGAATAGGTACCAACATTTGTTAATCAAGAGAGCAGTGAGTCACTCTGGCTGACTAACTGAAGTTAGACTGTTTGTATTTCGCAACCCTCCCACCCCTTGCCCACCCACACCTAGCTCATCCTTTAATTTATATGCAGGTGACACTTTCACAAAAAAACACAAAACACCACCTTTATTGAGAGTTTGATCATTCCCATGTAGGCCACTACCAGACATATAGTGAATTCACTGATACATTTAAAGGACGTTTATTAGACACATTCCTACTCTCATAGCAACCTAAAACTTAAGTAGGAACTGAACAAATCTGAGAAGAAGGCAGCAGTCCAGCAGCAAGAGGGGGGCTTCCCGGTCTTTTGCATCGAGTGTCACATGTATGATTTTTTACCCACCGGTGAGAAATTGTACATGTGCATGCGATGCAAAGAGCTCCTGGCTCTCAGAGAATGAGTCCAATCTCTGGATGCTAGAGTGCCAGACCTGGAGGAGCTGAGGCAGACAGAGAGGAATATAGATGAGACCTTCAAGGACATAGTAGCCAAGTCCCAACTTCAGACTGGCAGCCCTGGTGCTGCCTTGGAGGAAGAAGGTCTCATGATTGGAGAGCATCAACCTAGTGCAGCAGGAAAGGATCCTGTAGTAAAGAACTTCTCTCCAGGTGGTGCATTGTTCTTTCGCACCGAGGATGTCTCACCAAGGCCTACTGCCCAGGAGGGAAGGGTTAGGTTGGCCATCATAGTTGGTGATTTGATTATTAGCAATGTAGACAGCCGGGTGGCTGGTGGGTGTGAGGATCGCCTGGTAACATGCCTACCTAGTCCGAAGGTGGAGGACCTCACATGTCACCTAGATAGGATTTTAGACAGTGCTGGGGATGAGTGACATAGGAAAATGTGGGAGAGAGGTTGAGGAAGCCAAATTTAGGCTCTTAGGTAGAAAGCTTAAATCCAGAACCTCCAGGATAGCTTTCTCTGAAATGCTCCCTGTTCCACGTGCCGGTCCCCAGAGGCAGGCAGAGCTCCGGAGTCTCAAAGCGTGGATGAGACGATGGTGCAAGGAATTGGGATTCAGTTTTGTAAGGAACTGGGGAACCTTTTGGGGAAGGGGGAGCCTCTTCCGAAGGGATGGGCTCCACCTTAACTGCTGGCACTAACCTTTAAAAAGGAGATAGAGCAGCTTTTAAACTAGAACAAAAGGGAAAGCCAACAGTCGCTCAGCAGCGCATGGTTCGGAGGGAGGTATCTTCAAAGAATAGTAATGATGCATTAGAATTAGGGCATCCTGACAGTGGGGTTCCAATAATAAGAAAAGTAGTCCAAGTACCTGTAACTAAAAACTCACCTGAGCTAAAAAATTCTAACTTATCCCTATCAAAAAGCAGAATGAAAATACAAACAAAAAACAAACTTTAAAATATGTGTATGCTAATGCCAGATGTCTAAGTCATAAGATGGGAAAATTAGAATGTATAGCAGTGAATGATGACATAGACTTAATTGACATCTCAGAGACATGGTGGAAGGAAGACAACCAATGGGACAGTGCTATACCGAGGTACAAAATATAGCACAATGACAGAGAGGAGCACCCGGGAGGCAGTGTAGCGCTTTATGTCCGGGATGGCATAGAGTCCAACAAGATAAATATCCTGCATGAGGCTAAATGCAAAATTGAATCTTTATGGGTAGAAATCCCTTGTGTGTTGGGGAAGACTATAGTGATAGGAGTATACTACCGTCTACCTGGTCAAGATGATGAGACAGACAGTGAAATGCGAAGAGAAATTAGGGAAGCCAACCAAATTGGTAGTGCGGTAATAATGGGAAATTTCAATTACTCCAATATTGACTGGGTAAATGTATCATCGGGACATGCTAGAGAGATAACGTTCCTGGATGGAATAAATGACGGTTTTATGGAGCAATTGTTTCAGGAACCTACAAGGGAGAGAGCAATTTTAGATCTAATTCTCAGTGGAGCACATAATTTAGGAGAGAGGTAACGATGGTAGGGCCGCTTGGCAATAGTGATCATAATATGATCAAATTTTGAATTAATGACTGGAAGGGGGAACAGTAAGCAAATCCATGGCTCTCGTGACAAACTTTCAAAAGGGAAACTTTGATAAAATGAGAAAAATAGTTAGAAAAAAACTGAAAGGAACAGCTACAAAGGAAAAACGTATGCAAGAGGTGTGGTCATTGTTAAAAAATACCATCCTAGAAGCACAGTCCAGATGTATTCCACACATTAAGAAAGGTGGAAAGAAGGCAAAATGATTACCGGCATGTTTAAAAGGGGAGGTGAAAGAAGCTATTTTAGCCAAAAGATCTTCATTCAAAAATTGGAAGAAGGATCCAACAGAAGAAAATAGGATAATGCATAAGCATTGGTAAGTTAAATGTAAGACATTGATAAGACAGGCTAAGAGAGAATTTGAAAAGAAGTTGGCCGCAGAGGCAAAAACTCAAAGTAAAAACTTTTTAAAATATATCCGAAGCAGAAATCCTGTGAGGGAGTCATTTGGACTGTTACATGATCGAGGGGTTAAAGGGGCACTTAGAAAAGATAAGACCATTGCAGAAAAGATTAAATGATGTCTTTGCTTCAGTGTTTACTGAAGAGGATGTTGGGGAGGTACCCGTACTGGAGAAGGTTTTCATAGGTAATGATTCAGATGGACTGAACCAAATCACGGTGAACCTAGAAGATGTGGTAGGCCTGATTGACAAACTGAAGAGTAGTAAATTACCTGGACTGAATGGTATACATCCCAGGAACTAAAAAATGAAATTTCAGACCTATTAGTGAAAGATTGTAACCTATCATTAAAATCATCCATTAAACCTGAAGAATGGAGGGTGGCTAATATAACCCTAATATTTAAAAAGGACTCCAGGAGGTGGAGGAGAATTAGAATTGCCTGCTATTGACTTTCCCAGCTGATACTCGGGGTAAAGAATTACCTTGCCCCGACGGATCTGCTGAGGACTTCCGGGGTCTGATGTCATCAGGAAGGAGTCGGTGAGAGGTCTTTAAAACCAGACCCCCCCCCCCCCCCGCGGCCCGAACTACGAGGTGGAGGAGAATGAGTATTGCCTGCTATTGAGTTTCCCAGCTGATACTCAGGGTAAAGAATTACCTTGCCCCGATGGAGCTGCTGAGGACTTCCGGGGTCTGATGTCATCAGGGAGGAGTCAGTGAGAGGTCTTTAAAACCAGACCCCCCTGCGGCCTGAACTACGAGGTGGAGAAGAACGAAAATTGCCTGCTATTTACTTTCCCAGCTGATACTCAGGGTAAAGAATTGCCTTGCCCCGACAGAGCTGCTGAGGACTTCCGGGGTCTTATGTCATCGGGGAGGAGTTGGTGAGAGGTCTTTAAAACCAGACCCCCCGGGGGCCTGAACTACAAGGTGGAGGAGAACGAGAATTGCCTGCTATTGACTTTCCCAGCTGATACTCAGGGTAAAGAATTACCTTGCCCTGATGGAGCTGCTGAGGACTTCCGGGGTCTGTTTTCATTGGCGAGGAGTTGGTGAGAGGTCTTTAAACCAGACCTCCCTGCGGCATGCAGCCGACGCCGGCGCGCCACCCAAGCCACGCGCGCCTAAGGGGCACGTAGCTTTGCCTGAGAGTCTTGCAGTTTGGTGAATTAATCAGATCTCTTCCACCATATAGTAAGTACATGATTTTCTTTGTTTATTCTAAATGACCTCTCCAAAGCCTCCATCTGTAGGACTCAGGTTAACCAGTACTAGATAGAGTTGAATACTTTCACATTTCTTCTTATTTATTTATTTATTTATTTATTTATTTATTTAAGGGTTTTTATATTCCGCGGCACGTTAGAAAACATCACCTCGGTTTACAAAGTCATGGGATAGGTGGTGATGTCCTTTCGTGGATTGCAAACTGGCTAAAAGACAGGAAACAGAGAGTAGGATTAAATGGACAATTTTCTCAGTGGAAGGGAGTGGGCAGTAGAGTGCCGCAGGGATCTGTATTGGGACCCGTACATTTCAATATATTTATAAATGATCTGGAAAGAAATACGACAAGTGAGGTAATCAAATTTACTGATGATACAAAATTGTTTAGAGTAGTTAAATCACAAGCCGTTTGTGATAAATTGCAGAAAGACCTTGTGAGACTGGAAAATTGGGTATCAAAATGGCAGCTGAAATTTAATGTGGATAAGTGCAAGGTGATGCATATAGGGAAAATTAACCCATGCTATAGTTACACAATGTTAGGTTCTATATTAGGAGCTACCACCCAAGAAAGAGATCTAGGCCTCATTGGTTCAGTGTGCTGCTGCAGTCAAAAAGCAAACAGAATGTTGGGAATCAATCATTAGAAAGGGAATGGTGAATAAAACGTAAAATGGCATAATGCCTCTATCGCTCCATGGTGAGACCGCACCTTGAATACTGTGTACAATTCTGGTTGCCGCATCTCAAAAAAGATATAGTTGCGATGGAGAAGGTACAGAGAAGGGTGACTAAAATGATAAAGGGAATGGAACAGCTCCCCTATGAGAAAAGACTAACGAGGTTAGGACTTTTCAGCTTGGAGAAGAGATGGCTGTGGGGAGATATGATAGAGGTGTTTAAAATCATGAGAGGTCTAAAATGGGTAAATGTGAATCGTTTATTTACTCTTGCGGATAATAGAAAGACTAGGGGGCATTCCATGAAGTTAGCATGTGGCATATTTAAAACTAATCGGAGAAAGTTCTTTTTCACTCAATGCACAATTAAACTCTGGAATTTGGTGCCAGAGGATGTGGTTAGTGCAGTTATTGTAGCTGTATTGAAAAAAGGATTGGATACGTTCTTGGAGAAGAAGTCTATTACCTGCTTTTAATTAAGGTGACTTAGGAAATAGCCAGGTTCTTGTGATGCAGGCACCAAGGCAGGGAGAGCAGGCCCTCGAGGAGCGAGTACCCAGTATCCCAGATAGGCACCTGAAAAAAAGAGAGCCCCTGAGGAACGGGTACCCAGGTTAGAGGTGAATGGCCCCAGAGGGCAGAGAGAACTTCCAGTGGCAGCAAGGAAGTGGCAGAGTAGCTTAGACTGGAGACATTCTAATCCTTGCTAACTCAGTTTCTTAGCAAATGAAGGGCAGGCTAAATACCCAGATGGTGTGATGTCACTCGGAGGGGCCGCCCCCAAGGTTCCCACCATGATGTGGATAAAAACGTGGGTGCATGTGCGCATGTACCCTAGGAGGCCCTCAGGAGAAACATGGCGAACACCGTCGGCATAGCCATTCCGGTGATGCCGGAGAGAGCGGCATGCTGACGCGGCAGCAGCCATCTTCCCAAGGTTTATGATGAGAGAAGGAAGAAAGCTGAGGCACAGAGGTCGAAGCCGTCTGAGACCGACGGATGCAGCAGTACTCCCCTTCAAAGGGCCCCCTTCAGACCCCATACCTTGTCTTGGTTTTTGAGGATGTGATCGATGAAATTGATGAAGCATAAGAACATAAGAAACATAAGAACATAAGAAAATGACATACTGGGTCACACCAAGGGTCCATCAAGCCCAGCATCCTGTTTCCAACAGTGGCCAATCCAGGCCACAAGAACCTGGCAAGTACTCAAAAACTAAGTCTATTCCATGTAACCATTGCTAATGGCAGTGGCTATTCTCTAAGTGAACTTAATAGCAGGTAATGGACTTCTCCTCCAAGAACTTATCCAATCCTTTTTTAAACACAGCTATACTAACTGCACTAACCACATCCTCTGGCAACAAATTCCAGAGTTTAATTGTGCGTTGAGTACAAAATAACTTTCTCCGATTAGTTTTAAATGTGCCCCATGCTAACTTCATGGAGTGCCCCCTAGTCTTTCTACTATCCGAAAGAGTAAATAACCGAATCACATCTCTTTGTCCATGATATTAGCGAATGGTTCCCAAGAGTTTTCTTCTGGTTTGTATCCCTCCCACGACAGGAGGTATTCCCAAACTCTTCCTCTCTTTCTCACATCAAGGATGACATCAACCTTGTACTCGATGTCTTCTTCTGCATCAACAGGAGTAGGTTCAGGTGTCTTGGTGGAAAACTCGCTAAGAACAAGCGGTTTCAGCAGCGAGACATGGAACGCATTATGAATCTTCATAGCTGGAGGAAGTTTCAGACTATAGGTAAGTGAGCCCAATCGTCGGAGGATGGGAAAGGGTCCGACAAAATGTGGAGCAAATCGAGCAAATGGAAGCTTGAGTCTTAGATGTTTGGTAGACAGCCAGACTTTGTCACCAGGCTGAAATTCAGGAGCTTTGCAATAGTGAGCATCATAAGCCTTTCTTTGCTCTTAGTCCTGCTTTTTGGAGCATCTCTTTATTCTCTCTCCAGAGCTGCTGTATATGTTTGGCAGTAGATTGAGCTGCCGATGACGACACAGAAAGTGGAAGTGGTAAAGGTGGTAAGGTTTGTCGTCCACTTCAAAAGGTATAGATCCAGTAGATGATGCTGGATGCAAATTGATGATGAATTCAGCCCAAGGCAACAGTTCAGCCCAGTCATTCTGTCGTGTACCAACATAGGCGCGGAGGAACTGTTTGACCAGTTTGGCCATTTGACTGAGGATGGTACGCAGAGGTGAAGTCAAGTGTGATGTCGAACTTCTTACACAAGGCTTTCCAGAACTTGGCTGTAAATTGAGCTCCTCTGTCAGAAACAATGTGTTTTGGCATGCCTTGTAGGTGAAATATGTGACTGATGAATAGTTTAGCAAGTTCCATCGCTGAAGGCAAGCCAGGGAGAGCAAAAAAGTGAGCCATATTTGAGAATCAATCCACTATTACCCAGATTGTATTGTTACCACCAGAAAGTGGCAAGTCCACCACAAAGTCTGTAGCAATGTGGGTCCAGGGCTCGTCTGGTACTGGCAAGGGTTGAAGCATGCCCCAAGGATGTCCGGGTGGAGGTTTCTGTCTGGCACAATTGGAACAGGAAGCTACATACGCAAGAGTGTCTTCCTTCATGGTGGGCCGCCAATAGTACTTCTGTAGCTTAGCCAATGTTCGCCATTGACCAGGGTGTCTGGCCAGTTTCGATATGTGAGCCCATGCTAGCAATTTCTTCCTTAAATTGCAGGGTACAATGGTCTTACCTGTTTGTACCGGATGTGTAGCTGTCAGCATAACTCTTTTTGGATTGATGATATGCAGGCGTTCATCATGTACATGTTCAGCGAGAAAAGAGAGAGATAGTGTGTCTGCTCTGACATTCTTATCACCAGGGTGATATTTCAGCACAAAGTCAAATCTGTTGAAGAACAGGGACCATCTTGCCTGTCTATGGTTAAGGCATTGAGCGTGATGGAGGTACTCCAGATTTTTATGATCAGTAAAGACAGTGATCTGATGTTGTGCACCTTCAAACCAGGAGTGCCATTCTTTGAATGCCATCTTTATGGACAGCAATTCTTTATCCCCAATGCCGTAGTTATTCTCCGCTAGCAAGAAAAGAATGATCAGGGATGCAAGATCTTAGAGTCACTTGTCTGGCTTAGCACGGCTCCTACACCAACGTCAGAGGCATCGACCTCCACAATGAAGGGTTGTGTAGGGTCCGAATGGCGAAGACATGGTTTGCTTGAGAAGGCGTATTTTAACTTCTGAAATGTTGTCACGGCTTCCATACAAGTGGCAGCATTGGCTCCCTTCTTAGTCATCGCTGTTAATGGAACAGTCAATGAAGAGTAATCTTTGATGAAGGTCCTGTAGTAGTTTGTAAATCACAAAAATCATCTTAGAGCTTTTAGGCTAGTGAGTTGTGTCCATTTTTAAATACTCTCAAGCTTCTGAGGGTCCAGCTGGAAACCTTTGTTTGAGACAATGTACCCTAAGAAGTGCATGGATTCCTTGTGGAATTCGAATGTAGTCAACATGGCGTATAAGCGGTTCTCACAAAGTCTCTGCAGAACTCTTTTGACATCCTCCTGGTGGGATTGCAGGTCCTGTGAGAATATCAAGATGTCATCTAGGTAGAATATCAAGATGTCGTTCATCATGTTTTGAAGACAGCCGGGGCGTTGCACAACCCAAAGAGCATCACTGGATATTCAAAGTGCCCATCCCGGGTATTAAAAGCTGTCTTCCATTCATCGCCAGAGCGGATGCGAACTAAGTTATATGCTCCTTTGAGGTCAAGCTTGGAGAATATATTGGCTTCCTGTAACCTGTCGAATAGCTCTGAGATGAGTGGTAAGGGATAGCAATCCTTTACGGTGATCTCATTCAGGCTTTTGTAATTAATGCATGGACATAATGTTCCGTACTTCTTCTCCACGAAGAAGAAGCCTGCGCCGGCAGGAGACTTGGAAGGTCTTACGAAGCCTTTCTGGAGATTCTCCTGGATGTACTTTGACATTGCTTTATTCTCTACAACAGAGAGAGGATAAACCCTTCCTTTGGGTGGTTCCGTATTAGACTTCAAATTGATGGCGCAGTCATAGGATCTGTGTGGAGGTAATACATCAGCGGCTTCTTTAGAAAACACATCTTGAAAAGATGCATATTGAGGCGGCAATCCAGGCAACAACGTGGTAGATGGCATGCATGGTATAGGAGAAACTTCCATCAGGCATTTGCCATGGTAATATGGACCTCAATGTGAGAGCTCCAAAGTGGCCCAGTTGAATTGTGGCATATGTTTCTGCAGCCACGGTAGCCCAAGTACCAAAGGGTGCATGGATTTCTCTATCACAAAGAAGGAAATAGTCTCTGTATGAAGAGCACCAGTACGTAAGCTTACTGGTTCTGTAAGCAGGGTTACTTCACCCGGTAAAGGCTCTCCATGAATAGAGGACAGGAGTAGAGGAGACGTCATAATAGTGGTAGGGAACCGCAAATGTTCCACTAGACGTATCAAAATGAAGTTTTCCCCTGCCCCAGAGTCCACTAAGGCAAGGGTCTGGTATTCTAGAGGTCTGCAGATTAAGAATACTAGAAGAGAGAGTGGAGGAGAGGGAGCAGTTAGACCTAAGCAGAGTCCTCCCACAAGACTTAGGTCTGCCAGTTTCCCAGACATATAGGGCACGTTTGAACAGCATGACCAGCTTGTCCACAGTACATGCTAAGTCCCAATCTCTTTCGAGTTCATCTCTCTTTAGAAGTCAAATGACTGCGTCTGTCCCTGAGGTGGTCTTCTGGGCTCTTGCCTTCTTGAACCTTGTCGCGAAGTCGGCGATCGATCCTTGTTGCCAACTTCATCAGTTCTGCTAAGGTCTCAGGCATCTCTCAAGCTGCCAGCTTATCCTTCAAGTGGGAGTTCAGGCCTTCAAAGAAGAGGGTCTTCAGGCATCTAGGGTCCCAATGTAATTCAGAAGCCAATGTCTTGAATTCTATGGCAAAGTCTGGTAAAGGTTTATTACCTTGTTTCAGATGAACCAAAGTGGATCCTGCTGTAGTATACCGGGCAGGGTCATCGAATAATGATTTGAACAGTTCAAGAAACCCGCAAGATCATTCAGGATAGAGTCTTTGCACTCCCACAGTGGTGAGGCCAAGCCAGCGCTCTTCCATCCAGATACGAAAGGATATAGGTGGTCTTGGCATACACTGTAGGGAAATGGTTAGGTTGCACAGAAAAGAGCATGCAACATTGATTGATAAATCCTCTACATTTCCACACTTCACCCGAGAAGCATGTTGGAGCAGATAGAGGTATTGTAGTCTTGACCGTCACTTCAGGCGGTATAACTTCTTTACCTGTGGAAGTCAGTGTACTCATCTGTGAGTGTAGCTGGTTAAAGGCAACATTCAGGTTATCCAAAGAATTCTGTTGTTCATAGATTCGCTAGGCCAGGCCAGGAATGGCCTGCAAAGTGGTGAGCTGAGCCGAATCCATGGAGTTAGCAATCTGTTATGGTTTCAAGGTGTTTGAGTGGATTCTTGGGTACTGCGGAGATGGCCACTCCCACGGGGAGGAGCCCCATGAGGAACTTCAGGACTAGGCTAGACTCTATACATGCAGACACAGAGAATTTGTGTTTATTATACAGCTTGGTGGTACTGCCCAGGGGGTGGCAGCAGTGAGGTAACCCAGTAGAGTAGTCCAGGAGTCCTCAGCAGAGGAGAGTTCTCCCACACTCCAATGATGGTAGGCTGCGCTGGGTAGAGGAGAGAGTCCCGCAAGTAGACTCGCAGTACTGAAGCTGAAGGTGAGACAAGCTGACAAAGTTAGTTTACTCACTGAATCGATAGCTGTATTTGATGAAGATCCTGGCAGGCAGAAGTAGTTGGTTTGCAGGCACCAAGGCAGGGAGAGCAGGCCCTCGAGGAGCAAGAACCTGGTATCCCAGATAGGCACCTGAAAGAAAGAGGGCCCCCGAAGAGCGGGTACCCAGGTTAGAGGTGAATGGCCCTAGAGGGCAGAGAGAACTTCCAGTGGCAGCAAGGAAGCGACAGAGTAGCTTAGACCAGAGACATTCCAATCCTTGCTAACTCAGTTTGTTAGCAAAGGAGGGGCAGGCTAAATACCTGGATGGCGTGACATCACTCGGAGGGACCGCCCCCGAGGTTCCCGCCATGACGTGGATATAGACGTGGGTGGCATGCGTGCACACACCCTAGGAGGCCCTCAGGAGAAACATGGCGAACACCGTCGTCGTAGCCATTCCGGGGACACCAGAGAGAGTGGTATGATGACGCGGCAGCAGCCATCTTCCCAAGGCTTGTGGAAAGAGAAGGAAGAAAGGTGAGGCACAGAGGTCAAAGCTGTCTGAGACCGACGGATGCAACCGTTGGAGCTTATCATTTGTGAGAATACCCTTTGCATATGAAAAACAGCTAGGTTAGTAGCCAGAACTACCAAGGAAGAACTATTGCAGTATTTAATGGATGAGTGAGAGCAGAAATTCAGTAATTCGCTGTTATATAGAGAGCTGAGTATTTTGCTGTGAAAAGTCAACAAAGCAACTGTGGGGGTAGTCTAATTTGATTAAATTATAAAGTGAATAAAACAACTCTCTATTTTCACTGTGGCTTGTCTGTCTAAAAAGAAGACTAACAGAATTACAGGAAAGTAACATCTTGTTTCAGCGAAACTAACCAAGCAGAAGTTATTATTGTAATTTTCAGTTGAAAGCAACCATTTGTTACGGGCATCAGACACTGCAAAAGTAACAAAAGAGAACACAAAGTTTTAGGTAGGAAGGAAAGTGCATTTATTTGTGCTTTTAGTTTGCAACAGCTTATTAGGATAATGCATAAACAAGCTAAGGCATACTTATATGGGTTTTGTGCAGAAGATCCCTCCTGAGTGTGGAAATAGGTAGAGTTTTATTTTATTTGAAGTTAGGGAATGAGATAGGTAATATCAATGCAAGGCAAGATAAACAAAAAATATAACTACTTTGATGGACTACTCGTCATTCCTGGGTTATAACAGTCATTTTGTCTTCGTAGATCTTTAAGGAACATTTGACATTGGGCACCCAGTTTAGTTCACAGACTGTTTGCTATTTCCCTTTCTCCATGAACATCAATGAGGTTTACAATATAATCAGAACCCATGATCTAACTTAAAAGGGCACACAAATAATTCTATCAGGAATTAGTACAACAATTATCCAATGGGTTGTTTATAATCGATATTCAAAGTATTTAGAGCATCTTCATTTGTGTCGTACTGTAGGCAGGGTTCTACAGAAAACAAAATTGATCAAGCTTAATGGAATATGGCAGAATATAAAAGTGGGGACCTATACTTACCATACTGTCTTTGCTTCTCTGGGAAGGACCTCTAAAAGAAATGAGACATTAGAAAAATTATTCTAATTATTGTTTTTAAGTAGAGAATTGTTATGTTGTTCATTTTGGTTTTAAGTTAATTAGTTTATTTCATTAAGAGAAGCAATGCATCCTACTTTGGAATTTAATATTAAAGTTTTCCATCCACGTTTAATGAAACTTACAGACAAGCATAATCAGCAGGGGGAACAGAAGTCCAAGACACCAAAAGTGGGGCAAAATGGCATCAAATGGGCATGAATAGCCTATGGCATTGTAAGGGGACAAACAGAATCTATAGTGGCTGGAACACCTCAGGGATCTGTCATGCAGATCAATAATCTCCCCAAAGTGGAAGAATGAACACCCCATGGCTCCATGAAAGGTGCTAAGTGGCTGGACAATGGCATGCACAGTAACACCAAAAGGTACTGTGATAGCAGCAAAGTAATATCAAAGGTGGAGGAGTCAAGTAGCACAAACAGAGGAATGAATGGATCAAGCATCAAAAAAAGGGCAAAGCACATCAACAACAGTGGTATGAACTAGGGATGTGAATCGTTTTTTAACGATTTAAATTATCGTCTGATAATTTTAAAATCGTCATTAATCGGTAAGGGACTTGATACAATAGGAATTCCCTCGATTTATCGTGAAAAATCGTTAAATCGAGTACGAGAATTATTTGGGGGGGAGGGCGGGAAAACCGGCACACCAAAACAACCCCTAAACCCACCCCGACCCTTTAAATCCAATCCTTTACCCTCCCCCACCCTCCCGAACCCCCCCAAAATGTTAAATTACCTGGTGGTCCAGTTGGGGGGGGGGGTCCTGGCGCAATCTCCCACTCTCGGGCCATCGGCGCCATTTTGGCTACCACTGATAAAAATGGCGCCGATGGCCCGATAAAAAAACCCCCACCCCGACCCTTTACAAATTACCCCTTTGCTTCTCCCACCCTCCCGACCCCCCCCCCAAAAACCTTTTACATGTACCTGGTGGTCTAGTGGGGGGTCCGGGAGCCATCCTTCAATCATACCCTCGGTCCGGTGCTGGACTGGTTTCAAAATGGCGCCGATCGTCTTTGCCCTCACCATGTCACAGGGAGCGCCTTTGCCCTCACTATGTCACAGGGAGCTCAGGCCTCACTAAAAAATTAATGATGTGAATTGGAATCGGAACCGATTCCAATTCACATCTCTAATGATCCGATTTTTTTCTCCCTCCATCCGAACCTGATCGTTAAAACAATCGGGCACACGATTCACATCTTTAGTATGAACTGCATTATGGAAGGGGTTAAGCAGTATCAACAGTGGCCTAGGGCACCATGGAGAGGAGGCAGAGCAGCACCAACAGTGGTAAGAATATTTTACAAACAAAAGAATACTTTATTCTTGCCCAAAAGCACCACCTATTGGAGAAACAGAAAAAAATGAAATTACAAATGTATGGACAACCACTTACCAGCTTCAAATATAGTACACTAATAGTGAGAAATAATATTTAATCAAGTCTCGAACATTGGGAAGAGATCTTTCAATATAACTCTTACATCGGCATCCACTGCCAACATCTAGGTTATCATGAAAATGAAAAAAATCAAAATAAAGAGAAACAAAATATTAAAAATTATCTTCCCAATCCAAATATCTCAAATATATGTAGATTTCACAAAAAGGCTTATTTTGAATTGCCTACCTTTACCAGGCAAAAAATATCAAAATTTTCATATCAAATCGCCTAATAGCACTAAAATGCTGAAACATCAAAAAAGACCAAATGGCTTCAAAATTGATGAAAACTAAAACACAAAACAAAGGATATTTCAAAAAATCTTAAAATTTAAGACCACTTAATCATACTAAAAATATACAATCCAAGCTTACCATATTAACCAAGCATCTCAAAAATGTGCTGTTAACTGCATCAAATCAGCCAGACTGAAGTCTCGGCGTGCAAGCGTTCTTACTCCTCCTACCTTTTTAAACTCATAACGTACTGCAAATATGCCAATCCGAAGACGTCATATCATAAGAACTATCTAATCACAGTTCACCCTTCCATATTATAGATGTGCTACAAGCTGCATCAAGACAACATACGTTCATACGTTCATACTTATACCTTTCTAAGCTCATCATACTACAAATCTAGCAATCAGAAGAAATCATATCATGAGAACTATCCAATCACAATTCACCCTTCTGTATTATAACGGAAACACCATTACCCATCTTCTGCCAACACTAATGAAAGATAAAAACAAAAAAGCAGAAAAACAATGTTAAAAAATAATTTTACTATAACATTATAGGGGTTACACACAATATACTTTTGTATTCTTCACTAACATATGTTCACTCCCTGAGTCTCATATTATATCTGATCTCATGATAACATGATTTTACTAACAATTTTCATATTTTAATCTTTTTTATTCAATACAACATCTACCACATAGCAAACATTTTTATTACAATGTAAATATATGTAAACATCTCACTCTGAAAATACTTCAATTTGTGGACATGCCAGAGCACAGTATTCATTTATCAATATATCTTTATTCCCACATATATCCTTTCCCCATTCACACTCCCTCACATTCTACCCCACCCCCACATAAAAACTTTATACCTCAACCCTCTCTATCTTTTACCTATTATTTTTCCACTTATTTTACTCTTTTTCCTAAACAAATCATACCCCTGTGTTTATCATCAAATTATCTTTATATTTGTGCCCCTCACTTCTAATTAGTCTGTGGATCCCGTAGCTTGTGTGTATAATGCTCCTATATGTTGATCCTGTTGCTTTTGTTTACACCACTCCCATGCCATTCCCTACAAGGATCCCTGTTTCGCTGTTAGCTTCCTCACGGACAATCTATCATCCGCTTCATCCTTTTTTCAACCAATGTTACTTCTCATTTGACTAACGAACATTGCTCAAATTTTCTGTTCACGTCCATCATATATCTCATAAACTGTACTTCTCAAGAAAATCCGTCTCATTCTTTATCAATCTTCAATACTTAACACAGCATGCCTTCCAGCACAACATCTTCATTAATCTGATATTGATTTCATACATCTCATCATTCAAAACGCCGGGCTTATTTCATGTTTTTCCACACCGATTATCAAATCACATAGCCACCGCCGCAGAACCTCTCTACCCGGCAGGTAGAAGTACAGGTAGAGAGGTTCTGCGGTGGTGGCTATGTGATTTGATAATCGATGTGGAAAAACATGAAGTAAGCCCAGCGTTTTGAAAGGCGGTGCTATTGGGCGCACTATTGGCGGCGATAAGGGGGTCTTACCTTTTTGCTGCCAGTAAGGTTTCTGTCACATCCGGCCTGACGACGCCCCGACTCCTCCTCTTCCGGTGCCGACTCCGCCCCCATCTAGATATTGCATGCGAAAAGGGATTTTTCGCGTGCAAAAAGTCCCTATTTGCGTGCGATAGAAATATAAAATGACACCCCCAAGTGAGGATGAAGGACATAGCTACTGTGACATCAACATTCCAAAGCATTGAGTTAGGGAAGGACCAAGGGGATAGGAACAGAAGAATAAAAAAATATCTTAGCAGAGGAACAAGGCAGCAGGAGCTGAGACAATGACAATCTAAAGCATAGAGTAAGAGGCAAAGTGTCAGGAGTAGTGATATCTATATCCTAGAGAGGTTCAGGGTAGCAGGAGCCATGGCATCAATATGCCAATGCACTGAGAGGAGAAATTTATTTCTTTGCCCTTACTATGTCACAGGGGCTACTGGTGCCATTGATCAGCCCCTGTCACATGGTAGGAGCACAAGATGGTATGGGCCATCCAGTTCTCCTACCAAGTGACAGGGTCCGGCCAATGGCACGGATACCCTCTCACATGGTAAGGGCAAAGGGCTATCGGCGCCATTTTGATTAGTGGCAGCCAACGGCCCGGGAGCGGGACTTCGCTCCAGGGACCCCCACTGGACCACCAGGTACCTGTAAAAAGATTTTTGTGGGGTCGGGAGGGTGGGGGAAGCTAAGGGATTAGTTTTAAAGGGTCGGGGAGGGTTTAGGGGTTAAGTTTGTGTGCCGTTTTTCCCGCCCTCCTCCCAAAACGATAGAGAACCCCGATTTCTGATGATTTTGAAAATATTGTCCGATATTTTCAATCGTCCAAAGCCCGATTCACATCCCTAATTCATAATATTAAAACCAATGAAAAGAATAAATATGTCAAACCAGTCAACAAATATAGGGGGCCTGATCTTTAAAGTGCGTTCAGTGATTCTTAACCAGATAAACAGGACCTTTGTGGATAAGCAGCAGCTGCTGAATATGCGCTTATGTTTTGCGGCCTCTGCCTAGCCACATGAGTCCTTACATGACTAAAAGGTTAGGTGCATAAGCTGTTGGCAGACAGTCGGCGAGCAACTTAGCCGCATAACTTATGAAGCTAAGAAGCAATATTTGGTTTTGACAGCATAAGTAAACCAACTAAGTTAGACGGTTATAACTTATATACTTGTATATACAGTGACACAGTCGTGCTGCTGAATATACCATGTAATTTAGCTAGATAAGTTATATTCGGCCAAGTTACTTAAAAGGCCACTTTTCAATATAGGGTCCCTAATGATTTAAAAAGTCACATAAATTTGTTCTAATATTTTCCAAACACCAATACAATATTTTAAAACAGCAGACAAATGAAAAACACCCCATAATTTAAAATAAAAATTGTATAATTAAAAAATCTTCTGCTACCCATGCCATTAAATAAATATATTCCTGGCATCTTTTGATTTTACAGAGATTGTTGAGAATTTGGGTGAAGGGGGCAACACAATCTTTATCCTCTTTCTCTCTCCTTCACAGGCACTTTCTCATACATATACAGGCCCACATACACACATTTAGGCTCTCTCTGTTTCTCATACGTGCATGCAGGCATACACACACAGGCTCTCTTTCATACACATCTGAAGACTTTCATGCACACATGCAGGCACACTCACTCTCTTATACAAATGCAGTTCTCATACACATGCAAACGCTCTCTCACACATAATCACTCTCATGCACAATCATCTCATGCACACACAATTTCTTTCTCTCACACATACGCAGGCAATCTCATGCGTATATGCAGGCTCTATTTCATACACATATTTAGACTCTCTCTCTATCTCATACATACATGCAGGCTCTCACTCTCTCATGCACACATGCAGTTGTTCTCTCTCTCTCATAAATATAAGCATGTTCTCTCCCATACATACACAGGCACTCTCATGCACACACTGGAGTCTCTCTTTCTCTCATACATACATACACACACATACACACATAACCCTCTCTCAGGCATCCTCCTTTCTTCTGTGCCTTGGCCGCACCCGCACTGTTCCTTATTTACTGCTGGAGGGCAGGTGGGAGGAGGTGGCTCTGCTACTGCCAGATGCGTCCTTCTGCCAACCTCGTAGGCCTTTCTTCTGGCTGCAGTAGATTGGGTTCTTGTGGCCTGGTTTTGGCCTCTGTTGGAAACAGGATGCTGGGCTTGATGGACCCTTGGTCTCACCCAACATGGCAATTTCTTATGTTCTTATGGCCCCGCCAAGACCTCCCTCGGGCCACATCAGGTTGAGCAAAGAGAGCAGTTTTTTTTCAATGGATAATGGGGCAAGAGAACTGAGAAGGAAGATAGCACCTAAGATGAACAAACTAGCAATCATCTTCATTGCTATTATATTTTTTATGCTGTTTTGTATTTATGACTTTATGGCTTCGATTATTTTAATTACGTTACAGTAAAGACTATTTTATTTGAATACCATTCTTGGGACTTCAGAGAGTGTTCCTGATATTCCTACACATGTTGCTGTTATTGCCTTCAATGCTCCTTTTCTGAACTGAAGGTAGACCTTCTACCTTCAGCATTAGAATTGAGAGCAAAGAGGGCCTTGGAAGATTATTCTTTCTCCTTATCTGGACTGAATCCAGACCTGTACCACCCTAAATTGAAAGATAAAGCACCAAAATGGGGGACAGTTTACATTAGTTATGAGTAATATAGGAAACCATATAAAGCTTGCAGAATGTTTCCTTGTTTAGTGACTTTAATGATAATTTATGCTATTATCATTCCTGCAGTATTCAAGTACTTTTAATTGGGAATAGGATTAATGAAGTATGAAGAGCCTTGAAAAGATGTTTCTCCTGCACGGGAAACCCTGGAAAATGCATCTGGTTGCATGATAAAAGTCTATATCTCAATACTGAGATATGGACTTTGGAACTACTGTCTGGGTTCAACCATTACAGGGGTTATATTGCTATATGCAAACATAGTGCAAGAGCCACATATACAACAATTAGTACTTTGTCACTGACTCTTTATACAGAGCTGCCCCTATGACAATCACTGGACACTTGAAGCATGATTCAAAGAAGAGTTAGTCTCTCAGTATCTTTCCTGCAGACATTGTCACATGTTTTCTGGTGTAGCACTAATCTTATCCTGATGATATACACTGTAGTTGTTACGCTTGGGCTCCGGTCAGGAGTCGTGAACCACCCAGCAGGGTGGCTCCAGGTGGAGAGAGACAGGAAGCTAGAAACAGTGTCTGGTTCCAGGCTGGGTCAGGGCAGGCAGCAAGTAGCAGTGTCTGGGTTCAGGCTGGGTCAGGGCAGGCGGCAAGTAGCAGTGTCTGGGTCCAGGCTGGGTCAGGGCAGGCGGCAAGTAGCAGTGGCTGGGTTCAGGCTGGGTCAGGGCAAGGCAGGTCAGAAGGCCCGTAGGCCACACACACACACAGAAGGCCCGTAGGCCACACACAGTGAGCAAGGCAAGGCAGAGAAGGCCCGTAGGCCACACACACACACAGAAGGCCCGTAGGCCACACACCGTAAGCAAGGCAAGGCAGAGAAGGCCCGTAGGCCACACACACACAGAAGGCCCATAGGCCACACACCGTAAGCAGGGCAAGGCAGGTCAGAAGGCCCGTAGGCCGGAGGCGAGGAGGGTGATTTCCTGCAAAGCGCTACATTTGATTTCCTTTCCATTTACCTGGTTACCCTACCTGAAGGCACATTACATCGCTGGAAAATAAGAACTGAGCTTCCGGGGGTAGACTTAGCTCTGCCCCGACGGTGAACAACAGCCAATTAGATCCTGAAACGTCAGGAGGAGGGGCCGGTAAGGAAATATAAAATGCTGAGACTCCTGTGACTTTTTCGGAGGCGAGGAGGGTGATTTCCTGCAAAGCGCTACATTTGATTTCCTTTCCATTTACCTGGTTACCCTACCTGAAGGCACATTACATCGCTGGAAAATAAGAACTGAGCTTCCGGGGGTAGACTTAGCTCTGCCCTGACGGTGAACAACAGCCAATTAGATCCTGAAACGTCAGGAGGAGGGGCCGGTAAGGAAATATAAAATGCTGAGACTCCTGTGACTTTTTCGGAGGTGAGGAGGGTGATTTCCTGCAAAGCGCTACATTTGATTTCCTTTCCATTTACCTGGTTACCCTACCTGAAGGCACATTACATCGCTGGAAAATAAGAACTGAGCTTCCGGGGGTAGACTTAGCTCTGCCCTGACGGTGAACAACAGCCAATTAGATCCTGAAACGTCAGGAGGAGGGGCCGGTAAGGAAATATAAAATGCTGAGACTCCTGTGACTTTTTCGGAGGTGAGGAGGGTGATTTCCTGCAAAGCGCTACATTTGATTTCCTTTCCATTTACCTGGTTACCCTACCTGAAGGCACATTACATCGCTGGAAAATAAGAACTGAGCTTCCGGGGGTAGACTTAGCTCTGCCCCGACGGTGAACAACAGCCAATTAGATCCTGAAACGTCAGGAGGAGGGGCCGGTAAGGAATTACAAAATAGCTGTTCTATCGGCGCACAGCCGACGGCGCACTGCTGAAGCCGCGCGCGGCTCTGACCAGCTCCGACCGGATACGCACGGATAAGTATACTTTTCTGTTTTCTTGATTCTGGATAAAGAATTTCCTAAAAGAGATAACATAGTAAATTGTACCTCAATATAGTGATTGAAGGAAGGAAATCTTTTGGAATCCCCCCTCTACCCCCCAATTAAGAGATAGCTTATCTTAATTAAGTAAGTTTATTATTGCCTTATTGTCTAGTTCCAAATTAAATAAAATATTCTTATGCCTCATACAAAGAGAAAGGCTAAGTTGCGGCCAATCTCTAGTACACCAGTTATGGAACAAGGACAAAAGTTAGTTGTGGACTGGTTAAATTCGCCACAAAATACCCCTGGTGAAGGGGCCGCTGTGGGGGTGGACTTAGGGCAGATTCTACCCCTACTGGCCGAGGACATCTCATTAAGCCCAGGGGCGCCTGAAACACCTACACCACCCGGCAAAGAAGGGAATTTGTCCCTTAGTCTACCGGATAATCCACTAAGAGACTCTGGGAGTGTGGAAGAGAATGGTGGAAATATTGGAAAAGAACAAGGGATATCGATTTTAAAGATTGACCCCCATAATGGAGAAGAAAAAAGACCTTCCAATATAACCTTGGACACTTTGTGGACATTTATGTCTAAGTGGGATAACTCGATTAAAAATCTAACTAAAGTTACAAATGAGATTAGAGTGGCAGTAAAGAGCAATGCAGAGATGACGCTTAACCAACAGAAGTTAACTAAAGAAATTGACAACAGATTATTATTGGTTGAGAAAATTCAAGTAAATCAGATAAAGAGCGAAAATGAGATCCAAAGAAAATTAGAGAATATTGAAAATTATTCAAGAAATTTGAATCTACGTATTATCAACTTTCCAATCATTAGTAAAATGAATCCTATGGATTTATTTAGGTCCTATATAACACAAGTGCTACAAATTCCAGAGCAATGTATGCCAACAATAGTAAGAGCTTTTTACATTAATACCCTGAACAGGAAAAAAGAACAAGAGCAAAATGGAAAACAAATTATTGAAACAGTAGATCAAAAAAAGGATGAAAATTTGCTTGAGTTATCTGATTTGCTTGAAAAATCTCAAAGTGAATTAATTGTTGAAAATAGAGGAAATTTATTAGTTACTTTGGCTTTTATCTCTGATAAAGATAATATCTTTAGATTCTTTTTTCGTAATAGAATGAAGACATTTTATGGCCATAAAATCTGGATATATCCAGATTTGGTAAAATCTACCCAACTTAGGAGAAAAAAAATTCTCAATCTAAGACAATCTGTAATAGATAAGGGTGGTCAGTTTTTATTAAGATACCCCTGTAAATGTGTGATTAATTTGAAAGAACATAAATATCAGTTCACCGACCCTGAACAACTCAGAGTGCTTTTGGGGATAGATAAACAGGCATAAGTAGATAGAAGTGGGAGAATTATTTAACTTACTTTACTTTGTTTAAATGTAAGAATTTCTCATAATAATTGCTCTATAGCAGATAAACTTTCTCTTTTTACTTTAATAGAATACAGAAAGTGAAATATTAACTTTGTAAAATTTACATTGTATATTTACAATTTTCTTTTCTTTGTTTCTGTAATTACAAATATTGCAAGTGGATACTTGTATAAATATGGAAAATGGATAAATAAAGAATTAAAAAAAAAAAAAGAAGGCCCGTAGGCCACACACACACAGAAGGCCCGTAGGCCACACACCGTAAGCAGGGCAAGGCAGGTCAGAAGGCCCGTAGGCCACACACACACAGAAGGCCTGTAGGCCACACAAGGCAAGGCAAGACAAGGCAAGGAATAAGGCCCGAAGGCCGCACAAGGCAAGGCAAGGAATAAGGCCCGAAGGCTGCGCAAGGCAAGGCAAGGCAAGGAATAAGGCCCGAAGGCCGCGCAAGGCAAGGCAAGGAATAAGGCTCGAAGGCCGCGCAAGGCAAGGCAAGGAATAAGGCCCGAAGGCCGCGCAAGGCAAGGGAAGGAATAAGGCCCGAAGGCCGCACAAGGCAAGGCAAGGCAAGGAATAAGGCCCGAAGGCCGCGCAAGGCAAGGGAAGGAATAAGGCCCGAAGGCCGCGCAAGGCATGGCAAGGCAAGGAATAAGGCCCGAAGGCCGCACAAGGCAAGGGAAGGTCCAGGGACCAAATGCACAGCAAGCAAGGAAGGCTAGAGCAGGGAGCCCAGGTGAGCTCGATGCCGAAGCACTGAGGGAACTGTCAGGCAGGGTTATAAGGGACAGCCCAGAACATAGAGAGGAGAAGGGAGATGGACTGGGCCTGTCAGGAGATCCAGCTCTAGAGGGACCCCTGGTGGTGAGGCGGTTGCACAGCAGCCATAGCCGTAACAGTACCCCCCCCCCCCTCAAGGCCTCCCCCTCCTCCTGGATCCCATCTGTGCAGGAGATAATCAATAATAACGTGAGACCACTCCGGGGGTGATGCGGCAGGTTCAACTCCTTCCCGAGGCAGTAAGGCAGTCCATACCCCCACCTGGGGTGATAAGGCGGCAGGGTTAGACCCCTCCTGGGGTAGCAGAGGCGGTGCAGATTTCCATAACCCCTCCTGGGGTGACAAGGGGAACACAAACACCACCTGGGGCAGAGAAATAGTCCGTAACCCTTCTTGAGGCGACAGTAGGGCCGGTCCGGACCCTTCCAAGGTCAGCATCAGGACCGGTACATACCCCTCCAAGGGCGGCAGCTGGACCAGTACAGCAGGCTCAGATAGTTGAGTAGGAAAGTCAGTTGGCAGGCCCGGTTCGGACCCCTCCGGGGGCAGCAGCAGGACCGGTACAGACCCCTCCAGGGGCGGCAGCTGGACCGGTACAGCAGGCTCAGATAATTGAGTAACAAAGTCAGTTGGCAGGCCCGGTTCGGACCCCTCTGAGGACGGCAGCAGGACCGGCTCGTCAGGCTCAGATGGCTGAGTCAGAAAGCCTGTCAGTAGGACCGGTTCGGACCCCTCCAGGGGCGGTAGCAGGACCGGTTTGAGCCCTTCCAGGGGCGGCAGCAGGACCGGTTCGAGCCCCTCCAGGGGCGGCAGCAGGACCGGATCAGCAGGCTCAGATGGCTGAGTCAGAAAGTCTGTCAGCAGGACCGGTGCGGACCCCTCCGAGGACGGCAGCAGGGCCGGTTCGGACCCCTCCGAGGACGGCAGCAGGGCCAGTTCAGCAGGCTCAGATGGCTGAGTCAGAAAGTCTGTCAGTAGGACCGGTTCGGACCCCTCCAGGGGTGGCAGCAGGACCGGTTCGAGCCCCTCCAGGGGCGGCAGCAGGACCGGATCAGCAGGCTCAGATGGCTGAGTCAGAAAGTCTGTCAGTAGGACCGGTTCGTACCCCTCCAGGGGCGGCAGCAGGACCGGTTCGATCACCTCCAGGGGCGGCAGCAGGGCCGGTTCGGACCCCTCTGGGGATGACAGCAGGACCGGTTCAGCAGACTCAGGCTCTTCTCGGGGTAGTGCAGGAGACTCGGACCCCTCTTGGGGCGAAACAGCAGACCCAGACTCTTCTTGGGGTTGTGCAGCAGGTTCAGATGGCAGAGTAGCAAGGTTAGAAGTAGTGTGCATGGAAGACACAGATTGTACTGCCGTGGGCTTGATACCTCGAGCCAAAGTCTGACGCTCCTGATTTTGTTTCTGGAGGAACAGTTTAGAGAAGGCACAGGCAGTTCTAGGTCATCTAGGGAAGGTGCTTGTTAGTGTCCACTTGGCAGCTGTGGGAAGCAGAGCCCTGCTAGAGTTAATTACTTCCCTCTGCTTCTGTTTCTGGTGCTCTAGCGTGGAAGTTATCGAAGGCTTCTTAACCCAGTGAGTTCTGAGATTTTCAGAGCAAGTTTTTTCCAAAGTGTCCAGAGATGAAGTGCTAGAATGCTTACTCCATAAACTGTTACATGAAATAATGTTGTTAACTGGGCCAGAAGCTGAATGCACGGTAGTAGAGCTGACTGTTCTCCCTAATGAAGCAGCTGGTCCTGTAGCTGAACAACAGGGGCACGGTTTGCCTGGTGGTAATAGGCTGGGAATACATGAACATTTCCACCATCCTAGCTTTGGAGTAGAACAGTTTAAACACTCTTGGTAGACAGAGACATTTCTCTTATTGCAGTTACTGCATGTCCAGTGTTCCTGACCAGCAAGTTGACAGGCTAGGCAGTTCTGATAGCTTGGGTAATTCAAGGTCTGACAGGAATTGCAGGTATAAAACTTTGAAGAAGGAGGCATCTTGTAATAGTGAAAAAGTTGACTCACCGGTTTAGCACACAGACCTATCTCTTCCCCTGGAAATTTGGTGGCTTCGGCATACTGTTACGCTTGGGCTCCGGTCAGGAGTCATGAACACCACCCAGCAGGGTGGCTCCAGGTGGAGAGAGACAGGAAGCTAGAAACAGTGTCTGGTTCCAGGCTGGGTCAAGGCAGGCAGCAAGTAGCAGTGTCTGGGTTCAGGCTGGGTCAGGGCAGGCGGCAAGTAGCAGTGTCTGGGTCCAGGCTGGGTCAGGGCAGGCGGCAAGTAGCAGTGTCTGGGTTCAGGCTGGGTCAGGGCAGGTGGCAAGTAGCAGTGTCTGGGTTCAGGCTGGGTCAGGGCAGGCGGCAAGTAGCAGTGTCTGGGTTCAGGCTGGGTCAGGGCAAGGCAGGTCAGAAGGCCCGTAGGCCACACACACACAGAAGGCCCGTAGGCCACACACAGTGAGCAAGGCAAGGCAGAGAAGGCCCGTAGGCCACACACACACACACAGAAGGCCCGTAGGCCACACACCGTAAGCAAGGCAAGGCAGAGAAGGCCCGTAGGCCACACACACACAGAAGGCCCGTAGGCCACACACCGTAAGCAGGGCAAGGCAGGTCAGAAGGCCCGTAGGCCACACACACACAGAAGGCCCGTAGGCCACACACCGTAAGCAGGGCAAGGCAGGTCAGAAGGCCCGTAGGCCACACACACACAGAAGGCCTGTAGGCCACACAAGGCAAGGCAAGACAAGGCAAGGAATAAGGCCCGAAGGCCGCGCAAGCCAAGGCAAGGAATAAGGCCCGAAGGCCGCGCAAGGCAAGGCAAGGCAAGGAATAAGGCCCGAAGGCCACGCAAGGCAAGGCAAGGAATAAGGCCCGAAGGCCGCGCAAGGCAAGGCAAGGAATAAGGCCCGAAGGCCGCGCAAGGCAAGGCAAGGCAAGGCAAGGCAAGGCAAGGAATAAGGCCCGAAGGCCGCACAAGGCAAGGGAAGGAATAAGGCCCGAAGGCCGCGCAAGGCAAGGCAAGGCAAGGAATAAGGCCCGAAGGCCGCGCAAGGCAAGGGAAGGTCCAGGGACCAAATGCACAGCAAGCAAGGAAGGCTAGAGCAGTGAGCCCAGGCGAGCTCGATGCCGAAGCACTGAGGGAACTGTCAGGCAGGGTTATAAGGGACAGCCCAGAACATAGAGAGGAGAAGGGAGATGGACTGGGCCTGTCAGGAGATCCAGCTCTAGAGGGACCCCTGGTGGTGAGGCGGTTGCACAGCAGCCATAGCCGTAACAGTAGTCCCCTGATAGAGAGATTACATTTTATTTTGCTACTACCACTCTGAACTATAGCTAGTACATAGAGACAGGTACATAGAGACAGTGGCTGGCATAGTTAGCTTTACATAAAAACATAAGATATGCCATACTTGGTCAGACCAAGGGTCCATAAAGCCTAGTATCCTGTCCACAACAGTGGCCAATCCAAATCACAAGTACCCGGAAAGTACCCAAACATTAAATAGATCCCATGCTACTAATACTGGCAACAAGCAGTGGCTATTCCCATTGGTTAATAGCAGTTTATGGACTTCTCCTCCAGGAACTTATCCAAACCTTTTTTAAACCCAGCTAAACAAACTGGCTTAACCATATTTTCTGGCAACAAATTCCAGAGCTTAATTGAGTGATGAGTGTAAAATAAATTTATCTGATTTGTTTTAAATGTGCTACTTGCTAACGTCATGGAGTACTCCTCCTAGTCCTTGTATTATCTGAAAGAGTAAATAACCATTTCACATTTACTCATTCAAGTCCTTTCATGATTTTGTAGATCTCTATCATATTCCCCCTCAGTTGTCTCTTCTCCAAGCTGAACAGCGCTAAACTCTTTAGCCTTATCCTCATAGGGGAGCCATTCCATGCCCTTTATTATTTTGGTCATCCTTCTCTGTACTTTCTCAAGTGCAGCTATATCTTTTTTGAGATGCAGCAACTAGAATTGCTTAAAGTTTTCAAGGTGCGGTCTAACCATTGAGAGATAGAGTGGCATTATGGCAAGTGATGATCCCCTTGTACAGGGCCTTGGTGAGGCTTCACCTGAAGGACTATGTTCAGTTCTGGAGACTGTATCTCCAAAGGGACAGATATCGGATAGAGGTGGTCCAGAGAATGGTGACCAAAAAGGTGGATGGTCTTCATAAAATGACTTATGAGGAGAGAATGAAGTACCTAAATATTAGAGATGTGAATCGTGTGATCGATCGTCTTAACGATCGATTTTGGCTGGGGGGGGGGAGGGAATCGGATCGTCGCGGTTTTGGTTTTTTTTAAATCGTGTAAATCGTAAATCGGGGGAGGGTGGGAAAACCGGCACACTAAAACAACCCTAAAACCCACCCCGACCCTTTAAAATAAATCCCCCACCCTCCCGAACCCCCCCCCCCAAATGTCTTAAATTACCTGGGGTCCAGTGGGGGGGTCCCGGTGTGATCTTCCACTCTCGGGCCACGGGTGCGTTAATAGAAATGGTGCCGGCGTCATTTTGGTTCCTGTCCCCCGACGTCACGAGCGCAGGAGATCGCTCCTGGACCCCCGCTGGACCCCCAGGGACTTTTGGCCAGCTTGGGGGGGCCTCCTGACCCCCACAAGACTTGCCAAAAGTCCAGCGGGGGTCCGGGAGTGACCTCCTGCACTCGAATCATATTTGCCGTATTGCAAAATGGCGCCGGCCATACGGCCGGCGCCATTTTGCAATACGGGAATATGGCCATACGGCCGGCGCCATTTCAGTGAAAGTTTGATGCAATATGATGGAAAGTAGCTCCTTTACTCAGAATACATTTAAAACGGGTGCATGAAGACATCTTTGTGGGCTGGTTTTTGCAAAAAGTAAGTACATCTCAATGAAGGATAGTTATCTTTTTTAAGCCATCCTGGGAGCATGGATTGTCTCTACCCGGCTCATTTGCATGGGCAGCAGAAATGTGTATGAAGAAGACTGCTAATCCATTGCAACCACTGAGGGTTTAATACTGCAACAATATACATGCTATGGGAATGAAATTCCCAAATACAGTTCCTTCAGATTTGGAAATTTTCACATGGAAGAAGCTCCTTAAGTGTTTACTGTCAAAACCTGTATCTCTCATATCAGAATATTTAATCATATCCTTACATGGTAAATGCAAGAAAAATTCTCTGCCATCCGAAATTGCCTTCTGACATATCTAGGGTTGTCAACTTTTCAAATGTGAAAATTCTAAACATTTGGATGTGTAGAGTAAACTTTTTGCCTATGTCATTCCTCATGACTATTTATTTTAAACTTGTATTACTTAAAAACTGTGCCTAAAGCGAGAAACAACGAAATGATTCCAAATATAACGCTACCTATAACATTCCATTACAACAGTTAGGAAAACTGCCACCTCTGCCATTAGGAAAACATGCACTTGATCTGAAGAAAATTCACAAATACTTGCCATTAATCAGATCATACAAACGTTCTAGTAACTCATTAAATCTATTTTGCTCCATTACTGTTGCTTATCTCTTGAGTCAGTGATCAGTCTCAGAGACATAGATGATGGCAGATAAAGCCCACACTAGTCCAACCAGCCTTCCCAGGTGAGGTTCCATTGCTTTAGAAGATGAGCATAGAAATTCCATCATGCAACCCAATGCCAACTTCCCCCTGCTATCTTGTCTTTTTTTATTTGATATCACACCTTTTTATCTACCACTGCTATCCCATGGCTGGTGCAATGATATTAAGTGTACCAGACAAAGCTTACAGCTGTTAGGAAAACAGAACAAACTAGGCTGAAATATATCCCTCCAAAGAAACTACACACTAGCAGAATACCACACTTTGGTCACACATGCAGAACACAGACAGAAATAAGTGAGCATAAAGTATAAATAAGAAAAGGTAATTGGAAACTGTAACAAGCCAAACTCTGTACAGAGTGCAAGAATGGAAAAATGGAAACATTTATAAACACAAGCTCCTCTTTTTAAATTACAGCCTCCACATATTCAAAACTTATAAATCTGAATCACTGCTAAGTAAAAGACCTGGCAGGCTTTAAATGGCATTCTTTACTATTTTTATAGAGCCTTCAAACATAGACAAGGACGGGGTTTTGGAATGTTCAGAGATTCCTGTATCCGAGGGACAAATCTTCACTCATATATACAGGGGCTCATGACCTCAAATCATTTATGAGGCTGTAAACAAGCAGATGCCAAAAAAACATTTAAAATGGTGTCCTCCAGTAACATTCTAACACATATTGAATTTTCATAGCACCAAACTACACATTGACCACTAAATAGTTTGCATTCCCATTAGTTGCTTTTTCAAAACTAAAGCAATCAATCTCCAAATTCAAAACTTTAGGGCACTATGTATTCAATTTGTATATACACTGCTGATCCCAAAAGTTGAGCCATGCTTCTCTATCACTGCCTCCCCCCATATGTGCTCTAAAACTTGATCAATTATTAAGCAATGTAGGTCTGTGAAAGTATGTTTTTTCTCCAAACAATATTACATTATTGGTGCACTTATTTTATTGGTAGATATACAACGTTGATGTTCATTTAATCTCACTCTAATAGGTGTCTTAGTTCAACCTATGTAGATTATAGCATAGATTTTAAAAGAAGCATGAGCATGTCCATATGTGTGCAGTTCCCGGCATGAGCACATGGAAGTGCCTTTTTTTTATAATATGCGTGCTCTGGCATGTGCATGTTATAAAATCTGTTGGCCACATGCACATACATGCCAAATTTTGGCCTGGATTTATCAAAATGTGATAGTAAAAAGGGGTGTGTTTTATGCTAATATACAGTTTATTTTTACCTTTATGAAGAGCTAAGTTAGTGCAAATTGTGATTACATTTTTCAGACTTTGCAATAAGTGTCATAACTGTTGTATTTCCTGCATTCAACCACTGGAGAGAGAGAGACAGACAGACAGACAGACTAGACATGATGTCATCTTCCTAGATAGGTATTTGTATCCCTATGGGAGGCTCACCTAGTAACTCGAGGTGAGGTTTAGATATTAGTGTAGGGGGTTAGGGGCCACTTTGACATTCAACGTGAGACGTACAAACAGAACAGTGCTCTCTTGTGAAGATTTGATGACCTTCAGAGTGAGGAAACTCACTCCAAGATGAGATTTGTGGAATGTTCTCTCAACCTAGCTTGATGGACTCTCTGCCTGGGTAACATCAAGCTAGTTACTAGGTGGGCCTCCCATAGGGATACAAATACCTATCTAGGGAGAGGACATTACGGCTAGTCTCTCTCTCTCTCTCTCTCCTTGAAACCTACTAAAACAGGCCTTTCAGGAGACATCACAAAATGCACTACCACACTTAACACTACTGAAAAACGTGTAATTAAGTCTATGCAATAGCACTTTGCAGACTGGCAAGCCCACTCCTCTTTTTCGGATTTGCATCGCACCATACGATATGGTGCTATCGCATGCATTAATGGGGTTTTTTGCATGCGATAAGCCCTTAATGCATGCAAAAACGTCTTACCACATTTTTATAAATGACCCCCTTTATAATCCGTGCGTACATGTGCGGGTGGCACGTGCAGGGGGGGTGAATTTTCAATTATGATGTGCTGTGATGCAATTGATCCTTCCCCAGTTCCCTCCCAATCCACTCCATTTAAGGAGCGGACTGGGAGGGAACTTCCCTACCCCTTGCCTAATCTTCCTTCCCTTTACCCTCTCCACCCTGACCCATATCCCCTACCTAACTATAAGAATATTTTTTATTTTTATTTACTTTCTGCTCCATTGGAGCAGAATCAACTTGCAATTGCTGGCCAGCTGCCAGTGTATGCTTCCCCGGAGCAGTGGCTAATGGCCATTGTCCTGGCCGGCCTCCATTCCTCCCCTTTCCTCCCCACCTAGGCCCTGCCCCCAGCCTGCCCATTTTTCAGGGCCTGACACTTGTGTGTGTATTGGCAGTTATGCACGTGGCCAGGTCCTTTTGAAAATGTGAGCGGTGTGTTTGGGCCCGGCCACGCGCGTAACTGCTGGTATTTGCACGCGTGGCCCTTTTAAAATCCAGCCCTTAAGCTTAGGCTACCCAGGCTGATGTACAATTGATATAATGTAACTTAATCAGGTAATATTTCTTAGGTGGTGTCCATTCTGAACCCTCCACTGTTTGGATGCAATGTGTGCAATTTCAACATTAAAAGTTGCCCTTCTGTTGATGTAGATCATTTGGCTTCTTAATACAAACAACAATAAAACCAAGAAATATAAATCATAATAAAAAATTCATACTAATAAAAAGAATAATTATTTCAAAACAGCTGTTGAGTAGAATAACATCCAATAATTAAGAATTAAAAATAAATAGTACCCTGGTATAGAGCCCATTATGCTAGAGCGAGAGAACATTGTAGAAATCTCAACTTTGTGAGAATTCCCTCACTCCAAATGACATCAAATCTTCACTGAAGTTTACTGTGCTGTTCGTACATCTCACTCTGCATGTAAAACTGGCCCCCAAACCCTAAACTACCACCAAAAGCTCACTTTGAGTTATTAGCTGGCCCGCTTATTGTGATATAAATAGTTGACTCTCTCTCTCTCTTAAATACAGCCAGCTATGTATATAAGTTGCCAGATAAGACTTACCCAGCTATTGGATACAAGATGGGTCACACAGAGGTGCTTTACATTTTCCTGCTCTCTTACATTTTACCTATTATGCCTCACTCCAGCTGTAAATGGAGGGCCAAGAAGAGGGATGTCTCAGCTGCTGTTGACAGCCTGATGGATGCACACAAGCAGCAAAGGGCTTATGATCTGGGTGTTGAATTGTTGGAAGCTGACAGAAAGGAGGATGCACTGACTCCTTCCAGGATTCTCTAACATCTTTGTCCCTGGTTGAAAGGAAATGGAGGGAGCACTGGATGGCCGACGCCATCTTTAAAAATGGCGTGGGTCATCCAGTGCTCCTACCATGTGACAGGGGCCAGCCAATGGCATGGATACCCTGTCACATGGTAAGGGCAAAGGCCATCGGCGCCATTTTTATTAGTGGCAGCCGACGGCCCGAGAGCGGGAGATTGCTCTCGGGACCCCCACTGGACCACCAGGTACCTGTAAAAAGTTTTTGGGGGGGGGTCGGGAGGGTGGGGGAAGCTAAGGGATTAGTTTTAAAGGGTCGGAGTGGGTTTTTTGTTTATCGGCTCAGGCGCAGCCGATAAAAAAAAAAACCGATCGGGCCGGACAAAAAAAACAAAACACGATGTGAATCAGAACCGGAATCGGAACCGATTCAGGTTCCGATTCACATCTCTACTTCCTAATAGAGGCTACTCATTTATGAAAGACAGAGAAGCTGGTGATTACTTTAATTGCCATATAGAGCCATCCAGAGGAATCTCTGGGATGATGGACCTACCAGCAGAAGCACAGAGGGGTGTTGTGCCAGTTCTAATACTACAAAAGAAGGGATCACGGTTCTAGAGACACTGCCATTAGTAAGAGGGCATGTAGGGCTGGAAGTACATTAAGTTGGGCGAGGGAGTGCATGACCAAAAGGGCACCAAATATTCTTGCATCAGCCCTGATAATGTTCTTGACATAAAGAACTCCTCTTCTGCCTTTTCTATCACCTTTATCCTTTCCAATCATGAGAGAAACTGATCCATCTCTCTGTAATAGCAAGAATATTCATGTTCACCTCCACCTTTAGGGCCTGCAGATCTGGAATTTTATTACCTAGAGTATGAGCATTTGTGTTCATAGTTTTCCAACTATTCTCTCTTGGTTTGCTGCTTTTTTTTGGCTTTCTTTTTGGACCTTTTGCTTAAGGGTAAACTATTGAGCTGATTAATTTTGTTAATTTATACACCCACTTCCTGTATTTGTCAGATGCGACGTATGGAAGAGTGGAAAGACAGTTTCATTGACAGAAGGTTTTTTGAAATAGAGGTGGAAGGGAAAAACCTAAGCGTAAGGCTAAAGGACATAGAAGAATACTCTTCACCAGAATATTGAGGCCCACAAATTGAACAAGAGAACAATGTATGACTAAGTAGTATGGTGGAAGTTGATTGGGACAACAAACCTTATTATGAAAGAAACATTTGTAGGGGAAGAAGAATAAAAGATTAGAAAAGCTGTAAGAAATTTGCAGAGTTATGCTTTGTTAAATTTAGTTTTTCAAAAGATATCTTTTTGGAGTCTAATTAGAGCAGATCATTAAGAAAATATACTGCAATTAAAACTGCATTCAGAAGATTAAACTTATTGCCAGCTAAACAGGAATCATTTAATTGACTTTCCTTTTATTATGGTTATTATCACTGTAAAAGTTCATTATTTTAAATAAAATAGTGCAAAACATTATTGAATTAAATCATAAATTAAGATGTCAATTCTCCACATGAAGCAATTAAAAAAAATACTAGTATGTAGATTATTAAAGAATATCTTTTAATAAGCATTCTGGAAATGCTAAAAGACTATTTTCTAGAGTAACAATAATGCTTGCTAATTTTTTTAATTAATTTTTACTTACCAATGAAATCTGTAGCACTTCAAACTGCTGTGACAATTCTGTTTACCTGTAGTTTAAAGTACATCCACAAAGATAAGCCATTTTTTAAATTATTATTATTTCATTCTTCGGTGAAATAAGTTTGTTTTTGTACTCTGGTTCAATTACTCCAATGAATGTAAACTATACACCTCACTTGGAGGCCAATCTACTAACCTACAATATTATTTTCTGTGATTTAGAGGCAGATTTTGTGAAAATTGTTAATTAATATGTTAATGAGCTCCAAGCTCATTAACATATGTAGCAAACGTTCGATTGAAATTGTGCTTTGACACAGCCAGGAACTTTGAATATTCTTGGCCATGGTAATGTTCAGTATTGGCATGAGGGAGCAGCACTTCATGTACAGTGGATCCCAGCATTAAAGGGCTCATCCATCTTAGCACATCAAAAGTTCCTTGGTGGCCCATGTGGACTCCAACACCCAAAGCCCACGCTCCTTTTAGGCCACAACCGCTTCCATTAACACCCTGCTCATGAATCTCTACCTCACCCTAAATACCTCTAAAACTGAACTGCTCTTCATCTCCTAACATCATATCCCCAAACCCTTCCTTGCAAGTGACCCGGCATATAGCTCCATCTCCTCTCAGCTCTTCATATGAGACCTTGGTGTTCTGATTGACCTTCAACCTGAAAAACTATATCAGTTCTATCCTCAAGGAAGGTTTCTATAAGCTTAATGTCCTGAAAAAATTAAAACCTATACTCCATACTATGATTTCCACACCGTCATTCAAGCCATCCTCTCATCCAAGATGGACTACTGCAATTCCCTACTCCTAGGCCTCCCCTATTCCACCATAAAACCGCTTCAAAAGCTCCAGAATGCGGACGCAAGAACTATCACAAATGCCCGTAAATATGACCATATTACCCCTATCCTTAAAGACTTGCATTGACTCCTGATCCCTTCGCGTATCCTCTATAAAACCCTTACTATTAGAACATAAAAACATGCCATACTGGGTCAGACCAAGGGTCCATCAAGCCCAGCATTCTGTTTCCAACAGTGGCCAATCCAGGCCATAAAAATCTGGCAAGTACCCAACAACTAAGTCTATTCCATGTTACTGTTGCTAGTAATACCAGTGGCTATTTTCTAAGGCAACTTAATTAATAGCAGGTAATGGATTTCCCCTCCAAGAACTTATCCAATCCTTTTTTAAACACAGCTATACTAACCGCACTAACCACATCCTCTGGCAAAAAATTCCAGAGTTTAATTGTGCATTGAGTAAAAAAGAACTTTCTCCGATTAGTTTTAAATGTGCCACATGCTAACTTCATGGAGTGCCCCCTAGTCTTTCTATTATCCGAAATAGTAAATAACCGATTCACATCTACCCGTTCTAGACCTCTCATGATTTTAAACATCTCTATCATATCCCCCCTCAGCCGT
The DNA here is from genome assembly GCF_901001135.1 of Rhinatrema bivittatum. NCBI lineage: Eukaryota > Metazoa > Chordata > Amphibia > Gymnophiona > Rhinatrematidae > Rhinatrema > Rhinatrema bivittatum. The sequence continues at coordinate 799,156,851 of NC_042615.1, read as the reverse complement.
CTCTTCTCCAAGCTGAACAGTCCTAACCTCTTTAGTCTTTCCTCATAGGGGAGCTGTTCCATTCCCCTTATCATTTTGGTAGCCCTTCTCTGTACCTTCTCCATCACATTTATATCTTTTTTGAGATGTGGCGACCAGAATTGTACACAGTATTCAAGGTGTGGTCTCACCATGGAGCGATACAGAGGCATTATGATATTTTCCATTATATTCACCATTCCCTTTCTAATAATTCAAAACATTCTGTTTGCTTTTTTAACTGCCGCAGCACACTGAACCAATGATTTCAATGTGTTATCCACTATGACGCTTAGATCTCTTTCTTGGGTGGTAGCTCCTAATATAGAACCAAACATTGTGTAACTAAAGCATGGGTTATTTTTCCCTAATTGCATCACTTTGCACTTATCCACATTAAATTTCATCTGCCATTTTGATGCTCAATTTTCCAGTCTCACAAGGTCTTTCTGCAATTTATCACAATCTGCTTGTGATTTAACTACTCTGAACAATTTTGTATCATCTTCAAATTTGATTATCTCACTCGTCATTTTTTTTTCCAGATCATTTATAAATATATTGAAAAGTAAGGGTCCCAATACAGATCCCTGAGGCACTCCACTGCCCACTCCCTTCCACTGAGAAAATTGTCCATTTAGTCCTACTCTCTGTTTCCTGTCTTTTAGCCAGTTTGCAATCCACGAAAGGACATCACCACCTATCCCATGACCTTTTACTTTTCCTAGAAGCCTCTCATGAGGAACTTTGTCAAATGCCTTCTGAAAATCCAAGTATACTACATCTACCGGTTCACCTTTATCCACATGTTTATTAACTCCTTCAAAAAGGTGAAGCAGATTTGTGAGGCAAGACTTGCCTTGGGTAAAGCCATGCTGACTTTGGGCCTCATTTTCCAAGCAGTTACCGCGCGCGATAAATTCGCAAATCGAGCTAACAACCGTTAACGCGATTTGCGAATGCAAATTTGTTATCAGGGGGGCGGAGCGGCGAAACAGCCGCAGTGTTAGTGCGGCTAATAGCTACAACCCTTTAATTTGCATTACAGACCGCGCTAGATGGCAGTAAAGGTTTATCGCGGTGCACGACATTTCCAGACAGCATGCTTGGAGGGAGAGAGAGAGGAGATGATAGAAGACGAGAGAGAGAGAGAGAGAGATGAGAAGAGGAGGAGAGAGAGAGGAGAGAGAGAGAGAGATGAGACGGAGAGAGAGAGAGAGAGAGAGAGAGAGACTTACTAATGTGCCTATTGCCCTAGACAGGTTATTTGTAACCCTATAAGAGGGCAACCTACTAACTCGGGTTGGGGGATTAGGTATGAGCGTCGGGGGTTGGGGGCCACTTTCGCATTCCACATGAGACGTACGGAAAGAACAGTGGTCCCTAGTGAAGATTGCTGGCCGTCGGAGTGAGGACGCTCACTCCAAGAAGAGGTTTGGGCAATGAGTGAAACATTGCCCAAACGCTCATACCTAATCCCCACCCCAAGTTAGTAGGTGGCCCTCCCATAGGGTTACAAATACCTGTCTAGGGCAGAGGCACTATAGTAAGTCTCTCTCTCTCTCTCTTTCTCTCTCTCTCTCTCCTGAACTGCAATAACCCTCTCTCAGATACTGACAATTATCGTGTGATGATTCTTCGGGTGTTTTCTCGCGCACCAGGAAAACATCGCAAATGGCGCTAATGTTTTCGCAAACGGCGACAACATTACCGCACACGATGTTTTCCCGCTGCACGAAAGAAGCCTCATTTGCATTGGAAACGCCCCCTAATGCGTTACCAATGCGATATTGGAAAATGAGGCCCTTTGTTCCATTAAACCATGTCTTTCTATATGTTCTGTGATTTTGATGTTTAGAACATTTTCCACTATTTTTTCCTGGCACTGAAATCAAGCAAACCGGTCTGTAGATTCCCGGATCGCCCCTGGAGCCCTTTTTAAATATTGGGGTTACATTAGCTATCCACCAGTCTTCAGGTACAATGGATGATTTTAATGATAGGTTACAAATTTTTACTAATAGGTCATAAATTTCATTTTTTAGTTCCTTCAGAACTCTGGGGAGTATACCATCCGGTCCAGGTGATTTACTACTCTTCAGTTTGTCAATCAGGTCTACCACATCCTCTAGGTTCACCGTGATTTGATTCAGTCCATCAGAATCATTACCCATGAAAACCTTCTCCGGTATGGGTACATCCCCAACATCCTCTTCAGTAAACACCAAAGCAAAGAAAGCATTTAATCTTTCTGCGATGGCCTTATCTTCTCTAAGTTCCCCTTTAACCCTTCGATCATCTAACGGTCCGACTGACTCCCTCACAAGCTTTCTGCTTCTGATATATTTTAAAAAGTTTTTACTGTGAGTTTTTGCCTCTACGGCCAACTTCTTTTCAAATTCTCTCTTAGCCTGTCTTATCAATGTCTTACATTTAACTTGCCAACATTTATGCATTATCCTATTTTCTTCTTTTTTAATCCTTCTTCCAATTTTTGAATGAAGATCTTTTGGCTAAAATAGCTTCTTTCACCTCCCCTTTTAAACATGCCGGTAATCATTTTGCCTTCTTTCCACCTTTCTTAATGTGTGGAATACATCTGGACTGTGCTTCAAGAATGGTATTTTTTAACAATGGAGATATCCAAATATAAAGAAGGAGCAGTGCTGCACTCCACAATTCGTAGCAAAATCCACTAAGGAGTGCAAGAAGACTCTAGGTCCAATAATTTCATATTCAACATTCTTTATTTGCAATTTTAAATATTTCAAGGAGCCACTCCTGATTTCAAATAATGCACAGATAAATGACTGCTTCAGGGTCCCCCGACACGGACCCCGTGTTTCGCCCGAAGGCTGCGTCGGGAGGGACAGTCTATAATTTCAACAAAAGCTAAAAGAAGAACAAAACGTCAGTATTAGAGGTAATGGACCAATTTAAGGGTACAGAGTGTATATAATACCGCCGAGACACGTACCTTAAAGTCAGCTGAGGAGTTCACACAGCTCAAAATGGCAAGGAGGGCGGGCGGCTAGACTAAACTCAGCGTTTTTAAAAGGATCTGTTTTGGCGCGTTTTTTACCACCAATCAGAGGAACGAATCAGCTAACCAATCAGGGCTGGACAACCTGCACGCTACAAACTGAGTGATGTCATACAACGCTAACTAATGTAGGGAAACACACAGATGAGAAGGTTTCTTTGGAAATGCATACAGAGGAACACGAAGAAAAAATATGTATACGGAGAAAAAATAAAAAATATATATATTTTTGTTACTACACAAATTAATATAGAGAGAGCATGCAAATGAAAAAATAAAAAAATTATAAAAAATAAAAATGAAAAAATGAAAAAATATGAAAAATATGAAAAAAAAAAAAAAAAATATGAAAAAATGTTGCCAATCAAAAAATTATTTATAGAAAGTGATTATGAAAAAATGCTGCCACTCCATCTCATACAGAGAAAAATTATATGGTAAAATTATAAGAAATACTTATAAGCAGTATTTATAAGAAATATTGCCACTCAATCTCGTTATTTAATCCTGCCGGATGTAGGCTGTTAAGAATAAAAATCCATTTCTGCTCTCTGCGGATAAGCATATCAGAAAAGTTTCCTCCCCGACTAGGAGGATGAAGCAGATCAATAACCAAAAACTTTAAGTCATCTTCAGAGTGCCCTGCTGTTTGCCAATGTTTTCTTCATAATCACTTTCTATAAATAATTTTTTGATTGGCAACATTTTTTCATATTTTTTTTTTTTTTCATATTTTTCATATTTTTTCATTTTTTCATTTTTATTTTTTATAATTTTTTTATTTTTTCATTTGCATGCTCTCTCTATATTAATTTGTGTAGTAACAAAAATATATATATATTTTATTTTTTCTCCGTATACATATTTTTTCTTCGTGTTCCTCTGTATGCATTTCCAAAGAAACCTTCTCATCTGTGTGTTTCCCTACATTAGTTAGCGTTGTATGACATCACTCAGTTTGTAGCGTGCAGGTTGTCCAGCCCTGATTGGTTAGCTGATTCGTTCCTCTGATTGGTGGTAAAAAACGCGCCAAAACAGATCCTTTTAAAAACGCTGAGTTTAGTCTAGCCGCCCGCCCTCCTTGCCATTTTGAGCTGTGTGAACTCCTCAGCTGACTTTAAGGTACGTGTCTCGGCGGTATTATATACACTCTGTACCCTTAAATTGGTCCATTACCTCTAATACTGACGTTTTGTTCTTCTTTTAGCTTTTGTTGAAATTATAGACTGTCCCTCCCGACGCAGCCTTCGGGCGAAACACGGGGTCCGTGTCGGGGGACCCTGAAGCAGTCATTTATCTGTGCATTATTTGAAATCAGGAGTGGCTCCTTGAAATATTTAAAATTACAAATAAAGAATGTTGAATATGAAATTATTGGACCTAGAGTCTTCTTGCACTCCTTAGTGGATTTTGCTATTTTTTAACAATGACCATGCCTCTTGCACATTTTTTACTTTTGTAGCTGCTCCTTTCAGTTTTTTTCTAACAATTTTTCTCATTTTATCAAAGTTTCCCTTTTGAAAGTTTAGCACGAGAGCCATGGATTTGCATACTGTTCCTCTTCCAGTCATTAATTCAAATTTGATCATATTATGATCACTATTGCCAAGCAGCCCCACCAACATTTCCTCTCTCACCAAATCCATCTACAGACACAACTCCAACTGGCTTGATGAGCCATTCCGTCTCACACTCTCAGACTGCCCCACCAGAGCAAACAATACAGGAACTCTTCATATCCCATCCCTCAAGAAGGCACACCTCATCTTCACAAGGGACCGAGCCTTCTCTATTGCTGATCCCATCCACTGGAACTCACTACCCACAAACCTCTGACTTGAGCCTTGCACCATCAAATTCAAAAATAAATTAAAGACCTGGCTTTTAAAACAGGCTTACCCAGATTAGATTCCTAGCGTCTTAACCCCTTGCTGCATCAGTACGTTACTTGAACTCATTTGCTAAGTTTTGTTACATTGTTTAACATGTTATTTCTTTATTCTGATTTCTTGTTTGCAGGTTCCGGCTACCCTTCTCTCCTGTTTCTTGTAGTCCCATCCACTGTCCCTGTTTGATGTACTTTCTACCTGCAGTTCGGATGTAAACCGGTATGATGTAACCACTAATACTGGTATAGAAAAGAATTAAATAAAAATAAGCCTTACCTCCTTATAGCCTTATTGCCTGTACTCTAAAATGCATCCAAAATGCCATTTGGGATTCCCCCACTCTCCACTTCCCGTGTGGCCCTGAAAGCTTACCTCATCAATGGGATCATCTTCTGGCTGCAGGAGTGATCTCCACTCACTCTTGCCCTGCTGATATCAGCTTTCAAAATGGTGCCAGCTGACCCTATGAGCTCTTTTGCCATGTGAAAGTGAGAACACGGGGTAAACTGGCACTGTTTTGAAAGCTGGTGTCATGGCCATGCAGATTGGTTTAGATGGTAATTCCCTTGCAGGACCAGCACAAAACACAAAAGCTGGATGGTGCAAGGTATTCTGCCTGACTGGCCACCTCCCCCTTGAGTTGAGCTTGCAGGTTCTGGTGGCCAACAGGGCTTTGCTGGTGGTGCTCTTGGGATTGAAGTATAAGCAAAGATGAGGTCAGGGCAGATGGCAAGCAAGGCAGTTTCAAAGGTCAGACTGTGTCAGGAGCAAGAAGTCAATTCAAGGAAGAGGAATGGGCAGGAACCAGGGCATACAAGGAGGTAGGAATAGGGTGAAATAAGCACAGAACAAAGGCAGGGAAAAACTAGAACAGGGTGCAAGGCAGGGACTAGACAGACAAGACACCAGAGGGACAATGAAAGGAACAAAGAAAAACAAGGGCTAGGCAAGCAAGAAACCAAGGCCAGGAAAGGAACAGGGTTAGGCATGCACATGACAGGACCTTGGGCAGGTCAAACAGAGACAGAATGCAGGGCAAGACAGGGATGAGACAAACAATAAACAGGCAATAGGACCACCAAAAGGTCCCACAGGATACAGGGAAGAAGGAACAGGCAGAAGGGCCACTAGAAGGCCCACGGAAGTAGGGAAATCAACAGATAGGTGCAAAGATAGGGTAAAAAGGCCTCCAATAGACCTCACTGCAAACAGGAACAACAGAAGACAAGAAGGTCTCTATCAAGCCACGCTGAATATATAAACAAGTAAAGCACATAGGTGGCCACTGCAAGGAGCAAGGGAAACTATTATAATTGGTGGTTGCTCCACAGACCGCCACGCCTTCCTTTTCCCTGGTCCCAGCCACTGCAACACAGCAGGTTACCGATGACACATGGAAGACGCCGCCAGCAACCACTGCCTTGGACTGTCCCATCACTCCTCGATGTGGCTGGATGTTGCCGCCAATTTGCTGCGTGGCGTGCTGCCTTTGGCGTGCATGCATGTTCCTCCTCAGAATTTAAAAGGACTGTGATGGGAAATCCCCCATGGTCCCCACTGATGACGTTTGCCCCTGAGCCCTATAAAAGGCCTCTCCTGATTGTTTCTAGTGCCTTGGCAACAGGTCAGCTTGCTTCATTTAGTGGTGTGAGTTGCCTGGATCTTCGTCTCCAGTTCCAGCTTGTCTTTGTATCCAGTTCTAGCTTTCTGTTTTTGTTTAATTCCAGTTTCTGTTTTTATCTTTAGTTCCCATGGTCAATCTTCAGTTCTTCGGCATTTTGTCTCCTGTCTTGCTCCTTGTCCTCCTGCCCTGCCTCTTTGTCACACTTTCCCCATAGATGGATACCCGGTAATCGACCTCTGCCTGACTGGACTTTCCTTGAATGCTGCCTGCCACTGATCCTCACCTGTCTCAAGATCTACTTGGTTCCAGCCTGCTCTGACCCTGCTACATCAAAGACTCCCATTTGTCCGCTGAGGTCCCCTCCTAAGACCTGCTGGCCCTGGCACCCGAAGGCTCAACCCAAGCGGAACAAGAGCTGATAAAAGTGCAGCTCCAGTTGGGCATCTACTTGTCCAAATCCTCCTGCTGATGGCAGGAACTTGCGGGGCTCCTTCCTGCAGGTTGCACCAACCAAGGGTCCACCAACCAAGGGTCCACCAACCAAGGGTCCACATCCACAACAGAATTTTGATGATGAATGTGAAATATAGACTAAAACATCAAATTTCCTAAAAACACAAGAAACTACTGTGATGATAAAACATAAAATCCCAGAATTCATAAGCATATTTCTCTTGTCAAGGAAGGTGATTAAATTAAATAAAATACTGAGACTTAAAAGCATAAAGATATGGTCTGATAAAAGTGGTTAAAATGGGCATTTACATCATAAAAGGCCTGCCTGAAAAGCCAAGTTTTTATTTCTTTTTTGAATGTTTTTATGTTCTGCTGTGTTCTTGTTTCTAGTGGTAGGGCGTTCCATATGTTAGCACTTGCTAATGATATTGCTCTTTCTCTTACTTACAGGTGGCAGTTTTAAGTTGGATGTCTTCTTAAAGGGTGCTTTTTAAAAGCATTTACAGCCTGTAAGGGGCTCAAGGTTGGATCATCAGGAGTCCACGTGAACCATGAGGGACTTTTTTTATACACAGGGGTTGAAGGAAGGGCAGTCTTCCCACATGGTGCTTCAATGCTTGGCGACTGTATGCATGGGATACCACTCTCCCGGGATGGCAACAAAGCTAACTGCAACTCACTGTGGTGTAGTTATCTTTTTTGCAAAAACATGTCTGCAAAGACTTTTTCATGTATCCATTTTCACAAAATGACACATTAATGAGCTATTTAGAATGGGTTTCTATTAATGTGGAATTTAAATAAATGTTCATGTGTAGCAGGCTACATGTGATATTTACTATTGAAAAGCTCATTTTTTTGGGATGTACATTCATTTTATATTCATTCATAACAAAAAAAGTGAAACATTAGGTCATTCCAAATGAAAAAAACTGAAACTTGACTTACCTGAAAATATATGAAAAGTTTGAAATATTTTCAGTACATTACCAAATATCACACTCTCCCCCCCCCCCCCCCCAAACAAACAACATAAAAGGGGAACCTCCCAGGGAACCCTGCTTCTTCTGGGCACATCTGTAGCCTCCCTGGGCCCCTCAATTCTTCTCCATCTTCCTTGCAAACAAACCAGGGCCTCACCACCCTTGCCAAACTAATCGGGCCCCTCCGTGCTCTACAAAATGCTGGGTGTTTCCAAGACTCGCACTTAATCTTCTGTGTGATGTCTTTAGTAGGGATGTGAATCGTTTTTTGATGATTTAAAAAAATCGTCGATATTTTTTAAATCGTCAAAAATCGTTAGAATGCACGATACAATACAAATTCCCCCGATTTATCGTCAAAAATCGTTAAATCGGGCACGGGAATTATTTGGGGTGAGGGCGGGAAAACCGGCATACCAAAACAACCCCTAAACCCACCCCGACCCTTTAAAACCAATCCCTTACCCTCCCCCACCCTCCCGAACCCCCCCAAAATGTTAAATTACCTGGTGGTCCAGTGGGGGGGTCCCGGCGTGATCTCTCGCTCTCGGGCCATCGGCACCATTTTGGCTGCCACTAATATAAATGGCGCCGATGGCCCGATAAAAAAACAAACCAACCGACCCTTTAAACTGACCCCCTTAGCCTCCCCCACCCTCCCGACCCACCCCAAAACCTTTTAAAATTACCTGGTGATCCAGAGGGGGGGGGCGAGGGGAGCAATCTCCCGCTCTCGGGCCATCGGCTGCCACTCATAAAGATGGTTTGGTGCCGGCCATCCAGTGCTCCTACCATGTGACAGGGGCCGGCCAATGGCACGGATAACCTGTCACATGGTAAGGGCAAAGGGCCATCGGCGCCATTTTTTTTTAGCGCAGCTGATGGCCTGGGAATGGGATATCGCTCTCCGCGGCCCCCCTGGACCACCAGGTATGTGTAAAAAGTTTTTTTTGGGGGGGTCGGGAGAGTGGGGGAGGCTAAGGGGGTAATTTTAAAGGGTCGGGTGGGTTTTTTTTTATCGGCGCGGGCCTCACTAAAACAAATTAGTGATGTGAATTGGAATCGGAACCGATCCCAATTCACATCTCTAACGATCAGATTTCCCCCCCCCCCCCCAGCCGAACCCGATCGTTAAAATGATCAGGCACACGATTCACATCCCTAGTCTTTAGTGAGGTAAAGGGCAGGAATGATCCCTAGTCACTACTGCCTTAACAACTCCCCTTTAAAAATTATGCTGGACTCAAGGCTAGCCAGCACCATATTGTTTTATGACCATAATGTAATATGGCCGTAAAACAAAGAAAAAAGTATGAATTTATGGCTGTAAGAAGAATATGGTGCTAGCCAATCCAGATGCCGGTGCCATTTTATAGGGTGGGGAATAGAGAAGCTGGGGTGTGTGAAAATAAACTGGGTTGTCCATGGATCCCCCCCACTTCAACAGTAGTGGGGGGGATCCATGGACAACCCAGTTTATTTTCAAAAGGTAGAGGGAGAAAATGGACCTAGTGATACCAGTTAAGCTTGACAAAGGCAGAGGTCCTGGAGAGACACCATTTTGCTTTGATTCTTTTTATCTAATTTGTTTATTTTGGTTCAGGAAAAGGACCAAACCAAAATAAACATTCCACAAACTGACACCTAAATTTTACAAAAAATAAAATAAAAATGAACCAGAACAAAATATTTCCCCCTTATACCCATGCCATTTTTGCAAAATGTCTTTACCAAAGGGGACGTTAAATGAAAAATATTGCAAACCCCAAACTTTTAGCATTTTGCACATTTCTTGGAGTTTTATATTCTTTTTTACATGAAGCTTATGCTGTTTCCTGTTTCCTTCATTTAGATCCTTTTTCATTTCTTGAAAGATGTTCTTTTAATTATTATAGTGTCTCCAACCTCACCTTTTTGCCTTCCTTCGAACTTTACTAAAGCATGGAATACATTTGGTCTGGGCTTTCATGATGGTATTTTTGTACAAAGTCATGTCTGATGTTAACTGTTAAATTTTGCAGCTCCTGCATTCCATTATTTTCCTAACCATTTTCTTCATTTTATTATAATTATCCTTTTGAAATTTAAATGTTGTTACAATAGATTTCTTTAGAGTCCTACTTCCTCTTATTAAGTCAAATTTGATCATGTTTTGATCACTGTTGCCAAGTGGATCCAATACCTCTTGCACTAAATCCAATGTTTCATTAAGGACTAGATCTAAAATAATTTCCCCTCTTGTTGGTTCTTGTGCCAGCTGATCCATAAAGCAGTCATGTATTTCATCTAGGAACTTTACGTCTATAGCATTTCCTGATATGACAGTCATCCAAGCAATACTGGCGTAATTGAGATCACCCATTATTACTGTGCTACTGATTTTGTTGGCTTCCCTAATTTATTTTAGGTGGACAGTAATAAACCCTAAATAGAATTTTGTTCCCCTTTTCACCTGGAATTTCTATCCCTAAAGATTAAACATTGTATTTTCTTTCCTGCAGATTTTTTTATTCTGTTTAATGTATGCCCTCTTTAATAAATAGTGCCACCTGTCCACCAGTTTCATCCATTTTATTATTTCAATATAATTTGTACCCTGGTATCACAGTATCCCATTATATTCTCCTTCTTGCAGTTCTCTGAGATGCCAGTTATATCTATGTCTTCATTCAGTGCTATATACTCTAACTCTCCAATCTTATTTTTTAGACTTCTAGCATTTGTATATAGATATCTCAACGTATATTTTTTGTTTATATTAACAAACTGCTTAGCAGTTGACAGGGTAATTTGGAATCTTTCTGCTCTTTCTACTCTTTTTTTAAAAGCAACTGGTCCACTTTAGCATTCATTTCAAGCTTTCTGCTGGGATGTCCTGCTTCCCTGTTCTGTTAGCATTTTTAAAGATACATCAGTCTGAACAATGTGCTTCTGAGCACCTGTTGGCTTTCCCCCATCATCTACTTAAAAAGCTGCACTGTCTCCTATTTAAAGGTTACTGTCATTAGCCAGCTTCCACTCTGGTTAAGGTGGAACCCATCATTTAAGAAAAGGCCTCTCCTTCCCCAAAATGATGCCCAGTTCCTAATAAACCTAAAGCCTTTTTCCATGCACCATTGTCTTATCCAAGCATTGAGACTCTGGAGCTCTGCTTGCCTCTGGGATCCTGCAGGTGGAACAGTAAGCATTTCTGAGAATGCTACCTGGAGATTCTGGATTTCAACTTTTTACCTAAAATCCTAAATTTGGCTTTCAGAACCTCCCTCCTGTACTTTCGTATGTCATTGGTACCCATATGTACCAAGACAGCCAGTTCCTCCTCAAAACTATCTAAAATCCTATCTATGTGACAAATAAGGTCTGCCACCTTTGCACCAGGCAGGAAAGATGCCATATAATCCTTACATCCACCAGCCACCCAGTTATCTACATTCCTAATTGCTGTGCCTGTCCATCCAGGCCTTATGTCCCTACAAGGGTTTGACCTCGATTGCTTTTCCTGTTCATCCAGGCCTTATGACCCTAGGTGGGCTTGACCTCTGTTCTCGACTGCTGTGCCTGTTCATCCAGGCCTTATGTCCCTACAAGGGTTTGACCTCGATTGCTTTCCTGTTTATCCAGGTCTTATGTCCCTACATGGGATTGACTCTGTCCTCAACTGCTGTGCCTGTCTGTCCAGGCCTTATGTCCCTACAAGGGTTTGACCTCAATTGCTGTGCTTGTCTGTCCAGGCCTTATGTCCCTACGTGGGATTGACCTCTGTCCTCGACTGCTTTGCCTGTCCGTCCAGGCTTTATGTCCCTACGTGGGATTGAACTCTGTCCTCAACTGCTGTGCCTGTCCGTCCAAGCCTTATGTCTCTACGTGGGCTTGACCTCTGTCCTCGACTGCTATGCCTGTTCATCCATGTCTTATGTCCAGTCCTAACAGCTGAACCCTCATTGCAAAGGGAAACCACAGTCTCTAGCAATTCAAACTAGTAATCCTTCACAGCATGGATCCTTAAATAAAACAAACAGTTTTCTTTAGTTTCAGGGCAGAGAAGAGAACTTCCTCCATCTTGCTTATGAAGTCATGATCTGTTTGTAAATGCTTACATCCTAACAATTTGTACCATTATACACTCTCTTGGTTAACCCTTTCCAGGGAGCCCTTTCCTGCTCAAAGGAACAGGAACTCTCCCCGTTGTTGCAGCCTATCTCTTACCACCTGTTGACCCATGTTCAGAACAAGAAAAGATCTCCAAGGTACTTAGACTGTGGCAAACAAAACACAGTGAGACCAGGCTCACAGTGAGACCCTGCTCCAGGTCGCCACGCTTTGAAGGCTCGTGCTCCACTCTAGGGGCCAACCCATTCCAGGGAGCTCTTCCAGGCTCAAAGGAAAGGGAACTCTCCCCGGGTGTAGCCAGCCTGTATCTACCCTCTGACCCATGTTGAACCACTGTTTACATGGTAACCTCCTCCGCCTCGGCCTTGAAAATTCTCTTTTGTATATCTGCTAACTCTACCAGATTTTAAAAGACCAGCGAGAGCTCACTAGACGCCAATGGAAACACCCCACTCTAGGGGCGAACCCATTCTATGGAGCCCTTCTCTGCACAAAGTAAAGGGAACTCTCCCCGGGTGTAGCCAGCCTCTATCTACCCTCTGCCTCTGTGCCTTGCTGCCATACACCAGATGACTCACTCAACTCCTTGTGGTGTTCTGGCCACTATCATAGTTGCTCAGTGTGTTGGTGCTAGTCTTTCTCCTTGCTATGTTCCCCCTTCATTGTGCTATAGGATGTTGATGCCAATTGTCCTGCTGCTTTGCCTGTCGTGCTGCCTTCGAGGGTTCATCCATCTGTTATTGGTGCTCTCTTTTGAAGCTGTGGTGTGTTTTAGACACTCTTGCTGCTGCTTTGTGCCTCTATTAAAGCACTCTTCTTGCCACTCCTGGTACCCCTTTGCCCCTTTAAAGTACCTTAGGCTATTCATGCCACTTTACTTTGGCACAGTCTAAGTACCTTGGAGCTGTTTTGTTGTTCTGATGATTTCTCTCCAGAAGTTTCATCAAAATTGATAATAAAACCCCAATTCTGCAGCCAAAAATAGGCTGCAAATCCTTCCCCCATTGACTTTAATGGGAAACGGAAAACAAATGCACGTATCAACGTATCGGGGTGCCATACATCCAAATGCAATGAAAATGCCCCCCCCCCCCCCCCCCGACGAATACGTATCCCGAATGCAACAAATACTTTCTGGCTGCACATCCTTAGCTCGGCCTGCAGAGACTGAAACCTGGATAGCTTGTGGTCCCTCTGGAGAAGGCAGGCTTCAGGTTTTTGCCAAGCTATGAAGCATTCAGAAAGCTGGAAAGATGTCACAGACCTTTTTTGGATTGTAGAGAAAACATTTCCCTGAAATATGTTGAGTAGGCAAAGATTCCCTGAATGACTCGCCTGATCTCCAGGTGGGTCCTCTTGTAGCAGATATCTTGCTGCAGTCTATGGGTGTGCAAACAGGATAATGATCCAGGCTTTGAGTGAGGTTTTCCCCTGGTAGAGACTGGAGCAGACATCATGTGGTAAAGTGTAGGGATCACCTAGAAAGAGAAGAAAATAAATGGGTAGAGGATAGTTGATGTATTATTGCACTGAGAGCAGCAAACATAACTTATAGGAATGTCCATTTCTTTTAAACAGATGAGCAAAATGTAACAAATGAGGCTATTTTTGCGTTCATAAAAATGACATGAATTCAAAATTAGCCTCAGAATAAAATACCTGAATAATTTTCAGGTATTTTTGCATTTTTACAAGTTATAAAGAAATATGGGCCTAGTCAAATCCCCAGAGCTCATTTCTAGGGATCATCCCAAGCCAGGTACCATCGCTGAGGCCAGGTCTAGGCCCTGGCCCAAGCTGGGCCCTAGCCAGTTTGGGTGTCATTGCTGAGGCCCAGGTCTGGGCCTAGACTTAAGCCCAATTCCAGGGTCCAGCTCAAGGCCAGGCTCCATCATCTATGTCTTAGTATAGGCCTGATTCCTAGGACTTGGTAAGATGCCTGGGCCTGGATTTGGGGCCCAGAATGAAGCTGGGGCCCTGTTGAGGTTGGGTCCTATTTGAGGCTGATTCCCCATTCTTTAAGTGAAGGCCTAGACCGAAGTCCTAGGTGCAGGCCTGATGCTGGCACCCAGCTGAGAAAGAGTCCTGTTTCTGAGGCCCGGACCTAAGCATATGCCAGACACAAATTCTAAGCCTGAAGCCTAGGCCCAGGCCCAATGCCTGGGCTAAAATGAGGCCGGGTCCTGTCACCAAGACAGAGACCTAGGTCTATCTCAAGCCTGAGACCTAGGCCTGGGACCTATGATGGGATCTAGGTCACATCACTGGGGCCTGATCCTATGCCTAGCCCATCCCTGGCCTAAGGTCTTTAGCTAGAGGCACAGGACCATGCCTTATGCAATCTGCAACATGTTCATTTTTAAAGATGGCCGGCGCCATCTTTAAAAATGGCACCGGCCATTCAGTGCTCCTACCATGTGACAGGGGCTGGCCAATGGCATGAATACCCTGTCACATGGTAAGGGCAAAGGGCCATCAGCACCATTTTTATTAGCTCAGTCAATGGCCTGAGAGCGGGAGATCACTCCCCGCGCTCCCACTGGACCGATGGCCCTTTGCCCTTACCATGTGACAGGGTATTTGTGCCATTGGCCGGCCCCTGTCACATGGTAGAAGCACGGGATGGCCGGTGCCATCTTTAAAAATGGCGCCGGCCATTCAGTGCTCCTACCATGTGACAGGGGCTGGCCAATGGCACGAATACCCTGTCACATGGTAAGGGCAAAGGGCCATCGGCGTCATTTTTATTAGCGCAGTCAATGGCCTGAGAGCGGGAGATTGCTCCCCACGCCCCCTCTGACCACCAGGTAATTTAAAAATGTTTTTGGGGGGGTCGAGAGGGTAGGGGAAGCTAAGGGGTCAATTTTTAAAGGGTCAGTAGGGTTTCTTTTTATCGGGCCATCGGCGCCATTTTTATTAGTGGCATCAAAATTTTGCCGATGGCCCGAGAGCGGGAGATCGGTCCCGGGGCTTTCACTGGACCACCAGGTACTTGTAAAACGTTTTGGGGAGGTTCGGGAGGGTGGGGGAAGATAAGGTTTAGTTTTAAAGTTTCGGGGTGGGTTTAGGGGTTGTTTTGGTGTGCCGGTTTCCCCTCCCTCCCCCCAAATCCCCGATTTACGATTTTTCACGATAAATCGGGGGAATTTCTATTGTATCGCGCACTCTAACGATTTTTGATGTTTTAAAAGATATCGGACGATTTTTTAAATCGTCAAAAAATGATTCACACCCTATTAAACAGGACATAAGTGATCTTGGGCTGTAGGGGAAAAATAGTAAAGTGTTACAGTACCATAGAGCTAGGTTTTTTTTAAACAAATATCAGCCTAGAGTAACAGGTAATATAATATAATATAATATAATAAATATAATACCGATATCAGCCTAGAGAAACAAGTAACTATAAAACAAATGCAGTAGCTAGTGGGCATCAGGGTGGGGAATTGTAGGGGAGAACTACAGCTGAGTTAGAAGGATGATGGGAAATAGCAGCATGGGAATACTTCAGGTATAGGATTGTTCAAATAGCCAGGCCTTTAGTTTTTTTTTTTTAATGTGGCAGTGCAGTGCTCCTGGTGGAGATCTGGAGGCATGGAGTTCCATAAGGTTGGTCCCACTAAGGATATAGCACGTTTTTTTGTGGAAATGAGCTGTGATAGATTGGATGTAGGAATGGCTAAGAATTCTTTGTAAGCAGTTCTGGTTGGTCTGTTGGATGTACGGTATTTTAGGGCATAGTTAAGCCATTGAATGTTATTATTGTGCAAGTTTTTATGGATAACGGTGAGGCTCTTATGAAGAATTCTAGATGAAATAGGGAGCCAATGGAGATATTTGAGTATTGGGGTGATGTGGTCAGCTCTGCGCGAGTTGGTTAGGACTCTTGCTGCTGCATTTTGCAGCATTTGAAGGGGTTTGATTGATGATGCTGGAAGGACTAAGAGTAGCGAGTTGCAGTAGTCTATCTTTGTAAAGATGATAGCTTGGAGGACTGTTCGGAAGTCAGTATGGTGTAGTAGTGGTCTTAGTTTCTTTAGAACCTGTAGTTTGTAGAAACCGTCCTTGGTCATGTTGTTGATATGTTTTTGGAGATTGAGATGGTTATCAAGGGTGAAACCTAGGACCCTGACATGTTGGGAGAAGGAATAGGGGTGTACAGAAGGAGGAGGATTAAGGCGAGCTGGGGAAATATAAAGGAGCTCTGTTTTTGCTGTATTTAAGGCCAGCTTGAGGTTGGTGAGGAGTGAATTAATAGAAGAGAGGCAGTTGTTCCAGGTTGTCAGAGCGTTGGGTACTGAGTCTGTGATAGGGATGAGAATCTGTACATCATCTGCATAGATGAAGTGTGTAAGTCCAAGGTCGGCCAGGAGTTGGCATAAGGGCAAGAGGTAGATGTTGAAAAGAGTAGGGGAGAGGGAGGAACTTTGTGGTACACCGGGTGTTAGATTAATGGGGTTCGGTTCCTGGATACCAATTTTGACTTTATATTGACGGTTTAAGAAAGATACGAAGCAGCTTAATGCTGTTCCTGATATACCTATGTCAGTAAGTCGATCAATAAGAATATTGTGGCTGACAGTGTCGAACGCTGAAGAGATGTCTAGTAGGGCTAGGATAAATGATTGGCCTTTGTCCATACCCTTGAGAATGGTGTCATAGGAATAACAAAAGTGTTTCAGTGTTGAAACATTTTCTGAAGCCAAATTGGGAGGGATATAGGAGATTATGGTTCTCAAGGTGGTCTATGAGCTGTGAGTTGATAACTCTCTCCATGAGTTTGGCCAGAAATGGAAGGTTAGATATTGGTCTAAAATTAGCTGGGACCGAAGTGTCTAGGTTAGGTTTATTTAAGATGAGTTTGAGGATAGCTTGTTTCAAAGCAGATGGGACCTGACCTAGTGAGAGAGAGCAATTAATAATTTCTGAAAGGGGTTTGGCGATTGTGTCTGGTATGGTTAAAAGGGCTTTAATAGGGATAAAGTCCTCAGGGTGGGTGGAATATTGGCCTTAGCCTAGGCCCAGGCCCAGACCTCAGCAACCTGACCCAGCCCTGGCAAGTACACGACATTGGACCCGGGCCTATGCTTCAGTGATGGGACCCAATTTTGGGCAAGGCCCCAGTGTCATGCCTAGGTTTAGGTCTAGGCCTGGGCTTCAAAGACTGGAATCTGACTTGACTGTACCAGGCTTTGGGCCTAGGCCTTGACCAGTCCAGAATCTCAGCAATGGGGATTTGGCCTCTGCTAGGCTATGGCATAGGCCTAGACCGGTGTCTCAGGGATGGGACACGGCCTCTGATGGCCCTGACATCAGCCCTAGTTCTAGACTCAGGCCTGGGCTTTAGCGATGGGGCCTCAGCTTAAGACCAGGCCTAATGACAGAGCCTCATCCTAGACCCGGGCACAGGCCCAGGCCTAGGCCTCTAGGCTGGATACCAGGCCTCAGAGATCCTCTTCTTTCTGGCATCTTGTTAAAATGATGTCCTCTGCTTATAGGATGCACTGGTGCCTTCCTCCTGAGCATAGTTCACCATTTTGATGTAGAATTGAAGTCCTGGTGTAGGGCCTGGCTGTTGGCCAAGGCCCTGGCATCGGATCTGAACCTAAGCCTAGATTGAGCCCCCTCCCTCAGATCCAGGCCTAGGCCAAAGCCCTGTATTCAGATCTAGACCTGGGCCTGGATACAAACTGAGATTGAGGCATTAGGATCTAGCCTCCAGGCCAGGCCCTGGCATCAGGTGTGTGCATTGGCTTAATCTGAGGTCCTGATGTTGGGCCCAGGCCTTGGTCTACATTAGGTCAGGGCATCGGGCCTTGCCCTAGGACTTGAGCGAGCTGCTTCTATAAATCCCTCCATGGAAAGAGTAAATGGAGGTCGGGCAAGATCCTGGCTCTGGCAATTTGTTTGGGGTGGGAGGATGAAGGGTGGACCTAGGGAGGACTCATTTAGGGTTTTTTTTTTCCTTTTTTTAAAATGTTTATTTCATTTCTGAAAGCAAAAGAAACGAAATAAATATTAACCAATATGAAAAGCAAGGGGGTGGGGTGGGGAAACCCTCCCAAAAAAATGAAAGAAATATCCCCCCCAAAAACAATGGTTTTCCCTGCACATCCCTATGAGCTACTGATTCAAACCAAGGCAATTAAATTAAACAGAAAAGCAAACATATAATCCAAAGCAAACCAACAAAATTTTCCATGCACACACTTAGAAGCCAGCAATAATCTGCTGGGGTTCCTGCCATTCTTCCCGTTATGGAATAACACCTTTGCCTATTACTAAAACATGCAACTGTTAAAAAAAAAATAAAAATAAGAGACTTGGTTTCTGAGGACTTGGAGTTTGAAGAAGCACTCCTTAGTGGTGGTGTTCACAAACTTCTTGAGGTTAAGCTGGTTATCCAGAGTGACGCCTAAGTCTCTGACAAAAGGAGAGTGAGTATTAGTTAAATTGGCTGATTGTGAGGAGGGCGGTAATGTAGGGTGGGTGGCGCGGTTGTCTTGAGAGATGATAAGAATCTCTGTCTTGTTGGTGTTCAAAACCAGGTTGAGAGAGGAGAGCAGGTGTTTAATTGCTTGAAGGCAGTTGTTCCAGTGGTTTAGGGTTTTTTGTAGAGATTCTGTGATTGGAATGAGTATTTGGACATCATCTGTGTACAGATAATGGGATAGCTTTAGCTTTGTAAGGAGGTGGCAGAGCGGAAGAAGGTAGATGCTGAAGAGAGTGGGTGAGAGGGAAGATCCCTGGGAAATGCCCAGGTTGGAGCGGACAGCGGGGGATTCTTTATTGTTAATCCTGACTTTAAAGCACCTGTTGGACAAGAAGGATCTGAACCAGCTGAGCGCAGATCCCTTGATGCCTATCGGGCCAATCCTGTATCGTGCGGTAGGAAGAGCTGCGTTAGTGCCTACGGCACCCGCGGTTACCGCCCGCACAGAGCAGCTCACCTACCGCTCGATCCTGAAGCCTAATTATATGTAAATGTAAGCCGCGTCCGAAAAGCCTTAGTCCCGCGCAACCCAGGATACTGGATAGAGCGCCTATACAGGATCCTGGGTGCGCGGGCCTAAGGCTTCACGCCACGCTGGTATCTGTCATTTCAAATGTCATTTGAAATGACAGATACCAGGAAGCAACGGCGGCGACAGCGCAGAAGCAACGGCGAAAGGACTTTTCAGTGTCCCCCCTCCTCTCGGAGCAGGGCGCGAAAAGCCGCCTTGCTCCGGGAGAAGGAGGGACACTGACAGCGACGAAGCTTTCCCCCAGCCCGGACACCGGCGAAGCCAGAAGACAGCGGCGGAGAAACGGCGAAACGACTGTCAGTGTCCCC
Source organism: Rhinatrema bivittatum (assembly GCF_901001135.1). Lineage (NCBI taxonomy): Eukaryota > Metazoa > Chordata > Amphibia > Gymnophiona > Rhinatrematidae > Rhinatrema > Rhinatrema bivittatum. Next base: position 799,137,395 of record NC_042615.1, on the reverse strand, counting down.
CCTCCTCTCGGAGCAGGGCGCGAAAAGCTGCCTTGCTCCGGGAGGAAGGGGGACACTGACAGCGACGAAGCTTTCCCCCAGCCCGGACACCGGCGAAGCCAGAAGACAGCGGCGGAGAAACGGCGAAACGACTGTCAGTGTCCCCCTCCTCTCGGAGCAGGGCGCGAAAAGCTGCCTTGCTCCGGGAGGAGGGGGGACACTGACAGCGGCAAAACTTTCCCCCAGCCCGGACACCGGCAAAACTTACAATTTTGCAGCCATGAGCCACGAGCAGGAACGCGAAGATCTGGCTCCGATAGCTCCTCCCGACAAGATGGCCGCCTGCACGGGGAAAGAGTACAATTGGCCGCTCAAGACGTGATGTCGTGACGTCACGTCTTCAGCGGCCAATTGCACGCTTTCCCCGTGCAGGCGGCCATCTTGTCGGGAGGAGCTAAGGCAGGCCAGATCGTGTTCGTGCTCGTGGCTGCAAAAAAGTAAGTTTTTTGCCGGTGTCCGGGCTGGGGGAAAGTTTTGCCGCTGTCAGTGTCCCCCCTCCTCCCGGAGCAAGGCGGCTTTTCCGCCCTGCTCCGAGAGGAGGGGGGACATTGACAGTCGTTTCGCCGTTTCTCCATCGCTGCTTGTGCGCTGTCAGTGTCCCCCCTCCTCCCGGAGCAAGGCGGCTTTTCGCGCCCTGCTCCGGGAGGGGGGAGAAGAGACAAGCGGCGAAACAACTTACTTGCACGGGGGAAAGCGGTCTCCGTGGCAGCCCCAGTCCTCTCCCCTCCTCCCGAAGCCAAAAAAAAAAAAAAGCTTTTTTTTTTGGCTTCGGGAGCAGGGGAGAGGACTGGGGCTGCCACGGAGACCGGCACCCATGATCGCGGCCGGGGCAGGTGAGCGGGGGCTGGGGGAAAGCTTGCCACCTACCCTGACCCCTGCCTCTACCGCCTGGGTCAGGGTAGGCGGTAAGTTTGCAGGTTAAACGCGCGACAAAGCGGCAGGGAAAGGTAGCGTTAGTCGGGGCGCGGGTTACGGGATGCTAGGGGAATAGCTAATTCGCTCGTTTGCATGCAATATCGCGCTAATTCGCTCGTTTGCATGCAATATACATGCCGCGGGCGGAAGGGGTTACCCGGGGAATTTAGGACGCGGTAGGAGTAGGTTAAAGGGGATTCGGGATCGCAGGAAGGGCTAACGCGGCCGGAACGTGAGTTAAAAGCGGCTTAGGAGCAGGGTAAATGCAGCCGCACTTTACAGGATTGGCCCGTATGTCTGTTAATCGATCTAAGAGAATTGCATAGTTCACTGTATCAAAAGCGGCAGATAGATCGAGTAGTACGAGTAGGTAAGTTTGACCCTTTTCCATGTTTATTAGGATGTTGTCTGCAAGGGATATAAGAAGGGTTTCTGTGCTTAAAGTCTTCCGAAATCCATGTGGAGAGGGGGACAGAATGTGATGTTCCTCAAGGTATTCCGATAACTGTTTGTTAACTATTTTTCCATGTCTGAATTTTAACATTGGGTTTTGTGATAAAAATCAATGTCATGTGAAAAAGTGTGATCAGCTCTATTCTGATGTCAGTGGATTTGTTTAATAGACATATATTAGCTTTATTGTAATATGATCAGGAAAGATTAACTATATCTTAAGTCGGTGTATCTGTTTAATGAAAATATATTTACCTTAATATTGTTGGAGTATGAGTGTGGTAAGTGTGCATATTTTATGTAACTGTAGCAAATATTTGGAACTATAGTTCTATTCAGTTCTGATGTACCAGAGCAAGAGCGGTTATTGGCAACATGAAATTACAGGGTACAGAATCATCCCTGAAACTGTATTTTGTCTGGTTTCATAAAATATTACTTATGGCAAGACGCCTCATTGGCAGACACTGTCTCCAAAGGAGAAAAGTGCCTTGAGTCATAGACGGCCTTTTCCAGCTTGTGTCCCACCCTATATTTTCCCTGTAAATACAGCATGTGAGAAATAAAGCATCCAAGTATAAATTATAGTTTTTGAAATTGCACCAAATGAGGATTATAAAAAATAGATGAAACATTTCTCTCATATATATATATACACACAAATATATAAATCCCAAAGGGAAAAAAGCATTACAAAAGTTGTTATAAATTCAAAATTGCATCTTTATTGCACAAATAGATAATACCTAACTAAAAAACTATAATATCCATATTGATACTCTTACTTTATATTGCACATAGTTGAGATTAAATATATATAATCAAAAAACCTCTTGAAAATAAGTGAATAAATCAGAAAATTCTCACATAAAATATGCACACTTACCACACTCATACTCCAACAATATTAAGGTAAATATATTTTCATTAAACAGATACACCGACTTAAGATATAGTTAATCTTTCCTGATCATATTACAATAAAGCTAATATATGTCTATTAAACAAATCCACTGACATCAGAATAGAGCTGATCACACTTTTTCACATGACATTGATTTTTATCACAAAACCCAATGTTAAAATTCAGACATGGAAAAAATAGTTAACAAACAGTTATTGGAATACCTTGAGGAACATCACATTCTGTCCCCCTCTCCACAAGGATTTCGGAAGACTTTAAGCACAGAAACCCTTCTTATATCCCTTGCAGACAACATCCTAATAAACATGGAAAAAGGTCAAACTTACCTACTCGTACTACTCGATCTATCTGCCGCTTTTGATACAGTGAACCATGCAATTCTCTTAGATCGATTAACAGACATAGGCATCAAGGGATCTGCGCTCAGCTGGTTCAGATCCTTCTTGTCCAACAGGTGCTTTAAAGTCAGGATTAACAATAAAGAATCCCCTGCTGTCCGCTCCAACCTGGGCATTCCCCAGGGATCTTCCTTCTCACCCACTCTCTTCAACATCTACCTTCTTCCGCTCTGCCACCTCCTTACAAAGCTAAAGCTATCCCATTATCTGTACACAGATGATGTCCAAATACTCATTCCAATCACAGAATCCCTACAAAAAACCCTAAACCACTGGAACAACTGCCTTCAAGCAATTAAACACCTGCTATCCTCTCTCAACCTGGTTTTGAACACCAACAAGACAGAGATTCTTATCATCTCTCAAGACAACCGCGCCACCCACCCTACATTACCGCCCTCCTCACAATCAGCCACTTTAACTAATACTCACTCTCCTTTTGTCAGAGACTTAGGCATCACTCTAGATAACCAGCTTAACCTCAAGAAGTTTGTGAACACCACCACTAAGGAGTGCTTCTTCAAACTCCAAGTCCTCAGAAACCTAAAACCACTCCTTCTCTTCCAAGATTTCAAACTGGTACTTCAGTCATCTTGTCGAAACTGGACTATTGCAATTCCCTTCTACTCGGTCTCCCAGCCAACTCCTTAAAACCCCTTCAGATGGTTCAGAACTCCGCAGCCAGGCTTCTCACCAACACCAAAAAAAGGGAAAACATCACCCCTACTCTTCGGAACCTGCATTGGCTGCCCATCAAATACAGAATCCTCTTCAAGGTACTCACGATCATTCATAAAGCTATACACAACCTCACTGCCCTCCACACATCCACTCAACATCCACACATCCACTCAACTTAAACCACATACTAGGGATGTGAATCGTTTTTTAACTATTAAAATTATCGTCCGATAATTTTAATATCGTCTTAAATCGTTATAGAACACGATACAATAGAAATTCTAACGATTTATCGTTAAAAATCGTTAAATCGTGTTAGTGCGCACTAACTCCGAGTTAGTGCGCACTAACTCCGAGTTAGTGCGCACTAACTCGAGTTAGTGCGCACTAACTGAAAATGATACAAATTGACACTTTCCAGGTCAGTAAAGGTCAGTTAGGAATGAATATGTGTTCCTATTGGCTGGCTGCCCTCTTATCTATTGATGTTAACCAGGTTCCCACTGAGGTGATGGTTGGGGGGATGGGAAATGGAAATGGAAACTCAGGAACACTAACAGAAAATGATACAAATTATTGACACTATCCAGGTCAGTAAAGGTCAGTTAGGAATGAATATGTATTCCTATTGGCTGGCTGCCCTCTTATCTATTGATGTTACCAAGGTTCCAACTGAGGTGATGGTTGGGGGGATGGGAAATGAAAACTGTTAGTAGTTGACAAAAAAAGTAATGTGATCAGTCAATATGACTAGAACCTGTGCCCTATTCCTGATACCAGGGGTGTTGTGATCTTCCTGCACTCAGTGCCCTATCCCTGATACCAGTCTGAGACAGCTCCCTCCCTGCATTACTAGTGAGAGGCTGGCTTCACAGACAGGGGGGAGCTGCCTGACCCTCACTCCTGACTTCCCCCATGTCCCAGCTAGTGAATGGTGTGTGGGTGAGGGGGGGGGGGAGGATGGTGAAGTCTGAGACAGCTCCCACCCTGCATTACTAGTGAGAGGCTGGCTTCACAGACAGGGGGGAGCTGCCTGACCCTCACTCCTGACTTCCCCCATGTCCCAGCTAGTGAATGGTGTGTGGGTGAGGGGGGGGGGAGGATGGTGAAGTCTGAGACAGCTCCCTCCCTGCATTACTAGTGAGAGGCTGGCTTCACAGACAGGGGGGAGCTGCCTGACCCTCACTCCTGACTTCCCCCATGTCCCAGCTAGTGAATGGTGTGTGGGTGAGGGGGGGGGAGGATGGTGAAGTCTGAGACAGCTCCCTCCCTGCATTACTAGTTAGAGGCTGGCTTCACAGACAGGGGGGAGCTGCCTGACCCTCACTCCTGACTTCCCCCATGTCCCAGCTAGTGAATGGTGCGTGGGTGAAGGGGGGAAGATGGTGAAGTCTGAGACAGCTCCCTCCCTGCATTACTAGTGAGAGGCTGGCTTCACAGACAGGGGGGAGCTGCCTGACCCTCACTCCTGACTTCCCCCATGTCCCAGCTAGTGAATGGTGGGTGGGTGAGGGGGGGGGGAGGATGGTGAAGTCTGAGACAGCTCCCTCCCTGCATTACTAGTGAGAGGCTGGCTTCACAGACAGGGGGGAGCTGCCTGACCCTCACTCCTGACTTCCCCCATGTCCCAGCTAGTGAATGGTGTGTGGGTGAGGGGGGGGGGGGGGAGGATGGTGAAGTCTGAGACAGCTCCCTCCCTGCATTACTAGTGAGAGGCTGGCTTCACAGACAGGGGGGAGCTGCCTGACCCTCACTCCTGACTTCCCCCATGTCCCAGCTAGTGAATGGTGTGTGGGTGAGGGGGGGGGGAGGATGGTGAAGTCTGAGACAGCTCCCTCCCTGCATTACTAGTGAGAGGCTGGCTTCACAGACAGGGGGGAGCTGCCTGACCCTCACTCCTGACTTCCCCCATGTCCCAGCTAGTGAATGGTGTGTGGGTGAGGGGGGGGGAGGGAGGATGGTGAAGTCTGAGACAGCTCCCTCCCTGCATTACTAGTGAGAGGCTGGCTTCACAGACAGGGGGGAGCTGCCTGACCCTCACTCCTGATTTCCCCCATGTCCCAGCTAGTGAATGGTGTGTGGGTGAGGGGGGGGGGGGAGGATGGTGAAGTCTGATACAGCTCCCTCCCTGCATTACTAGTGAGAGGCTGGCTTCACAGACAGGGGGGGAGCTGCCTGACCCTCACTCCTCCGGGGTATTGTGATCTTCCTGCACACAGTGCCCTATCCCTGATACCAGGGGTGTTGTGATCTTCCTGCATGCAGTGCCCTATCCCTATTAATACCAGGAGTGTTGTGATCTTCCTGCACGCAGTGCCCTATCCCTAATACCAGGGATGTTGTGATCGTCCTGCACACAGTGCCCTATTCCTGATACCAGGAGTGTTGTGATCTTCCTGCATGCAGTGCCCTATCCCTGATACCGGGATGTGTGCAAGAAGATCCCAACACCCCCGGTATCAGGAATAGGGCACTGTGTGCAGGAAGATCACAACACCCCTGGTATTAGGGATAGGGCACTGTGTGCAGGAAGATCACAACACTCCTGGTATTAATAGGGATAGGGCACTGTGTGCAGGAAGATCACAACACTCCTGGTATTAATAGGGATAGGGCACTGTGTGCAGGAAGATCACAACACCCCTGGTGCCAGGGTTAGGGCACTGTGTGCAGGAAGATCACAACACTCCTGGTATTAATAGGGATAGGGCACTGTGTGCAGGAAGATCACAACACCCCTGGTGCCAGGGTTAGGGCACTGTGTGCAGGAAGATCACAACACTCCTGGTATTAATAGGGATAGGGCACTGGGTGCAGGAAGATCACAACAACCCTGGTGCCAGGGTTAGGGCACTGTGTGCAGGAAGATCACAACACTCCTGGTATTAATAGGGATAGGACACTGTGTGCAGGAAGATCACAACACCCCTGGTGCCAGGGTTAGGGCACTGTGTGCAGGAAGATCACAACACTCCTGGTATTAATAGGGATAGGGCACTGTGTGCAGGAAGATCACAACACCCCTGGTGCCAGGGTTAGGGCACTGTGTGCAGGAAGATCACAACACTCCTGGTATTAATAGGGATAGGGCACTGTGTGCAGGAAGATCACAACACCCCTGGTGCCAGGGTTAGGGCACTGTGTGCAGGAAGATCACAACACTCCTGGTATTAATAGGGATAGGGCACTGTGTGCAGGAAGATCACAACAACCCTGGTGCCAGGGTTAGGGCACTGTGTGCAGGAAGATCACAACACTCCTGGTATTAATAGGGATAGGACACTGTGTGCAGGAAGATCACAACACCCCTGGTGCCAGGGTTAGGGCACTGTGTGCAGGAAGATCACAACACTCCTGGTATTAATAGGGATAGGGCACTGTGTGCAGGAAGATCACAACACCCCTGGTGCCAGGGATAGGGCACTGTGTGCAGGAAGATCACAATACCCCTGGTATCAGGGTTAGGGCACAAGTTCTAGTCACATTGACTGATCACATTACTTGTTTTGTCAAGCTACCAACTGTTTCCATTTCCCATCCCCCATATACTGTCAGTGGGAAGCTTGGTAACATGAATAAATAAGAGGGCAGCCAATAGGAATACATATTCATTCCTAAACTGACCTTAACTGACCTGAAAAGTATCAAATTGTATCATTTTCAGTTAGTGCGCACTAACTCCCAGTTAGTGCGCACTAATCGGAAAAAACGATTTTTAACGATTTTTTAACTAAAAAATCATGCCTAACACGATTTTCTTGCCCTGCCACACGATTTCTATCGTTAAGACGATATGGAAAACGATTCACATCTCTACCACATACATTTAAACTAATGTAATCTATGGTAAATAGTTCTATTGTAAATACATACCTCTGTAAATAAGTTCCATCTACTTTAACGGTTGCTCTTTTCTATCTCATGCTACCTATCTTTTCCCTCTCTTCTCCTGTCTCCCCTTCCCCTCTCCTCTTTCTGGCCTGCTCCCATCCCATGCTCCCTGTTCATTGTAATTTCCTCCTATATTTGAGTTACCTGTAAACCGGCGTGATGTGCCATACGAACGTCGGTATATTAAAAGTTGTTAAATAAATAAAATAAATAAATACATACCTCTTCTAGACCAATCAGGAGCGCCTACAAAGACACCTTGTATGCTCCCCAAGCCAAAACATCCCTTAGAAAATGTGCCTTATCGACAGCAGGACCTCATCAATGGAATGTGTTACCCCCTGACCTCAGACAAGAATCTTGCCCTGCTGTATTCAAAAAGAGACTGAAAACATGGCTATTAATCTCCCTTCACCTGTAACCTCACTCTCCCAAGCGAACATTCCAATTGGACACCTTAGTCCACTTCACAGTTCTTCTGTTTGCTCTAGTTATCATCTCTTCTGTTTCCGAGATGATTTGAGAAGATTTTATTTTATGATATGTTCAGATGAGTTATATTATTATGATATGTTAAGATGAGTTTTTGACCTGTTTTCCACTGTTAACTGTTACCAATGTTCCTTGTACCGCCCCTGAGCGAATGTTGAAATTACATTGTAAACCGATATGATTTGTATATTCTTACAGGAATGTCGGTATAGAAAAAATTAAAATAAATAAATAAATAAATAAGAACCCTGATAAGGATCCTCTTTTCACCTACTGGCTTCTTCAGGGGGAATTTCAACATGGATCAAACAAGAAATCTGTGAAATTTGGAGAAATTCTGTCTGTCTTGAGAAATTATATTGATGTGAAGTCAATGAAGCCACAAACAATAGTAAACTGTTCTTAATAATGTGCAATGTATGTGCTTATTGGAGTTAAGCTCTTCTCTGCCATGCACAGTTCAAGGCACATGTGTGCAAAGAAAAAAAACATTAGGGGTCAATTTTAAAAGGAGTGCGCGGCTGTCTATGTGCGCACAGTTCCCGGCTTGCGCACAAGGATGCGTTGATTTTATAACATGCACGCGCCAGCATGCGTATGTTCTAAAATCTGATGGCCACGCATGCAGGGGGGCTGAATTTTCGATTAATACACGCGGTGATGCAATTGGGCCTCCCCCAGTTCCCTCCTAGTCTGCTCCAATTAAGAAGCAGACAGGGAGGGAACTTCCCTATCTACCCTACGTAAACTCCCGCCCTCTTCCCCTCTTCCCCTCTCCTCCCCATCCCCTAAACCCTTCCTATGAACTTACTTTTTTTTTGTTTTATTACTTACTGCTCCTCTGGAGCAGAAGCAATCTGTGCGTTCTTCTCCAAGACAGTATAGAATGACGCTGTCCCAACCCGCCCCCTGTCCTGCCCAGACCTCGCCCCCCGTCCGCCCCTTAGGAGAGGCCCAGCAGTTGTGCACGTATTGGGGTTTACACGCGTTACTTTGCCATGTGTGGCATGTACAAGGCCTGGCCCAGCGCGTAAACCACGGATTTTACTCATGTGGGCCTTTTAAAATCTGAATGATCGCTGATGGCATTTAACACAGCATGGGTTCAGCAGTTAAATAACTCAGCTCAAATACTATCACCCCGATGATCGAGCAAACAGCTCTCAAAGTACAGCAATAAAGACTTGCCTTTCTCCCTGCCAATTGCAATCTGACAACTGATTCAACGATCAAGCTGTTTCTTCAATCCTCGGGGTGATAGTATTTGAGATGAGTTAATTAACTGCTGAACCCATGCTGTGTTAAATGCCATCAGTGATAACTCAGACACTTAGATGTCGATTTTAAGATCCGCACACGTGCGAGTCCATGTGTACGCAGTTCCTAGTGCGCACACATGGACGCAGGTATTTTATAACACGAGCACGTCGCCACACGCGTTTTATAAAATATATCTGCGCAAACATGGCGGTAGATTTTAACATCTGCACGTGCATGTGCAGGCTGGTGACCTCCTCCATGCACAAGGGGGTGAAATTATTAAAGGCCACATGCGGCGATGGGAATAGGGCTTCCCCAGTTCTTTCCCAGTCTGCTCCAATTAAAGTGTTATGAACCTTGCCCATGGGTCCCCCCGCGAGCAGTTTCCTTACCATGCTGCTTTTCATGTTCCCCGACGTGGCCGGATGCCGCCGAAGTCGGGCCTTTCCACGTGGCCGGAGCCGCAGACTCAGTTCCTCCTGCGGCCGGAGGCCGCCCATCTTGTCTCCCTTCACGCAGCAGGAGCCACGGACTGCTGCCTGCCATCTTCGCGGCTGGAGCCGCTGCCGATGTCCTGGATAGCTCTGGGGCTGGAGGCCGCAAACCCCGAGTCCATCTGGTGGCTGGATCTGCCCTCGGGGGCCTCCTGCAGCTGCTGGAGCCACTGCCGTCATTGGGGCCTGTTTCCAGGCCCAGCCCTTCTGCTGCGTCGCTGACGTTGGTGCAGGACCACTGTCCATGGTCCTGCACAGCTTCATTCCTGCTCCTAGGCGTGCGGCCGCGCCTCTCTTCAACATTTAAAGGGCCCACGATCGGATATGCCCTGGGCTCCACCTTTGTGACTGTTTCCTGTGCTAGCCCTATAAAAGGGCTGTGTTTGCATTTGCTCTTGGCCTTGCATCAGAGTGTCTTCAGTCCTGGAAGTTCCTGCCTGCCAGCACTCCGACACGAGACGACACGGCACGGAGCTACTTGTCTCGTCTCGTCTGTGTCATGCCAAGTCTTCATTGCCTGAGGTCCCCATCGAGGTGACCTGGTGTCTTATCTCCTGATGTCTCACTTCCTGGTGTTACAGCCCTCCTTGGTGTTATTCTTGCTCTGGAGACTTCTGTTCTGCCGGCCGTGGATCTCCAGGTGATGCTTCTCCATCTTAGGGGATGCCGGCAGTGGACTGATGTACTGTGCTCCTGAGCCGTCCTGTCCCGCCAGCCTTTGTGGCGCTTTGGATGACATCGGCTTCATCATCGAAGTTCCGCCTCGACTGGATCCTCTCCTGCGCTTGTCCCGCTCTCCTCGTGGTCCGTGACCAGCCTCTTTGGACTGTGTAGGGCTCGTAGTGGGACAGGGTGGTCCGCGACCAGCCCATTGGGTCCACCCGTGAAGGTGGGCTGAGTAGGGCGCCCTGAGAGACAGTGCCAATGTCTACCTTCACAGCTTCTTGTCTCGTTTGGACTTCTTCAAGTTCCTCGTCTCGTCTCTGATGCTGTTGCATCAGCCTTGGTGTCATGTCTGCTCATCATCCTTGGTGTCATGTCTTCGCATCAGCCATGGTGTCATGTCTTCGTGTCAAGGCATCTGCCTGCCCTCATCCTCAGGCCAGCCTGCTGCTCCATGCTGATCCAAGCGGCAGGTCTGAAAGAGCTTGGAACGGTCAGAGAACTGTTCTCCTACCAACATCATCCTGTTGTTGGCGCTGGGAGCTTGCAGGCCCGGCAGAGGGTAAGACCGTCTTCTGCCATGCTGGGACCAGTCGCCAACCCTTGGTTCAGTCCTGGATCCATCTGGGGTTGGGCGGAGGCCCAAGGGCACACGAAAACCCATGGCATAACAGAATGCAAGGCCTCCCGAGGCCATTTGCCACAACAGAATGCAAGGCCATGTGTCCGGTTACGTGTTCCGGTGATGGATCCGCCTTGTTCCTGAGTTTGTCTGTGTTCCTGGACTGGTTTTGGGGACCGAAAATTTTTTTCAAGTTTTTTGTACACGACCCGCAGGAGGTGCCTGCATCCAGACTTTTTTGTCATGTTTTCCAGGTTGGGGTTGTATGACCAGCAGGAGGCACCTGCACCCTAACTGGTTTGCTGGTTTTGGTTTACCCGCCCTGGGTTCCCTCCCCCACGTCTTCTTGGTGTTTCTTGTGGTTCTTGCTTGTTTGTGTTGTTCTCTGTCTGTTACTCATTTGTGCTGTACTTTGTTTGTTGCTCGTTTGTCTTGTCTTCCGTTTGTTGCTCCTCGTTCCCTTGCTCCTCTTTCTCTTGCTCTCCATTACCTTGCTCCCTGTTCCCTTGCTCTCCATTCCCTTGCTCCCTCTTTTGTATTTTTTGTTTGTCGGTCGTGCAGTCACCGTTTGCGCGGACTCCGTTCACTCGGTCTCCGTTCGCGCGGTCTCATGTTCCCTTGAAACATAGAAACATAGAAATGACGGCAGAAGAAGACCAAACGGCCCATCCAGTCTGCCCAGCAAGCTTCACACATTTTTTTTCTCTCATACTTATCATTTTTCTCTCATACTTATCATTCTCTCATACTTATCATTTTCTCTTAACTCTTGGCCTTGTGTTCCCTCTCATACTCATGGCCTTGTGTTCCCTCTCATACTTATCATTTTCTCTTAACCCTTGGCCTTGTGTTCCCTCGGTCTCGTGTTTTCTCAGTCTCGTGTTCTCTCAGTCTCATGTTCTCTGGTCTCTTGTCATTGTCTTCTTGGGTTCCTGCAGTTATTGCTTGGTTCTTTCATTCCCTGGAATTACCAGCTTCTGTTTTTTGGACCCTTGAATACCCTCTATTCGGTATGGACTGATACCTTCTCCCCTCAAGCTGTTGACAGGAGGTTTGAGGAGGGGGTCTTTGAGGAGGGGGTACTGTTATGAACCCTGCCCGCGGGTCCCCATGCGAGCAGGTTCCTTACCATGCTGCTTTTCCTGTTCCCCGGCACGGCCGGACGCTGCCGAAGTTGGGCCTTCCCACGCGGCTGGAGCCGCGGACTCAGTTCCTCTTGTGGCCGGAGGCCGCTCATCTTGTCTCCCTTCACGTGGCAGGAGCCGCGGACCGCTGCCTGCCATCTTCGTGGCTGGAGCCGCCGCCGATGTCCTGGATACCTCTGGGGCTGGAGGCTGCAATCCCTGAGTCCATCTGGTGGCTGGAGCCGCCCTTGGGGCCTCCTGCAGCGGCTGGAGCCGCTGCCATCATCGGGGCCTGTCTCCAGGTCCAGCCCTGCTGCTGCGTCGCTGACGTCGGTGCAGGACCACTGTCCACGGTCCTGTACAGCTTCCTTCCTGCTCCTAGGCGTGCGGCCACGCCTCTCTTCAACATTTAAAGGGCCCACGACCGGATATGCCCTGGGCTCCACCTTTGTGACTGTTTCCTGTGCTAGCCATATAAAAGGGCTGTGTTTGCATTTGCTCTTGGCCTTGCATCAGAGTGTCTTCAGTCCTGGAGGCTCCTGCTTGCCAGCGCTCCAACAGGTCCTTGTCTTCTTTGTGGAGCTCCTCGTCTCGTCTTGTCTGCATCATGCCAAGTCTTCGTTGCCTGTGGTCCCCGTCCAGGTGTCCTGGTGTCTTATCTCCTGATGTCTCGCTTCCTGGTGTTCCAGCCCTCCTTGGTGTTGTTCTTGCTCTGGAGCCTTGTGTTCTGCCAGCCGTGGATCTCCAGGTGACGCTTCTCTGTCTTAGGGGATGCCAGCAGTGGACTGATATCCTGTGCTCCTGAGCCGTCCTGTCCTGCCAGCCTTTGTGGCACTTCGGATGACATTGGCTTCGTCGTCAAAGTCCCGCCTCGACTGGATCCTCTCCTGCGCTTGTCACGCTCTCCTCATGGTCCATGACCAGCCTCCTTGGGCTGTGTAGGGCGCGTAGTGGGACAGGGTGGTTCGCGACCAGCCCATTGGGTCTGCCTGTGAAGGTGGGCTGAGTAGGGCACCCTGAGAGACAGTGCCAATGTCTACCTTCCCAGCTTCTTGTCTCGTCTGGACTTCTTCAAGTTCCTTGTCTCGTCTCTGATGCCGTTGCATCAGCCTTGGTGTCATGTCTGCTCATCATCCTTGGTGTCATGTCTTCGCATCAGCCTTGGTGTCATGTCTTCACATCAAACCTCACTTGTGATGCCGTCACATCAACCTTGGTGTCATGTCTTCGTGTCAAGGCCTCTGTCTGCTCTCATCCTCAGACCATCCTGCTGCTCCATGCCGATCCAAGCAGCAGGTCCAAAAGGGCTTGGAACGTTCGGAGGACCGTTCTCCTACCAACACCATCCTATTGTTGGCGCTGGGAGCTTGCAGGCCCAGCAGAGGGTAAGACCGTGTTCTGCCATGCTGGGACACGTCGCCAACCCCTGGTTTGGTCCTGGATCCATCTGGGGTCATGCTGAGGCCCAAGGGCACACGAAAACCCATGGCATAACAGAATGCAAGACCTTTTGAGGCCGTTCGTCACATAAGATAAAGAGCAGACTGGGAGGTAACTTCCCTATATCCCTACCTACCCATGATTTTCTGCAATAAACACATGCATATTTTTAAGAACAGAATACTATTATTTGATTCTTCATTGACTTCACATCAATATAATTTCTCAACACAGACAGCATTTCTTCAGATTTCAGATTTCTTGTTTGAACCATGTTCAAATTCCCCCTGAAGAAGCTAGTATGTGAAATGAAGATCCTTATCAGGGTTCTTCATGTCTGAAATTTAACATTGGGTTTTGTGATAAAAATCAATGTCATGTGAAAAAATGTGATCAAGTCTATTCTGATATCAGTGGATTTGTTTAATAGACATATATTAAATTTACTGTAATTGGATCAGGAATGATTAACTATATCTGATGTCAGTGTATCTGTTTAATGAACATATATCTACCATAATATTGTTGGAGTATGAGTGTGGTATGTGTGCATATTTCATGTGATGATTTTCTGATTTATTTACATTTATGTACATTTTTTCAAGAGGTTTTTTGATTGTTAAGTATTTAATCTCAATTGTGTAAAATATAATGTAGGATAATCTATATGGATGTTGGATAATATAGTTTTTTAGTAAGGTATTATGTAAATATTTGTGCAATAAAGATGAAGTTTTCATTTTATAACAACTTTCGTAGTGCTTTTTTCCCTTTGGGATTTATATATTTGTATATTACCATAGCACTACATTTATTCAATAAGCTTGTCTGGTATCTATTTTTACTATATATATATATATATATATATATGTCTGGTATCTATTTTTATGATAGTTACTGTTGTGCTCCGCGGCCGTGGCGCCCCACGACCGCGTCCCCCTACCTGACTCTCAGCGCCATGAAAGCCCCGGGGGAGGGCTCCGACTCGGGCCCGTGCTGCCCGCTGCAGGGGAAGCCATCCTGCTTCCCCCAGCGGTGTCTCTCCTCCACCGGGGAGATCCAAGATGGCCGCCACCATGGGATCCAAGATGGCCGCCATCAACTCATTTGCATTTAAAGGGACCTGGTCCCTTTAACTAGACTCACCTGCTTCCAATGATCCAGAGCAGAGGAAGTATATAGGGAGGCTTCCTCTGCTCATTCCTTGACTTGGCAACGTCTCTTGCGAGTGTTGTTTGAGTCTGCTTGCCTCGGTGAGTTCCTGCTTCTTGCTCCTGTTACGTCCTGGTGTTCTCTGGTTCTTGACTTCGGATTGGCTTACGGTGATTCTCTGGTTCCTGACTTCGGATTGGCTGACAGTGATTCTCTGGTTCCTGACCTTGGCTTGGCAAGCGGTGATTCTCTGGCACTCGACTTTTGACTGGTGAGCATTGACCCTCTGGTATTCGACCTAGGACTTCTTCAAGACTCTGTCTCCAAGGGCCCACCTAAGTCCCAGCGGCCCGGGTCCCTACGGGCTCCTCCTGGGGGGACCGCGGGCTTCCAGGGCGAAGCTCTAGTTGGCCTTTGCACCGTTGCCTGACCTTTCGAGGTCCACCTAAGTCCCAGCGGTCGGGTCCCTATGGGCTCCTCCTGGGGGGACCGCAGACCACCAGTGGTGAAGACACAGCACCTCGTCCCGACTCCTCATCGCCTCCGTGTTCACCTCAGCCTCCAGTGCCAAGGGTCGACTGGTCCTACCTCCTGTCCTGCCTCGCCACCCGACGAGAGAGCCTACGGACCGTCCGGAAGGTATACCATCCTCTCGTCGGCCAAGGGTTCACAAGCCCGAACATAACAGTTACAATTTTTGTCATGCTCATTCCCCTTCCTGACATAGAAATATAACACTTTTTGGTAATAAAGCCCAAGTTTAAGGAGGTAAATGGGAAAGATCCATTACAGGGGAAATAATTGTCACACATTTCTGAAACTTTTGTTAGTCTAGATTAATAAAATGTAATAAAAGATAAATTGTCTAATTTTGCAGACGACTTTCAAAGAAGAAATGGACAGTAGTTCACAGAAGGCAGTGACATACACAATCACCTACTCTCTATATTCTATATAGATATATTGTCTAAACCAGTGGTTTTCAACCTTTGGAGGTTATTTATCAAAGTGCTATATGGTATTTTTGCATGCGATAGGGCGTTTTTGCATGTGTTAAGCACCTTTAATGCATGCGAAAATGCCTTTAACGCATGCAAAAGCACCATAACGCATGATGTGATGCAAATGAGAAAAACAGGAGGAGTTTGGGGTATGTTGCCAAATGGGCTGGGCTCACAGTTTTGTGAAGCCATATTGCATGGCTTTAATGCAAATTTTAACCAAAAAACAAATCGGAAGCCGATCCAGTTGGCTGTATTAGAGTGAAAACAATAGGAATCGGATGATCACACGAAGCCCTTTATTAAGTCGCTGCAAAGCTTTGGTTGATTTATGATTATAATTTATTAGGAATCTATTCTGATTAAAAAACTGTGGAGATATACCTGCAGCCAATTAGTTAAATCTTATTAGAACATATTCATGAGTCAATTAAGAGTTTTGGATGGGTTCCGTGGTATTTAATTTTATACAAATGTTGAGCTATCGTTCCAATGATATGGTATATTGACTTTTGATCTCTATCTAGGAACTAATATATATCTTTACGCAAATTCGTGACAGTGTGACATGTGACAGCAGCCCAGCAGGCATTTTTTCAAATCCTGCCAATTGAAGTAAGATCTATATTATATTATTAATGATATATTATATACAGACTCCAATCTACATTTTTACTTTTTTATTATGTACTCCAATGTGAATTAGTCAGCCTCTCCGGTTCCTTGGAATATTTTTTACTTTTTATTTTTTGTCTACACTATTTTAATGTTGGCATACATTTTAGTTGTGATTTATACATTATCCATGAATTCATACAGTTACTTATGTTGTAAAGTTCATATTTCTAAGTATGTTGTTCTTTGATTACTTTTTTATATTTATACATGTATTGTATTTTATGATTTGATAAGTACATTTATACATGTTTTATTATTATTCATGTTGGTAGTGTTCACACTTATACATGTATTTTTTTATGATTTGAGTATGTACACCTATACATGTTTTTATGATTTTAATTTTTATGCCCTCTCACAATATTAACAACTGAAATGTTGAAAAAAGGTTTTAATAATAAGTGGCTATTATGACCTCATATAGGCATTATTGACGGAGCCTTCATTTGAATGAGTGTGCTGCATAGCAAGTAGTATATCTCGCACTACCACTCAATGTATAATCATAGGTCATTAAACACCTTTTTTTCGTTTTTTATGTGTGCTTATTCACCTTAATAAAAACATAAATTCTTCCATGTGCTTATTCATCCTAATAGAAGCGTAAATTCTTCCTTAATTCTTATTTTTGCTTATTCATCCTAATAGAAGCGTAAATTCTTCCTTAATTCTTATTTTTCATGATAAATGTTACTTAGCTTTTTCAAGCGATATCAATTGAAGAAACTGTACGACTCTGTGCCATGAGGATTGTCATGCCCGACACGGTCCGTGTTTCGGTCTTCACCTTCTTCATAGGGCTATTCTACAAAACATATCTATAAGTTAGTGAACTTCAAGAAACTTGATACAAAAGATTTTACCTTATTCACAGCGGTACTAACGATATTTGTTGCTCAATGGTATTCTCCATGCTCTGATAATCAGTCTCTTCAAACCGGAAGTGGTGTAACTAGACGCCATTTTTAAAGGGAACATAACCAATAGGTGAATATTACGTCAGGGAATCACAGCCACGTATGTCAGCTGTGAATGTTGATGTTAAATTAAAGAATACCAGTCAATCTCAGCGTTTAGACCCTCAGGAGCAACACATGCTAATTTATAGATCCATCGTTGTTCGTGCAGATTCAATAATGATTGTGAGTCACCCCCCCTACTCGTCAACAAAATTTTCTCAATGATCCTCCACTTTAGATCTGCAAAGGTATGATTATGTTCGACGCAATGTGCAACGATAGGGGCCTGTAGTTTTTTTGTGGCTACACAACTACGATGTTCGATCAATCTCGTACGAATAGCTCTCTTTGTTCTGCCCACGTAATATTTGTTGCAAGGGCAGATAATTAGATAGACTACGTGTGTTGAAGTACAATCAGTGTTTGTTTTTGCATAATAAACATTACCCTTATTATCTGTCCAAGTTGGTCCGCTGATGGTTTGTGCGCATAAGGAACAATTCGTGCAAGGAGTGTGTTCGCCAGAATGGGAATCAAAACAGGCAGTGTCTGAACGTAAGAAAGAGTGCGTCAGTAAATCTCTCAAATTTTTTCCCCGACTGTATGTGATCATAGGCAGTTCTTTGAAAACTGAATGAAATTGTAAAATATGCCAATATTTACGAATAATGGCCGCAATCAAAGTAGCCTTTGTTGAATATTTCAATGTGCATACAAGATACGGCTCATGGGTGATGTCATCTCTTTCCAAAAGTAACCATATACGTTGAGCATTGTAACCTCTTTTAAACGCTGCTCTAATTGTCTTAGATGGATAACCCCTATGCAACAGTCGTGTTGCTAATGCTTGTGCCTGTGTGTTATATTCCTCTATATTACAACATATCCGTCGTAACCTCAAAAACTGACCAATTGGTAAATTATTTTTTAATCGATATGGGTGAAAACTAGAAAAATGAAGAAGAACATTTTTATCTGTGGATTTTTTGAACAAAGTGGTAACAAATTGATTATCCGTTTTTTGTATAGAGATATCTAAAAAATGAATCTTAGATCTACTATACTGCATCGGGAAGTGGAGGTTTGGATCCAAATTATTTATCCATGTCAGAAAATGTACAAGTTCTGATTCTTCACCATGCCACAAGAAAAAGATATCATCTATATATCGACACCAGTTTGTGATGTTAGTAAACATGGCCGTGTGATATAATAGTGTCTCCTCAAAATTTTCCATATACAGGTTGGCCAAATATATATAGAGGAATATAGAGGAATATAACACACAGGCACAAGCATTAGCAACATGACTGTTGCATAGGGGTTATCCATCTAAGACAATTAGAGCAGCGTTTAAAAGAGGTTACAATGCTCAACATATATGGTTACTTTTGGAAAGAGATGACGTCACCCATGAGCTGTATCTTGTATGCACATTGAAATATTCAACAAAGGCTACTTTGATTGCGGCCATTATTCGTAAATATTGGCATATTTTACAATTTCATTCAGTTTTCAAAGAACTGCCTATGATCACATACAGTCGGGGAAAAAATTTGAGAGATTTACTGACGCACTCTTTCTTACGTTCAGACACTGCCTGTTTTGATTCCCATTCTGGCGAACACACTCCTTGCACGAATTGCTCCTTATGCGCAAAAACCATCAGCGGACCAACTTGGACAGATAATAAGGGTAATGTTTATTATGCAAAAACAAACACTGATTGTACTTCAACACACGTAGTCTATCTAATTATCTGCCCTTGCAACAAATATTACGTGGGCAGAACAAAGAGAGCTATTCGTACGAGATTGATCGAACATCGTAGTTGTGTAGCCACAAAAAAAACTACAGGCCCCTATCGTTGCACATTGCGTCGAACATAATCATACCTTTGCAGATCTAAAGTGGAGGATCATTGAGAAAATTTTGTTGACGAGTAGGGGGGGTGACTCACAATCATTATTGAATCTGCATGAACAACGATGGATCTATAAATTAGCATGTGTTGCTCCTGAGGGTCTAAACGCTGAGATTGACTGGTATTCTTTAATTTAACATCAACATTCACAGCTGACATACGTGGCTGTGATTCCCTGACGTAATATTCACCTATTGGTTATGTTCCCTTTAAAAATGGCGTCTAGTTACACCACTTCCGGTTTGAAGAGACTGATTATCAGAGCATGGAGAATACCATTGAGCAACAAATATCGTTAGTACCGCTGTGAATAAGGTAAAATATTTTGTATCAAGTTTCTTGAAGTTCACTAACTTATAGATATGTTTTGTAGAATAGCCCTATGAAGAAGGTGAAGACCGAAACACGGACCGTGTCGGGCATGACAATCCTCATGGCACAGAGTCGTACAGTTTCTTCAATTGATATCGCTTGAAAAAGCTAAGTAACATTTATCATGAAAAATAAGAATTAAGGAAGAATTTATGCTTCTATTAGGATGAATAAGCAAAAATAAGAATTAAGGAAGAATTTACGCTTCTATTAGGATGAATAAGCACATGGAAGAATTTATGTTTTTATTAAGGTGAATAAGCACACATAAAAAACAAAAAAAAGGTGTTTAATGACCTATGATTACACATTGAGTGGTAGTGCGAGATATACTACTTGCTATGCAGCACACTCATTCAAATGAAGGCTCCGTCAATAATGCCTATATGAGGTCATAATAGCCACTTATTATTAAAACCTTTTTTCAACATTTCAGTTGTTAATATTGTGAGAAGGAATAGAGGTGATTTTTGGTCCCCCTTTTTTGATGAGTTGGTCACTGACTGAACCCTCCAAAGAAAAGATAGAGAATTTTTTGTCATCTTTAATTTTTATGCGCCATTTTGTAATTTTGATATTTATTGATATATTGTTTTGTTGTAGTTGCCCCTGAGGCAGCTCTACGAGCGAAACTCGGCCAGAGTCGGGCACTTAATAAAGGGCTTCGTGTGATCATCCGATTCCTATTGTTTTCACTCTAATGCAAATTTTAACTACACCTTTTTCATTTGTGTAGAGCTATGTGATAGGGCTTTATTGTGATGTTTTAAGCTCCTGGAGAGCCAGCCTAGCTGTCAGGGCCCTTCTACAACCATGGGAGGGGGGGGGGGGTGAGAGAGAGAGAGAGAGAGAGCACACCTAGCCATTAGGGATGTGAATCGTTTTTTGACGATTTAAAACAATCGTCAGATATATTTTAAATCGTCAAAAATCGTTAGAGCCGTGATACAATAAAAATACCCCCGATTTATCGTCAAAAAATCATAAATTGGGGGAGGGCGGGAAAACTGGCACACCAAAACAACCCTAAAACCCACTCCGACCCTTTAAAACAAATCCCCCACCCTCCCGAACCCCCCCAAAATGTTTTAAATTACCTGGGATCCAGTGGGGGGGTCCCGGCGCGATCTCCCACGATCCGGGGTCCGGGAATGATTTCCTGCACTCGTGACGTCGGGTGTCAGGAACCAAAATGGCGCCGGTGCTACCTTTGCCCTGTCATATGGTAAGGGCAAAGGGCCACCGGCACCATTTCTATTAACGCAGCCGTGGCCCGAGAGCAGGAGATCGCGGGAGATCGCGCCAGGACCCCCCCACCCCACTGGACCCCAGGTAATTTAAAACATTTTGGGGGGTTCGGGAGGGTGGGTGATTTGTTTTAAAGGGTCGAGGTGGGTTTTAGGGTTGTTTTGGTGTGCCGGTTTTCCCGCCCTCCCCTGATTTACAATTTTTAACGATTTTTAAAAACAAACAAACATGATGATCAGATTTCCCTCCCCCCCAGCCAAAATCGATCGTTAAGACGATCGATCACACGATTCACATCCCTACTAGCCATAATGCCCTCATCCTAAGTAGTTATTTAAATCTATTTAGGAGGCCCACCTAGTAATTCGAGGTGAGGTTTAGGCGCCGATAGCCTTTGCCCATACTATGTCACAGGGGCTACCGGTGCCATTGGTCAGCCTCTGTCAAATGGTAGGAGCACAAGATGGCGCCGATGACCATGTGATGGGGCTGATCAATGGCACCGGTAGCCCCTGTGACAAAGGCTATCGGCGCCATGATGAAACCGGCACCGAGGGTGTGAGAGTGCAGGGGATGGTTCCCAGACTCCCTGCTGGACCACCAGGGAGTTTTGGTAAGTTTTGGGGGGGTCAGGAGGGTGGGGGGTTGTAGTTAATTTTAATTTTAGCTGGGACACGATTAGAAATCACCGTATTAATGCATCAGGGCGCCATACGGCCGAATGCAACGTATCTGCTCCCCGACGAATCCGAATCACGAATGCAACGTATGGCGTCCCTCTGCACATCCCTACCCCCTAATGCAATAGGGGGATTAGCGCCTATTTAACGCGCGTCTGACGTGGAGTGAATGAGTTAGTGCTCATCACATGCAAATGGGGAAGAAGTCCATTACCTGCTATTAATTAAGTTCTTAATAATAACCACTGCTATTACTAGCAACAGTAGCATGGAATAGACTTAGTTTTTGGGCACTTGCCAGGTTCTTATGGCCTGGATTGGCCACTGTTGGAAACAGGATGCTGGGCTTGATGGACTCTTGGTCTGACCCAGTATGCATTGTTCTTATGTTCTTATGTTCTTATGTTCTTTCACTTCCCCAGGCGCAAACGTAAAGGTGGGGGTCTTTTAAAAATCAGTATAAAAAAGTACTAAAACATATACCCTACAAAGTAGAGATTACCCCCTCATATGAGGTGGCAGTATTAAAATAAAAAATAACAAGAAGACATTACTGTTCTGCTCACCAGTTTATCAATGTATATACCTCATCATATTAATTAAATATCTTTATTTCATAAATTCTATGTTCACAATATTTTCACTGTATTCAAACCACCATACACACCTCATTCACACTAAAAATGTACTAGTCAGGGATGTGAATCGTGTCCTTGATCGTCTTAACGATCAATTTCGGCTGGGAGGGGGAGGGAATCGTATTGTTGCCATTTGGGGGGGTAAAATATCGTGAAAAATCGTTAAAAATCGTTAAAAATCGAAAAATCGAAAAATCGAAAAACCGGCACATTAAAACCCCCTAAAACCCACCCCCGACCCTTTAAATTAAATCCCCCACCGTCCCGAACCCCCCCCAAATAACTTAAATAACCTGCGGGTCCAGCGGCGGTCCGGAACGGCAGCGGTCCGGAACGGGCTCCTGCTCCTGAATCTTGTCGTCTTCAGCCGGCGCCATTTTCCAACATGGCGCCGAAAAATGGCGGCGGCCATAGACGAAAAAGATTGGACGGCAGGAGGTCCTTCCGGACCCCCGCTGGACTTTTGGCAAGTCTCGTGGGGGTCAGGAGGCCCCCCACAAGCTGGCCAAAAGTTCCTGGAGGTCCAGCGGGGGTCAGGGAGCGATTTCCCGCCGCGAATCGTTTTCGTACGGAAAATGGCACCGGCAGGAGATCGACTGCAGGAGGTCGTTCAGCGAGGGTTCCGGCGCCTCGGGAAATCGCTCCCTGACCCCCGCTGGACCTCCAGGAACTTTTGGCCAGCTTGTGGGGGGCCTCCTGACCCCCACGAGACTTGCCAAAAGTCCAGCGGGGGTCCGGAAGGACCTCCTGCCGTCCAATCTTTTTCGTCTATGGCCGCCGCCATTTTTCGGCGCCATTTTGGAAAATGGCGCCGGCTGAAGACGACAAGATTCAGGAGCAGGAGCCCGTTCCGGACCGCTGCCGTTCCGGACCGCCGCTGGACCCGCAGGTTATTTAAGTTATTGGGGGGGGTTCGGGAGGGTGGGGGATTTAATTTAAAGGGTCGGGGGTGAGTTTTAGGGGGTTTTAGTGTGCCGGCTCACGATTCTAACGATTTATAACGATAAATCGTTAGAATCTGTATTGTATTGTGTTCCATAACGGTTTAAGACAATATTAAAATTATCGGACGATAATTTTAATCGTCCTAAAACGATTCACATCCCTAGTACTAGTACATATAAAAACACCACACTTATTACATACCCCAAATGTGCATATCCCATAAGTCCAAACCTGATTGCTAACTTCTCATTAGCGTTTTTTTCTTTTTTCTTGTTTTCTGTGTTTTCTCTAATCGTTCAGAGCTCAATATCCCATAATCAAAGTTCCAACGATGACTGTCAAATATCTGAATTCATATAATGTTATTACTCCATCAGCCCAGTTCATAGAATGCAGTTTCAACGGGTTCACTCAATTCTAATGGTGGAAGATAAAAGTATTTCAAAAGCCCGACGCCATGGCATTTCGGCGGAGTCCCGCCTGCATCAGAAGCACTTCACAAGAATATTAACAAATTCGACTCCACCACGATAATTTTCCAGAGACACTTTTATACAGGCTATCCTTCAGTGTCTCAAACCCGAGCCTTGCATCCCGTGTATACAAACTACCACCATTTTCATTCTCAGTCCGAACTGTTTAATTCCCGCTGCCGCATTTATCATAAATGCATTCAATATCTTGTGACAGAAACCGCTGCAAATGATTTGCTGCTGGTTCACATTTTTACAATTTTTAAAGCACCATCCGAATCATCCGCTCTTGTCCAACCACACCTTTCTACCGATTGTATCTCAGAAAACAAGAAAAAAGAAAAAAACGCTAATGAGAAGTTAGCAATCAGGTTTGGACTTATGGGATATGCACATTTGGGGTATGTAATAAGTGTGGTGTTTTTATATGTACTAGTACATTTTTAGTGTGAATGAGGTGTGTATGGTGGTTTGAATACAGTGAAAATATTGTGAACATAGAATTTATGAAATAAAGATATTTAATTAATATGATGAGGTATATACATTGATAAACTGGTGAGCAGAACAGTAATGTCTTCTTGTTATTTTTGAAAAATAAGTATTATTGGACAAGGGATTTTCAATTTTGGTACTGTTTGTAGTATTAAAATCAACACAATTAAATATAGGTACAATTTATTGCCCACCCAGAACACTCCATAAAGACTGCTCACTCCTAATTGAAATTTTCACAAAAACATTTCCATCACCTGAATCCACAATAATCATTGGGACTTTAATTTACATGTAGACAGCATACCTAAAAACTCCACAAATGAAATCTTCCTAGATAGTGGAAGCAATGGGCTGGTCGCAGTTTATAACCAACTCCACTCATAAAGCAAGACATATCCCTGACTTAATATTTGCCAAACATGAGAACTGCAAAATTAATTCATTCCGCTGACCAACTAATCTATATAAATAAAAATGTAAATGTTCATTTGTTCAAAATCTTAAATCTCCGAAAGTTCTTCACCGATTGCTTTGAAAATTTGACACCACGTTGCATTCGAATATGCGTGTGTTTTCATATACCTATATTATATAGATGTCACACCTGTGACAAGTAAAAACATGCTTTTTTTGGAAAAACAGCGCCATCTTTTGGACGTACAAGCAACACACGCTATCTACAATATAAATGGGCTCTGACCGACAGCCCACAAATGCTCAGTAGAGAGCAGCTCTACCGCGCATGTGTGGACCATTGAGCTCTGCGCAACATGCTGGGTGTCACAGAGGGGAGGCGTAAAGGGCAGATGAGTCACCACTCTGAGAAATGGCTCAGCCCGTTCCTCCCACTCTGGGGAAGGGGGGAGGGAGTAGGGACTTCCGTACAGTTACACACAGGAGGAGGAAAGGGTAGAAGAGTCGCCGAGCAAGTCCGGCCACCGCCGGGGAAGGGGGGGAGGGAGTTGTGAGAGCTGTAGCAGAGCAAATGCAGTAGAAAGCGGCTGTGAAGAGATCACTAGCAGCTGCAGCCTGCAGCAGCCAAAGCGCAAAGAGCTGAACAGAGAGCAGCTCACCCTCCTCCCCCGCCCCCTGAGTCCTGCAGATAAGGAGTAGACAAGTAAATATCCCACAACTGTGGGGGTGGGGTAGGGGGAAGGCAGTGCTGTCAACCTGCCCATGGGTCTCAACCACTATGGGAAGAGTTTACATGGGCATCACTCCACCCCCACTCCCAGCAAAGCACCGTGACGAAAGTGAAAGCCAGAGCCCTGTTCCCTCCTCCCTCTCAAGCCGCCGATCAGATTTCTTATAGGCACAGTTCTCCCAGAAAGTAAGCAAAGTAAGCTAGGCAACGTGTCCCAAATGTGTTGCAGTGCCTGCCACCTGCCCTTTGCGAGGGGGGGGGATGGAGTGTTTTTCTCACTCTCCCAGACACAACTGGCGTGGGAACTTTGCAAGCTCTTGCGAGTGCAGAGCAAAGACTTACGTGGGGAGGGGACAAACATCCCGCCCATTTAAGTGTGTGAGAGAGAAGAGTTTTAATGTGCACTGAAGGCGAGTGTGAGTGCCAGAGAGAGAGGGAGACTACGTGAGGGATTGTGTATGTGTGTGAGAGGAATTGGGCGTGCGTGTGTGAGGGACAGAGGGAGAGTGTATGTGCAAGAGAGAGAGAGAGAGGAAGCCTATGTAGGGGCTGTATGAGAGAGAGATTCTCTACCCCCTCCCCCTCCAGCTCTCCACTTATAGGTTACAGTGGAAGGGGTTCAGTGTAGAGGGGAATGGGAGAGCAAAGGAGTTGAGGCCTGTAAGGATAGAGTGAAAGGGGTCTGAGCCTGTCCCTCTGCCACCGGGGAAGGGGGGAGGGAGTTGGGAATGCAGGACCATTACGCCTCACGAGATCCCCCTCGGCCACCGCTGTAGCTCCTACCACCGCTGCCACCTCTGGCCCTTTATGGTGCTGGGGTGGGGGGGAGCGGAGCATAGCAAAGATGTAGGAGGAGAGGGGACAAAAATCTCGCCCATTTTAACGGGCTTAATGGCTTGTACTAAATATTTTAGGATTCCATTTCAACGTTACCGATTGCATTGTTAAATTGAATTTTCATAGATTTTGATTTATTTTCGTTTTGATTTAATTATTTCATGTGACATTGTGTTGGAATTGAGCTGTGCCGTTTACCATACCGTTCATTTAGTGAGTATAGTTTATGTTTTTTCTTTTTTCATTCTTTTTCATTTCTAGAATTATGCGGTTTACATCTAGACATGGATTGCTTCTCACATGGACAATTATATGTTGCGTGTTCTAGAGTCGGCAAACCAGACAATCTCTATATCTGCACAGACAATGGAACAACAAAAAATATTGTATACCCACAAGCATTGTGAAATTCAACATATTCGAAACATGCACTTTCTCTTTTCTTTTTTCCCATTTAACCAGACTGAGCCACAGCAACGCGTGGCGGGGTACAGCTAGTAAAAACATAAATTTCCCAACTCAGCGTACAGAAAACAATTTCACATATTAATCAATCATTCACATACAGGAAAAAGATAGAACCAAAATTACTTGAAGACTATTAAAAATAAGATAACTGATCTTAAATATGATAATGCTTCCTCAGCCTTTGATTCCTGGGATAAAATCATCAATGAGATATTAGATACCCTATGCCCAGTCCAGGAAAAAACTTTCCAAACTGAACACAACACCTCTAAAATTAAGAAACCTTGGTATAATGAAGAGCTAAGACACCACCAAACAAACCCTGAGAAAATCTGAAAAGCTATGTGGAAATGCCAATCTACAAAATCCTTAGGAAAATACAAATCTCTTATTAACAAAATATTGTGAACAAATCAATAAAGCAATAAAAGATTATTACGCTAAACAGATTTATGGTGTAATATTCAATTCCATAACTACTATTTGAAACAGTCAAAAATCTAATCAAGGACCCATCTACATCCATAACAAATAACCACAACTTTACAAAGAACTCCTGCAATGAACATGCCACATCATTGCTAGACAAAATCAATAGGTTAGAAACACAATTCTCCACCTGCTTACCAGCATAAGAACAGGAAGAAAAACATGAGCAAACAAAATGGCATTGGGCAGCCCTTGGCTCCTATCAAATGATAGGGGCTGCCCAATGGCGCCGGTAGTCCCTGTCACAAGATAGGGGCAAAGGGAGGCCAGTGCCATTTTGACTAATGGCAGCCACTTGCTTGGGAGTGGGATGTCACTCCCGGGCCTTCCGGATTTACACGCACAGGGCACTCGCGCGCCGGCGCAACTATTGTCTTTATTTCATATTTCATTGAAAATGAATGCCCACCCCTAGTAGATTCTCACTCATTCCTTCCATTTGCTAAAACACTCATCTGAGCTTAAAGATGGAGATGAATTTCAGTTGTTTACTTTCATACAGGCCCATACAGTAAAGTGCGCGGGAGAGCCGGTGTTCCGAGGCGAGCGCCCGCTCTCCCAATGCGCGCCCAGGCACCTCTCCTGGGCGCGCGTGTCCCTAGCGCCTCCTTATTGGCGGAAGCGGTGGCTGTCAGTAGGTCTGACAGCCGACGCTTAATTTTACCGGCGTCGGTTGTCGAACCCGCTGACAGCCATGGGTTCGGAAAATGGATGCCGGCAAAACTGAGCGCCTATTTCCAACCCACGGGCCACGGGCAGATTTCTTTTTTTTTTTTTTAAGATTTTTATTTTTTTTATTTTTGGAGCCTCCGACTTAATATCGCTATGATATTAAGTTGGAAGGTGTACAGAAAAGCAGTTTTTTCTGCTTTTCTGTACACTTGCCTGGTGCCATCTGAAATTAACTCCTGCCAATTTCTGAAAATATTGCGGGTGACTACCTAATAGGCTCATTAACATGCATTTGCATGTGATGAGTGCTATTAGCTCGGGAGGGGGGGGAGGGGGCGCACATTTTCCACATGCTATTACCCCTTACTCTATAAGGGGTAATAATAGCGTGTCAAAAACACACGTCCAAATGAGGGCTAACAGTGCGCTCGGCCGAGCGCACCGTTCTGTATTGGCCTGATGCTTTTTGAACACTGGAATATCTTGGTGCTGTTAAGTATGATGAAGGCCTATAATAGTAGTTCTAGACATAATCTATTTCAATAAGGACCATACCATCTTGAGTTCTTGGAAAGTATAATTTCGGCATACACTGATTCTTATATAGACTCCTTGAGCATGAAAATGTTTTCTTAGCTTTATATCCAACTATTGCAGATCTTTATCAGGCCAGTCAACTTTCCAAAAATATAGGAGAGTGCAGGAACTGAAAGTTGATTGATAGCTTGCATCTTATTTCATGTTGTTATAGCACATTTCTGAAGTATTCTTTATTGGTCTTTTCTCTCAGCAGCATTTGCACCTTCTTCCACCCCTAGAAATGTGTATACTCCTTCCTGCTCAAGATTTTATATGCTCCAGTCCTCAATCAGAGAAATATGTTCCATTTTGCTTAATTTTCCTTTATAGAAATTTGCCTTAACACAAATTATCCAGGCCAAACATCATTCTGATATCATATGAGAAACTCATCCTTACTCTGAGCTGTTTTGCTAAATGACAATCATGGGAGCTGGAAAACTTCAAGTCAGCAAAGAAAAATCTTCAGAAAATTATCCCCTTACTGTGCATACTAAATATAGCAGTATTAGTAAAGCCCTAGGGTATTGTCTCCAAATGGGTTAATTTAGCACTTACCTTGTCAGGAATGAACCTCACGCGTGAGCCAGGGTATACTGAATATGATTTCACTCTCTCAAGTTCACTGCTAATGCCCTTCTGAATTCTTGCATTGTGCTAAAGAGAGCTTCCTTCTGGAGTTTTTAGAATGTTTTATGTACAGGCAACATGTCTAGACCCAGCTGGTATCTTTTACCATATGTGCGTTTGTTAATAGGTAAAGTGCCTGCATATGAAAATAGCATGGTAGTAATCCCAAATAGTCATTACCATTCCTATTTTTCTAGCCCAAGGTAGCTGTTATGTGATATTTTTTTAGGACATTTTGATCTTCTTTTTGACTTCTGGATATTGATTTTTGTACAGTCCAGAAAAATCTAGACTTTTGGCAACCCTGCTGTCAAGAACAATATAAAGAAATATTGAAATAGCAACAAATCTTTGTGTTGGACATGCTAGTAAGGGCAGGTCGTTTCTGTTTCCTTATTAACTCCTGGCAAGCTTGGATCCTCATTATAGCACGATGAATAAGTATCTGTCTCTGGCTCATTACATTTAAAGCACAGGCCTTTCCACAACACATTAACTTATAATATTGGCAGGGGCACCATTATGCCTTTTCTGTCCACTTTGCAACTTCCACTTTAGAAATGTTTCCTGGTGTCTCTCCTAGTGCCGCTCTGCTTTTAGAAAAAAATCTGCAGCTTGTAGACCCACCATGCAGGTAAACAATAAGCAAAAATATGTGGGTGCTTCCAACCTAGACTGGAAGAACAACTTCTAAAGCACATTTACCACAAAATTCAATTACTGGGCCAAACATCCTTCTCTGAGCATTCTCTTCATTTTTTTCAGAATATTCTATTTTCAATGCTAATATCTCTACAAGTTAAGTAAACATCTAAACGGAACAAGGTAATTTTAATGGCATTTTAATTGATAACTGAATGTTTATAAAAAGTCAACAATGTTATTTTAATGATAAGTTAATATTGACTTATTACGTGAGGATAAATAAAAGACCAAGTAGTAAAATTAAAGAGCAGGACATCCAAAATAGGAAGTTATAGCCAACAAATGTTTGCAGGTTACTAACTTGACTTTGCAGCAATATCTAGAGGCACTAAATACTGAACTGCCTTTTCTCTACTTTCACCTTGAAGCCAATAATGACGGTCGGTTGGTAATGCTAGTTCAATAAAGCTGTTGCTAACATTGTAATACAAGCTTAGTAATCAATTCTTCAGTTGGTTTGGAAGGATTGCATCCTATAAAAATGGACAGTAATTACCTAGTTAGCTTTCATGAATGGAGCAAAGAGTGAATAGAATCAGAATTAAATATTGGGAAAAATCCTGAATTCAAGGGATACCTGCTCACTCAGCATTTATCAAGAAGATCTGTAAAGCACTTGGGGCCAGATTCATTAAGGCTTTTCTCCCATTTTGTGACTATGGGAAAAACCCTTAGTGATTCAGGTACTTGGATTGCAATCAAGACTTTCTGATACTGCCATGTTATTATATATTACATACTGGTTCACTAAGGGCCAGATTTTCAAAGGTTACGTGCACTGGGCCTATTTTAAAAAGGCCCAGCGATGCGCGTGAAGCCCCGGGTTGCGTGTAAGTCCTAAAGGGGTGGTCTGGGGGCGAGGTGGGGTGGTCGAGGAGCAGGGCAGGGGCGAGGCCAGAGGCCTCCAACAGAGCGGCCATTGCCGCTCTGTTGGAGGCTTGTGTGCTGGCAGGCTCCTGGCAGGCGCAAAAGATAGGATAAACATTTTTGGGGGGTTAGAGCAGGGCTAGGAGGGGAAAGGTTAGGGGAAGGGGTGGGAAGGTTAGATTGGGGGAAGGGAAGGGAGGAAGACAGAGTGGCTCAGTGCGGACAAGGTGCACAATTGTGCACCCCATTGCGCGCGCCGACCCCCTATTTTATAACATGTGTGCACCTGCGCGTGCATGTTAGAAAATCACGAGAACATGTGCGCTCACAAGTTTTTAAAATCTACCCCTAAAGGTGAACTTTCAAAGGAGTTGTGCATGTAAACGTAACATATTACAATTTATACAGGTAAAACCTAAGGAAAATTCAATGGCATATATTGTAGCAATTTTCAGAAGCCCACTTCCATATGTAAAGGGATAGATTTTACAAATCTATGCGCATGCGTACTTTTGTTCGCGCACCAGGTGCAAACAAAAGTACGCGGGATTTTATAAGATACGCGTGTAGCCGCGCGTATCTTATAAAATCCGGGGTCGGTGCGCGCAAGGGGGCGCACATTTGTGAACCTTGCGCGCGCCGAGCCCTGCTCGCGCTGCCCGTTCCCTCCAAGGCCGCTCTGAAATCAGAGCGGCCTCGGAGGGAACTTTCCATTCACCCCGCACACCTTCCCCTCCCTTCCCCTACCTAACCCACCCCCCCGGCCCTATCTAAACCCCCTCCCTACCTTTATCTTAAAAGTAACTACTGCCTCCGAGGAGTAGTAACTTACGTGCGCCAGCGCGGCAGGGCCCGACACAGGCTGCTGTGTCGGGGCACTCGGCCATGCCCTCGGACCACCCACACGCCCCCGAACATGCCCCTGATCCTAAACCACGCCCCCTGGCCTCGCCCCCGACCGCCCCTTTTTGCAAGCCCTGGAACTTACGCGCGTCCCGGGGCTTGCGCGCGCCGCCGAGCCTATGCAAAATAGGCTCGGCGTGTGTAGGGGGGATTTAAAAGGGTTACGCGCATACCTTATGCATGTAACCCTTTTAAAATCTGGCCCAAAGTGCATTTACTTGAGTAAAAGCCAGTTTTAACCATGTAAATACTTTTGAAAATCAGGCATAAATTTAGGCTCCAATTTACTAAGCTTTTTTTCTAATGACCTAGAATAGTCATTTACTTTGTAAATCAGGCCTTAATGTACTATTAGCAAAGATAATGCTATGTGGCTTGCAAATTTGCTAAAATAATATGTTGGTACATTTTTTAAATCTGCAAAGTAAAGTTTGTCATGCATACTGATATTAAATGGTAATATCAGCCGCAGACCAAACTATTTTCCATCTGTATGCTATTTTGAGCATATGCAGTGCTCCTTTTCTTCCAGCTCCTCCTGTTCTCTCCAAAATTATTTTGTAAAGGAGGCAAGTACTAGGGATGTGCATTCGTTTCCTACGTTTCCTATACAAGCATGTAATATGAAACGTATGAAACATATGAAACGAATGCACATCTAATTGGAATATAATGGGAAACGTAGGAAACGAATTAAACGAATTAAACAAATGCACATCCCTAGCAAGTACCTGCTCTTGCTCTCACTGCTGCATGAAATGAGTGCATCTGGATCCTGGCCCTGACTGGGGCATGCATTGAACAGCAGAACTGACTCTTTGTACAATTCCCTTAAGCTGTAAACTAAAAATGCTGCTTTATGGGGGGTTAGGGGAGTGCTAGTGAGCTCTCATGTAAGAGGACCCAAATTCTTGGCGATTATCGTGGCTGGAAATAAAACTACAATTTTTCATCTTTCTGTTTACAACTATAGGCCTAGATTCATCAACCTATTGCATGTGATAGGAAGAGGGGTGTGTTTTATGGTAATAGCTTATTTATCTCAAAATGTGCTATCGTAGCGCTTCGCATAGGTATTACTGCAGAGGGCAATAACTTTTTACACTTTGCAGAATGTGCCACAACTGCTGTAATTCCTACCTATAATCACTGGGGGGGGGGGGGGGGGGGGGGGGGAGAGAGACAGCCTAGCCCTAATGCACTCATACTAGGTTGGTATTTATTAGAGATGAGCTTTGTTTTTCTGGCTAGGGTCGGGTTTCAGTTCGGGTGGTTCATGGGAAAACTCGTTTTCCCACGGATCGTTTTCCGGAAAAACTGAAGCTGGAACCCAAACACAAAACCGGAAAAACGAATTTAAAAAAAAATCAGAAAAAAAACCATCCCAACCCTTCAATTGTACTTTCTTACACCCCCCCCCCCCCCACACACACACACACACACCACCACCACCATCTCGATCCCTCCCCAAGACTTACAAAAAGCCATGGTAGTCCAGCAGGGTCCCGCGAGCGATGTCTCCCTCCGTGCTGTCGGGCCTGCTACGAATCAAAATGGTGCCAATGGCCCTTTGCCCTTATGATGTCACAGGGGCTAACGGTGCCATTGGTCAGCCCCTGTCACATGGTAGGAGCACAAGATGGCGTTGGATGTCCATTCCTCCTACCATGTGACAAGGGCTGACCAATAGCACCGGTATTCCCTGTGACATTGTAAGGGCAAAGGGCCCTCGGCGCCATTTTGATTCGTAGCAGGCCCGAAAGCCCGATGGCACAGAGGAAGAGATCACTTGCGGGACCCCACTGGACCACCAGGGCTTTTAGTAAGTCTTGGGGAGGGATCGGGATGGTGGGGGTGGGGTGGGGTTTGTAATAAAGTAAATGTGAAGGGTTGGAGTGGGTTTTTGTTTTTTTTTTAAATAAATGTACCCCTCCCCCCCCGCACTAACCTGAAAAACGAATTTTCCCCGAAGTTTGGGGAAAATCTGTTTCATGGTTCAGGTCCCCCGAATCACTACAAATTAGGCAAGTTCATCGAAATTGCCTAATTCATGATAAACAAATGCACATCTCTAGTATTTATACCTCTGTATGAAGCCCACCTACTTTCTCAAGGTGAAGTTTAGGTATTAGTGTATGGGTTAGGGGCCACTTTGACATTCAGAATGATACGTACGAACAGAACAGTGCACTCTTGTGATGA
This sequence comes from Rhinatrema bivittatum, assembly GCF_901001135.1. Classification (NCBI taxonomy): domain Eukaryota; kingdom Metazoa; phylum Chordata; class Amphibia; order Gymnophiona; family Rhinatrematidae; genus Rhinatrema; species Rhinatrema bivittatum. The sequence goes on along the minus strand of NC_042615.1, from coordinate 799,103,934 downwards.
TTTGATGTTCTTCGGAGTGAGAAAACTCACCCAAAGATGAGATTTGTACAATGTTCTCTCAACCTAGCTTGATGGACTCTCTACCTGGGTAACATCAAGCTAGGTTGAGAGAACATTGCACAAATTTCATCTCTGGGTGAGTTTTCTCACTCTGAAGGTCATCAAATCTTCACAAGAGAACACTGTTCTGTTCGTATGTCTCACTCTAAATGTCAAAGTGGCCCCTAACCCCTACACTCCTACCTAAACCTCACCTCAAGTAACTATGTGGGCCTCATATAGAGGTATAAATACCTACCTAGTAGGTGAGTACATTATGGCTAGGCTCTCTCTCTCTCTCCCCTATATATATAGGTAGCTTAAAAGACTAAAAATGCTATGAGAGAAAATATTGCACAGCTTATATCCTGCCCCAAACTCCACCCTTTTTCTAAATTTGCATAGCACCATGCGTTATGGTGTTTTTCACATGCGAAAAGCCCATAACTCAGCTTGGAAAATAACCCCCATCAGATCATTCCTAAATATTATGGCAGATAGAAAATCCAGCAAAACGGAGGCATCATTTCCAACAGCACAAGGAATAAACCGGTCAATTTTTATTAAAGCCCTATGTGACATGTATCGAAGCAGGGAGATTCGTGTGTGACTCGGTGCGGTGTGCTCCATGCGGATTTTAAAACCCACACAAGTATGCACATTTCTCCCAGTACACATACAAAAATAATTTTCTCCCAAAGGGGTGGGGCACGGGCAGGTTGGAACCACACAATGAAGTCTGTGCATAAGTCTTTAAGGGTACAGGCGCACCAGGATCCCCTACCGTGTAACTTTACTTCTACTATGGATGGTGTGTAAGTTGTAAAAAAAGAAAAATATGATAGTCGGCGGGGATTGTAGGAATCGGGCCTAATAGTGTAAAAGGGAAGCTAGTTAGCTAGGGGTTAGGGTGAACTGGAAAAATAGGGGCGGATTTTAAAAAGCATTTACATGCGTAAATCTGGGTTTTACGCATGTAAATGCACTTTACTCGAGTAAGTGGGCTTTTGAAAATTGCTACAGTACATGCCATTGAATCGTCCATAGGATTTATTCGCATAAGGCACTTTACGTGAGTAAATGGCTTTTGAAAATTGCTACAATAGTAGTTACATTTATGCGTGTAACTCCTTTGAAAATTACCCCCATAGGCTCTAGTGTCAGCGCACATATCTAGCAAAATCCCCCCCCACTTACACAAGCAAGGTGATATTTGCATGCTCATGCACACGTCAATATGAAATCATGCGCACTTGTGCGCACGAATAGTCAATTTTAAAACATGTTCGTGTATACAGGCAAATATGCATATATGTTTTAAAACTGCCTCATCCATGTGTGGGCTGGCAAACGTGTACAAGTGGATCTTAAAATCTCTCTCAAAGAAGACAAAACAGGAACCACCATCTCCTCAACACTGTCCCCTCTGTTCAAGGGGACAGTGTTCTCTCTGGCTCAAATTACGGAAGAATTAAAATCTATTAAACAATTGTTGAAGGACAGTCAGGAGGCAATCTAAGAGTTTTAAAATACATTTTAGCACAAATGTTCCCAAATGCAAGAATTTCAAAAGAAGCCTGCAGAGCTGGATGCTCATGCACGTGAATGAGAAGAAAAATCAGAGTGTAGAAGAAGTAATGCTAAAGAAAGACAAAGAAGACTTAAGTAACAGGAATAGAAAGAATAACATCAGAGTGCAGGGGATTCAAATAGGACTGGAAAGCACAGACACTGTGAGATTTATGGAAAAGCTTTTGCGTAAGCCACTTGATATACAAACTGACATGCAGTGAGAAGGGTGTATAGTGAAACAGTCACACATAGAGCAATAATCTCCAAAGAAGGTGTACAATCAAACGATAATACTAGTTTATTGTCTCATATCACCGGGAATTTTACTCACAAAGCAGTTTATTCACAAAGCTTTGGTGCAGCAGAAATAGTTTAACAAAAGTACAGTCCCTTGACAATGAGCTGTTTTTCAACAAAATTAAACAAAAGTCATAAAAATGCAATCCTAAAAAGTAATTAAGCATTTAAATAGCATAACATTGAATATCAATAACAATCTATATGCAAAAAAACCAGGATCTATAATACACTCAAAATAATCACCATAAAATTCTAAAAATATATCTGATCCAAAAGCTAGTAAATTTAAAACTCTATAACTCAAAGGGAATACTAAATATAAGTGTACCCTGGTAATGTATGATGGCTATATTCAGAGGAAGACTTGTCCTGCTGAATATTTGTGACAAGTTATCGCTAACTTTAGCCCAATAACTTACCCACTCGCTGACTTAAGAAGTAATTTTCAAAGGAGTTATGCACGTAAATATAACATACAATCATAACAATTTTCGAAATCTCTTTTACCTGTTTTAAAACCCAATTTTAAGCATGTAAATCCTTTAGAAAATTTCCGTTATCTGATTATGGACCACCTTGTGAATGCTCAGATGGCCAAATGGTGCTGTACAGGAGGCTATGAAAGTAAAATAGCCTGTTCCTTAAAAAATGGAAAACAGGCCTTAATGAGCTAAGTAGGAGAGCATAATCACATACTGTATGGCGACCAAGAGAACATTTCTGGAAGAGATAAAAACTAATAATAAAAAAGGAAACACTAGAAGAATGCAGGTGAAGGATGGACTCTTAGATGACTAAAGGATAAAAATGGGTGCTTAGGAATGGTAAGTCCATAGCAGAATAACTAAATGAATCCTTTGCTTTGGTTTTCACTGCAAAGGAAATGAAGATGATACCCACACCAAAATGAATCTATGTAAATAATGTTTCACAGAAACTGAAGCAATCACTGTGAATATGAAAGGGGTGAAAGAACACATTTACATACTAAATAGTTCTGAAGCAACACAGATATCAACTTGTAGGTAGGAACATGGGTCAGAGGACACGTCAGAGGACCAGGGCAGTAACAAAATGAGGTCCTGTGCTGCCCTAATAATGCAGCTGCTTAAGGGACACCTGATGTTGTTGGTCCCAGGCCAGCTGACATCACTTGTTGGCCATGAGCATTTGACCAGGGCTGCTGCAGAGGCAGGGCTGGCGGAAGCACTAGACGAGCTAGGCCTAGGCCTTGGGCGCTGACCATTAAGGGGTGCGAGCCAGGTAGGGCTGCTAGTGGTGGCAGCAAAGAGGACTGGAGATTCATCAGGTTGCAAGCTACTCACAGTCCAGAAAACCGAGAGTTAAACATTGGGGCTGAAACCAGAAGGGGGGGGGGAATGTCGGCACGACTGGGGGAGGGGTGACTGAGGGGGGGGGGGAGCGCAATGTAGAAGGTGCTTAGGACGCCTAATCCACTTGCACGAGCCCTGTGCAGAGGACACCATTTAAATCATCATGCAGGAAGGAGTATGGGGGCAGAAGGAGCACCAGATGACAAGGATGGTAACATCTTGAGCCTCTCTGCTTCCCTGACATCTAACTGCTTCCAGGATCATTGGCACATTCACTGCCAGAAGCATATATTCTAGGGATGTGAATCGTTTTTTGACGATTTAAAACAATCATCAGACATATTTTTAATTGTCAAAAATCTTTAGAGCCGCGATACAATAACAATTCCCCCGATTTATCGTCAAAAAATCGTAAATCGGGGGAGGGGGGAGGGCGGGAAAACCAGCACCCTAAAACCCACCCCGACCCTTTAAAATAAATCCCCCACCCTCCCGAAGCCCCCCAAAATGTTTTAAATTAACTGGGGTCCAGTGGGGGCGTCCCGGCACGATCTCCCGCTCTCGGGCCACGGCTGCGTTAAAAGAAATGGCGCCAGTGGCCCTTTGCCCTTACCTCACTCAGTGAAGGCAAAAGTAGGACCAGCGCCATTTTGACTTTTGCCCTCACTATGTCGACATAGTGAGGGCAAAAGTAGTGCCGGCGCCATTTTGAACATTGGCAATAAGGCCCGCGTGCAGGAGGTCGCTCCCGGACCCCCGCTTCACTTTTGGCAAGTCTTGTGGGGGTCAGGAGGCCCCCCCAAGCTGGTCAAAAGTCCCTGGGGGTCCAGCGGGGGTCCGGGAGCGATCTCCTGCACTCGTGACGTCGGGTGACAAGAACCAAAATGGCGCTGGCACTACCTTTGCCCTGTCATATGGTAAGGGCAAAGGGCCACCGGCGCCATTTTTTTTAACGCAGCCATGGCCCGAGAGCGGGAGATCGTGCCGGGACCCCACCACTGGACCCCAGGTAATTTAAAACATTTTGGGGGGCTTCGGGAGGGTGGGGGATTTATTTTAAAGGGTCGGGGTGGGTTTTAGGGTGCCAGTTTTCCCTCCCTCCCCCAATTTATGATTTTTTACGATTTAAAAAAAACAAAAACCATGACGATCAGATTTCCCTCCCCCCCCCAGCCAAAATCGATCGTTAAGACGATCGATCACCCGATTAACATCCCTAATATATTCTTCTTTAGTAATTATGAATGAATTGAGGGTAGAGTACTTAAAATTAGGCGTATTACAATTTCAAGCCTAACTACATGATCACAGTATATATGTCCTGGACTGAATAACGATGAATACCATATCATGTCAGGAATGCCAGCAGATTTGCAACACAAGGTCTAATAACAATTAGAGATGTGCATTGTTTATTTGTATCGGTTTGGGTTTCGTTTTCTGGACCCTGCAGGAAATTTTGCTTTTCCTGCATTTCAAATTTTTTTTTCGTGTGTCCCGATTTTCGTGTTAGCGTGCACTAAGGGCCTTATTTTCTAAATGGATTGCACGTAATACCAAAATGGGGGCGGAGTCGGCCCCGGAAGAGGAGGAGTCGGGGCGTCACTGGGGCCGACTCCGCGAAGACGCCGTGGACGACGAAAAGGTAAGGCCCTTTTCGCGTCCGAGTTCACGCGCAATAGCTACACCTCCTATGGTGGCGCTATTGGGTGCGAAACCAGCAGCGATCGCATCACGATGGTGCGATGGCTGCCAGCTAGCGCAGGCCCGCTCCCCGTTTCGGTTCCCCACCCCTCATTCCCTAAAGTATCGCAGGCCTGCGATACTTTAGAAAATGAGGCCCTAAGTGATTCAGGTACTTGGATTGCAATCAAAGAGAGAGCAAGCCGATGGCGTCCATGCTGTGGAAGTTGGAGGCATCTTTGGGTGAGTGTAGCCGCTGACGGAGCTGTCCTGTGCCTGGTCAAATGTAGCACATAGAAAAGGTAGGAACAGATTTACTATTGATAATGTCTAGTATAATTTCTTGAGATTCTTGGAGGTGTCTCCATTCTTTTTGAAAATATATTCCTTCTGATTTAGCAGGTGAAGACAAGAAATGGGAAATAACTTTTCACAGGTTACTGTTCAAGAGATGAAAGGGAACCCTCAACTGGAGTCCTGTCTATATAAATCTAACTTTAGTTATTCTTTTTAATAAATATAAATATTAAGTCTTACTTTTACAATATTTTTCTAACCTTCAACCCCTTTTTAAAGTTAATTTGAAATAAGTTTGCAATTTATTATGTATTCATTTTTATTACATGGAAATCTACTTTACAATTGTTATCATCCCCTTCCCCTTCCAACTTCTAAACCAAAAATGTCACCTAAAGAAATCATAGATGTAATAGGAATTCCATCTCTGGGTTCATGGCATCTACACCCCATGTCAGTATTTTTTCTCCCGTCAAAGCTTTTTTTTTACTTTGGTGTACTTTCCTTTTTTGTCAAGAAGAAATTAAAAACCCATCCTTGTTCCATGTCATTTGGCAGGTCAACAGTAGCTTGATTCCATCCAACTCCGTCCATCAAGCCTATAGCTTGTTAACTTTTCCTATGTTTGATTTGTTTGCTTTTAATTTATTTTCGATGTATTTTTTTATTATGAATGTTTTTATCTTGAAAACTGCTTAGACCCACTCCCATTGTATAAGCGGTATATAAAATATTTTAAATAAATACATTTCTGGACTTACATCCTTTCATATGACCTTTTCTGAGTCCCTTGTCAGAATCCCGTTGATTTCCATGCACTCTTCCTGTATAGGGATAGAATACTTACAGTATTTGCCTTTATCTGAAAATTCAAAGAAAAAGGAAATCCTCAGTTGGTAATGTGCCTTCTTCACTCTTAGCCAAGAAATTAGTGGTCTAATGCATTTTTACCTAACTGGAGTGCACTGAGACAGACTGAGTAAGATTTGTATTTTCTCCCTCCCATATTGAAAATGATGTTTTCTAGGGATGTGCATTTATTTTTAATGAATGCCAAAAGTGCAGCAAATGAAGCTAATTTTGGTTTATTCTGAATAGAATGAATGAATCAAAAATAGCTTCCTATGAAAATACCCAAAAATGTTTGGTTATTTTTGTATTTAAAAAATTATAAAAATAATAAAATAAAAAATTGACCTCTGGTGGCCCTGGCTGTACTTCTGAGCTAAAACAGACTCCCTGGGCCTTGACGTTTGGGCCCAGAGAAGAGATCTATATCTGGTAATGAGGCCTAGGCCCGGGACAGGACCCACGCTGAGGCTGAGCACATAATGAGGCCTAGGCCCAGCACCATGGCCTAGGACCAGGCTGTGGCCAGAGCAGAGGCAAAAGCCTAGTGTGGAAACACCAAGGCCTAGGCCTAAAAACAACTATAAAAGTAGTGCTAGTTTGTATATCATCAACAGGTTGCAACCTCCCTCTATCATTAGATGGTAAAACAAGATTTTGACTTCACTATATTGGGGTTAATAATTGGTGAAATAACACCAATAAGTTCAGAGGGGGACTGAGAGAACTGGTTGTGGCTGGGACTGGCAGACACCCCCGACAAAAAAGAAATATCAGAGATGGGATCTCTCGGTATTTGACTCGCCCTTCGGACGAGGAGAGTGTCCATCAGACCCTTCATAGCCCTCACTGCTGGTGTAGAAGTGGTGACTCTGGCTTTCCATTTAATTCCTATCAAATAGGTAAAAAGCCTTTCCAAGAATTTTTACCCAGGGGTGCACCCCTTTGGCACGTGATTTCAACAGAGTACCGGCTAAGGGTGTGCATTCGTTTTGAACTTAAATGGAAAACGCAACTTTTTTTTTTTTTAACTTAAAAAAGTAATGAGGCGTAAACGATCGGATTTCCAACTTATTCAACATAGCTATGTTGAATACGTTGGAAATCGCGATTGTTGATCTAAATAAAAATTTAAACCCCTCACCCTCCTTATTCCCCCCCCCCCAAGACTTACCAAAACTCCCCTGACCCCCCCCCCCAAGCTGGCCAAAAGTGCCTTTTGGGCCCAACGAGGGGTCCGGGAGCGGACCCGAGGGGAATCACGTGACGCCGCGTCACTCCGACGTGACACCGACCTCACGTGCTCCTTGCAAAGGAGTTCAGAAATGGCGTCCTGACCCCGCTGGACCACCAGGGAGTTTTGGTAAGTCTTGGGGGGGGGGGGGATTAAGGCGGGTGAGGGGTTTAAATTTTTATTTGCACATAGGTAGTGTCTTACCAATTTTCTGCACTACCTCTACAGGGTTAGCATACGCATTGGCAACCGGCAGGTTGCTAGTTCCTAGATTATTCTATTCTCCAAGTCTTCTACTTTCTCTCTCAGCTCGGAATTAGGGGCCTCTAGTTCCTGTGTGCAGGAGTGGAGTTCTGCTAGTTGCCTGGATTAATCCTGCATGCACTGTCTCAATTCTTCCGTGTGGCCCCCAAAGTCTGTAAGATCGTGGTGCAGCTCTTCAGTAGTGCCCAGGATTTCCCCCTTCACTGCCACACTATCCCTTTTTATTTCCTGGAACCTCACTCTCATTTCCACTCAGGTAGGAATCTTTTCATCTTCATCCAGCTTAACCTGCCAAGTGGCCATCATCCTCAGAGCACGTGGGGGCCGGTCTCTTGCTGCACAACTCAGGTTGATCTCACCCACCTTGAAATAATGTTTAATTTTCATGGCTTTCTGGCACTTAAAAATGTCTCCTCTGCCCTGGCAGAGCTCCCAGCACCAGCAAAATAGCACATAATGCTGCTTAAATACCGCTTTTATGAGCTTCTATCAGTTCCCCTGATCAGAGCTCACAAGTTACGCTGCCATCTTGTCTTGTGATATCACTTCCTCTTTTTATTTGCATTTTTAAATTTCATTTCATCACTTTACACACAGAAAGTTTTGTTTTTGCCCATAAAATTGATTTTATGCATATAAATACACATTTATGTTTGTAAAAATAGTTACACACGCACAGAAATGAAACAAAATGAATGTGCATCCCCAATTAGTGCCCCAAAGCAAGGTAAGAGAAATTCCAGCATGATCCAGTACTATATTATTACAAATGTTTGTCTTTTTATATATTCGACATTCAATTTTTAGAAGTTTCAAAATCAGTTCAAGGCTGTAAATAATATGTGAAATCAGTAAAGTACAATATCCTCCAAGGATCATGTAATCCTTCTTCCTTTCTTGTAATTGAGGAATTCAGAGAGCAGTATTGTTTCTGGCCTTACAATTTGACTGCCTATCTAAAATGAAATCTAAGGGCTGGTTAACCCCCCCCCCCCCCCCCCATATGTGAACTGGAGAGGGAGGGGAAATGCTGCTGATCTGTTGTGGCTGCATCAGTCTCAAATGGCTCAGAGAGAGATTGAAGCACTTGCTTAGAAAGTGTGCATGGCATGCAAATTCTGGATAATCTGGGGGTTTCCAGATAATAGATCATGGCCTGGAGACCACCACGTTTTCTGGGTAACATGAGTTTCTGGTTCAAAGGTCTTCAGATAAACAGAGATCTAGCATATTTCCAAAAGAAAATACTCTCCAGCAGGACGAGGTATTTTTTGTCCAGAGTGATTAATTCACATCTACCTTTTCTGCCCTTAATTTCAACCAGGGGTAATAAAATAGAGGCGACATATGCCAAGCATACACTGTATCACTTGAGGAATATGCTATTTCTCTGAATTTTTTTTTCCCCTTTTATTCTTTGAATAAAAAAATGAAATTACCTTGCTCATTCACACATAAACCTATTTGGTAGCAGATATGGATTTGGTATTGATAAAAATAAATGGTCTTTCCTGTCACATCCAAGATGCTGCAGAGTAAAGCAGGTTTGATGCTCTCCCATGGTCTACTGAACTCAATCTGGAAACGCTGCCTGCACTGATGCCTTTTTGGATCCATAGTTTAGGCTTGTTCAGCAACAGTTAAAGATACTATCTGTCTGAGATTGCTATCATAGCTAGCAATGCAGACAAAGGTGGGAGAGTGAAACTTATAGCACTTTAGTATTTATTCTGAAGGCTGATTTGAAAGGGATTTTCAGGAAAAGAGTTGCTTATTGAAGAGGCTTGTCCTTGTTGAACATTGGCCTCCTTACAATGGCTAAAAGCAGGCCTGCATACTTTTACTTTCAACTGAACTAAAAAGAGGCATCACGGGGGTCTGTGTTTTTTCGAAGGAGGACATCACCATGCATCATTTGATTTATCCCTAATCAACTAGCCACAGAAATAGAATTACAAAGTAGATGGGTACTTTGAATATGTGAATATGCATAACTTCTAGGCAATTTTCAAAGGGAATCTTTCTCTCTCTCTATACTGTTCTGTCTTGGTTGATTCATTACTTTGCTTCATTTCCTCCTAATCTTTCTTACAACTACCAAGTTATTTCTCTATTTTTACTACATAGTCTGAATTATGTTTAAGCCTGCTCTTGATGAAACCAAGTCCTATGTCTATTTTGTCCTCTAGGATTTGAAAAGCTAAAAGCATGGCCTTTAAATGTACCTCTTTCAATGTTTTCATAAAAGCAACAACTCAGAAGATAGTTCTCTAGAATCAACTTCCTCCGGCATCTCTTATTGCCTATATGGAATGATTGAATGAAATTGGGAGTCTGATCTCAAAACGAGCTTAGTTTAGTCCATACTTACTTCATTCAGTGCTTTCAATGATAATATTATATTGCAGGACTGGAATAAATCAATCTACTATGTCTTTGGACTGCATTCCGGCAATAGAGGACAAATATGACACTTTGTCGCAAGGTGACAATCCAGCATTGGGTATCCAACTTTCTGGAAAGCTGCCAAATGAATTACACACTAGCTCATTAGGTAGCGATTAAGGAAAGGATGATCCATAGCAAGTTGTATCACAATGTATAAATGAACTTGTAGTTCTGCTTTTCTTTTAAGGTACATCAGTTGGGAAGTCAGAAGTACAAGATGCTGAATACAGTCAGGGAAGAACAAGACCGGATCATCCTTTCCTGTAAAAGACGGAGCTTGTTGGCAATGCTTGTGGAAATTGTATTCTGGGCATCTGCATATATTTACTTGGCCCATTTTTACCTCACTGTACCATCCTTTCATTTTATGACACTACCATGTGGAGTACCAGAGCTTGATTTTCCGGCCCAGGTTCTGCTTGTAAGGCTAACTGGGGTTCCAAAATGCTTCGGAGGCATTATTCACATATCCTGTGGGGAGAATGGAATATCCACCGTTGATCGGAAGGAAACATTTAGGCCAATATAAACATGTAATCAAAACATCAAATTCAAAGCCCTGGACCTACCACAGCCTTTTATTTCATCATTTATAGTTAAAGTCCAAATGGTGCAAGAGCAATCCAGAGTCTTTCCTGCCCCACCAAATTGGTATTTTAAAATGGTACCAGCCATTTTTTTTTTATATGAACGCTGATGCCATTTTGAAATACTGATCAGGTGGGGCAGGAGCAACTGGGAATCACTCCAGTACCCCATTTAGACTGTAGAGATGCTAATAACAAGAGAGCAAGAGGCATCCTGGGGAGAGTTGGGGACAAGCCCAAGGGTTTTTAAAGGTTTTAGTTTTGGTGATACTGAATTTTTTTCAGTGGAAGCAGGGTGTTCCCGTTTTATTTTTTCCCCATTCATTACTGTTGTTTCTTTTATTCCTAATGAAATGAACCAGAAACAAAGAAAAAAATGAAACGAAAACAAATGGAAATTTAAAACATATAAGTGCACATCCCTCCTACTCCAATAAGGCAAAATGGCTGCAGCCAGTCCTTTGCCCTACCATGTGACAAAGTCCCTGGTAGCCCCTGTCACATTATAAGGGTTAAGAGCAGGCGGTTGCTTCTGGGCCACCCGCAAGACTACTGGGGATTTTTGATGAGTCCTGAGGGGATTAGAGGGGTCAGGAGGGGGCTCTACTGGTGGGGGGTTCCTTATTTAAGTAAATGGGAGGGTTGAGGCATTTTTTTAACCCCCCCCCCAAAAAAAAAAACCCAATATAGCAAACCACACAAAATTTCATGGTTTTTCCTATCATTTTTTTTTAATTCCCGAAATGCAATGAAATAGGAAATATCATTTTTATTTCCTATTTCATTGCAAATGAATTCCCACCCCTAGTACGTATTTTCAATGTATTGCAAATATTTGCACGTATTGAAATATATGCAGGTACATTCAGACTCATCTACCAGGTATTTTATAAACTGTGTAACAATGATCGCACTGTTTATAAAATACTAGGGTAAATCTCTGTGCATCCACGTACACAATCCACGTGCATCCACGTGCAAATCCAGTAATGCAAATAGGTTTGAAAGATCTTCTTCCATTGTATACCATGTTAAATGTTTTTATCATGCACATTTATATTTTACTAACTTACACGAAAATATTTTTAATTCAAGATTTATTTCATAGACCTCAATGACCCTTTACAGAGCAGGGTGTTCAGGGAACATGAAGAGATTAGAAAGTTTTCTATAGGCTAGAAGAGAGAGGATCCAGAGATGATTTTCTCTAGGATAGAGAGAAATTAAAGCTCAAAAGAGGAGTCTGTACCTGGATAATGTTGGAGCTTGCTTCAGCCTCGAGCTCAGGATGCTCAAGGCTTGGCAATCCTGTTGCGCTGACGATGGGATGGAGCACAACCGAGGGCCATCCAGCATGGAACAAGGAGAATGTGTGCCCTTGCGGTGAAGACAGTCCAAGTCTGGGAATCAGGAACTTGAATCCTCCGCCAACCTGCACGCCCATGAGACCACCAACGCAATGGTGGTTTCTGAATGGTCCTCCGACCATTCCAAGCTCTTTCAGACCTGCCACAGGGTTAGCAGAGGCTGCAGGCTGGACAGAGGTCATAGTGGAAGGAGGCCATAGGCACTGGAGCTTGGAATGAAGACTAGAACTTGAAGTGAAGACTGGAGCTTGGAGTGAAGACTGGAACTTGGGACGAAGACAGGAAACAAGAGGGATGAGCAAGACCCTCAGGCACCCTACACAGCATGTGGGGCTGGTCGCGGACCACACTGTCCCCTTTGCACCCTACATAGCCAGATGGCTGGTGACGGATCACGAGAAGATCGGGACAGGCTAGGAAGTCTCAAAGTGCAGGTTAGTGGAAACCCCTCAGATCCTCCAGAGTCAGGACTTGGGAAATGAGATAAAACATTGGAGCTTGGAAACTCAGAGTAAAAACAGGGAATCTGCAGAGGCACGGGTCCCACTGGACCTGGAGCATTAGGACCGGGAACATGATGGAACTTGGGATGTCAGGACATCAAGGAACATCAGGACATCAAGAAACATCAGGGAGACCATGGAGATACAAAGATACAGGATAAATGAAAGTCCATGGATGAAATCAGGATGCCAAGAAGGAGATGGAAACAAGGAGTCCTTGGGAGAAGTAGCCCAGGAGGACTAGCTCCTTACCAAAGGATTGACTATGGAGAAGCCCTTTTATAGGGCAGGAAGCAGGCAACTCCTTGGGAGGATTTCAGATGGGCCACACCTGGCTGGCCCTTTAAATCTATGCAGGAGCCATGGGCCCGCCCCTTAGGAAGGAAGGAGAAGGACCCTGGACAGCGGCCATGCTGCTACTGCAATGCTGAGCCAGAGAGGAGACTGAGGAGGCCTCAGGGCAGGCCCCAATGAGAGAGGCAGCTTCCAAGCCGCTGAAGGAGGGTCTGGAGGTGGTTGCCTTGCTGAAGCAAGTCCGAGGATGCAGCCTCCAGGCTGCGGAGAAAGATGGCCTGACCAGCAGCTTTCTGCGGGAGGGTCCAGGGATGTGACCTCCAGGCCGCGAACCAAAATGGCATTGGCGGATCCTGTCACTCCGGGACAGCAGTGGTGATTGTTGGGCCGGCCTGAGAAGGTAGGAGACCTCCTGTGGCTCCAGCACTAGGGAGGAATCGCAACAGATAAAGGTGTGTAAGGAGTAACTTTCATTGCACTGTGCTAAGGAGGCTCCCTGTGAAAAGCAGTATGTTAAGAAAAGCTTACTAACCTTCCTTATCTACAAGACATGGGATCTGTGCTTACATTCTACAAATGATCAACCAGTATAACATGATATTATAGAATAAGCATGAGAAGCTTAATTTTCTTTTCAATTTATATTTTTATTAAAATTTAAATCATTAACATGGGGAGCCAAGATAATTTTGTGCATCCACACTTATTACTTCTCTTACAGTTTCAAAAGAAACACAATAAATATCTGGTGTAGACAAGGCTGCACCCCATCCATATCATCTCAATGGGCTTGAACTGATGATTTTTCCCTTCTGCCAGCAACTGCATGACTTTTGCTAAACCTCCTCAACAGATCTGATTGCTCCAATGTCCTCCTTTGGGACAAAACAAAATGTGATGCCACAGAAAAAATCCCAATGGTGTCACAGGCCAGGGCATGTTCCCAAAATCTCTGCCACAATGCACTGCTAGCATGATACTACCATAGTTCCTTGTGAAGGTGACACCTTTATGTGTTCAGGCTTGCACACAGTAAAATAACACAGCACAATAAAATGTCCATTTTGAGGGGGTAATTTATAGAAGTATGTTGAACAGGGCCAGTGCTTCCATTAGGCAAACTAGGCAGTTGTCTAGTGTGACAAGATTTTGGGGGTAGCAAAATCCTACCAGTATGAGGTCCAGAGGGCTGCTATACAAGAGCCAATTTTGCTAAAGAAGGGATTGCAGTCCTGGAGCCTCTGCTGTGGGTAGGAGGGAATGCTGGGCTATAGCTGCAATAGTAGATAAGTTAGGGGGGTGGGGGGAGAATAACCAAAGGTTCACCTAGGGTGCCAAATAGGCTTGCACTGGACCTGATATTGAAGCAAGATGTGTCATAAGTTACAAGCATGGTAAGCATAACAAGCTTCGCCGCACTGTAAAATTTCACATCTCCGGCTCCTTTGTGTGTTATACAGCAGGGCACCAAAGATGCCTCTTTTTAACATAGTGTGCCCACGCAGCATATGATGCATATCGTTGGGACCTTAGTTCTGACCAAAACATGATTGGGTCCAAAATAAAACAGGGTGTCTTTTGTAGAAAAAAAGATGCTGTTTCAAATGACATAAGGAAAGATACACAGTAGAGATATTTGCACCTAAAAATTGGCAAAAATGTGTATAAAATAGTGACATTGTGTCTTTATGTAATTATATCTTTGTTTCCAGTTGCCTGTAAAGCCTGTTAATGCAAATTGTATACGTATATGCCATGGACCATGACTACTGGTCCAGTCAGGAGCAATGAGGAGTCAAACTAGGCCTTTTATTTCTTTTGTAACATTTTTCACATACTTTGCTGACCCATAAAAAGGGAGGCAAGCTCACATTATGTTCCAAACTTTGGGATTTACCATCAGGGGTTGTACTAATCCGCAAAATTTCAGGCCCCTGAGAGATGTTGTCGGGCTGCAGCACCTGGACAAAATGACCATTTTAGGTTGCACAGAGCATGGTACTCAGAGGTAATCTCCATTCAACTGCCTCTAGCTCTCCAACCAATGGAGATCCAGGTGAAAACTTTAGTTTGGTTTTGTTTGAGACCCTAGAGATCATCCATGCAAAATTTTGTTTGATTTGGAGGAGATTGAGCATGGATCCCTGGTTCATTTGATATGGAATGATCCTTATGGATAACAACCAGAGGTACTATTCACAATTGAGCAAGGTTAGAAACCAGAACTACAACTTGCTGAGTGCCTATACGATCTATAATTGGACAAAAAGACTTAGAAGTAACTAAATGAAGCTAGCGTGGAGACCTCTGTGTGCATCCAGAGGTGTGAAAGGGGACTCCTAGCCAAGAAGGACAGGAATGCACGATGCCTGTACTCCAAAGCTAGTGCTGCCCATTTACCAAAAGAGGCATCCCACTACCAACATGAACTCTGTGAGTCATCTCTCATTAGCATCAGACACAAAACAAAGACAGACGTAAAAAGAGTTATGGGAGGTGACATGCAAAAAAAACCCCTTCAGAACTTACACCTCCCTTCCAGTTGAGCAGCCCCCAAAGCTTCGAGGGTAGAACACAATTTCCCAGGAGCTCTACGAAGTGACTGAAAAGTATCCACCTTACAAGTCTCATGGTACCTGAAAACACCATCCACTCTACCTTACACAAGAACTCCAGTATGACCATGACCTAATGCACCCTCATAATGAAACAGGTTCCCTGTCCCCCTGCCCCTTCTGCTTACTATGCCCCACCAGATCTCCTTGAACCCACCTGAACATGACATGCACCCCACTGAAAGTATAAATTCTCTCTGAAAGGCTGAGCTGAGCGGGGAGCGCCTCCACATACATGCTGGTCAACAGGTCACCATCTCATGCCTCCTGAAAGTCCTGGCCCCCCAACCTATCCACGCCCAAAGAATTTACCCTCCATCACACCATGGGGACCGGCTCATTCCACCTGGACCCTCCCATTCTTTCACCAGACTATAAACACCTAGTTATGGTTAAGGTGAATGAATAAAGCAACCATCCTGCCCCACAAGACCCAAGGATATATTACCCCAAAAGAGGCCATAATTGATAAAGATTTCTTGAATTCAAATCCACCTCAGGCCCCAGTCCAGTGGCCCCCACTCCTCACTGCTTCACCAAACCTGACAGCAATGCTCACTTCCTGGAACCCCAGGAAACATTAACGGCACGCCCCCAGGACCGTCTGCTCACACCAAAAACTTACTGGCACCCTCAAAACCGAGAATACACATGGTCACGCATGTGCAGGATCTCTCCCACTACACATGTTAACAAAGCTGGCCTAGCTGGCCCAGAGTTGCTGCCATGCTGCCTCTCACTGAACCGCTGTCTCACCAACACGTATTTCCGGGCTTCAGAAACAAGTGCACCCTCAACACACCCACTGTGCTGGGACAAAATCCAGCTCCAAACTAGAACCATACTGCTGTCCCAATCTGGACACTCTCGTGCTGAATGGCAAGGCTCTGACCCACCCAGCAAGTGCACTAATCTTGTGCCTGTTGAACCAGGAAAAGAGGCGGTGACCTGATACCCACCTGACTTTATAACCGAATATTCAAACTTTGCTCCCACTCTCTCCATTGGCTCTCCGCCAATCACCAGCTTCCATGTGTCCCAGGTAATTTCTAATCATCAGGGCAGCAGACAAACTCCCCCCTCCCCTCCTTCCTCTGTCCTGAGGCATGCCGAGTGGAGGCTGGGCCAGGCTTGGCACCATGTTAATTTAACAGATGCCGAGTCTGGGCTCAACTGCCTCTCACATACACGAGTTAAAGACAGGCAACGATGAACTACAGAGGAAAATAAAAATATACATTCATGCCTCAGAA
This sequence comes from Rhinatrema bivittatum, assembly GCF_901001135.1. NCBI lineage: Eukaryota > Metazoa > Chordata > Amphibia > Gymnophiona > Rhinatrematidae > Rhinatrema > Rhinatrema bivittatum. The sequence goes on along the minus strand of NC_042615.1, from coordinate 799,087,295 downwards.
TGACAAACTTAATATACTGTAGAACATTCCAAGTCCCCCATATAGAAAAAATAAGGGAGTGCAGACAGACAAATAGACAGGCAACCCCAATGCCAAACTAGACAGCAACTAGAAGTTCTACTTTACCACTGTTTTATCTCCAAATGAGTGGGGTCAGAGAGTAGAAATTTATGTCCCCAAAGAACTATAATGCATTTACACAGGAATTTCATATACTCAGTGCAAGATCAAGCTGTTTTAAGTGAAAGAACAGATTCCTTCTTAACCGAGTTTCTCTAGCCATCGCAGGGAACAAACGTATTCTTTGACCACAAAACAATGCTCATTTTTATATCTATAATATTGTCTAAGAACCAAGTCTTCATCGGACTCTTGGGTAGCGTAGATAACAAGTGTTGCCCTCCTCGCAGTTTTGCCCTAAGAATTTTGGAGGAAAACAGACTTATCGACCCTTTCAAATGAAGCCAGGACACCCATTCCTCGCTCCACTTCACTGACGTCCTGCTTCATTTCCAGAATGTAATCACACTTAGATGAATGGAAATAAGATGCCAAATTTATATAGTTTGAGACCAGGCACTGATAAAGCCTTAAACTTTGGCTCCTGGGCAAGATTCTGCTGGGAATTGTTCTGTCCTACATTTATTTATTTATAAACCTTAAAGCATGCCCACTCCAGTCCAGTTGTTCAGGGCGGGTTACAATGCAAACCCATATAAAACGCGATGGAACGTGTTACGATCAAATCAATTAACATCATTTAAGAGCAGCCTGAAATTAAAAAAAAAAAGCTTTCTTTTCTAAACAAACAATCTAACATATTTTACACATTTTATTTCGGGAACATCTTGAGTAGGGAGAGGACTGGAGAGAATGTCTTTACACAGCACTGGAGAGTGAGGAAATGCTCAGGCCCTCTATAGTAAAAGCAGTTTAGATTTCCTTCCCACAAAACCCAGACCTGCTTGTACAATTGCTGGCTAGGAAGGGTTCAAATCACTACCCAATCAGCGCTTTATTCCCCCCTGGGATCATCGTTATTACCACAACATTCAAAGTGCAAGGTTACATCATCAGAATGTGCCCAACGAAGCATCGTAGAAAGGTGCTGCAGGTGATAACACTGAGTGTCTGATAGATCAGCAGCAGCCTGTGTGTAATCAGAGGGTTATTTTCTTTCCGTTCATAATTTCCACCCACTGGATAAAGATATCTGGAGGGGATTCACCTCTCTGCCTTTCTTTACTCTCTCAGGCATACGTGGTGCATGCCTGCCTTTCTATCCGCTCTGGCAGCTTCAGGAAGAACCATTCTTACAGAGTCGGACCCAAAGATACAAAAGCCGATTCTGAGACTGCAGGAAATATTAATACCTTAACACGGAAAGGCAGGAGAGGAGTGAACTGAGCTAATTAACTGACCGTACGTAGATCGCTTCATTTATTTTTATTTTTTTTAAACAATTGTAACCTGAATATACCTCTGAATGAAGAAGTTATTGGAAACAACAAACGAATGAGTGGCAATGCCTTTGATGGTGACATATGGACTTCCTTCCCCCTCCCCCCACCCCAGAAATCTTTGAAGTTAATCCCCCCACCCTCCCTCTACCCCACCGCAGTCCTCTCCTCCCTGCCATCATCATATAACTCCTCAGCTTAGTTATAGGATCTGCACCAAAAACCTGCTACGATAAGGATTAAGCACGCCTTTACCCTTTGACGTTTCATAACGGAGAATGTCATTTGTTAAAATTGCCTTCTGGGCTTCATGTCTGCACATGATGCAGTGTAGGAAATGAAATAAAATAAGATGAAGGGAAGTAGAAAGGTTAGCAGATAAAGTAATCAAATATTTGGCCTTTCATGAAATGCAAACTTCTGTGTCCCAGTGCTAATGTTTCTAAAGATAAGACACTGTGGGATCAATCTTTCATTTTTTTTTTTGCAATCAAGCTCGTGATAAGCAGTATTAAATATGCTAAAGAAGGATTTAGTCATAAGGGTTTGACATGAACAGAAATGGCATGTTGTTTCACAAAAGGAAGGCCAAGAGTAAAATAAGAAAGAAAGCTAACTTGATGTTTATATTTACTTTGTATAATTTCTTTCTTAGTTGTATCCAGTGTAATGTGGATGTCACATTTTCTTGACTTAAATTTTATTGAAAATCAATAATTATAAATTTAAGAAAGAAAGGCAATGCTGTGCATAGGCTAATGAAAATCGGGGGCCTCCGAAAAAAAAAAAAACAAACCCCGAACTGCGGGGAAAAATGAAATTCCTGGGGGAGTGGCCCCGAAATGAAGCCCAACATGATATACCAACCCGAAGCACAACCCTATTGGATAGCTTAGAGTTGGTCCAGCTGAAAAGTCACAGGAAGTCCCATTAATTGCATGGATACTGCCCATGGCTTTCTGTGGTTCTCTGATGCGTTTAAGTGAGCAGCAGTCTACATGCGTTCCTGGAAATTTGAAAGCTGCACATTTTAGAGAGAGATTCTTAATAAAGCATGCAAAATAATGCAGTACAAAAGTAGAAATGCTGACTACACAAGAGGAACCAGACTCTTCTGAGTCTTAAAAGTAACATAAAAATACTTCATCTAAATGCACAGAAGCCAACAGAAATGAAACACATCCCAGGAAGATGACTCCATCTGTAACTATGCAGTGATGATTTCTGAAAGGAAGGAAAAATCTGTTGAGAAAATACAGATGAGGAAGTTTATAGGAAATATTATGAGAGCAATTCTGAATAAATGAAAATATATGTAAAAATGTTACATTTCAGATTAGGAATGGCAGTCAGGAGCAAGCACAGTATTTCCATTTGTTTTCTATCAGAAACTATTGCTCCTTGCTTCTGATGGAGTTGCAAATGCATCCTCATTTTGATAATAGTCTGTGATAAATAATATGTCAGAGCCATTAATGTTCATGTTTTTCCTTTAGATTTGGAAGAATAACACATTAGAGTTAGACAATGGGTAACATTAGACTGGGTATACTGTAATAAACCTTGATGTATGCAATTTCTATCTAGTTAAAGACGTTAAAGTTTGAGGGAATGTTTTTGTTTCGCTGTACGGTTGGCAGGGTAAAGGTTACTTGGGTTTCAGCTGATGTTTTTCAAATGTTCCACTACTCCTGTCTTTTACAAACCTACAGTGACAATCAGCTCCTTTAGGAAACTGTTTTTTTGGGGAAGTGGTGGTAGCAGGTATTATTATTGGTAAACCACCCAGGGCCAGCTGTAGGGCAAATGGTGCCCTGGGTGAACATTTTCAATGGCATCTCACCCCTCCTCCATTCATTTCCCCCTTGCTTCAAGGCATCCCTCCTTTTCCTTCCATTCATTCTCTCCATTCTCTCCCTCCTTCCCAGCATTCTCTTTCTCCTCCAGATATTGTCCCCATCTCAGACACTATCACCTCCTTCTCCCCTCCCTCCAGGCAGCCTCTCTCCTTCTTCCACATCCATTCTCTCCCTTTCCCCAAGCCCTGTCTCCCCCCATCTCCCATTCCCCTCCAGGCATTCTCCCTACTTCTCCCCTCTTTCTCAGCATTCTCTTTCCCTTCTCTCCTCCATTCCCTCCAGGCATTTCCACCCACATTCCCTCTCTACAGATACTATCGCCCCTTCTCCCAGCTCCCTTCCCTCCCTTCAAATACTTTTATCCCCCTTTCCCCACCTCCCTTCCCTCCTTCTAAGTACTTTCTTCCCCATTCCCTTACCTCCCTTTTCGTCCCCTCCAGGCATTATCTTCTATATATCTCCCTCCCTCCAGACACTTTCCCCCTTCCTTCTGCCCCTCCCTAACTCAAGGCACTATCTCTTGTCCTTTCTCCCCATACCCTCCTCCAATCTTCAGGGATACTCTTCTTCTTCCCCGACATTCTCTCCCGAGATTCTCTCCCCTTCCCCTTCCCATCCCCTCCAGGCATTGTCTTCTCATTTTCCCTCTCCATCCTACTTCTCCCACCTCCCCTCCTTACTTCCAGGCACTCTATCCCCTTCCATCACCTCTCCTCCAGACATTCTCTCTTCCCCTTCCTTCACCCCCATCCCTTTCAGGAATTTTATATTTATCTTTAACTTTATTAAAATTTATGAATCACTTAAAATTTTCTCTTCTCCTTTCCCCACCTCCCTTCCATGGATTTTTTTCCCTTCTTGCACCTCCCCCTCTCCTCTAGGCATTCTCTCACTCTTTTATCCCTCCTTTCTTGCATTTGCTTCCACTTCTCCCACTCCGTTTAGGTGTTGCGGTCTCCACCGCTTCCCCTTCTTTCGCTCTGAAAAGTGCTCACTTCCGCTGCTGGAAACGCCGCGTTCCGCATGCCATGGACTCATGCAGCTCTGCCGGTTCCTCGTGGTGTCCGCCATTGCTTGCCCGTCTCCCCGCTGCCTCGCGCGCGCATGAGGACGCACACTATGTGTGCACAGCTCCCGGAAGTCTGGCCCCGCCTGTGCTAGTGACGCCACGCCCTAAGCCTTATTTAACCGGCGTCCGGACGTCTTCTCTTTGCCTTGCAACGAGGTTCACTACTGCCTAGTAGTCTGTTCCTCATTTCTGACTTGACCTTTGGATTACCTTTGACTTCGCTTCAGCCTGCAGCCTGCCTCTGACCTTGGTCCGTTCCTGACTTCGCTTCAGCCTGCCGCCTGCCTCCGACTGTGGTCCGTTCCTGACTTCGCTTCAGCCTGCCGCCTGCCTCAGACCTTGGTCCGTTCCTGACTTCACTGCAGCCTGCCACCTGCCTCTGACCTTGGTCCGTTCCCGACTCCACTACAGCCTGCTTCACTTCACAGCCAGCTACAGACTCCATTCCAGTCTACAGCCTGCTCCAGTTCACAGCCAGCCACAGACTCCGTTCCAGTCTACAGCCTGCTCCAGTTCACAGCCAGCTACAGACTCCGTTCCAGGGTACTGCCTGCTCCACTTCACAGTCCGCCATCGATTCTATCTCAGCCTACAGCCGGTTCCCGGTCCAGTAATCTACAACTCCTGCCTCACGGTCAGGCTTGCTACAGGTATCGCTGCCGCCCGCTGTCCTGTCATCAGCTGGCCCTCGACCTGCATTGCTGGCCTACAGACTATTTTTCTCTCTTTGGACTTTTCTTACTACACTCCCTGCCCAGGCTTTATCTGCTATTGACTCTGAGCATTCTCCCAAGTCCCAAGGTTCCAGGACCCTATGGGCTCCTCCTGGGGGGCTCCTGGTTCCCGGGCGAACACCGCCAGCCTGTGGCTCCGCCTCCCAGCCTACCCTGTCACCCTGGGTAGACCGACCCAAGGGTCCACTATCCCAACTGCAGCACCCAACTGCAACAGTTTGCAAGGCCATGGACTCGGCGGAGTATCCGGTGTCTCTGGTTCTTCCGGAGATAGCGCAGCAAATGCACCATCAAATGCAGCAACAGATGCAGGACGTTGATCAGTTGGTAGAATCTATGCAGGACCTGGCCGAGCATTTGGGAGTTGCTTCTCAACCCTTCCCCCCAGCGGTAGATATGGGCTCTGATGAGGTGGTCTGTCGTCTTCAGCAACAACAACATAGCATTGACTCTCTCGCTGCCACGGTGGAACAGTTGGTCTCTCGCCTTGAGGTTTCCACTCGGCAGTTGCCTACGGCCCCTGTGTCCACTTCAAGTACTCAGCTGCCCATGCCTACCCGGTATGCCGGGGACAGCAAGGCATGTCGTGGTTTCCTGAACCAGTGTGAAGTGCGCTTCACCTTGCTGCCATCCCAATTTCCCTCTGATGCAGCCAAGGTAGCCTTTATCTTCTCCTTGCTGGATGGCAAGGCGCTCGACTGGGCTTCACCCTTGTGGGAACATTCCGACCCCCTGCTACAGAATCTACAAGACTTTCTCCTTAACTTCCGCCTGGCCTTTGATGACCCTCCACGCCGATCCACTGCGGCCTCGGAACTCCTACACCTTCGACAAGGGACACGCCCGGTGTCTGACTATATTATAGACTTCCGAACCCTGGCCATGGAACTCGCTTGGCAGGATGTTTGCCTTAAGGGGATTTTCCTCGAGGGCTTGGCAGGCCGAATCAAAGATGAACTGGCAGGTCGGGAGCTTCCTGAGGATTTAAATGATCTAATGGACATTTCTGGTAGAGTGGATCGCCGTCTCCAGCAGCGGGATAGAGAGATTGGCTCGAGTCGCAGAACCTCACCACACCCGTCTGCCTCCGCCAGAACATCGGCCCCCAAGGTCCTTCCTTCTGCTATGCCTACGACGGAACCTATGCAACTGGGCAGGTCTCCTCTCTCCCCGGAAGAAAGGAGGAGACGGCGCTCTCTGGGCCTCTGCCTCTATTGTGGGGGCAAAGGACATTTTCTTTCTTCATGCCCTGAGTGTCCGGGAAACGCTCATGCCTAGGTTATACTGAGGAGCTACACCTAGGCACTACTGGATCAGCTCCTCTCTGCACGCTACCAGTAACCCTGAAATACCCTGGTGGGGAGATCCAGATTCGTGCCTTCATTGATTCTGGAGCTGAGGGGAACTTTATTGTGGCCGATCTGGTGACTCAGCTTGCCCTGCCTACACTACAGAAGGTTCCTCCTCTGCAGATCTCCTCGATCCGAGGGACCTTGCTCCCGGGGGTTATCACTTGCTCCACGGCCCCAGTGACTCTGCAAACAGGCCTGTTCCACTCAGAGGAGATCTCCCTGCTCGTTCTAGAACGAGCGATGCACCTGCTAGTATTGGGACTTCCTTGGTTACGTCAGCATTCTCCCGTGATCCAATGGGATGACTTCCAGCTGGTCCGCTGGGGTCCTGCCTGTTTTGAATGCTGTCTACACCTCCCACGTCCGCCTAGGTCTCTGCACCTCTGCTCCTCGCACCTCCTCCCTGAACCATACCAAGGCTTTCAAGACGTCTTCTCCAAGGAGATGGCGGAGATCCTTCCCCAGCACCGGCCGTTCGATTGTCCCATCGATCTTCTGCCGGGCACCACGCCTCCTCGTGGCCGAGTGTATCCTTTGTCACTACCAGAAACAAAGGCGATGTCCCAGTATATCACAGAGAACCTAGCCAAGGGGTTCATCCGCCCGTCTCGCTCACCGGCTGGCGCCGGATTCTTCTTTGTGGCCAAGAAGGATGGCTCCCTCCAGCCGTGTATCGATTACCGCGGCCTAAACGCCATCACCAAGCAGGATCGGTATCCTCTCCCGCTCATCCCTGAGCTTCTGTATCGCCTCCAAGGTGCTCGTATCTTCACGAAGCTGGATCTCAGAGGGGCCTATAACCTCGTCCGCATACGCCCAGGGGACGAATGGAAGACGGAGTTCAACACCAGGGACGGGCATTACGAGTACTTGGTGATGCCCTTTGGGCTTTGCAATGCCCCCGCCGTCTTTCAACACCTCATGAATGAGGTTCTCCGGGAGATGCTCCATTCACATGTCATAGTCTACCTGGACGACGTGCTCATCTTTTCTAAAGATGTGGACTCCCATCGCCATCACGTCACGCAGGTTCTTCAGGTCCTCCGAGACAACCACTTGTATGGCAAGCTGGAGAAGTGTATATTCGAGGCTGAGTCTCTGCCCTTCTTGGGCTACATCATCTCCTCTACTGGCTTCCGCATGGATCCAGAGAAAGTAGCGGCCATAACCAAGTGGCCCCAGCCCACGGGACTCAAGGCCCTCCAGCGGTTTCTGGGCTTCGCTAATTTTTATAGACACTTTATCCCGCGTTACTCGCACTGAGTGGCCCCACTCACAGCCCTGATCCGCAAGGGAGCTGACGCCAAGTACTGGCCTGACGCTGCGGTGGCAGCCTTCTCCGACCTCAAAGAGGCATTTCTCTCTGATGTCTGCCTCCGGCATCCGGATCCCTCCAGACCATTCATCGTGGAGGTCGACGCCTCCAGTATCGCAGTAGGGGTGGTTCTCAGCCAACACTCCGACTCTGGCCAACTCCTTCCCTGCTCTTACTTCTCCAGGAAGTTTTCTCCAGCCGAGAGCAATTACTTCATTGGGGACAAGGAGCTCCTGACGATAAAACTCGCCTTTGAAGAGTGGAGGCAGTGGCTCGAGGGATCTCGGTATACCACGACCGTATACACAGATCACAAGAACCTGGAGTTCCTGTCACAGGCTCAACGACTGAACACCCGTCAAGCCCGCTGGGCTTTGTTTTTCAGTCGTTTCGACTTCGTTCTACAATACCGCCCAGCGGCCAAGAACCTCCGAGCGGATGCTCTGTCTCGCACTACTTGCGCCGAGGAGGATCAAGAACCTCCTCAATTTATCCTGGACCCAACTAAAGTCCGCCTGTCTGCATTGACAGTCCTCTCCCAGGATAGGACTGTGCTCCCTCGTCGGGATCGACTAACTGCCTTACCCTGGGCTCATGACTCCCTCATCGGAGGACACCCTGGACGCGAAAGGACCTTAGAGCTTGTCAATCGGTTCTATTGGTGGCCCAACATTCGGCGGGATGTCTTCTCCTACGTAAGTTCGTGCCCCACCTGCACACGCCAGAAGCCCAGTCCTGGGTCTCCTTGTGGCCTTCTACAGCCATTACCGGTCCCCACCGAACCATGGGCCCACATAGCCACGGACTTTGTGGTGGACTTACCCCCGTCTTGTGGGCATACGGTCATCTGGGTCACCGTTGACCGCTTCTCAAAGATGGTGCACCTAGTCCCTCTACCGAAACTTCCTTCAGCGCCCGAACTGGCCCGTCTCTTTGCCCAGCATGTCTTCAGGCTACATGGTCTTCCTCAAGACATAGTCTCAGACAGGGGCCCTCAGTTCGTTGCCCGCTATTGGAGAGCCCTCTGCAGATGCTTTAAGGTAAAGCTCAGTTTCTCCACAGCCTTCCACCCGCAGAGCAATGGACAGACCGAGAGAATGAATCGGACACTGAAGGCTTATATCCGGGCCTTCATCAACGAGAGACTGGACAATTGGTCTGAACTATTGCCGTGGGCCGAGTTCGCGTACAACAATCAAGTTCACGCTGCTACCGGCAAATCCCCATTCCACCTGGTTTACGGGAAACCGCTGAGACCTCCACTGCCGCTGGAGGCCCCCAGCGCCTCACCGGCCGTTCAGATAACGGCTCAGCAACTAGAGACATTGTGGCACACGACTCAGAGACAGCTACACTGCTCGGCCGTGTCCGCCAACCAAGCGGCCGACCGCCATCGACGACCAGCTCCCACCTACCAGCCCGGGGATCGAGTCTGGCTCAGCACCAAGAACATCCACCTCCGGCTCCCATCACGGAGATTCGCACCCAAGTTCTGTGGGCCATTTCGGGTTGCTGAGCGAGTGGGTCTGGTGTCATATCGGCTGAGACTACCTTCTTCTCTCCGAATCCACAATGTCTTTCATGTGTCTCTGCTTAAGCCTGTGGTCCTCTCGCGATATCATCGCACGCCTCCGGATCCTACGGCAACTGCCATCAACGATGATCCCACGTATCAAGTGCGAGAGGTTCTCGATGTCCGCTTCCACAACCGTAGATGGGAATACTTACTGGCGTGGGAGGACTGCGGTGACGAAGATAACACCTGGGAACCCAGCCGCAATATCCTTGACAAGAGCCTTTTGCAACAGTTCCATCAGGACCATCCAGGAAAACCAGGTCCTCTCAAGAGGGGCCGTAAAGGGGGGGTACTGTTGTGGTCTCCACCACTTCCCCTTCTTTCGCTCTGAACAGTGCTCACCTCCACTGCTGGAAACGCCGCGTTCCGCATGCCATGGACTCCTGCGGCTCTGCCGGTTCCTCGTGGCATCCGCCATTGCTTGCCCGTCTCCCTGCTGCCTCGCGCACGCGTGAGGACGCACACTATGTGCGCAAGGCTCCCAGAAGTCTGGCCCCGACTGTGCTAATGACACCACGCCCTAAGCCTGATATAACCGGCGTCCGGACGTCTTCTCTTTGCCTTGCAACGAGGTTCACTACTGCCTAGTAGTTCTGAGTTGCGCTTCGTCTGTTCCTCATTTCTGACTTGACCTTTGGATTACCTTTGACTTCGCTTCAGCCTGCCGCCTGCCTCTGACCTTGGTCCGTTCCTGACTTCGATTCAGCCTGCCGCCTGTCTCCGACCTTGGTCCGTTCCTGACTTCGCTTCAGCCTGCCGCCTGCCTCTGACCTTGGTCCATTCCCGACTCCGCTACAGCCTGCTTCACTTCACAGCCAGCTACAGACTCCATTCCAGTCTACAGCCTGCTCCAGTTCACAGCCAGCCACAGACTCCGTTCCAGTCTACAGCCTGCTCCAGTTCACAGCCAGCTACAGACTCCGTTCCAGTCTACAGCCTGCTCCAGTTCACAGCCAGCTACAGACTCCGTTCCAGGGTACAGCCTGCTCCACTTCACAGCCCGCCATCGATTCTATCTCAGCCTACAGCCTGTTCCCGGTCCAGTAATCTACAACTCCTGCCTCACGGTCCGGCTTGCTACAGGTATCGCTGCCGCCCGCTGTCCTGTCATCAGCTGACCCTCGACCTGCATTGCTGGCCTACAGACTATTTTTCTCTCTTTGGACTTTTCTTACTACACTCCCTGCCCAGGCTTTATCTGCTATTGACTCTGAGCGTTCTCCCAAGTCCCAAGGTTCCAGGACCCTACGGGCTCCTCCTGGGGGGCTCCTGGTTCCCAGGCGAACACCGCCAGCCTGCGGCTCCGCCTCTCGGCCTACCCTGTCACCTTGGGTAGACCGGCCCAAGGGTCCACTATCCCGACTGCAGCACCCAACTGCAACATTAGGAACAGGAATTTTCTCAATGTAATTAATGTACAAATTCTGGAGTTACTTCAGTAAATACAAACCAAATACTCCACTAACAGAAACTTTAGAAATAATAGATACCTTAATAATAATAATAATAATAGAAACCCCATATTCCAAACCTATATAGCAAACTTGTTATACAAAACAGCAATAACCTCCAGGACTCAAACAGCACAAATCCTATCTATGAAATGCAAATATTATACTGGGCCCTAGAACACCAGTGCTCTTCCGTCTGAAAAACAGAATAAGTCAGACTTTTCAAGATCCCTGCACGGAAACTTGACACTAGTAAAATATCTTATCTCAGTCACATATGAAAAATACAGGCACACTCTCACCTGACACAGAATAAGGGTCCACAAAGTAGAAATAGATACATGAAGAAAAACCTGAACGGTAAATCCCAACAAGGCAGACTCTGCAAGCAGTGCAACATTGACAAAAGAGAAACAGACATGCACTTGTCTGGTACAAAATATAAATGAATCAGATATTTACATTTCCCAAAGATATGGGAAAACCACAGGAAGGATGTGGAGAGATGAGCAAACACGCTTGACTAAGTAGCAGAAAAGCAGGTTGTGTCCCAATAAAATTTACGATTGGTCCAGCAGCTTCAAAGCGAGTGTATTAAAGAAGCAGTGGTTTCCTTCGAGAAACCTACATAGCAATACCTATTAGAACATAAGTCCCTCATTTTTGTAATTGGTTATGCACCTACTTTATTATGCAACATTTTTTTTCTCCCATTTGCAATGGTATAATGTATTTGGCGTTAATATAATTACTTTCCTATCTGGAATGCATATCTAATAGTTGCTCAAATTTATATAGATTTCTCTTCACATGTAAGCTGTTCCTCCCAATGCAGCCCAAACCGTGTCAGGGGACTTATCTTCTAATTAATATCGCTACGTACATTTCTTGAAGGCGATCACTGCTTCTTTAATGCACTCGCTTTGCAGCTGTTGGACCATTCATAAATTTTATTGTAACACACCTGCTTTCCTGCCATCTCCCAAAATATGACATATTCGGATATCTATACTTACAATAATATTTTTTCTACCTTTGTTATCTGAATTTTGTTTTTTAATCTTGTTGGTTCTGGTTTTTATTTTGCTTTCCATGCCTTATTCTTCTCCATTTTTGCTTTTCAGAATCTCCATAATTGAAGACTAAATACCAGATGAGATCAATAATTGTGAGAATAATAAGGGAACAGAGTTTGAAGAAAATGTCCAAGAAGGAATGAAACCATTAAAGAAAACTGCATGGATACGGTCTGTGTAAAGCATTGGATGGCCAAGTCATGATTACTTGTCAGCAAATACTGTAGGGGTAGAAGATTTGGTAAGAACCACAAAGACAGCCAGAACAGAGGAGGAAGCACCCTAAGATATCAAGGCTGCCTTGAAGTGCAGTTGCAACAGTGGTGCCAGTGATTAAAACTAGAAATGATAGGATCAGAGAAGATCAACAAGAAAAATAGCTAAATACCCCAAAAATGTCCCTTAAGGGCTGAAGCAGGAGGAAGAATGACATCAATAGCCCAAGGCAGCCAGAGGGGCAAAGCATACCAGGAGTGGCATGAGTGGCCCAAGGAGTGGTGCAACAACTGTACAAAGCAATGGATGGCCTCAGCAAGACCAAGACTTGGTGAGTAGCATAGGTGAAAGTATTTGTAAAAAACCAAGAACACAGCTGAAGCAGAAGAAGAAGCAACTTAAGGTTCCAAGAATGATTTCCCCTTTGGGTTCCCTCCAGCAGACTTTGTAGTGTGTAAGAAGCCTCCACTGTGACTTATATTTGTCATACAAGACTGACTCACCTGGTAACTCATCCAGGGGCTCAAGCACAGATGTGGGAATGACTCATTCAGGCAGCACAAGCAAGGAAGGGGGTCGATGCTTGGCATGCATATGTTCTTCCGGCTCTCTTTTCAGATCATGGGATCATACCACTTCTCAGCCTGGGGGATGCTGGGGTGTCCCCCCTTTTCATTCTAATCTGCACTGAGGCTCTCCCTTCCAGTGGATAGATGTTCCCTCCTACTGGGTTGTTTTTCCAATAGCATATGCTTCTATCAAAAGTAAAGATTGAGCCATGTATGTGTGAAATACACAAGGCCAGTACAGAGAAACTCTGAATGGCTCATTAAGTCAGCTATGGTACCATTTGTTACTTGGATAACTGTACTAAGTTTAGAGCTACTACATGCACAAAAGCATTAAAACCCTCAAGGTGTAGAGTTTGGAGAATCAAAAACAACACAAAGACATCAAATCCCCCAAAGCATGGAGTGCATGTAATCACAAACAGTACAAGGGCATGAAAAATACCAAGGTGTAGAGTATGAGGAATCACCAACAGGATAAAGGCATCAAAACCACCAAAATGTAGAAGGTATGTAATTGCAAACAGCATAAAGATATGAAAAATACCAAGGTGTAGAGTATGAGGAATCACCAACAGGATAAAGGCATCAAAACCACCAAAATGTAGAAGGTATGTAATTGCAAACAGCATAAAGATATGAAAAATACCAAGGGGTAGAGTGAAGGAAACACAAATTGCACAAAGAACAGGGTGCATGCAATTTTAAACAGCATAAAGTCATCAAAACTCCCAAGGTGTACAGTGCATGTAATTGCAAACAGTACAAAGCAACTGTATGCTCAAGGTATAGATGGTAGAAAATATGAAATAGCACAAAGTCCTCAACAGGCCTAGACAACAAGGCACAAAACCCTGAGGCGAGGTGGTGTCGGAGGAGAAACTTGCTTTTTTTTTTCTTTTTTCACATTTTTTCTTATGGGGACAAAACACCCCAGTATAAGCAAGAAAGAGGAAGGATTATAGAACTAGTTTGGTAATGTACAGGGTAGAACAAAACAGTAAGATGGAGAATAAGAAAAGAAGAGGGTAGGGAGAAGAACGTTGTTTTTTTCACATTTTTATTTTAGGAACAAAATATTTCAGTATAATCAAGATAGTAGGATGTGAGAACTAGGCAAGGAATCCCACAGCAAACAACAGAGCCATCAAAACCCCAAAGGTCGTACATAGGAGAAATCCAGAAAGGCAGAATATCAGAAATATCCCTCCAAGTTGGTACATATGGGGCTTGGCAGCTAGAAAAAGTCACAGCAAAACCCCTAAGGTGGTATATAAAGTAGGAAGATGGTCATAAAGACCCCAATGAGGTATATTGGTGACATGGCAGTTAGATGTAGTGCCAGCAAGACCCTTTAGTGATATATCTTGGACATGGCAGGTAGGCAGAAAGAGTCCCTACCCCCAAGGTGATATATATGGGATAGGAAAGATAGGAAAAGTGGCAGCAAGATCCCTAAGCTGATATAGTTGGGGCATGACAGGTAGGCGGAATGTCAAAAAGAACCCCAAAGTGGTATATCTTGGGCATGCCATGTAGGCAGAGCAGCAGCAGCAGCAAAATCCTTCAAGTTTCTTTCAATCATTTTGACACTTGCCTGGAAATTCTAGAAAGCACAGCAAAGGCTGATTGATTTTCAGAAAGACTAACTTTTCTGTCAATTCTGGAGTCAGCTGTAAATGATGAGGGCTCACAATGTCTTCTGCCATTGTGATGACACTTTCGTTGGGTATGCTAGTTGTTGGGCAGGAAAGATAGTTTTGAGAATATGTGCCCAAGTCTGTCCATATTGCAGGCTTTTCTGTTTAATTTGCCAGCGTATCTGTGTCTGTCAATGTCTTTAAGGACTCTTTTAGATAGCTGTGTCAAAGAAATTTCTGCTGGGGTCTCCTGTGCTTGGTGGATTGAGGGTCTCTCTTTTCAGCTGCTTTAGCTATGGTCTGTACCAGGTGAAATGGTTCCATGGGGGCAGTGTGGCTTTAAAGTATTAAGGTGAGGGAGTATGTGGAAGTGGAAAAGGTTCTTCTCATGCTTACAGTATTCTCTAGGGTGGTTACTATTTCTTATACTACATCCTCACTGTGCCTTTGCCTCTGGTGATCCTTTTCAAGAACCCTAGCTGCCAGTATTTCTTTCATGTATGTAAGATGCTGGGACTGGAGAATGAGACTCTCTTTCACCAGTGGATCACAAAGTGTGCCAAGCATTTACATATTGTTTTGGATCAAAGGTTTCTCTCTCACTTGCAACTATTACTGCAAGGATTCCACATATTGCAACACTAACTTTTGTCCCCTCTTTCTCACAGAAATGCTCTATTTTTTCCTCCAATATATTTACTAGGGATGTGAATCGTTTTTTGACGATTTAAAATATCGTCCGATATATTTTACCTTTGCCCTGTCATATGACAGGGCAAAGGTAGCGCCGGCGCCATTTCTATCAATGCACCCGTGGCCCGAGAGTGGAAGATCACACCGGGACCCCCCCACTGGACCCCAGGTAATTTAAAACATTTTGGGGGGGTTCGGGAGGGTGGGGGATTTATTTTAAAGGGTCGGGGTGGGTTTTAGGGTTGTTTTAGTGTGCCGGTTTTCCCGCCCTCCCCCGATTTACAATTTACACGATATTTAAAAAAGAAAAAACCGCGACGATCCGATTCCCTCCCCCCCCCAGCCAAAATCGATCGTTAAGACGATCAATCACACGATTCACATCTCTAATATTTACTATAGGATTAACCATGCCCAGGGTGGAGTTTCTGGAACTCAGATCCAACATGGCATCCTTGAAGGGCTTCAGGATTTCTACCAGCTGCCTCCTTAATACTCAATCATGATATCTCAGTGGGTGATCTACACTTTTTTTTATGTTGCTCCTCCAAACTTTGCAGTATTAAATAAGTGGAATTCCAATGGGTGTCAACATCTCGAATCATGTGCTTATGAGGCATCCCAAATTGTTCCTGCTTCTCCTCCTTTCTCTGATGTTTTATGCAAATGCCCTGCTATTTTCTGTACTTTTTTTTATCATGACCTTCAGAACTGAAATCCTGTTGTTCTGGGGCACTGCCTCAGGGCATTCCTCACTGCCAGGTGCAGGAACTATGCAAAGGAATGGCTCCTCTTATAGCCCCTATATTCCACTGCCATTATCATATTTTTCTCGCTGTTTTTCTCAATAAAACCTGCCTCCTGCCTCTCTGCTCCAGTTAACAACCCTTCAGCATATTTCCTATTGCAGACAAAAGATTTCGTGAGGTATGAGGGCTATTCATCAACTGGGGTTCAGCACAGCCCACCTGCACCCTGATGTTTGGTTCCCACTAAAGCTGCTGCCTGCCCCTTGCTCAAAAAAAGTCCCTCCAATAAACCATTAGGGAGACGAAAGCTTGTGAAGAATTTTCAATGGTTCAGGTATTGCTAGTGACATGAAAGCTTTTCCTCTCTGCCTTAGCTAGCTGTGCCTGCATTCAGCTACAGCACTGGTTGTACAGGGTGCCAATAATCTGCTTCTTACATGTAGTCCCAGAAGCACGTTGTAATTGGAAGCTATCAGATGCATGATAGGGTAAGGGGACCTGCTCGAATGGTGGGAGTGTAGGATGAAGAACCAGAGGGCTCTGATTGACCTTGAGATAGACTGGGCAAACTGTTGGACTAACTGGAAAAACTGGAAATGTCCTTCGCATGGGCATATTTTAAAATCTGCTTACATACTTGCATTAAAGCTGACAAAGTCATAAGGAAGATTTGTGAAGTATGTTTGCACGAGAACCGTCTTAAATTTAGGAACACACTTATGTGCACTAGGTTTAATTTAAATCATACTCATGCAATCGCATGAAGGTGGTGGCGGCTTGATCAATTGTCAGTGGACTTCACTTAAGATAAGTGTGACTGGCAACGATAGCTTCATGAGAAGAATCAAAACAATAACATCAAGTAACCTAATGACTATAACGCCCTATAGTTTAAAGGGCTTACCAGCATGATAGCCATAAACCTATTGGCATCGTATGAAGGTTTACTTGATTCTTAATGAGTTCTCCTAGAGTGCAAGTCTGTAATTTATATGTGGATTTTCATACATGCTATATTTTTTCAAAAAATATAATTTAAAATTCCAGCATATGTTCATTTGCATGCCTGTATGCACATGTATGGTGCCCATGTGCTTGATTTAAAGACTGTATGGTATGGTACTTTAAAGTAACTTGCTTTGAAGTAGCAAAACGCAGAATATAAATAAATAATAATAGATAGGTGACGTTGGCATGTGCTCTCTAAAATTCAATTTCTACAGGGATTCTGCAGCTAAAAAATACTTTTTTAATTTTAGAGGCAGGACTGCCTTGTTTCTCACCGCTATTAGTACTATTTAGTAAGTCTCACAGGTTGGGCTGACTCTGCAGCAAATCCTCTGTCCTTGCCATTCCCTCCTCTGACCTTTCCTCACAGTAGCATTATGGAATTTGATGTGCTTACTGGGAGTTTTAATATCACAAAAGAATGCATTGATATTGTATCACCACTCACAGTACCAATCTAATGTATGCAAAAATATCTGTCACACACATACACATATACAGTATATGTGTATGAACTTATAACTGACTCCTTTTGCATACATAAATAACTATCAGAAAAATAAACAAGTTACTGTATTTGACTGAATGCACGTTAGTAGTGGGAGGGAATTTTAACACTGTTATGAATAAACAGGAAGATTGTCAAACCCCTAGGATGATAGAGCCCAGGGATCAGCAGAGGGGTGTTAGCTTTATCTGTCAGGAAGTGCACCTACTAGATGTGTGGCATGTTTTGCACCCTGGAGAAAAGGATTATACATTTTTCGCTAACCCACACGGCTCCTACTCATGCCTAGATTATCTATGAATCCCTGATTTTATATTTCACCGGGTTAGAACAGCCACTCTTGGCACCATTTCTGTATCTGACCATACCCCAGTTTCAATTACTGTCAAAATAGGAAGAGGTCCTCCGGCCATGGCCTCATGGTGCATGCCGCCTGATCTTATGCTTGACAAGACTTTTCAAACATACTTGAAAGGACGCTGGGATGACTATATGCATTTTAATTCCACGTCAGATGTCACCCCACGGATCTTATGGGAGGCAGGAAAGGTGGTACTAAGGGGAGATATTGTGTATGTGGCTAAACGAAATCAACAGCACAATGCGGAGATACTGCACTTTACTGCCAAGTTAAGTGCTGCCCAATCACGCCACATACAGAACATGTCAGACTCCACTAAAAGCAAGGTGAATCGAATTAGGGAGACCTTGAACCTGCTCTTACATCAAAGGGCGTCTAAATCATTACAATACTATAAATATAAACTATATAAATTTGGTTCCCAACTGAGTAAGCTTTTGGCTAATCTAGTGCAGGCCTGCGATTCTAATTCTGTTATCACGAGCATTAGGAGACGGGGGGGGGGGGGGGGGGGGGGGGAGTGTGCCAGTCCTCCTGGGATGAGATTACTGAGAATTTTCTTCAGTACTATCGAACATTGTCTAGTAGTAAACCAAGTGACCCTGCACTTGCTTCCCGATTCTTTCAGGTCCTACCTTGGCCATCAATTTCTGCGGACCGCTTACAGGCTCTGAATTCCCTCTGCTATTATTCAGGGCTTAAAGCTTGAGAAGGCAACAGGGCCTGATGGTATAAGTTCCAAATTCTATAAGATATTGTGATTTCCCTTGCTGCCAACCCTGGTGTCATATTTTAATACTCTCCGAGATGAGACATTTATAAATCCCCTAGAAAACAGGTCTAACATAGTTCTTCTCCCAAAAAAAGGTTAAAACCCTCAGGAGGTAGGCTCCTACCGTCCCATATCTCTCATAAATGTCAATATAAAGATACTGCCGGCTGTTCTGGCGGCTCACCACAGTATAATATTACCTTCCTTGGTACATTCTGATCAGGCAGGATTTTCAAAGGGCGTCAGGGGGTAAAAAATGTGCGCCGGCTGATAGAGGCCTTGAGTTATCACCTGACAGAGGCTCTTATTCTCAGCCTGGATGCAGAAAAAGCTTTCAACCCCTGTCCTGGGATTATCTTTTTTAGGTATTGCAGGGCTGCGGGTTTTCTGGGCACTTTGTTACTTGGTTGAAGGTTTTGTACAGTAACCTGAGTGCAAGGCCTTTGATCAATGGGTCTCTGTCTGCTCCTTTTTCTCTGCACTGTGGGGTCCATCAGGGCTGCCCATTACCCCCTCTCCTTTCTGTTCTCGTCCTAGAACCTCTCGCTATAAAGCTCTGACTGGTTGCTGATTTTTGGGGGCTTAGTATTGGCGGTCGCCAGCTGAAGGTTGCTCTGTTTGCCAATGATCATTTGTTGTTTGTAGGGAGATCTCATCACAGTGTCCCAGTGATCATCCACACTTTCACTCATTTTCATAAAATTGCAAGTCTCTGCATCAATTTTTCTAAATCCGAGGCTCTG
The DNA here is from genome assembly GCF_901001135.1 of Rhinatrema bivittatum. Lineage (NCBI taxonomy): Eukaryota > Metazoa > Chordata > Amphibia > Gymnophiona > Rhinatrematidae > Rhinatrema > Rhinatrema bivittatum. The sequence goes on along the minus strand of NC_042615.1, from coordinate 799,068,144 downwards.
GCTTTTTATTTATTTATTTATTTATTTATTTACGATTTTTATATACCGATGTTCATTTCAAAAAGAGATATCACATCGGTTTACAATAAGGTACAATAGGTAATTCACTAACCCCTAAAAGGGCTTACAATCTAAAATTTTTGTACCTGAGGCTAAGAGATTACAAAAATAAAACCATCAAAATCAAAGTTCTTAACAATTGAGCAAAAGGTATAACAAGGAGCATATTAAAGAAATAACACAAAGGGTTGCACGAAGGGGTGCTTGCTTGGTGCCTTTCAAACTGCCCGGCTCTGTTTGCGATGACGTCAGGGGAGGGGGCGGGTCTCGGGATCATGGTTTTCCCCACAGAAATCTCTTCTCAGTTTCAAAGACAGTTTTTCCATTTTTTTGTCTTTTCACCTTGGATGTTAGCTTTTGACCTGCAGTTGCCAAATACTTGGCAGGGAGAATTTCCCTTCACATGGGCCCCAGGAAAATTAAAATACCTGGAGATCTTAACTAGGAACTGATCAAAATTGAGATGACGGCAGCAGTCCAGCAGCAAGAGGAGGGCTTCCCAGTCTTTTCCATCGAGTGTCACATGTATGATTTTTTACCCACCGGTGAGAAGTTGTACATGTGCATGCGATGCAAAGAGCTCCTGGCTCTCAGAGAACGAGTCCGATCTCTGGAGGCTAGAGTGGCAGACCTGGAGGAGCTGAGGCAGACAGAGAGGTATATAGATGAGACCTTCAGGGACATAGTAGCCAAGTCCCAATTTCATACTGGCAGCCCTGGTGCTGTATTGGAGGAAGAAAGTCTCATGATGGGAGAGCATCAACCGGGTGTAGCAGGAAAGGATCCTGTAGCAAGGACCTGCTCTCCAGGTGATGCATTGTCCTTTCACACTGAGGATATCTCCCCAAGGCCTACTGCCCAGGAGGGAAGGGTTAGGTCGGCCATCATAGTTGGTGATTCAATTATTAGGAATGTAGATAGCTGGGTGGCTGGTGGGCGTGAGGATTGCCTGGTAACATGACTACCTGGTGCGAAGGTGGCGGACCTCACGCGTCACCTAGATAGGATTTTAGATAGTGCTGGGGAGGAGCCGGCTGTTGTGGTACATGTGGGCACCAACGACATAGGAAAATGTGGGAGGGAGGTTCTGGAAGCCAAATTTAGGCTCTTAGGTAGAAAGCTTAAATCTAGAACCTCCAGGGTAGCATTCTCTGAAATGCTCCCTGTTCCACGCGCAGGTCACCAGAGGTAGGCAGAGCTCCGGAGTCTCAATGCGTGGATGAGACGATGGTGCAAGGAAGAGGGATTCAGTTTTGTTAGGAACTGGGGAACCTTTTGGGGAAGGGGGAGTCTCTTCCGAAGGGATGGGCTCCACCTTAACCAGGGTGGAACCAGACTGCTGGTACGGCCGGCGCCATTTTGCACAAAATGGCGTCGGCCGTACGGCAAAACGATTCGACTGCAGGAGGTCGTTCCCGGACCCCCGCTGGACTTTTGGCAAGTCTTGTGGGGGTCAGGAGGCCCCCCCAAGCTGGCCAAAAGTCCCTGGGGGTCCAGCGGGGGTCCGGGAGCGATCTCCTACGCTCCTGACATCGGGGGACAAAAAACAAAATGGCGCCGGCGCTACCTTTGCCCTGTCATATGACAGGGCAAAGGTAGCGCCGGCGCCATTTCTACAACGCACCGCAGGCCTGAGAGTAAAAGATCACACCAGGACCCCCGCTCTGGACCCCAGGTAATTTAAGGCATTTTGGGGGGGTTTGGGAGGGTGGGGGATATATTTTAAAGGGTCGGGGTGGGTTTTAGGGTTGTTTTAGTGTGCCGGTTTTTCCGCCTCCCTCTTCCCCTTCCCCTTCCCCCGATTTACGATTTTTGACGATAAATCGGGGGAATTCCTATTGTATCGCGCTTCTAACGATTTTTGACGATTTAAAATATATCGGACGATATTTTAAATCGTCAAAAAACGATTCACATCCCTAGCAATCAGCGTAGCCAAGAGCAGACAGAGTTCAGTACCAGAGAGTCAGTCCAAGAGGTACTACCTGAGGGAACGCAGGAACAGACAGACACTGGAACAGAAGGACGCTGGAACAGAAGGAAGCTGGAACAGGAGGACGCTGGAACAGAAGGACGCTGGAACAAGACTGGATCAGTACTGGAACAAGCGATGAGACACTGAGGCAAACTATTACACACTCAGTGTCAACCCAATTGCCAAGACAAGGAAGTGAAGGCAGGAACTTCCTGATATGCTGTGCTCAATCAGGGTGCGACGCAGAGCTAGGAACGTCCCCGGCCCAGTAAGGGACCGGGCGGTCCGCTCGCGTGCCTAGGGTTGGGGACGATGCCATGGAGGACACCGAGCCCCGCCATGAGGCCTGGTGCACTGAGGAAGGCCCGGCGACTGCCACCGCAGGACGCTGAGGCCTCGAGGAGCTATCTGCGGCCACAGGAGAGGCTGACCCGGAACCTGCAGAGGAGTTGAGAAGGTAAGCAGGCCTCTGCGCGGGCCAAGCACGGATGGGGCACGCAACACCAAAGTAAATAAAATCTTACTTCCATTGACTTATCATCATACCAAGTAAAAGTCCAATAATATTTTGATTTTTTTAAGTATGCAAGTAAAATTAATGAAACTAAGACATCATTGTCCAAACGTTTTAAGCAAAAATTCACATGAAAAAATGAAATGAGATGCACCTAAATTAAAAATACCTTCTCTTTATAATATACTAGGGATGTGCAGACAAAAAGTTTATGTTCATAAGTCCATAAGTCGAAGGTGAGGGTCAATTTCGGTCAATATGGACATATGTAGAATTCCATAAGTTGAGGCTATGTCCATACGTGCACCGGTTCCCTAAATAAAAATTTAAACCCCTCACCCTCCTTAATCCCCCCCCCCCCAAGACTTACCAAAACTCCCTGGTGGTCCAGCGGGGAGTCAGGAAGCCATTCCTGTATTCCTTTGCGAGGAGCACGTGACGTCGGCGTCACGTCGGAGTGACGCCGACGTCACGTGATTCACCCTGCCTCCGCTCCCGGACCCCCCGTTGGACCACCAGGGAGTTTTGGTAAGTCTTGGGGGGGTCAGGAGGGTGGGGGGTTTAAGTGTTTATTTAGGATCAACGATCGCGATTTCCAACTTATTCAACATAGCTATGTTGAATAAGTTGGAAATCGCGATCGTTGTGCCTCATCACTTTTTTAAGTTAAAAAAAAAATTAGTTGCGTTTTACATATGCGTTCAAAACGAATGCACACCCCTATAATATACGCATATAAATCTACAATAACATAACATGACTGCACTTTACCTTTATCATTCTATTTTATGAAGTCTCTTTTCCAAAGTTAGAAAGTAGCACATTTAAGACTAATTGGAGAAAATTCAATTTCACTCAACGCACAATTAAGCTCTGGAATTTGTTGCCAGAGAATGTGGTTAGTGCAGTTAGTGTAGTTGGGTTTAAAAAAGGTTTGGATAAGTTCTTGGAGGAGAAAACCATTAACTGCTATTAATCAAGTTTACTTAGGAAATAGCCACTGCTATTAATTGCATCAGTAGCATGGGATCTTCTGAGTGTTTGGGTAATTGCCAGGTTCTTGTGGCCTGGTTTGGCCTCTGTTGGAAACAGGATGCTGGGCTTGATGGACCCTTGGTCTGACCCAGCATGGCAATTTCTTATGTTCTTATGTTCTTATCTATATTAGGTAAACATGATTGCACCAATGACTTTCACGTCATAGATTTTTCTATGGTATATATATACCTCCTCCATATTCCATACTTGGTGCATATACCTAGGTCAGGGATATAGACCCAATTCTAAAACTTCCATTTCTTGTATGAGAAGTACTTACAAGTCATGAATTGAAAACACATTTTTGCCAAGAACTCACTTGGTGATTTTAAACAAGGCCCTTTATTTCTCTCTGTGCCCAGGACTCTGTCAAAATAAAACAATTATCTTAATCCGGTTTACTGTGCCTGTGGTGTTTAGAATGGAAGCAGAGAGGGTAGCATGCCAGCATTGATGTAAGATAAGTTAAAAGTTACCACAGCCGACACAATGTGAAGTCCAGGATCACAACTCTCTTCAACACAATGATTGCAACTATATATCATTATATTGACATACAGTCAACAATAGGCTGTTAATGACAGTATCTTAGAACATTTAACTTGATGTTCCTGTTATAGCAATAAGATAATAAATTTACCCACAATATAGTACAAGACAATATTCACAGTGCAAAAGAAATAAATAATTAACCATATTTTTTGCCAAATCCAAATACCTTGCTATACAAGGACAAAAATGATCTATGGAAAAATAATGGAGACTGACACTAGATGCTTTAAACCCTGGTCATTTGGTATTCTTCCATAGACTAAAGAAGGCCCATCAGTTTTCTTCATGTATATTTCTCTTTTCTTAACATCTGTTTCACCAGTATTTTGCCTGCATATCATGAATTTCTCAGGGTGGAGTGAGAAGATTGATTCTGATTTGGACTGAATGCATGACCAAACCTATAATTATTTTTATTCCTGATGAATTTAGCAAACAAATAAAATTGTTTTCCTACTCATGCATTGCCAACTAATATAAAAATATAACTTCACTGTTAGAGCAGTCTTGGGCAATATTATAGCTCCTGTGTAAATCAGAAATGAAAACCAGATAACAGTGCACATGTCAGACGCTTATAAATCAAATCTACCCTAAAATAAGCTGCATTTATAATGAAGACATGCAAATACTGTTGACAGAAGCAATGCAAATCATTTCTCGCATAAATCATAGTAAGTGAGCTCCAATACATTTGTGGCTGAATTGAAATAGCAAATTTTCAGGAAGATTATGAAATGTGCGAATATTTAGAAAGCAGATGGAAAAGCATTAGCCATTAGCTCAAGTACACCTAGATAGGGTAAAAAGCCTACAAGTCTGATCTTTTGCATCATTTTGAAATCATGTATCTGTGCACAAGGATTTCATTCCCTGCTTCTCCAGAACAAATTCCAAAGGAAAAACAATATGCAAACAAAAGAATTTTCATCAAAAGGCAGTAAATATCATATGAAAAGGGGTGTGTTTTATGGTAATAGCCTATTTATTGCAATGCATCTTATGTTAGCACAGGTATTATTGCAAGGTGTGTTAACTGTTTGTACTTTGTGGTAATACCTACATTATTGCATTTTCCTACCTGCAAAGTGTTCATTTTACCACTGGGAGGGGGAGAGAGAGAGAGAGAGAGTCTGAGACTACCTACAAGGACCTTCTAGCAGTTAGCTATTTATACTAGGGATGTGCAGCAGGGACGGATTCATCCCATTCGGTATTCGTATTTGTGGGGACCAAATCCATTGCATCCGTTCTCAGGGGACCCCGATCTGTTCATTAGTTACATATGTATTTGTTTCCCAAAAAAAAACCCCCATCCCAACCCTTTAAATTTAATTAACTATACCCCCCCCCCCGCAAGACTTACCAAAAGTCCCTGGTGGTCCAGTGGGGGTCCTAGCACGATCTCCTGCACTCGGGCTGTTGTCTGCCGGTAATCAAAATGGCACCGATAACCACTATGTCACGGGGGCTACCAGTGCCATTGGGCAGCCTCTGTCACATGGTAGGAGCACAAGATGGTGCCAGCTGTCCATTGCTCCTACCATGTGACAAGGGCCGACCAATGGCACTGGTAGCCCCCGTGACATAGTGAGGGCAAAGGCTATTGGCACCATTTTGAATACTGGCAGCCAACAGCCTGAGTGCAGGAGATCACTCCAGGACCCCCACTGGACCACCAGGGACTTTTGGTAAGTCTTTGGGGGGTCAGCAGAGTGGGGGGTTTATTCTTTAGATATGTTCTATTTGTGGGGTTTCACCATACGTTTCATGACCCCATGAATATAACAAATAGGGACATATATGTTGCGGATTGCCAATACATTGAAAATGAATGCACACCCCCCTAATTTATACTACTATAGGAGGCCCTTCTAGTAACTCGAGGTGAGGTTTAGGTAGTAGTGTAGGGGTTACGGGACACTTTTGCATGCAGAATGAGATGTACGAACAGAACAATATACACTTGTGAAGATTTGATGTCCTTAGGAGTGAGGAAACTCAGTCAATGATGAAATTTGTACAATGTTCTCTCAACCATCATTACTAAGTGGGCCTCCTATAGTAGCATAAATAGCTGCTTGCTATGGTGTCACCCCCAGAGCGTCTCTTTCTCTTCCCCCCCTCCCCCCCCGCTTACATCTCAAGCCCTTCCCCAGCATATCACATAGCTTAATGCTATTGAAAATGATGTAGTTATTTTTGGTGTTAAAACAGTGCAATATCATGCGTTATGGCTTCGTGAAGCCAGCCCACTTTTACAAAATTCCCACCCCCAACTCTTCTACAATCCCTCCCCTTTTAAAAATTTGCATCACACCATGCAGTATGTGTTAAGGTATTTTTCGCATGCAAAAACGCCATAACGTGATCCCAACTAAAGACGGCTTTTCAAACAAGCCTTCCCACAAAGCCCTTAACATCCCCCGTGAATTGTAATGTTATATTGCTTTGAATTGACTCTGCTTTTGTTCTAGATTATCAAGTTCGCCTGTTGATTTGTTCCTGTGCCTTCCTTGCTTTCCTATTGGTTCGGTGTACCCCCTACCCACTCCCCTGTTTTTTGTAATTAACTTCCTACAGTTCTATGTGAACCGATATGATGTTTCGACTAATATTGGTATAAAAGACCCTTTAAATAAATAAATACATTGATAAATTACCCTGCAAGTTAGATGCAAAATAAAAATAAAGCGGACAAAAACTCTCAATAAAAACTTAGGGGCGGATTTTAAGAGCCCTGCTCGCCTAAATCTGCCCAAATCCGGGCGGATTTAGGCGAGCAGGGCCCTGCACGTCGGTAAGCCTATTTTACATAGGCCTACCGGCGCGCGCAGAGCCCCGGGACTCGCGTAAGTCCTGGGGTTTTTGGAGGGGGCGTGTCGGGGGGCGTGTCGGGGGCGGGCCCGAACCGCACAGCGTTTTCGGGGCGTGCCGGGAGCGTTCCGGGGGCGGACCCGGGGGCGTGGCCGTGCCCTCTGGACCCGCCCCCAGATCGCGGCCCGGCACGCTAGCGGCCCGCTGGCGCACGGGGATTTACTTCTCCCTCCGGGAGGCGTAAATCCCCCAACAAAGGTAAGGGGGGGGGGTTTAGACAGGGCCGGGCGGGTGGGTTAGGTAGGGGAAGGGAGGGGAAGGTGAGGGGAGGGCAAAAGAAAGTTCCCTCCGAGGCCGCTCCGATTTCGGAGCTGCCTCGGAGGGAACGGGGGTAGGCTGCGCGGCTCGGCGCGCGCCGGCTATACGAAATCGATAGCCTTGCGCGCGCCGATCCCGGATTTCAGCGGCTACGCGCGTATCTACTGTAATCCAGCGTACTTTTGTTTGCACCTGGAGCGCCAACAAAAGTACACCAATTCGCGGTTTTTGAAAATCTACCCCTTAATACATTGAAATTGTCAGCTCAGCATGCTTTAGCAGACAAAAAAAGCAAACAGAATGTTAGGAATTATTAGGATGGGAATGGTGAATAAAATGAAAAATATTATAATGCTTCTGTATCGCATCATGGTGAGACCGCACCTTGAGACTGTATACTGTTCTGGTCACCGCATCTCAGAAAAGATATAGTTGCACTGGCGATCAAAATGATAAAGGGGATGGAATAGCACCCCTATGAGGAAATACTAAAGAGGTTAGAGCTGTTCAGCTTGTAAATGTGACTCGGTTATTTACACTTTCAGATAATAGAAAGACTAGGGGGCACTCCATGAAGTTAGCAAGTAGCATATTTAAAACTAATCAGAGAAAATTATTTTTCACTCAATGCACAATTAAGCTCTGGAATTTGTTGCTAGAGGATGTGGTTAGAGCAGTTAGTGTAGCTATGATTAAACAAGGTTTGGATAAGTTCTTGGAGGAGAAGTCCATTACCTGCTATTAAAATGTAGACTTAGGGAATGGCCTCTGCTATTACTGGCATCAGTAGCATGGGATCTTCTTAGTGTTTGGGTACTTGCCAGGTTCTTGTGGCCTGGTTTGGCCTCTGTTGGAAACAGGATGGAAACAGGATGCTGGGCTTGATGGTCTTTTGGTCTGACCCAGCATGGCAATTTCTTATGTTCTTAAACATTCAAAGCAGGAAGCCTACGAGGGAGTTATTTGCACTGCTAGATGATTGGGAGGTAAAAGGGACACATAGGGAAGATAAGATCATAGTGGAAAGACTAAATGAATTATTTGCTGCAGTGTTTATGAAGGAGGATGTTGGTTAGCTACCCTTAACAAAAATGGGATTTAAAGGTGAGTATATGGAAGAATTGAAACAAATTATGGTGAACCTGGAAGTTGTAATAGGACAAATTGTCAAACCAATAATTAACAAATCACCCAGACTAGATAGCATACACCCTATATTTCTGAAAGTACAAAAAATCAAATTGCAGATTCACTGCCAGTATTTGTATCCTATCATTAAACTTATCTATTGTACCTGAAGCTTGGAGTGTGGTCAAAGTAGCACCAATATTTAAAAAGGGATCTAGAGGTGAAATGGGAGATTATAGATTGGTAAGCATGATGTCATTATTAGGGAAAAAAATTGCAGAAACGTTTATAAAGAACATAATTATTAAACATATATATAGGCATGGTTTAATGGGACAGAGCCAACATGGATTTACCCCAAAAAGTCTTAATTTAACAATCTGCTACATTTTAAACAGTTAAAATACAGCTAGATAATGGTGAGAAGTAGATATAAATGTATAAGGATTTCTAAAAATAGTTTGACAAAGTCCCTATGAGAAAATTGAAAAAGTCATAGGATAGGAGGCAATCTCCTATTGTGGATTCTGAACTAGTTAAATGACGGGACACAGAGCATAGAACTAAATGGTTACTTTCCTCAAAGAAGGAAGATAAATCATGAAATGCTCTGAGGATCTATACCTAGACTGGTGATATTTATCATCCACAGAGTCAAAAAATATATTTTTGTTCATTCATTCATTCATTCATTCATTCATTTCATAGCTAGTAGTCATTTGTAAGTTCTTTTCCAAACAAACAAAAAAAAAATATTTTTGCTCAGTTGTTTTGGAGTTTTTTAAATCATTTTTTTTTACCATCAAAAGGAGAAGCAATGCAGCCTATTTTGGACACCCAGATTGGATTTTCTAGTAATTTATAATGAAACTGGTGGGTAGACATCATCAGAAAGGTGGAGGCATGCCAACACATCAAGACTATGTCAACTTGGAATCAAAAGTGGTATGAAGAACCCAAAGACTCACAATGGGACAAAATGGTACCATCAGGGTAAGAATTTTTTGAAGTCAACATCAAAGAAGCAAAGAAGTAGAAAGAGAGGCCAAAACACCCTAAGGCTCCAGAAGTGAGGGAAAGGGTCCCAAAAACAGTTTCATGAACACCCAAGGCTGCACAAGAGGGGAAAATTGGCACGAAGTGTGGCATGAACAGCTCAAGCTAGCATAAAGGGGGAACAAAGCATCAAAGGAGGCAGAAAATCCCCCATGGCAGTGATAAAGAGTCAAAGGAACTGAAAGTGTGGCATGAAGATGTCAAAGCATCATGAAGGGCACTGTGATACTTTAGAAAATGAGGCCCCAAGTAAGGGACAAATGGAATCAACTAAATTAGAATAAAGATTTAAGCAGGGAAAGGGCAGGGGAAATCCTTGGAGGAAGCCTAATTTCACTTCTATATGGCATCATTAGGTAAAGAAGCTGGTTGTTCACTGAAGTCTAAGATGCCACTAACTAGAAATACCAAATGCTCTTTAGCCACTAGCTGTTTAATATCCTGTGATTCAGGGAATCCAGGACATGATTCTTCTTCTGAATCAGTTTTTATAAATACCTCCAATAGAATGAGGTCCTGGTTTTAGGAGCTGCACTTTTGCTTCCTCTGCATTTTGCTGTGGTAGAATCTGTCAAAGGCTAAATACCAGAAGAAACCAATAGTCGTCAGAATCATAAGAGAAGGCAGTTTGAAGACAAAGTTTAAGAAGGCATGAAACATTTAAAGACAACTGGGTAGGTAAGGCCTGTGTAAAACATTGAATGGCCGGGGCAAGACCAAGACTCAACAAGAACCATAAGGGAAGGGGATTCAGAAAGATCCTCAAAGTCAGCATAGAATAAGGATCTCCTTTGAATCCACTGTGGGTGTCACTGCTGCAAGGGGGGGGGGGATTTTTAATTACGCTGCCCCCTCCAAACGTAATGCGTGTCTTGATTCATACCACTAAGGTTTATGTACAATTGTGCAATTATCCTCAGAATAAAGCAGTTTATGTACCATCACTAGAAATTTGTAGAATGAGTGCTATTTGACTGGTAACCGATGCAACTCCCTTGGGGCCGTGGTAATATGATCATATATTCCCTTCCCACAAAGAGGTCTTGCCGCTGTATTCTGGACCAGTTGTAGAACATGAAACAATTTGACCAGTAAACCAGCCCATGTACTGTTCCAATAATCTAGCCGGCTTATTACTAGTTTCTGCAGTACCATTCTAAACAGATCAGAAGACCTTTAAAGGTTTTACATTCTTGAATTTGAAAAATGCTATCTTGGCTACATGCATCATATGAGAGTGAAAAGTAAGTATGATTTGATTAATCCTAGATTTCTACACTCTGTATACACTGGTATATTGATACCTTCAAAACATATTTGTAAACTAACCTTCGGAAGTGTTTTACCTAACCATATCAGTTTGGTTTTAGCAATATTTACTGTTAATCCTCCCATCCCTAGCCAATTTCTAATACCAGTAAAACACTCATATAAGGACTGTAAACACCCTAAGTCATCCTTGGCAGCAGGGATGTACAATTGTACGTCATCCATTACACCCAGTTCTTCCAAGAAGGCCCCTAGAGATGCTGGATATATATTGAACAATACAGAGGATATAGTGCTGATTCCTGGGGATCTCCAGAGCACAGGGGTTTCCAAGATGACCAGGAATACTATATCGAACTCTCTGTTTTCTACCTATTAAAAAGGATGAAAACCATCTTAATACCTACCTGCCCCCTTAATCCAATTTCTTGCAGCTGTTTCAACACCATTCAATGCCTTATCTATGTCAAAGCAAGTGTCTCTTTTATCTAAGTCTGTTTTTTATTGCCTTCAGATGATTTGCAAAATGTCTCGGTTTTTTTTCGGTAAATAAGACTTAGGAATGCTGTCTTGTGTTTTTGTTTTATCACAAATCAACTACTGTAATTCTTTGTACATAGGCATCACAGAAACTAATTTGAAAGGAATTCAGTGGCTTCGAAAAACTGCAGCAAGAATTGTGTTTAGGGCTTCTAAGTTTGAGCACATATCTCCTCTATTCCAAGATCTACATTCATTGCCTGCTGGCTGTAAGATTGTTTTAAAACTACTTTGTCTTACATTTAAGGCTTTATCTAAGAGGAAGCCTGAATATCTGGCTCATCTTTTATTACCTTATAAACCAACAAGAACTTTAAGATAATCTCAAATGGAGCTATTAAGAATGCCCTAGCCACCAGAAATTATTTTGGAAGGAACAAGACAGTGTAGTTTTAGTTTCCACTATCAGACTCACCTAATCTGAGAATCTTTACCATCTGAACTTCGAACAGAGAACAAGTTTAAGAAATGTAAGAAGTTGATTAAATCCTGACATTGCCAGAATGTTTTTTTTTTTAATTTGGTTCCCCAGAATTCATTATTTTAAAGAAAATATGATTTTAATTTTGAGAAAGTTTTGGTTTACTTGTATTACTGAGCTGTTTATTTTCATATATATTAAGCACATAAAAACATAAGAATTTGCCATACTGGGTCAGACTGAAGGTCCATCAAACCCTGCATCCTGTTTCCAGGGATGGCCAATCCAGGATACAAGTACCTGGCAAGTACCCAAACATTAAATAGACTAATATAATTTTATGGACTTCTCCAGGAACTTGTCCAAATCTTTTTTTTAAACCCAACTAAGCTAACCACATCCTCTGACTGAATTCCCAACCTTTCTAGTGCATATACGGGTACATTTTTAATCAACCATGTGTGTAAAAAACAGGGATTATGCGTGTGGCCGGGCCTTGCACGCATCGCGTGCATTTTCAAAGGGGCCTGGCCACGCACGTACTGCCCATTACATGCAGAAGTGCCAGGCTGAGGGAAAGGGGCGGGGAGGGGGGCAGGGAGGGGCGGGGCTAGAGGTGGTCGGTACAGCAGCCATTTGCTGCTGTGCCGGGGAAGGGATTGCTGGTGCGTGCAAGGTGCTTCTGCTCCAATGGAGCAGTAAGCAACAAAATAAAAAAAGTAAAAGGTAGGAGAAAGGGTTTAGGGGTGGGGAGGAGAGGAGAGGAGAGGGGAAGGGGAAGGGGAAGAGACATTAGGTAGGGTGGTAGGGAAGTTCTCTACTCAAAGAATTAATTGGAGCAGACTAGGAGGGAACTGGGGAAGGCTGGGATACGTTGCCCGCACATGCGCATGCAGATTATAAAATCTGGTGCACATGTGCGTGCAGCCCCCAGATTTTATAACATGCGCATGCTGGTGCGCACATGTTATAAAATTGGCACGTCCATGTGTGCACATCGGGAAGCGTGCACACATGGATGTGCGCGTGCATCTTTAAAAATCTACCCCTAACTGAAAAATAATTATCTCCATTTGTTTTAAATGTGCTATTTGCTAACTTCATGGGGTACCCACTAGTCCTTCTGAAAGACTAAACAACAGATTCACATTTACCCATTCTAGTCCTCTCATGACTTTGTAGACCTCCATCATATCCCCCTCAACCGTCTCTTCTCCAAGCTGAATAGTCCTAACCTCTTTAGCCTTTCCTCATAGCGGAACCATTCCATTCCTCTTTTCTGAATCTTCTTCCATGCATCTATATATTTTTGAGATGCAGTGACCAGAATTGAACATAATACTCTAGGTGCGGTCTCACCCTGGAGCAATACAGAGACATTATGACATTCTCCACTTTATTTACCATTTCCTTCCAAATAATTCCAAACATTCTGTTTGCTTTTTTGACCGCTGCAGCAAATTGAGCTGACAATTTCAATATATTGTCCAATATAATGCCTCAATCTTTTTCATGGGTAGTAACTCCTAAGATGAAACCTAAGATCATGTACCTGCAGCATGGGTTATTTCTCCTAAATGCATCACTTTAAACTTGTCCACATTAAATTTCATCTGCTATTTGGATGCCCAGTCTTACAGTTTCGCAAGTTCTTCCTGCAAATTATCAATATACGCTTGTGATTAAACTACTCTGAATAATTGTGTGTCATCTGCAGATTTGATCACCTCACTAGTCATTCCCCTTTCCAGATCGTTTATAAATATATTAAAAAGAATTGGTTCAAGTACAGATCCCTGAGTCTCTCCACTGTTTAACTCTCTCCACTAAGAAAATTGACATTTAAAGAGGCTTATGGCTGAGCAGTGTTTATGTCTCTGTTATTTTGTGACTATTTGTTTTAATGTTATTTTTGTATTTTTATTTTGTTTTTAAAGATTTTTATGCATGTTTTGTGTGTTCTGCACTGGACTGAAGTTCTTTGGGAAGCAGCAGAATGTGAGATTTGTAATAAATAAATAATAAATAAATGAATCCATATTACATCAGTCTTCCTCTAGGGATTTCCTTTTGCTTCTCCCTGCCTAAGGCTTTCTACCAATTTGGTTGGTGCTCTTGTTCCCTCATTTGAACCTTGGGATGTTATTGTCACTCTAGGTGGCTGCTTTATGACTCTCATGCTTCTGGGCTTACCTAAAAGCACCATCCAACCTCTTCAACTCCTCCAAAATGCAGCAGCCCGTATACTTACCAACACCCACAAAAATGACCCCATAACCCCGGTACTCAAACATCTGCATTGGTTACCCGTAGCATCTGGAATTACCTACAAATCTCTCACTCTAATACACAAATCCCTTCACAATGAACACATGCGCTGGTTTGAAGAGCATTTTACCTTTCACAACAAGAACAGACCCACTAGAAAAGAGTACCTGGCTACACTTCACACCCCATCACCCAAGCTAACTAAACTTCGATCCACAAAAGAAAGGGCCCACTCCCTAGCAGGGCCCCCCACCTCTGGAACAAATTACCCGCCTCACTCCGACAAGAAACCTGTCCAAAACTATTCAGACAAAACCTGAAGACTCGGCTCTTCAAGCACTCTTACACCTGACTGCGAGCTAACAACTGTATATATTCTCTATATTAATTGTATGTAATTTGATATGAGTACCTCCTTGCAATTCTGTGTTGATTTATGTAATCTAACTTGTCTCCATCCCCACTTCCCTTCCCTCCCCCTGCCATTCTCTCCTCCTGCCTTGACCTCCCACTAAGTTTATTTAGCATGCTCTTGTTTTCTAAGTTCTCTCCTCTAGCATTATTCTCCTTCTCAGTTATATGTTCCCTGTAAAGCCGGTTGCTAATTCTGTTATATGTAAACCGATGAGATGTTCCCAACGTTCGTCGGTATATAAAAGCTGTTAAATAAATAAATGATGCTTTGGGGGTCTTCATGCCATTCTTTCAGCTACTTTCACCCTGTATGCATCACAAACTTAACTCTTTGGGGAACTAACTGCCTCTTTTGAAGGTTCATTTATCAAAATGCATTATGGTGCTAACACCATAATGCCTGAATAGCTATCACAATGCAAATGCAAATTTTACAAATTTATTCAAAGGTGCAGGATTGAGGAGGGGTTTGGGCAGAATCAATGAAAATGAGGGGCATTATTGCAGTGTATGATAGTGTAATGCACACTATTATCAGAACTAACCACACCTTTTCTGCTGGTGTTAAGCTGTGTGATATATCTGAAATACAATTTGAAATAAATATTACAAATTATCTTTCAAGAGGGGAGATGGAGTGGAAAGAGAGAGAGAGCCTCTAGGGTAGCTCACATAGTAGTCAACTATTACTACTACTATAGGAGGACCAGCTAGTAACTTGAGGTGAGGATTTGGTGGTGGTCTAGGGTTTTGGGGCCCATTTTACATGCAGAGTGAGATGTATGAACAACACAGTAGAACTAGGTGAAGATCTAACATGACTTGGAGTGAGGAAAGTCACACAAAGATGAGATTTCTACAATGTTCTCTTGCCCTAACTTGATGGACTCTCTACCAGGGTACTATTTATTTATTTATTTATTTATTTATTTAACATTTTTATATACCGGGATTCATACAAGATATTGCATATCGTCTCGGTTTACATTGAAACTGAACACAAGCATGAGAGCATGCTAATTACATGGAACATAAAATGCTAATAGAACGCTGGTAACATAGAAAGCTAAATGCTAATTGCTAATTACATAGAACACTGATAACATAGAATGCTGAATACTAATTACATGTAATGCTAAATGCTAATTGCTAATTACATGTAATGTTAGTTGCAAGGAACTGTGATAACAAGCATGAGAATGTTAATGTTACTATTAAATACATAATATAGGTATGAAGATAGGGTCCAAGTAAAGCAATACTTGGAACATACTGGAGAGGGAGGAAAGCAAAATTATCTTAATAGGGATGAAGCAACTTTATTATTAATAGGTGCCTGTGTTTTAATATAAGAATGGAATGAGAGTTTTTATTTAGGCTTAGCTCGCAGTCAGGTGTAAGAGTGCTTGAAGAGCCGAGTCTTCAGGTTTTGTCTGAATAGTTTTGGACAGGTTTCTTGTCGGAGTGAGGCGGGTAATTTGTTCCAGAGGTGGGGGGCCCTGCTAGGGAATGGGCGTAGAGGTAAATAGTTATCATGACTGGAATGCTTGTTCGAATAGCAAAGTTTTTAGTCTTTTTTTGAAGTTGATTGGGCATGATTCTGCCCGAAGTGCTGGTGGAAGTGAGTTCCATTGAGATGGACCTGCTACGGACATGGCACTTTTGCTTAGAGATGAATTGATGTGTGCTGTTAAAAGAGTATTTTTGTATGCTATTCTTGTAGGTCTGGTTTGAAGATGTGGTTGAAGTGGTATGTTGAGTTCCAATGGGATGTGTTTGTGGATGGTTTTATGAACTGTTGTTAGTGTTTTGTATAAGATTCTGTACTTTATTGGGAGCCAATGAAGATTTCTTAAGATGGGGGTGATATGGTCTCTCTTGTTGGTCTTGGTCAGTATCCTGGCTGCTGCGTTTTGCAGCATTTGGAGGGGTTTAAGGGTGTTAGCAGGGATGCTGATTAGCAGAGAATTACAATAGTCGATTTTAGAGAAAACTATTGCTTGGAGGACTGATCGGTAATCCTGGAAGTGTAAGAGTGGTCTGAGACGTTTAAGGACTTGTAATTTAAAGAATCCCTCCTTAGCAGTGTTATTGACGAATTTCTTTAGGTTAAATTGATCGTCCATGATGACTCCGAGGTTTCGTACCTGAGCAGAAAATGGTGGGTGATTAATTTGGTTCGAATTTGACTTCACATAGTTCCCGTCTTGAGAGATAAGGAGTATTTCTGTTTTGTTAGAATTGAGGATTAGGTTGAGGCTGGAAAGCAAGTTGTTGATGGATAAGAGGCAGGTGTTCCAGAATTCCAGGGTTTTTTGTAAGGATTCTTTAATCGGTATCAATATCTGTACGTCGTCTGCGTAAATGAAATGTTTAAGGTTGAGTTTGAAAAGGAGCTGGCATAGTGGTAGGATGTATATGTTGAAAAGAGTCGGTGATAGTGAAGAGCCCTGAGGTACTCCCATATTGGAGTTGACGGAGTGTGATTTGTAAAATCTATTATGTAGAAATGATTTGAACCAATTTAGAGCAGTGTCTTTGATTCCGATATCAGATAGACGTTCCAGAAGAAGGGTGTGTTTCACTGTGTTGAATGCGGCGGATAGATCGAGGAGTATGAGTAGACATGATTGTTTTTTATCAAGGTTTAGGAGTATAGTGTCAGATAGAGAGATTAGGAGAGTTTCCGTACTCCGTTCTTTGCGAAAGCCGAATTGAGATGGTGCTAAAATTTTGTTGTCTTCCAGGTATTCCGTCAGTTGCTTGTTAACTATTTTTTCTAGAATTTTAGATATAAAGGGGAGATTTGCTATAGGTCGATAGTTGGCTGGGTCATCTGGAGAGAGGTTTGTTTTTTTTAGGAGAGGTTTGAGGATTGCGAGTTTCAGCGGGTCTGGTACTGAGCCTTGATTAAGTGAGCAGTTGATAATGTCTGCGATAGGTTTGGCAATTGTTTTAGGAATGGCAATGAGTAGATTGGATGGGATCGCATCTGTGGGGTGTGAAGCTGGTTTAAGTTTTTTTAGGACAGTTTCGACCTCTAGCTATCAAGCTAAGACAAGAGAACATTGAAGTAATCTGATCTTTATATAACTTTCCTCACTCCAAATCATGGCAAATTTTCACTGAGGTCTACTGTATTGTTCGTGCATTTCACTCTGCATGTAAAACTAGCCCCAAAGCCCTAGACCATCACCAAATCCTCACCTCAGGTTACTAGCTGGCCCTTCTATAGTGATATAAATAGTTTATTACTCTTAAACTCTTAGGAAGAGTCAGTCTCTCTGTCTCTTTCTCTCCTTCATAAGTAGTAAAGTATAAATATCACAGGATGCAAAACCTTTAACACATATCACAATAAACTGCCTGCACTAAGATGGTGTGGTAACTCTAAAGTCATTACCACACCCCTTTTCCTTATCATAGGTATTATTCAGGTGAAAATTAGGCATTGGTGCTTTAAATCCCCTTCTTGGTGTCTCGAGCTGTTCGTGTCACTTTACCTCTCTAGTTTCATATTTGGAGGTTCATGTTGGGGGTGCCTTTTGCCTCGTTTTTGGAGCCTTAGGGTATTCTGGCCACCCTTTTGCTACTTTGCTGCTCTGATGGTGCCTTGGTGAACTTCTGCCTCTGCTGGTAGCATTTTTCCCTTTGCAGGTCCTTGGGCTCTTCATGCTCCTTTTCGGCGCCATGTTGATATAGTCTTGATGTATTGGCATACCGTCGCTCTTCTGATGATGTCTAGCCACCAGTTGCATTAAGAATGATTTGAAAATCCCAATTCAGGAACACAAAATAGGGTGCATTACTTCCCCCTTTAACTATAATGGTAAATGAATGAACAGATAAAAAGAATAACACATTTTTCTTTTGTTTGGAAAGAAGCAAACAAATAACTGTGACCTATGAAACAAATGAACAAACCAAAATGAATGTTTGTTATTGTTTTGAGGTGTTGAAGTGGATTCTTGGGCACTGTCGTGATGGCCACTCCCAGGGGGAGGAGCCCCGTGAGGAACCGCAGTACTAAGCTAGACTCTATACATGCAGACACAGAGAATTTGTATTTATTATACAGCTTGATGGTACTGCCCGGGTTGGAAAGTAGTGAAGGCAACTCAATAGAAGCAGTCCAGGGGTCCTCAGCAGAGGAGACTCGACCCACACTTAGGTAGCTGAAAGGCAACGCAGGGTAATAGAGGCAGAACCCGGTTGTAGACTCCAAGCGCTTAAGCTGAAGGTGAGACAGACTGAGAGTGTTAGTACTCACTGAGAAGTTGGCTGTATTGATGAAGGTCCTGGCAGGCAGAAGCAGATCGGATTCAGGCACCAGGTTAGGGAATGCAGGTCCTCGAGGAGCGAGTACTCAGTTTCCTAGATAGGCACCTGAAAGAGAGAAGAAGGGACCCTGAGGAGGAGGTACCCAAGTTAGCGATGAATTACCCTGAAGGGCAGAGAGAGAGCTTCCAGCGGCAGCTGGGAAGCAGCAGAGCAACTTGGACCGGAGCGATTCCAATCCTTGCTAACTCAGTTTGTTAGCAAATGAAGGGCAGGCTAAATACCAGGATGTTCTGACGTCACTCGGAGGGGACGCTCCCGAGGTTCCCGCCATGACATGGTTAAAGATGTGGGTGGCTTGCACGCGCACACCTTAGGAGGCCCTTAGGAAAAACATGGAGAACGCCGTCGCCGTTCCGGGGATGCCGGAGAGAGTGGCATGAGGATGTGGTGGCAGCCATCTTCCCAAGGCTTGAGGAGAGAGAAGGAAGAAAGGTGAGGCACAGAGGTCGAAGCCATCTGAGACCAACGGACGCAACAATGTTTTGACTCCTCACAAGCATAGCTGACCTTCAATCTATAAGTTGGTTTTTTTTTTAAGCAAAAAAAATGTAAATCCACTTTTTAAAAAAAGTTTTATTAGGATGTAGAGATATAATTCCCTTTTCTTTGTGAGATTTACTCCACCTTCTTCAAGAAATTTGTGGAGCCATGGCTGGATGCTGGGTGATTATACTAAACTATTTTCAGTTCTTTGTATATATATATATATATATATATATATATATATATATATATATATACTAGGGATGTGCATTCATTTGCAATGAAATAGGGAATAAAGATGATATTTCCTATTTTGTTGCATTTCAGGGGGCTGACAAAATGAAAGGAAAACCCATGAAATTTCGTGTGATTTTCCTATCGTTTTTTTTTGGGGGGGGAGAAAAGGCACATTAAAAAAAAAAACAACCCTTCAAATTTAATTAATTACAAACTCCCACCGTCCTGACCCCCCCCCAAAAAAAAACTTGTCCAACCCTGCCCCCCAAGACTTGCAGAAAGGCCCTGGTGGTCCAGCGGGGCTCCCTGGAGCAATCTCCCCCTCTTGAGCCATTGGCTGCCAGTAATCAAAATGGCGCCAGTGGCCCTTTACCCTTACCATGTGACAGGGGCTACCGGTGCCATTGGTTAGCCCCTTTTACATGGTAGGCGCAATGGATGGCCTGCTCCAGTTTAAAAAATGGTGAGGGTCATCCATTGCTCCTACCATGTGACAGGGACCGACAATGGCACTGGTAGCCCCTGTCACATGGTAAGGGCAAAGGGCCACTGGCGCCATTTTGATTACTGGCAGCCGATGGCCCGAGAAGGGGAGATCGCTCCCAGGACCCCCACTGGACCACCATGGACTTTCAGTAAGTCTTGATGGGATCAGGAGGGTGGGGGAATTACAATTAAACAGGGATGTGCGAAGCAGATTTTCCCAAAATTTCAGGAAAATTAGTTTCGTGCGCACTAACCCCGAAATTCAGGGCTGCCGAAAAAAATCGCCTCGAACAGCAGGAAAACAACATTTCCCACGGCAGGCCAATAACGAAGACTGAACCAAAAGGTTCGGCCAAATCACACCTCTAATATATACAGAGCCCCTTTATATATGTACATAGCATGTTTTCTCTGTCACTTTGCATATTTTATGGAATACTTAGCCAAAGAATTTGCATTTGGCATCATATACCAAGGCAATTCTTGAAACCTTTTTATTCTAACATGCCTTTTATGATTTATTCTGATTTTTCTCATATATTATTTTATCTGTTTTTATCATTCTTGGCTTTCTTTGCTTTTTTATATTTGTTTTGTTGTATTGGTTTCTGCTTTTTATGAACTTATTTTTTATGATTTTCCTTTTATATTCTCTTATGCTGTTTTATTGTTTTTGTCTTTGTATTTATCTTTTTGTGACCATAAGATGTTTTTAGATATTCATTGTTTTATTGCATTTGTTTTCTGCTGTCTATGAACATTTATATTGTGACATCACTTAGAGCCTGTAAACCCTGAGGCAAATAAATGTTAAAAGAAATAAATAATTAGGTGACTGGGAAACACTGCTGTGCACATATATATAAACTGCTAAGACTCGTGCGCTCACTTGCTTAGTACATAAAGCTATTCATGGGCCAGACAGTTTTCAAAGTCATTTCAAATGCAAAATCCTCCATGTGGCTAAATATATGTATGTTGTTCTACAGAATGCATACTTTTACATGCATGCACTTTCATTTGAAACAAATGGACAATGTGAAATAACCCCCCCCCCCCCCCATGCTCGCTCTGAACCTATTTTGTATAGGCTCGGCGGTGCACGCAAGCCCCTGGTCATGCATATATCCTGGGGCTTGCAAAAATGGGTGGGGCATGGGCTGGGACATGGGCGAAGCAGTGGGCAGGGCCGTGGTCTGGGGCATGTCCAGGGGCCCTGTTGGGGCCTTCCGCGCCGGCAGATAGCCAGCGTGTGCAGGTTACGCCTACCAGAGGCAGAGGCAGGCGTAACTCACAAAATAAGGTAGAGGAGGGGGGGGTTAGGTAGGGCTGGGGGGTGGGTTAGCTAGGGGAAGGGAGGGAAAGATGCGGGGGAACAAAAAAAAAGTTCCCTCCAAGGCCGCTCTGATTTCAGAGCGGCCTTGGAGGGAATGGGGAAAGCCATCAGGCCTCCCCTAGGGCTCAGCGCACGCAAGGTGCACACGTGTGCACCCCCTTGCGCGCACCGACCCCGGATTTTATAACATGCGCGCGGCACCGTGAGCATGTTATAAAATCGGGTGTACATTTGTGCGCGCCAGGTAGCGCGCACAAATGTACCCCCCCGTGCGTAATTTTAAAAATCTGCCCCTTTGGTTTTATTCTTTGTATCCTGCCTAAAATGGTATACATCCATAAAAACCAGAAGTTCTAAACAAATTCAAAAAGCTTATTTTTATTAATTCATGAGAACATAATATATTAAATCAAAAATCCTGAAGTCCAAATAATCAAATCCATTCATAAATTATAAGCCACTATAATATATCAAAAAGTAATATAGATACAGAGGAGAACAATGCAGGCACTTGAACAAAAATAAAAGTATTCAAAAGACAGCAAGAAACCCCACAAGCCAAGTAGGACAGAAACATATAATGGACAACATTGAAACTACCCAAGACTAAAGGGGAAAAATAGCAAAAAAGAGAAAAAATGAGGATTCTTTAAATCCAAAGACTAATATGTGCTCAAACACTTGCAAGCTTCATAAGATATTAAAAAAAAACAATATATCTTTGTCATTCATCCTGGATATAAAATATTCAAAATGACCAGATGATAACTGCAAGCAAAATCAAAATTCTCTTCTCAAAGGGATCCAATGATCTTGGATGAAAAATATTCAAGATGGTAGTTTCCAGCCAAAACAGCAAGTCAATTCCGAAAGGGATCCGGCATGTCTAACCGAATGAGGCTGTGTCAGAGGTAGCAGTGAAATTGTCCCAGAAATCTCATCAGTGGGCTTGAACACACTCTCGTGTCCCCCACCATCATTCTCATGTCAAATGAAAGACTGAAAAAGCTCACAGCAGTACAATACCAGCCACCAATGCAAACAATGTGTACTGGCCATGAAAATAAAAAAAATTCTTTCATTTTCTTTTTTTTTCAAAATCACATTCAAGTCTATGAGGCAAGCAAAAATGCAGGGTGTTTGTTTTATTTTCTACTCAAGGAAAGCCAGTGAAGCCAGACTGACCAGAGCTGAAGTGAGATGGGATATGGAAGCAGCGAGACCAATCAAGGTCAAACATTTTTTTTAGCTTTTCACTAGCCTAGCCTTACTGGCACTTGCAGGGATTGAAATTAATTCTTCATATTTATTCTACTTGAAACTGAAAACAATCTTTCCACTGTCAACATTTTTTTTAGCTCATCATCCCGCAGGAGCTTAGACAGAGAGGGTGCTTTTCTGAGGTTCTTTAAGGCATATTACAAATAGAAAAAGATGTATAAAGGAAAAAGTAGGAACATTTAAAAGTAAGGCGGACTGTGCTGTTTCCTTTTGTCACACAGTATCAGTGTGTGTCACTTTTCTCTCTCTTCAGTGTTATAGAGTTCCTGCTATGCTGTATGTAACTAACTATGTATCATTGAACAGGCAGAAGTAGGTGCGTGCAGTGAGTACACCTGGGCACTGCAGACTGAAGAGAGATTTATTTTAACTGCTGCAGTCAGTCTGCACTAACCAGATTGAAAATCAGCCTGTATTTTTTTATTGTTGTTGTACTTCATTTATTTGATTGGAAAAAGGAGTCAGTGTACACTGAGTATACTGTGTGCAAACAGTTCATGGAACTCTTTTTCCATAAGCTATGGCATCCATGGAAGCCAGTCTATACAGGCAGTCAGCAAATATATATGGTGACATGCATTGTTAACAACTTACTGTGAGTGCTATCTATTGCGCTCACTGTCTGTCTGAATTTCCACTCTCCTCACGAGTGTATATGTGGGAGTGTGTGTGTGTGTGTATGTATGAGAGAATACTAACTCTCTCATACATACACACACACACACAAGCTGCATTTATCGTTAAATTAAAAACCCCTAGTCTTCCGTAGTGAATGCATCATGCCACAGGGAGCAAGAAGAAGATTCACAAATTGAAACAACAATGGGAAATAGAGAGAAAATGTATCTCCTCCTGCAAAGAGGGTCAAGTACTAGGAGAAATATGGATTATGGAGTTGATTTTAAGACCCGCGTGCACACACACATGGACACAGCTATTTTATAACATGCGCGCATCGGCGTGCACATATTATAAAACACGTTTCTCATGTGCACAGGCATGCTGTATTTTAAATTCTGCACGTATGTGTCCAGGCGGATCAAGACTTGCAAGCTCGGGGGGAGGGGAGGATTTTAAAAAACAATGCATAGCGTCATGATTAGGCCTTCCCCAGTTTCCTCCCAGTCCACTGGGGGAACTTCCCTATAACCGTACCTAACTTTCCTACCTTTTCCCCTCTCCTCTCCTTTCCTCTCCTCCACGAACCCTAACCCCTACCTTGTTACTCATGGTTTGTTTGTTTTTTGTTCCATTACTACTTACTGCTCCTCTGGAGCAAAAGTAAACTCTGTGCACCAGCCAGCTGCCAGCGCGCGCTTCCCCAGGACAGCGACTAATGGAGCTGTCCCGACTTGCTCCCCACCCCGCCCTTCCGCGCCCAGACCACACCCCTGTGGCCTGCCCCTTTTAGCTGGCCCGGCACTTCTGTTCATATCGGGGTTATGCACGTGGCTGAGCCCTTCCCAAAATGCGCACGTTGCACGCAGGGCCCGGCCACATGCATGAATCCCAAAATTTGCGCACGCAGGTCATTGAAAATTCGGGTTTATATTGCGGAGACCAGGATTTCCATGTCCATGCTAAAGAAACCAAAGTAGAAGTAGAACTAGAAAGTCAAACTGGAAGAGCATCTGCTGACTTCACCCACTAACAGCTCTGTTCCTATGTAGAAGAGGAAGGAGATGGCATAGTCAATGGAGGATGGTATCAACAGTGTAAGTGCGGGGGCACTAGGAGCAAAGCACCAAAAGTAGCATAGTGTTCCACCTTGAATCATTTTGAACTGTGGGTGCATCAGATATGTGAAGGAAATACTGATTCAGATGAATCATATGGCGTCTTCTCAGACTCAGAGGACAATAAACTTCTAGTAGATCAGGAAGGCTTTTGGAATTTAGCGACTAGCATGTCATCATCTAGTGAGCAGATGCAGGAGGCGGAAAGCTATACTTCAAGGGCAAAGCGTAGCCCTCAGAGCATCAGTGTACCAAGGGTCTCCAGTGCTTCTGTTTAGGCCCCTTGTTCCACTTCTGGCCTTTGAGGGAAAAACATTTTCACAGGCCTTCATCATTGTGGCTTCCTTGCATCACACAGCTTGCCCCACTCATGCAATTGGAATGTGTTCATATATGAGGGCCATACGTGTTTACTGGGTAACAGCAGTAAGGGGGCCACGCTGATGGTGATAGCCAATCAGGGGAACAAGGTCCTGTTTCTGGCCAGTGGCAGCAGGGGAAAATGGTGACAGGGCTGAAAGTTCTAAGTAGTTAGCTGCAAAACGATGGGGACTTAGGGAATGTGGAGGTGCAATGTCAGAGAAGGGCTTAGCAGAAAACACAATCAGTTCACACAGGTGACACTGAGAGGGAGAGGAAGCAGCGTCATTTAGGCAAATACAGATCCACAGTTTTCCTCCCTCTGACATACACCCAGAATCACAAGCAGATTCCCTCTCTGTACCTGATACACATACACATAGCCCAACACAAACATTCTCTCTCTCTCTCTCTCTCTTTCCCCCCTGCATTGGTGACCCCAGCTCTCTTCCCCTTCACTGAATTCGGTATGTTCCCCTTCACTTCCCCCTATCCTGATCCCAGCTCTGCCCACCTGACTAGGCATGGGCATACAGGGCTGGTGCAAGCAATGTCTGTTTTCTTCTCCAGCCCCTCCCCTCCCAGGCAGGATGCAGGAAACTGGAGGGGAGGAGGTAGGGCTGAGGTTAAAGCAGACTAAGTGGACAAGAAAAGGCCCACTCTGATCCCTAATTCAGTCCCTCTCTTTCAATTGCTCCTCCTCCCATTCTGTCATGTAGATAAAGGGCATATGGTGACTTTGGAAAGACCAGAGAAGAGCAAAGAAAGGAAGAACTATTCTGCTTCTTAAGCCAACTCCTTCCCTACTGTTATTTCTCCTCCCCTATGGGCAGAGTGAATGAACTAGGAGGGAAGGGGCCAGATTTTGCAGGAATGTGCAAACACCCTGAGCAGCAAGAGCATTGATTATTGGTGGTGGCATCCCAGGATGGTCAGTGCTAGGGATGTGAATCGTTTTAGGACAATTAAAATTATCGTCCGATAATTTTAATATCGTCTTAAACCGTTATGGAACACAATACAATACAGATTCTAACGATTTATCGTTATAAATCGTTAGAATCGTGAGCCGGCACACTAAAACCCCCTAAAACCCCCCCCCGACCCTTTAAATTAAATCCCCCACCCTCCCGAACCCCCCCCCCCCCCAATAACTTAAATAAGCTGCGGGTCCAGCGGCGGTCCGGAACGGCAGCGGTCCGGAACGGGCTCCTGCTCCTGAATCTTGTCGTCTTCAGCCGGCGCCATTTTCCAAAATGGCGCCAAAAAATGGCGGCGGCCATAGACGAAAAAGATTGGACGGCAGGAGGTCCTTCCGGACCCCCGCTGGACTTTTGGCAAGTCTCGTGGGGGTCAGGAGGCCCCCCACAAGCTGGCCAAAAGTTCCTGGAGGTCCAGCGGGGGTCAGGGAGCGATATCCCGCCGCGAATCGTTTTCGTACGGAAAATGGCGCCGGCAGGAGATCGACTGCAGGAGGTCGTTCAGCGAGGGTTCCGGCGCCTCGCTGAACGACCTCCTGCAGTCGATCTCCTGCCGGCGCCATTTTCCGTACGAAAACGATTCGCGGCGGGAAATCGCTCCCTGACCCCCGCTGGACCTCCAGGAACTTTTGGCCAGCTTGTGGGGGGCCTCCTGACCCCCACGAGACTTGCCAAAAGTCCAGCGGGGGTCCGGAAGGACCTCCTGCCGTCCAATCTTTTTCGTCTATGGCCGCCGCCATTTTTCGGCGCCATTTTGGAAAATGGCGCCGGCTGAAGACGACAAGATTCAGGAGCAGGAGCCCGTTCCGGACCGCTGCCGTTCCGGACCGCCGCTGGACCCGCAGGTTATTTAAGTTATTGGGGGGGGGGTTCGGGAGGGTGGGGGATTTAATTTAAAGGGTCGGGGGTGGGTTTTAATGTGCCGGTTTTTCGATTTTTCGATTTTTAACGATATTTTACCCCCCCAAACGGCAACAATACGATTCCCTCCCCCTCCCAGCCGAAATCGATCGTTAAGACGATCGAGGACACGATTCACATCCCTAGTCAGTGCCCTTCCTCAGCCAGGTGCCTGGGGGGCATATCCCACTTCCCCCATCTTTTCTTCCATATGCCTCTGTCCCAGGAAGAACAGATAGTGGAGAGCATGAGAGATGCCTATTGCTTCTCAGTTTGCCCTGAACCCCCAACAGCAGCAGCCAAGTATCCAGAGAAGGAGAGAAGATACCATAAGGCATCGAAGGTGTGGAGGCACTTTAGAGTTAAGGAAGACCAGCATTTTCCAGAATGTATTCACCGTTATAAGTCGGAAATGAAAAGAATCACCAATAAAGAAACATACTCATAGTGCTCAGAGATCTTCATAAAAAAGAGCTTTTTGCCATAATATATTTAAGAGATAGCTCAAGACATTTAATCATAGGCCTCAAAGTATTTTTATCAGTGTTTCTTATTCCATATAAAATAGTCCATCCATTTTAAGATTTTTTTTTTTTTAAGATATACAATATTCATGTGTACTTATCTTGGCCATCTCTCATGTAGCTCAAATGAAATGCAAACCTGTCCCAAACTTTTAAAAATCTGACACTGTGTTTCGTTTGCTTCCTCGGGGGCAACATTTTTTCAGGTGAGCATTTGTCCAGGTCTCAGGCTCAACATGAGCCTCTATAATACTTATGTCCTCTTCAGTTGATTTAAAATGCAGCAGCATATCTGCTAACAGGTTCAAATATAAGTGAACAATTGACTCTGGTTCTACATTCACTCCACTGGCTTCCAGTTCATCAATGTATCAAATAAAAAACCAGCAGTCGTGATATTTAATTTATTGACTCACACTAACATTCCGTGGATTAATTTAACCCTGAGAATTCATCCCCCTGTGTGAGCTCTGTACTCTTTCAGTCAAAATCTCTTGAACATTCCTACTCACCATGAGGCACATTTGTCAGAAACTCATGACACAGCTTTCTCAATCACAGGTTCAAGAGGAGGAGCCTTGTAGTTAGAGCAGCTGACTACAAATCAGGGAAGCCAGAGTTCACATCCCACTGCTTGCTACTCTTTGAGACGATAGTGCAAAGAAGAGGGATTCAGTTTTGTTAGGAACTGGGGAACCTTTTGGGGAAGGGGGAGTCTCTTCTGAAGGGATGGACTCCACCTTAACCAGAGTGGAACCAGACTTCTGGCACTAACCTTTAAAAAGGAGATAGAGCATCTTTTAAACTAGAACAAAGGGGAAAGGCGACAGTCGCTCAGCAGCGCATGGTTCGGAGAGAGGTATTTTAAAGGATACTAATGATGCATTAGAATTAGGGCATCCCGACAGTGAGGTTCCAATAATTAGAAAAGTAGTCCAAGTGCCTGTAACTAAAAACTCATCCGAGCTAAAAAATTCTAACTTATCCCTATCAATTAAAAAGCAGAATGAAAATACAAACAAAAACAAACTTTGAAATGTTTGTATGCTAATGCCAGAAGTCTAAGAAGTAAGATGCGAGAATTAGAATGTATAGCAGTGAATGATGACATAGACTTAATTAGCATCTCAGAGACATGGTGGAAAGAGGATAACCAATGGGACAGTGCTATACTGGGCTACAAATTATATTGTAATGACATAGAGGAGCATTCGGGAGGAGGTGTGGCGCTTTATGTCTGGGATGGCATAGAGTCCAATAGGATAAACATCCTGCATGAGACTAAATACAAAATTGAATCTTTATGGGTAGAAATCCCTTGTGTGTCAGGGAAGACTATAGTGATAGGGGTATACTACCGTCCACCTGGTCAAGATGGTGAGATGGACAGTGAAATGCTAAGAGAAATTAGGGAAGCTAACCAAATTGGTAGTGCGGTAATAATGGGAGACTTCAATAACCCCAATATTGACTGGGTAAATGTATCATCTGGTCATGCCAGAGAGATAACGTTCCTGGATGGAATAAATGATAGCTTTATGGAGCAACTGGTTCAGGAACCGACGAGAGAGGGAGCAATTTCAGATCTAATTCTCAGTGGAGCACAGGACTTGGTGAGAGAGGTAATGGTGGTGGGGCCCGCTTGGCAATAGTGATCATAATATGATCAAATTTGATTTAATGACTGGAAGAGGAACAGTGTGAAAATCCAAGGCTCTCGTGCTAAACTTTCAAAAGGGAAACTTTGATAAAATGAGAAAAATTGTTAGAAAAAAACTGAAAGGAGCAGCTACAAAAGTAAAAAATGTCCAAGAGGTGTGGTCATTGTTAAAAAATACCATTCTAGAAGCACAGTCTAGATGTATTCCACACATTAAGAAAGGTGGAAAGAAGGCAAAACGATCACCGGCATGGTTAAAAGGGGAGGTGAAAGAAGCTATTTTATTCAAATGATCTTCATTCAAAAATTGGAAAAAGGATCCAACAGAAGAAAATAGGATAAAGCATAAATGTTGGCAAGTTAAATGTAAGACATTGATAAGACAGGCTAAGAAAGAATTTGAAAAGAATTTGGCTGTAGAGGCAAAAACTCACAGTAAAAACTTTTTCAAATATATCTGAAGCAGAAAGCCTGTGAGGGAGTCAGTTGGACCGTTAGATGATGGAGGGGTTAAAGGGGCACTTAGAGAAGATAAGGCCATCGCGGAAAGATTAAATGATTTCTTTGCTTCGGTGTTTACTGAAGAGGATGTTGGGGAGGTACCCGTAATGGAGAAGGTTTTCATGGGTAA
The DNA here is from genome assembly GCF_901001135.1 of Rhinatrema bivittatum. Lineage (NCBI taxonomy): Eukaryota > Metazoa > Chordata > Amphibia > Gymnophiona > Rhinatrematidae > Rhinatrema > Rhinatrema bivittatum. Next base: position 799,038,819 of record NC_042615.1, on the reverse strand, counting down.
TGATTCAGATGGACTGAATCAAATCACGGTGAACCTAGAAGATGTGGTAGGCCTGATTGACAAACTGAAGAGTAGTAAATCACTCGGACTGGATGGTATACACCCAAGAGTTTTGAAGGAACTAAAAAATGAAATTTCAGACCTATTAGTAAAAATGTGTAACTTATCATTAAAATCATCCATTGTATCTGAAGACTGGAGGATAGCAAATGTAACCCTATATTTAAAAAGGGCTCCAGGGGCGATCCGGGAAATTACAGACCGGTCAGCATGACTTCAGTGCCAGGAAAAATAGTGGAAAGTGTTCTAAACATCAAAATCACAGAACATAAAGAAAGACATGGTTTAATGGAACAAAGTCAGCATGGCTTTACCCAGGGCAAGTCTTGCCTCACAAATCTGCTTCACTTTTTTGAAGGAGTTAATAAACATGTGTATAAGGGTGAACCGGTAGATATAGTATACTTGGATTTTTAGAAAGCGTTTGACAAAGTTCCTCATGAGAGGCTTCTAGGAAAAGTAAAAAGTCATGGGATAGGTGGTGATGTCCTTTCATGGATTGCAAACTGGCTAAAAGACAGGAAACAGAAAGTAGGATTAAATGGACAATTTTCTCAGTGGAAGGGAGTGGACAGTGGAGTGCCTCAGGGATCTGCATTGGGACCCTTACTTTTCAATATATTTATAAATGATCTGGAAAGAAATACGACGAGTGAGATAATCAAATTTGCAGATGACTCAAAATTGTTCAGAGTAGTTAAATCACAAGCAGATTGTGATAAATTGCAGGAAGACCTTGTGAGACTGGAAAATTGTGCATCCAAATGTCAGATGAAATTTAATGTGGATATGTGCAAGGAGATGCATATAGGGAAAAATAATTACACAATGTTGGGTTCCATATTAGGTGCTACAAACCAAGATAGAGATCTAGGCGTCATAGTGGATAACACATTGAAATCGTCGGTTCAGTGTGCTGCTGCAGTCAAAAAAGCAAACAGAATGTTGAGAATTATTAGAAAGGGAATGGTGAATAAAATGGAAAATGTCATAATGCCTCTGTATCGCTCCATGGTGAGACTGCACCTTTAATACTGTGTACAATTCTGGTCGCCGCATCTCAAAAAAGATATAATTGCGATGGAGAAGGTACAGAGAAGGGCTACCAAAATGTTAAGGGGAATGGAACAACTCCCCTATGAGGAAAGACTAAAGAGGTTAGGACTTTTTAGCTTGGAGAAGAGACGACTGAGGGGGGATATGATAGAGGTGTTTAAAATTATGAGAGGTCTAGAACGGGTAGATGTGAATCGGTTATTTACTCTTTCGGATAGTAGAAAGACTAGTGGTACTCCATGACGTTAGCATGGGGCGCATTTAAAACTAATCAGAGAAAGTTCTTTTTTACTCAACGCACAATTAAACTCTGGAATTTGTTGCCAGAGGATGTGGTTAGTGCAGTTAGTATAGCTGTGTTCAAAAAAGGATTGGATAAGTTCTTGGAGGAGAAGTCCATTACCTGCTATTAAGTTCACCTAGAGAATAGCCACTGCCATTAGCAATGGTAACATGGAATAGACTTAGTTTTTGGGTACTTGCCAGGTTCTTGTGGCCTGGATTGGCCACTGTTGGAAGCAGGATGCTGGGCTTGATGGACCCTTGGTCTGACCCAGTATGGCATTTATATGAGTAAAGTATTACCAACCATGAATAGAGAAAAATGCCCACTAAAGGCAAGGTATCATCTGCACCATCGCTGATGAAAAACAGACTACTAGCAATTCTATAAGAGCAAGTCACAACAATGAATCAGAAATTAAGATGCTGACATTTGATTTAATTCAATTTAATATAGGATTTCTAATGCACTTTTTATGATGCTCAACCATTCTAGAGTGAATCACAGGAAAACATAACATGAAACTACCTGCACAAATTAGCAGGCTTAAATGTGTGTGGGTATTTATCCTATGAGTATTTTGAAAAAGAAAATATGCATTTCTCTTATGAAAACTGTTGCAAAGTCAACTAATAAAAATCAACCACAGATTTTACACAGATGCAGGTAGTTAAACATTTATCTTTATAATACTGACAGGTTAAAAACAATATAATAAACTTGATAAACTAACATATTAAACATGAGAAATGGCAACTTGGCACCAGCACTGTTTATCTATAGTCTCCATGCTCATATATAATAAAGCCTTTAGAACACAGGAACTGATATCAGAAGATATGAATTTGGACCACAAAAAAAATCTCTCTTCTCCAGAAATATACAGTGGAACCACAGCACAGTTTCAAGCAAAAGTTGATTACTGAGCCATAGGCCTGCTTTTTCTGCACCATGATGAAGTGGCCAAACTTAGGGGCCGATGCAATACAGTGTGCCCAGCCAAGCGCACTGTTTAACCCGCTGTCGGACATGGGTTAAATAGGTGCTTATCCACCCTCTAATGCAGTAGGGGGAATAGCACCTATTTAACATGTGTCCAATGTGGAGTGAATGAGTTAGCGTTCATCACATGCAAATGCATGTGAATGAAGCTATTATTCATTCACTCCAAATGCAAAAAGATAAATGTGCATCTCAGATGCACATTTATTGCTCAGAAATTAATGCCTGCCTGGAACAGGCATTAATAGCTGGGTGGAATGAAAAGAAGTATAGAAAAGCAGAAAATAACTGCTTTTCTGTACTTCTTTTTTAAAGTAAAAAAAATAAAATAAAATAACTCGACAGACCGGCAAGTTATGAAGACTGACACCGGTAAATTTGGCGTTGTTTTTCATAACCAGTCATCTGCCAGTAATGAAAATGGCCGCCAGTAAACTCGGCAGTCATTTTCATTACTGGCAGACAGGCAGGTTATGAAAACCGAGGCCGAGTTTACTGGCGTCGGTCTTCATATCCGGCAGAGGTCACATAAGAAAGTAGGCGCTAAGGTCGCACAAGCGTCCCTAGTGCCTCCTTCCTAGTGTGACCCCCTAATTTACATATTTTATGGTGCCCCGCTTGCAGGCACCATGCATGCGTTAAGAAAGCGGGTGCTCAAAAGTCAGCGCCCGCTTTCCGTGAGGATTATTGCATCAGCCCCTTAATTGTTAAATGCTTAAAACCAGTGGCAAACTCCATCTTCCCCACTTCAGGAATACTTCCAGGCATCTCCACCTTTTCAACAATTAAATTTAAAAAACTCTGAATCTATCTGCTGAACCCTCTCAGTTTTCAAAGGGGCTGATCCAACTGCCTAAAACTTGAAGTTAGGCTGCAAGAAACCTTTGACTATTTACCCCATAGTAGTTAAAATAAAAGAAGAAAGAAAAAAAATACTAGTGATTATAATAACAAAAATAAAGTGAAAAAAATACCAATAATTAGGAGACTTCAATTATCAGAGTTTTGATTGGGTAAATGTCACATCAAAACATGCAAGGGAGGTAAAGTTCCTGGAGAACATCATTGACTGCTTCATGAAGCAGTTGGATATGGATTTATGTTTGATTGTAATACCAATCTTGTCTTATTTGTTCAAATATTATATATGTTTCAAATTAGAAACTGCCAAGGAAGTGGGATTGTGCGGTATATAATTTTAAAAAAAAAATGAGATCTAGTTCTCAGTGGCATGCAGAACCTGGTGCAAGAGATAAAGGTAGTGGATGCCATTGACACAATGATCATAATGTAACAATTTAACATAATCACTTGAGGGACAATACTAAGGAAATATTACAACAATGGACCCTTGAGCTGAGACTGGTATGGCCCTACCTGAGAGAGGACTTCCAGGATCTCATCATCAGGAGTTGTGATCTCAGTGCCAGTCAGAGTTCGAGGCCAGCAGTAGACAGGAGAGTCCAGACACCAGTCTAAGATCGAAGCAGGCAGCTAGCAGCGGACTCCAATGAACAGTCCAAGGGTCGAGCCAGGCAACAGACAGGAGAATCTAGATATTGGTCCAAGATCAAGGCAGGTGGCTAACAGTGGAATCCAACAAGCAGTCCAGGGGTCGAGATGGGCAGCAGACAGGCAAATTCAGATATCAGTACAAGGTAAAAGCAGGCGGCGGCTAACAGTGGAATCCAACAAATAATCCAGGGGTCGAGGCCAAGAAACAGTCCAGAAGGCAAGGAGCAGGATGGGAATGGAGGGGAACAGGAGCCAGGGATGAGGAGCAGAATCAGCGTAGCCAGCAGCTTCAGGAGACCTGTTCCAGAGGCAAGGCTGGAGAACAGGGACTGGGCTAACATAGTCCCTGCTCGATGATGTCAGCTGGTAACTATGGGAACTTTTCTGCTGCAGTCCCTTTAAGGCCCCATGTGAGGTGCGCGTGTGTGCCTATGCTATAGTCAGGTTCAGAGGACTAGCAGCATTCCAGGTGGTCGTGAGGGATCACAGTGGTGGCATCTTCCTGCCACCGTGCAAGAGAGTGGCTCAGCACTGGGGCCCTGGCAAGTGAGGGAGGCCGGCCGCGCATTCCCGCGGCTGGCAAGCGTAACAGTACCCCCTCTTTTATACCTCCTTCCAGGAGGTTTAGTCTTCTTGGAGTAGCAGACATGGAATTGCTTAAGCAGCTTCTTATCAAATATGTTTGATGCTGGTTCCCAAGTGTTGTCCTCTGGCCTGTAACACTCCCAAGATATCAGATATTCCCACCTTCGATTCCATCAATGGACATCTAGAACATCCTTGACATGGAAGAGTTGATCCTCGGCTGAAGAGACCCTTCAGGGGTCTGGAATCTTTTGTGTGGGTCAAGATAACACCAAGGGTTTTAGGAGGGAAATGTGAAAAAATCATGTATCCATAGGGTATCAGGCAAGCGTAACTGGTAGGTGACAGGTCCTTTCTGTCGGATGATAGGAAATGGCCCAACATAATATGAGGCTAATTTCATGGAAGGTACCCTAAGTCAGATGTATTGGGTACTTAGCCAGAATTTATCTTCACACTTGAGTTGTGGACCTGGTCAAGGATGCTTATCTGTACTCTTCCTAGCCCTAAGGGAAGACTTTTGTATCAGAGACTTCATGTAGCCCTATAGATTCTGCAGTTCCTAGCTTGTCGATCCAGTTGAGGTGACAGGTGATGGGGTGAGAGGGTGTGAGAAGGAGGGAACCAGCGGTACCGACCTTCATGGGGCCTGTAATTCTCAAGTTCTCTGCTGGAGTTGCCTATCAATCCTCCCAGCCAGATTAATGAGAGTGTAGAGGGATTCATGGAGTTCTCAGGCAGCCAGCTCATCCTTTATTTGAGAGGATAGTCCTTCTAAGAAAATGCTTTGGAGACTACATTTCCTCCAGTTGAACTCCTAGGTCATAGTCCAGAACTTGATGGCGTATTTAGCCAGGGTTTTTGAACCCTGGCATAGATGCAGCAGGTCTTACCCCATGGTGTTGTATCGGGCAGGTTATTCAAAGACTAACTTGAAGGCCTTCATAAATTGCTGCAGGTTTGGATGTCACCTCACGGTGATGCCCAGGATAGGACTTTTCCGTCAAGAAGGAAGAGGATGAAGGTAATTTATTGTGCAAGTCCCGGAATGGCCTGGAGGCCGGTGTCTTCCTGACGCCATGAGAGAGGGCTTAGCACCGGGGCCCCGGCAAGTGAGGGAGGCCGGCCGCGTGTTTCCGCGGCCAGCGAGCATAACACTAAAATGACTATAAAACAGGAGATTATGATAAAATGAGGAAATCTGTTACAGAGCAACTGAAAGGAGCAATCTAGAAGGTTAAAAATTTGCAGGCGGTGTAGATGCTGTTTAAATTTACCATCCTTGAGGCCCAGTAAAAATGTATTTTGTGCATAAAAGTGGGCAAAAGAAAACCAAATGACTGTCAGAATGGTTCATAATGAGGTGAAAGAGGCAACTAAAGTCAAATGAGCATCATTCAAAAACTGGAAAGTAGACCCAAATGAAGAAAGAGTATAAGTACTGGCAAGTTAGATGTAAGAAAGTAATTAAGAGGCTGTGGGGGTCATTTTCCAAGGAGTTAACGCAATTTACAAATGCGTATTCAGGGGGCAGAGCATATGTAAAGCAGGAAACAGTTTATCATGTGCCAATAGCTACAACCCTTTCATTCACATTACATTGTGCACTAGATGCCAGTAAAGGTTTATTGGAGAGAGAGAGAGAGAGAGAGAGAGAGAGAGAGAGAGAGAGAGAGAGAGAGAGATGCTATAGACTCTATGCCCTAGACAGGTATTTGTATCCCCATGGTAGGCCCACCTAGTAACTCGAGGTGGGGATTAGGTATGAGCGTAGGGGGTTGGGGGCCACGTTCACATTCAACATGAGACGTACGAACAGAACAGATCTGATGACCTTCGGAGTGAGGAAACTCACTCCAAGAAGAGATTTGGGCAACGTTCTCTCAACCTAGCTTGATGGACACTCTACCTGGGCAACAACAAGCTAGGTTGAGAGAACGTTGCCCAAATCTCTTCTTGGAGTGAGTTTCCTCACTCCGAAGGTCATCAAATCTTCACAAGAGACCACTGTTATGTTCGTACGTCTCATGTTGAATGTGAACCTGGCCCCCAACCCCCTATGCTCATACCTAATCCCCACCTCGAGTTACTAGGTGGGCCTACCATGGGGATACAAATACCTGTCTAGGGCATAGAGTCTATAGCAACTCTCTCTCTCTCTCTCTCTCTCTCTCTCTCTCTCTCTCTCTCTCTCTCTCTCTCTCTCTCTCTCTCTCTCTCTGAAAAAAGCCTCATTTGCATGGGATATGCCCCTTAATGTGATATTGGTAAATGAGGCCCTATAAGAGAATTTGAATAGATGTTTGCCAAAGAGGTAAAAATAAGTAATACAAAATTTGTAAAAGTACAGTTGAAGTAAAAAGCCTATGACGGAGTCAATTGGGCACAAGATAACTGCTGGGATTGACAAGGAAATAGCTGAAAAACTAAATTAAATCTTTGCCACTGTCTTTATTGAAGAGGATGTTCAGGTCACATCCACACTGAAAACACTTCTTGATGGTAATGATTCTGAGAGACTAGATGGAATCATTGTGAAACTGGAGGACGTAATAACACAAACTGACAGACTAAATATTAACAAAAAATCAGGACTGAATGGTATTCACCCAGAATTCTGAAGGAACTCAAAAACTGAAATTGCAGATCTTCTTTTGAAGATTTGCAATCTATCATTTAAAATGGCAATGGTAACAGTGGATTGGTAACTGGATAAAAGAGAGGAGACAGAGGGTATGACTAGGGGTCTGTATTGGGACCTATGCTACTTAGCATATTCATAAATGATCTGACAAAATTTGCAGATGACAGAAAATTGTTTGATGTGATTAAAACAGCAATGGATTGTGAAGAAATGCAGAAGAACCTTTTGAGACTAGGAGACTGGGTATCTAAATGGCAGATGCAATTTAATGTGGACAAGTGCATAGAAATGCATATAGGGAAAAATAAACCCAACTACAAGTATACAACGCCGGTTTCTGTGGTTGGAGTCACTACCCAATAGGACCTTGGAGTCCTTGTGGATAATACTTTGAAATCTTTAGCTCGGTGTGCGGTGTAAATCAAAAAGACAGATAGAATGTTGGGAATTATTTGGAAAGGAATAGAGAAAAAACTGAAAATAATCATAATGCCTTTGTATAGATCCATGGTGCAATTGCATCTTGAGTAAATACTATTGTGTGCATTTCTGGTCCCTCCATCTCAATAAAGACATTACAGACTTGGAAATGTTAGAGAAGAGTGACAAAAATGATAAAGGGAATGTAAAAGCTACATTATGGAAAAAGGCTAAACAGATTAGGGCTCTTTACCTGGGAAATGAGACAATTGAGAAGAGTTATGATTTATAAATTCACAAGTGGAATGGAATCGGTAAATATGGTTATTTACCCTCACAAGCAACAGTTCAGTGTTCAGTAAGGGGTAGATTTTTTTAAAAAGCGCGATCGCGTACTTTTGTTTGCGCAGCAGGCGCAAACAAAAGTACGCTAGATTTTATAAGATACGCGCATAGCCGCGCGTATCCTCTAAAATCCTGGATCGGCGCGCGCAAGGCTGCCGATTTTGGGCAGCCTGCGCGCGCCAAGCCACGCAGCCTGCATCCGTTCCCTCCAAGGCCGCTCCAAAATCGGAGCTGCCTCGGAGGGAACTTCCTTTCGCCCTCCCCTCACCTTCCCCTCCCTTCCCCTACCTAACCCACCCCCCCGGCCCTATCTAAACCCCCCCTTACCTTTGTTCCTAGATTTACGCCTGCGAGGAGCAGACGTAAATCTACGTGCGCCAGCGGACTGCTGGCGTGCCGTCTTCTGACCCGGGGGCTGGTCCGGAGGCCTGGGCCACCCCCCCCCGGGCTGGCGCCACGCCCCGGTCCCGCCCCCGAAACGCCGCGCCCCACCCCCGAAACACCGCGTTATCCGGTCCCGCCCCCGACACACCCCCTTCAAAAAACCCCGGGACCTACGCGCGTCCCGGGGCTCTGCGTGCGCCGGCGGCCTATGGAAAATAGACGCGCCGGCGCACAAGGCCCTGTTCGCGTAAATCCAGGTGGATTTACGCGAGCAGGGCTTTTAAAATCCGCCTGTAAGGGAACACTTGACTCTGTGAAACTAGCAACTGGCAAATTTGAAACAAATCATAGTTAGTATTTTTTTCACTCAGCACACAATCAAGCAAGAGAATATGTTGCTGGAGGATGTAGTGAAAGCAACTAGCATAGTGGGTTTCAAAAGAGGATTGGACAAGTTCATGAAAGAAAAGTACATAAACAGTTATTAACCAGGTAGACTTTGGAAAACCGGTACTTATTCCAGGGAGTGAAATATAAGAAATAGAACAACTATGGGGGATCTGATGGGTTCTTTTGACCTGGAATGGCCACTGTAGGAGACAGAACGCTGGGCTCGATGGATGTTGGTGTGACCCAGCATGGCACATCTTATGCTCATACGAAGTAAAGTAAAACAACGATCACAAAGAGAATTCCAGGATTCTAGTGATGTTTTGTTCAGTATAATCTCTCATTAAATTATGTTTCTGGTCTTCTGGCAGTGTATGACACATTTTGCTACTGTTTCCCTCAGGATTACGCAAAGATTTTTCTGCTCATTCTTTTGTGTGAAGTCTTTCATTTTCTATGTCTATTTTGGGAAATATGCATCTTTTATATCATTTCTCCTCTCTCTGTCATTGTACTTCTATCTAGTAAGCAGATTTGCTGTTGCTTACTAGTAGGATTGTTTTAATATTTCTTTCAAAGAAATGTCTTGTGGGATTGTGGGATTCTTTTGGCTTTTTTTTAATGATCTGCTTAGCTTGACTTCTTTTGTATATCAGACATAAAGGGTTTTAGTGCTGGTTTGAAACAAATTTGTACGTGAGGAAGTAGTATTTAAATTGAAGACTACAGTTAAAGATGAATTGTGCTTTGTGGTTTTCATCAATAATATGCTAAATAATTGCATTCAAAATCTGTTCATCTCCAGTAAGATTTGTATATCTAGTGTTTTCTGATATCAGTGAATGAGCAAAAAAAATATTCAGCAAATGTGCAAAATAACAATGTTAATAAAAACAAAAATGCATTTGTTGATATCAGGGTTAAAAAAGAATATATATTAAGCTATTAATTTGACATGGAAATAATTAGCTATGAATCATGGCATAATACAGCTGATGTCATAAAAATCTCTTTTCACAGTACTATTCCTAAAAGTTGTAATAGTGGCAATTGAGTTTCAAGCACATGGTGAAAACCATATTTTGTGATGCCTGCTTGTACATTAATGCGTTCAAGGATATTACATTAACTCAGTACAGAAGAAGATAGGCAAAGATGCTGCTTAATAACAGATTTGTATATTTTCTAGTTGATACATTCAGATCCTGGGAAAAATAGGAACATTGTCCCAAATGTACTAAAAGGTTTTACTCATTTTGAAATTTTTGTACTTGGTTGAATTAAAATTGAAATGTTTTCAAATTACAATGCAATCCAATCATTTTATATTCTACCTTTCATGACCCTTCAAAGCTTAGCATAACATTGTTAATGTAGGTAGAAAATAAGTATTTTAAAAAAGTAAGCAAATAACAAATAGATAAATGTGGATTACATAAGAATATAAGATTTGTTAAACTGGATCAGATCAAGAGTCTATCAAGCCCAGTATCCTGTTTCTGACAGTGACCAATCCAGGTAACAAGCATTGGTAGGAACCCAAATGGTAAATAGATTTTAAGCTGCTTAAACCCGGGATAAGCAGTGGATTTCCCCAAGTCAACTTAATAATAGTTTATGGACACTTCATCTAGAAACTTGTCCAAACCTTTTTAAACCCAGCTACACTAACTTATTTTACAACATCCTCTGGCACTTAATTCCAGAGTTTAATTATGCATTGAGTAAAAAAGTATTTTCTTTATTTGTTTTAAATATCTAGTTGGTTACTTTATTCAATGTCTCCTAGTTTTGGTACTTTTTCAGAGTAAATAACTGATTTATGTTTACCCATTCTGTCAGAATATCACATGTTGTTATCTATAATTGATTAAAAGAGATTAATCTGAAAATCTTATGATACAAATTCATTAGTTTTAAGGGAGCAGTTGCTTACACTTTTGTTAGGTAATCAATCAGTTTCATTGTAGTAGCATAAGAATACAATGTTTAATATGGTAGAGGTATTTCTTTTCTTAATTTTGGTATAAGTTTGTAATAGTTTTACAGTGCAAAGCACTATAATGAAAAATAAAGAATACCTATATGTGTTATCTCCAAGTCCATCTTTGTACTTGTTAATTAGGCAATTGTCACTCTAATTAAATCATCTGAAAGGTAATTAAGACAGTTTTATCTCATCCTTTGCTGTTCCAGGTCACACTCCTGCAGCTGTAGGATCTGTCTCAATACCACGGGGTGAAATCCAGCAAAACTCACATATAGAGAAATGACAGTTAGAACTCAAAGGTCTCACAGACATCTCCGTGAGATATGGGGTAGCAGAAATTGGGTAAAGAAAGTCTTAGCTTTAATTCTTTCAAGGGATAGTTGTCCAGATCCTGCTCCTCAGAGCAGGCTGCTGAGTATGAAACTCAGTGTTACTTGCAGGTTCACATGTGTAGTGAACTACAGCAGTGAAGGTTCTGGAAACAAAATCTCAGTAGGATAATACTTGTGTAATACCCATGGGGAAAAGCCACAGACTGTATAATTCAGAGTCCTTATCTCTGTTTGGAACCTCATTGAATATTCAGTTCCATAGGATCCAACGTTGATCTTGATTGGTGTTACCATCTTCTGTAGACACAGGATTGGTGGAATGCAAATGATGTAAATAATACACGGGTACTGTAATAGTCCTCAGCTTCACACACTCATATATCATAAAGAGGAACTAAATGTATATATTTATCAAACATCTATTGTATAAGACATATTTTATACATCCAACCACATAAATAATGTTTTATATAATATGTAAAAATCTTTTATTCTCAAACATGCAATGTTTTCACAAATTAAATACATACACAATTTAAACATGACATCAGCAATTTCAAAATTATGATTTTACTAAACATATGTGGATACCCCAACTACCCAATTTTCCACATAATATACCAACAATAAGTACCTAATATAAAATGTACTAACATTCATTCACACATTCACCCAATTACCTAAAAATTCCCTACAATATTGCACTTATCCCAAAACCATAAATTACAACCCAATATTATAAACACAAGTTCAGCATATAGGGATATCGAGATATTGTTTTTACACAAGATATTTTCTTTATCAATTTATCAATTTTTAAAAACGCCCCGCACAACGGGAGTTATTATTATATTATCCTATATACAATTATCTATCAGATAAATAATCCCCGACAAGGACCTTGTTTCGCACATTTGCTTCTTCAGGGGTTATCCTTCATATTATATTCAACTAACTTGCTGTCCCCACAAGGGGATCTCAATATCCCGCAGTACCGACTCTTCCAACAGTTGTAATGGTATCCACATCAGCCTATAATAAAAATACTATTACTAACAAATATGAAAATATAAACTCACCCAATTACTATTTAGCATGATTACTTACTCAATCTTCCCATAAATATCTAACCATCTCATCTATACGGAAAAGTCTCTCCATTCGACTCCACATAAATTCTAAAAAATAACAATGTTGATAATATTACAAACACTAATTTATCGTCAGAATTAAATTTTATATCTCCAATTATAACTTACGTTGTACAAGAGAAATTTTCACAATTACTTTAAATAAATTCGTAAACCAAATTCCAAAATGGTTATAACATAGTCCAAACTCCGTCAACCAGGACCTTTCTCCGACAGCATGAATAATGACCCTAAATACAAAACCAAAATTATCATCAAAACAAACACAAAATCTATTATAACGGCCTTAAATTTATATCTTAAATCCCAGGTGATGCCCCAAATTTCAACCGGTATACCTCCTCCATTATCTACAAACTTAAATTAAAGAACGGGAGCCCCAATACACCTCCATAAATAAATACAATTTAAACAGGCAAAAAAACTTACTATATCCTATTACAGTAATGATTCACTTTCTCTTCACATCGCCATTAGTTGGACTATGTTCATACCGCCGAGATTCAACGTCTCCTCGAATCAGAGTATGACACCGGATATCCGCTATTTAAATACCCCGCTCTACGGGTAGAGCTGTCAATCAATCTAACCGGAAACTCCATGTGTAACTTACAGTCTCCTATGAAGTTGTCAAGGTCATCATATGGCTGAAGACTCCGGAGTTTCCGGTTAGATTGATTGACAGCTCTACCCGTAGAGCGGGTATTTAAATAGCGGATATCCAGTGTCATACTCTGATTCAAGGAGACGTTGAATCTCGGCGGTATGAACATAGTCCAACTAATGGCGATGTGAAGAGAAAGTGAATCGTTACTGTAATAGGATATAGTAAGTTTTTTTGCCTGTTTAAATTGTATTTATTTATGGAGGTGTATTGGGGCTCCCGTTCTTTAATTTAAGTTTGTAGATAATGGAGGAGGTATACCGGTTGAAATTTGGGGCATCACGTGGGATTTAAGATATAAATTTAAGGCCGTTATAATAGATTTTGTGTTTGTTTTGATGATAATTTTGGTTTTGTATTTAGGGTCATTATTCATGCTGTCGGAGAAAGGTCCTGGTTGACGGAGTTTGGACTATGTTATAACCATTTTGGAATTTGGTTTACGAATTTATTTAAAGTAATTGTGAAAATTTCTCTTGTACAACGTAAGTTATAATTGGAGATATAAAATTTAATTCTGACGATAAATTAGTGTTTGTAATAATATCAACATTGTTATTTTTTAGAATTTATGTGGAGTCGAATGGAGAGACTTTTCCGTATAGATGAGATGGTTAGATATTTATGGGAAGATTGAGTAAGTAATCATGCTAAATAGTAATTGGGTGAGTTTATATTTTCATATTTGTTAGTAATAGTATTTTTATTATAGGCTGATGTGGATACCATTACAACTGTTGGAAGAGTCGGTACTGCGGGATATTGAGATCCCCTTGTGGGGACAGCAAGTTAGTTGAATATAATATGAAGGATAACCCCTGAAGAAGCAAATGTGCGAAACAAGGTCCTTGTCGGGGATTATTTATCTGATAGATAATTGTATATAGGATAATCTAATAATAACTCCCGTTGTGCGGGGCATTTTTAAAAAATTGATAAATTGATAAAGAAAATATCTTGTGTAAAAACAATATCTCGATATCCCTATATGCTGAACTTGTGTTTATAATATTGGGTTGTAATTTATGGTTTTGGGATAAGTGCAATATTGTAGGGAATTTTTAGGTAATTGGGTGAATGTGTGAATGAATGTTAGTACATTTTATATTAGGTACTTATTGTTGGTATATTATGTGGAAAATTGGGTAGTTGGGGTATCCACATATGTTTAGTAAAATCATAATTTTGAAATTGCTGATGTCATATTTAAATTGTGTATGTATTTAATTTGTGAAAACATTGCATGTTTGAGAATAATTTTTTTTACATATTATATAAAACATTATTTATGTGGTTGGATGTATAAAATATGTCTTAAGGAATGCAAATGATGTCATCTGTGTCCAGATGCCTATGAATATTCCCATTGCAGGTTAATGAAGTTCATAAAGTACAGAACAATACCTATTTCATAGCTGGTCTCATAGCTAGATCAAAGTTTTCACCAAGGACACATGCACAGTACTTGTCCAAGGTTCTACATTCATGGTGAGGTGCTGACAAATGTCTAATATGGAAAAACAATCACATATTCTTCTCTTCTGTGTAACTTACAGTCTCGTATGAAGTTGTCAAGGTCATCATATGGCTGAAGACTCCATCTTTTTGTTGCTTAGCCTGAACTTTTTAGTTCAGTCTGTGAGTATAGCAGCAGACCTCAAGTTTATCCTTGTTTACGGTCACTGGTATTTATCCTACAATTCCATTCTGCTCATTATTTTATAGACCTCTATCATATATCCATAATCCTGCCTCCTTGATTAAGTCTCCAGTCATGGTCCTGCTTGTGTAACTTTTCATCTCATCCTGCTGCTGCCTCCATGCTGGTGTAACGTCTCATCTCATCTTGCTGCTACTTCCATGCTGGTGTAACTTCTTGTCTTATTTTGCTGCTGCCTTCATTCTGGTGTCTCTTCTTGTCTCATCCTGCTGTTGCCTCCATGCTGTGGTCTCCAGTCCTGGGGCTCCTGTTACCTTGCTGCATTCTTTGCTTCTGTTCCTGCTGCCTCCATGCTGCACTCTCGAGACCTGATCCTGCTGCTTGAACCTTTTGCTGCTATGGCCATTATGCTTTCCCCCTTTGAGTGCACTCTTCCAACATAGACTTTATTGACCTTCTTCTTGAACTTAGCTGCCTTGGCTCTTAAGCTGTCCCCCTTTGAGTTCAGTCTTTCAACATGAACTGTCTGGGCCTTCTTTTTGAATTTTTCTGCCAAGGCGTTTAGGCTGTCCCCATTTGGATTTTTGTTTGCCATCACATAGTTGTGCAGGCATTAGCTTTTTTTTTTTGCTTTTTTTTTTTTCTTTATGCAATTTCAATTTACAGACTTCAAATACATGAGTCATTAAACAATTACAGGGTATATATAATACATAATAATATTACTAGAAGGAAAAACAGGAAGAAAAAAAAAACCTTCCTTATGATTCTAACTACCCTTCTTACAAAGAAAAAACAGGGGAGATCCTTCAACTGAGCATTTCTTTCTCAAATAGCTATTTATATAATTTCACAAAGGAAAAAAGGTGAGTTGTCGGGTCATTAATCTTTAAATACCAACTACTACAGGGTTGATGGTATCTGCTCAACTCCTTGTGTCCGACGGGATTCTAGATATTTTTCCAATTGTTCAGGTTGAAAAAAGTATATCCAACCCCATTAATCTGCATATTACATTTACATGGGAATATAATCACAATTTGTGCCCCAAGCGTTCTAGCTTGGTTCGCCAGGGTTAGAAATCGTTTTCGTCTCTGTTGAGTAATTTTATAGACATCTGGATAAGTCCAGATTTTTTGACCCAGATATAATGAGGACCTTTTACGCAAAAATAATTTCAATATATTACCTCTATCAGAAGAGAAAATAAATTTAACCATTAGGGTACCTCTTTTTTCTATCTGGGTCTCAGCCGAGCCTTCTAACAATTCTGATACATTTAATATTCCTTCCTCAGCTAATCGATTGCTCACAGCTTCAGATCTTGTTCCTGGGAGAAAATATACGTTTGCTAAAGATGGAAGTCCTTCTGTTGGCAAAAGCAAGATCTCTTGGAAGTAATTTTTAAGTTGTTCCGCAGGTGAAATCATCCTACATTTAGGAAAGTTCACAAACCTCAAGTTATTGTATCTCATTAAGTTCTCCAAGTTTTCATACTTCTTATTTTGTAATGCTTCACTTTGTATTAAACCAGTTTGAACTTTCTTATCTTGGCTCATTTCTACATCCATTTTTTTCTAATTTTTCAGTAAGAAATTTCACCTCTGGAGCCATTTTGCAAGATTGTGTTTGTGTCTCTGTTATTGCTACCATTAATTTTGCAATACAATTTTGCAACGTAGTTATTGCTTATCACACAGAGTCTAATGTTACCGTCTCAGGTTTTTCCAACAATAATAAAGGAGGAGTGTGCATTACCAGTTGAGGAAGTTGAAAATGTTGACTATCCCCAATCCTTTCGAGCTGTGCAGATTCTCCCGTCGGTTCCGTGGCCAAAACGCCACTAACCTCTCGACTCTCATCGAGTTGCCCTTCCATACGAAGGGTGGATGTTGTTGGGCAATTTTGGTCCCCATATCTCTAAAAGATATAGTAGAATTATAAATAGTACAGAGAAGGGTGACCAAAAAGTTAAAATGGATGGAACAATTCCCTTGTGAGGAGAGGCTAAAGAGGTTAGGGCTCTTCAGCTTATTGAAGAGTCTCTGGAGCTGAGAGCGTGGTGGTAAGGGTTAACGTCAGGAAACACTGGAACAGCATGTGGGTACATGTGGATCTGAATGCAGATAAGCATGGACTGTTATACAGGAACAGGTATGGGTGGGATCAGGATAGCATGCAGGTAAGTTTGAGCTGGAGGAGGGGAACCAGGGCAAGTAAGATAGACAATGACAGGACTAAACAAACTAGGACAAGGACTACACTGAACATGAAACCACAAAATGCCCGAAGGCAGCAAGGCAAGGAAGTCCAAGGAAGCAGGGGAAGCAGGAAAGTAATAGGGCAGCAACAGAAAGGGATTCAGGGACAGAGGGGACAAGGAGGCAGGCAAGGCTAGAATGTCTACAGAGCAGGATAAACAAAAAGACCCATATGCACTGCAAGGCGGGAAAGCGGAATCCCAAAGGTGTGCAAAGCAAGGAACCAGGTACTCGCTCCTAGAGGGCTTTCCCCTGTTCCAGTGCCAGTTCCATCTCTTACATGGAATTGCTATGTGAGTACTTTGCCAACAAGTCTTTCTACCTCCAGGGATCTGGTACTCACTCCTCGAGGGCCAGCTCTCCTTATCTCGGGGCTTCTCCATACTTGGGACTCTGTGAATGTTCTATTGTACTCACTTTCTCAGTTCTCTCCACTACAGCACTGCTACCGGAGAAACCGCTGTTCCAGCGCCCTGGGCAGTCCTAGCCCAGCCGGGCTACATCTTCTACTCACTACTGCCACCTCTGGTGGCTTCTCAAACTGTCTAAATAAAGAACTATCTGTGTTTGTGTGTCCAGAGTTGAGCCTGACCTGTGGCTCCTCATGGGACTTCCCCTGTGGGCGTGGTCAGCTGCCACAGTGTCCAAGGGTCCACCCAAAACCTCACTAACTATAACAGATTGCTAACTCCATGGATCAAGCACAGCTCAATGCCTTGCAGGCTGTTCCCAGCCTGGCCCTGCGCATTGCTGAACAACAGGACACATTGGAGAAACTCACTTCTGCGTTTCATCAGCTGCACACACAGAAGAATCAAAGCGCTGCTTCCAGTAATGAAGGTCAGTTACCTGAAGTAACTATAAAGACTATGGTACATCTGGCTGCTCCAGTCATTTCTCTGGAGAGATTCAAAGAACTAGAGGTTTCCTAAACCAGTGCTGCATGCATTTTGCATTACAGCCTTCTCATTTCCCCACAGCCTACGCCAAGACTACTTATATTCTATCTTATCTTGATGGAAGGGCCTTGTCTTGGGCCTCAACGCTGTGGGAATGGTAAGAATCCAATTCTGCAGGATATTGATGGCTTTCTGGATTTGTTTAAATCTGTTTTTGATGATCCTGCTTGAGTGACTGTTGCTGGTTCCGCTCTGGTGGACCTGAAGCAAGGCAACAGATCACTGGCTGATTTTGAAATAGAGTTCAAGGCTCTTGCTACCGAATTATGCTGGGATCCTAAATGTCTGAAAACTCTCTTCTTCAGAGGACTGGATACTCACTTGAAAGACGATCTGGCCACTCGTGTGACACCTGACTCACTGGATGAGCTAGTGGCTTTGGCTACTAGAATTGACCACCGGCTTCATGATAAGGTGAAAGAACTCAAGCCTAGTAAAGGACCAGTTCAGAAGGAGATTCATGCTAAACCTGCACTTCAGATGGTTCCAGCAATACCTGTCGCCAGTGGAGAGGAACCGATGCAACTTGGTCGCAGTCACCTGACTTTAAAAGAGAGAAGACTTTGGAAGAGGCATGGCCTGTGTATGTACTGTGGACAAGCTGGTCACGATGTCCCAACTTGCCCAATTCATCCGGGAAACGGATGGGCCTAAGTCCTGCAGGAGGACTGTTCTTAGGCCTTACTACGCCCTCTCCTCTGCTCTCTCTCCCAGTCTCCCTGATCTGCGGACCATCCGAAATTCAAACTCTTGCCCTAGTGGATTCAGGGGCAGGAGGCAACTTTATACTATGATGCCTAGTGGAACATTTGAAGATTCCACTGCTCTTATTATCTATCCATGGAAAGCCTTTGCCGGGTGAAGTGACCCATCACACTGAACCGGTAACCCTCCACACCGAAGCCCTCCATACTGAGTTCATTTCCTTCTTTGTGTTAGAGAAGGCCAAACACCCTATCATTCTGGGGTTACCCTGGTTGCAATTGCATTAGCCTCAATTCGACTGGGCCACTATGGAGCCCTCCCGCTGGGGCCCAGGTTGTCATAGCAGGTGCCTTAAGGAGGTTTCTCCTGTCCTCTGCATGCCTACAACTCCAGTGATGCCAGGACTGCCGCCTCAATATGCGTCATTCGCTGAAGTGTTCTCCAAAGAAGCTGCTGACATCCTTCCTCCACACAGATCTTATGACTGTGCCATAAGGCTGAAACCGAACACTGAGCCTCCGAAAGGACGTGTCTATCCACTCTCTACAATAGAGAATAAGGCTATGTCTGAGTACATCGAGGAGAATTTACAGAAAGGATTCATTAGACCATCTAAGTCTCCAGCCGGCGCAGGCTTCTTCTTTGTGGGGAAGAAGGATGGTACCTTACGTCCTTGTATCGACTATCGAGGTCTAAACGAGATCACAATCAAAGATCGATATCCCCTACATTTAATCTCAGAGCTGTTCGACCGGCTTCAGGCTGCCAAAATATTCTCGAAACTTGACCTGAAGCGAGCCTATAACTTAGTTCGCATTCGCAGTGGCGACGAATGGAAAACAGCCTTCATTCGAGATGGACATTTTGAGTACTTAGTAATGCCCTTCAGCCTGTGCAACACACCCACTGTGTTCCAGAACATGATGAATGACATCTTGCGGGACCTGTTGTACAAGAGTGTCGTAGAGTACCTAGATGATATCCTGATATTTTCTCAGGACCTGTCTGTCATGTAGAGGACATCAAACAAGTACTATGAAGACTGCGAGAACATCGGCTTTATGCCAAGCTATCCAAGTGCGAATTCCACAAGGACGCTGTGCCTTTTCTTGGCTACATTGTGTCTAAAGATGGCTTCCAGATGGATCCCCAAAAATTAGAGAGTATTAAAAATTGGTCTCAACTTACAAGCCTGAAGGCCCTGAGACGATTTTGGGGGTTTACTAATTACTATAGAAGCTTTATAAAGAACTATTCTTCTTTTACTGTGCCCTTAACTGCAATGACCCGGAAAGGGGCCAACACTTCTAAATGGTCTGCGGAGGCCATATCCGCATTTGAGGATTTAAAGACTGCCTTCTCCACTGAACCATGCCTGCATCATCCAGACCCCAACAAGCCATTCATCGTGGAAGTCGATGCTTCTGATGTCAGTGTGGGAGTTGTATTGAGCCAGACCGGAGACTCCAAATCCTTACATCCCTGCTCTTTCTTCTTTCAACGTTTCTCTCCGGCAGAGAAGAGCTATGGGATCAGAGATAAAGAGCTCCTGGCTATTAAGTTAGCATTCGAGGAATGGCGGCCTTGGCTCGAAGATGCTCAGCATCAAATTACCGTGTTTACGGACCACAAAAATCTAGAGTATCTCTGCCATTGTTAGCCATTGTTGTCCTGAGCACATGCTAAAGGGATTTCTCTGGTGGAACTGTTTACTGCATTGCAAAATCTTCATTCTGGCTAAGTATTTTCTGCTTATTTTTACTTATTTTTGCTTATTGATCTGAAGTTGTGTAGAAAGCTTGTGTAGAAAGCTTCTGTGATTATTTCCTGCCTGTGTTTTAACTTCTTTATAGTCTGTTTCATTTTGTGTAGAAAGCTTGTGTAGAAAGCTTCTGTGATTATTTCCTGTCTGCAAAGCTATCAGCTTTTAAACTGGTAAAATCTCTCTAGTTTGGGGTTAGCTGGCACAAACTAAAAAACTGGGGCATAAAGACTGTTTTTTTTAAAAAAAGAATTGACCAAAACGCAAAGACAACAGTCCAGCAGTGCCCTGCTTTACCCAGCTTGTCCCAGGCTAAACTGTTTGACTCCCTTCCACCCTACCCCTCTACCCACCCACCCCTGGGGCTTGTTTCTAATAAAGACTGCCTAGATTACCATTGGCAGCAAGATAAATTAGTACATTGGTTACAGTCAAGGAAATATAGTCACAAATTACCAAGATGAGGACTATCCAATGTAACTGCTGTGGAGCCTTTATTCTGAGGGAAAGCATCTGGAAACTTAGAGCTTGCCCAATTTGTGCACAACTCTCTTCCTTGAAAATGGAGCTGACTGTGATTAAAGATCAATTAGCTTCAATTAAAAGAATTACACCCACATTGCATTACTCAGAAAATAATTCCCCAATACCACAAACAAACCAGGAGTCAAGAAAAGGAGATCCATTAGGCTCAGGTAGGACCCACAGTCACCCATTCTTGACAGAAGAGCAGCCAACAGGTATACCGCCCCACTCAAACAGGTCATTAGGAAATTCTTTAAAAACCAGGAATACAGTTGGCTCTGGTAGAATTAGACCTGTGATGAGGAGACACACAATGTACCAAATGAAAAAAGAACAACAAGCCTTCTCTAAAATAAAAACTGAAGAAGTTCTTGAGAAAAGCATTGCAGTATTACCAGAAAAGAGAGAGAAAACACAATGCATGCAGTATTTCAAGATCCATAAGCAAAAGAAAAATCTAATTGAGATGGATAACTCTGTCAACAGTGGCACTACCGCAAAAAGAAATAGTGAAGTGAATAACAAATCTCAACAAATATCTCACAAGGAGTCCAGGAAATGCAATAACCGTAAAGAGAGTACCTGGAAGGCCATGACCACAAATGCTCATAGTTTGGGAAATAAAATCCCAGATCTGCAGGCCCTAATGGCTGACGCAGAATTGGACATTGTTGCTATCACAGAAACATGGTTCACAGAATCTCATGAATGGGATACAACAATACCAGGCTACAACTTGTTAAGGAAGGACAGAGAGGATAGAAAAGGGGGAGGTGTGGCTCTTTATGTCAGAAACAACATCCAAGCAACTGAGCTACAAGGAAGTTGGGGTATTGAAGAAGCTCTATGGGTCGACCTAAAAAAAGATGACGGAGCGTCCATTTATATTGGAGTGGTTTACAGGCCTCCAAACCAAAAGGAAGAGCTGGACAGAGATCTGGTTGAAGACATCCATAAGATAGGTAAGAAGGGAGAAGTGGTGATCGTGGGTGACTTTAATATGCCAGATGTAGACTGGAAAATCCCATCTGCAGAAACTAAAAATAGTAGAGCGATAGTGGATGCCATGCAAGTATCTTTGTTCAAACAAATGGTGTTGGAACCCACGAGAGAAGGAGCTATACTCGACTTAGTGCTCACTAATGCAGATAATGTCTCAGATGTCCAGGTGGGCGCCCACCTCAGCAGCAGTGATCATCAAATGGTATGGTTTAATATCACTAAAAGAATAGGGAAAAGAACCACAAAGACCCGAGTTTTACAGTTCAAAAACACAGACTTTGAGGAAATGGGGAACTACCTGGAGGAAGAAATTAAAGGATGGGAGAACGAGAGAGATGTGGATCAGCAGTTGACCAATCTAAAAGGAGCAATCACCAAGGCAACTGCTCTATATGTTAGAAATGTAAAGAAAAGCAAAAGAAAACTGAAACCTATCTGGTTCTCAAAGGAGGTGGCTGACAAAATTAAAGCTAAAAGAACAGCATTCAAGAAATATAAAGGATCCCAAAGGGAGGAGCACAAAGAAGAATATTTGTATCAACTGAGGGAGACAAAGAAATTAATCAAGTTGGCAAAGAGTCAAGCAGAAGAGAGGATTGCCAAGGAGATAAAAAATGGTGACAAAACATTTTTCAGATACATCAGCGAAAAGAGAAAGGTTCAAAGTGGTATAGTGAAATTGAAAGGTGGTAATGATCAATGTGTGGAGAGAGACGAAGAAATGGCAGAAATATTAAACGAATACTTCAGCTCTGTGTTCACTAAAGAAGACCCTGGAGAAGGACCATCTCTAAACAACAAGAAACTGGAGGGAAGGGGAATAGATGAAAATCCTTTTACAGTAGAAAATGTGTGGGAAGAACTAAAGAACCTGAAAGTGGACAAAGCCATGGGGCCTGATGGGATTCATCCAAGGATATTGAGGGAGCTCAGAGATGTTCTGGCGGGTCCGCTGTGTGACCTGTTCAATAGATCCCTAGAAACGGGAGTGGTGCCGAGTGATTGGAGAAGAGCGGTGGTGGTCCCGCTTCACAAGAGTGGGAACAGGGAAGAGGCAGGCAACTACAGACCGGTTAGCCTCACTTCGGTGGTGGGAAAAGTAATGGAGTCACTGCTGAAAGAGAGAATAGTGAACTATCTACAGTCTGGAGAATTGATGGACCAGAGGCAGCATGGATTCACCAGGGGAAGATCCTGTCAGACAAATTTGATTGACTTTTTTGACTGGGTAACCAAGGAATTGGATCGAGGAAGAGCACTAGATGTCATCTATTTGGATTTCAGCAAAGCTTTTGATACGGTTCCGCACAGGAGACTGGTGAATAAAACGAGAAGCTTGGGAGTGAGTGCCGAGGTGGTGACCTGGATTGCAAATTGGTTGACGGACAGAAGACAATGTGTGATGGTAAATGGAGCCTTCTCTGAAGAGAGAGCGGTTTTAAGTGGTGTACCGCAAGGATCGGTGTTGGGACCGGTCCTGTTCAATATCTTTGTGAGCGACATTGCGGACGGGATAGAAGGTAAGGTTTGTCTTTTTGCAGATGACACTAAGATCTGCAACAGAGTGGACACGCCGGAAGGAGTGGAGAGAATGAGATGGGATCTAAGGAAACTGGAAGAGTGGTCGAAGATATGGCAGCTGAGATTCAATGCCAAGAAGTGCAAAGTCATGCATATGGGGAGTGGAAATCCGAATGAACTGTACTCGATGGGGGGGGGGAGGCTGATGTGCACGGAGCAGGAGAGGGACCTTGGGGTGATAGTGTCTAATGATGTGAAGACAGCGAAACAATGCGACAAGGCGATAGCAAAAGCCAGAAGACTGCTGGGCTGCATAGAGAGAAGAATATTGAGTAAGAAAAGGGAAGTGATTATTCCCTTGTACAGGTCCTTGGTGAGGCCTCACCTGGAGTACTGTGTTCAGTTCTGGAGACCGTATCTACAAAAAGACAAAGACAAGATGGAAGCGGTACAGAGAAGGGCGACCAGGAAGGTGGAGGATCTTCATCGGATGACGTACGAGGAGAGATTGAAGAATCTAAATATGTACACCCTGGAGGAAAGGAGGAGCAGAGGTGATATGATACAGACTTTCAGATACTTGAAAGGTTTTAATGATCCAAAAACAACGACAAACCTCTTCCGTAGGAAAATAATCAGCAGAACCAGGGGTCACAATTTGAGGCTCCAGGGAGGAAGATTCAGAACCAATGTCAGGAAGTATTTCTTCACGGAGAGGGTGGTGGATGCCTGGAATGCCCTTCCGGAGGAAGTGGTGAAGACCAGAACTGTGAAAGACTTCAAAGGGGCGTGGGATAAACACTGCGGATCCATAAAGTCAAGAGGCCGCCAATGAAGAGTGGGTGACTCGCCAGAATGATGGCTATTGACACAATACCCTTATTAAATAAACATACACATGCTTACTGTGACTCCTACATCGCTCAAAGCTTCAACAGCAAGAGGTAATGGAAAAAAGGATTTGCACTCACAAAGAGGGGAGTAGCTGGCTTGTTACGGCGGTTACTACCCCAAACCAAATATACCTGATACTTCACTTTCAATGCATATACAGCATAGCTCTCTGCTTCAATGACAGGGGAGAAGAATAACTGATACTTCACACATCCAGCAGAGCTCTCTGCTACAATGGCAAGGGAGAAGAAAAAGGGTTCGCACTCAAAAAGCGGGGAGTAGCTGGCTTGTTACGGCGGTTACTACCCCAAACCAAATGTGCCTGATACTTCACATTCCATGCATATCCAGCATGGTTCTCTGCTTCATCGGCATGGGAGAAAGACTGATACATCACGCATTTCCAGCATAGCTCTCTGCTTCAACGGCAGGGGAAAAAAAAACAAAAACAAAAAACTGATGCTTCACGCATATCCTGCATAGCTTCAACGACAGGGGTGAAGAAAAAAAGGATTCGCAATCACAAAGCGAGGAGTAGCTGGCTTGTTACGGCGGTTACTACCCCAAACCAAATGCGCCTGATACTTCACTTTCAATGCACATCCAGCATGGCTCTCTGCTTCAACGGCAGGGGAGAAGAAAAAAAAACCAACAAGGGCTGTACAACATAGTCTAGGTAAAACAAATAAGCATGGGTGTAGCTTGCTTATCGCGGCGGTTACTACCCCTAACTAATCAAGCTAGATATTTCACTTGGATGCAGCTCCATCACTGCTCTCTACATTAATGGTGGGGGTGGAAGGGGAATAGAACAAGGAGCTAAGAGAAACAGATAAGAATGAGAGAAAAAATGTGTGAGGCTTGCCTGGCAGACTGGATGGGCCATTCGGTCTTCTTCTGCCGTCATTTCTATGTTTCTATGTTTCTATGTCTTAATCAGAGACAAGCCAGATGGTCCTTATTTTTTAACCGTTTTGACTTCATTCACAAATATCGCCCCGGAGACAAGAATACCAGAGCTGATGCCTTGTCACGCTCCTTTCTCTCGGAGGATGTTCCAGAAGAACCTCAGCATATAATTGACCCGAAGAAAGTCATCTTGGTGGCTATTCATACTGTGCCCGCTGGTAAAACCATTATGCCTAAACACCTCAGGAAGAAAGTGCTCTATTGGGCGCACGATTCCAAGCTGGCTGGCCATCCTGGTCAATGCCGTACCCTGCTGAAGCTCCAAAAGTATTATTGGTGGCCAACTATCAAGGAAGATTCTCTCTCCTATGTTGCATCTTGTGCCAACTGTGCCAAGCACAAATCTACTTCACGCCAATCGTGGGGATTGCTGCAACTGCTTCCAGCTCCGGAACAGCCCTGGACGCATATCGCTACTGACTTTGTAGTTGATCTTCCCCTCTCTGGGAATATGAATACTATGTGGGTCACAGTGGACCGCTTCAGCAAGATGGCCCATTTCGTGGCACTGCCTGACTTACCTTCAGCCTTGAAGCTTGCTAAGCTCTTCATAACCCACATCTTTCGCCTTCACGGCCTACTGAAGCACATAATCTTGTATCGAAGATCACAGTTTATGGCAAAATTCTGGAAGGCTTTGTGCAAGCTTTTCGACATCTCTCTAGATTATACATCTGCCTATCATCCTCAATCTAATGGCCAAACAGAACGGATGAATAGGACCCTGAAACAATTCATTCGGGCTTATGTGAGTTGCCATCAGAATAACTGGGTCGAACTGTTACCATGGGCTGAATTCACCATTAATTTTCATCTAGCATCATCCACTGGATCAACACCTTTTGAAGTGATATATGGACGTTCACCATCACCGCCACTTCCACTGAAACTCTCAGTGACATCCCCAGCAGCTCAATCCACTGCTGATGATATCCATCAATTATGGACTCAGACGAAAGAGCAAGTGACCGAGCCAAAAGGTTTTATGACATTCACCAAAAGGTTTTATGACACTCACCATTCCAAAGCACCTGCTTTCAACCTGGAGACAAAGTCTGGCTTTCCACTAAGCATCTTAGACTGAAGTTACCCTCCACTCGATTTGCTCCTCGCTACATTGGACCATTTCCAATCCTCTGATGTCTTCGCAACATCACTTACAGTCTGAAGCTACCACCTGGATTAAACATCCACAATGCTTTTCATGTTTCACTTTTGAAACCACTCATTCTCAGTGAGTTCTCTTCCAAGTCTCAGGAATCATCTCCCATCAATGCAGAAGATGAACTAGAATTCAAGGTTGAAGCCGTTCTTGATTTCCGAAGACAAGGCAAGAATTGGGAATACCTTCTTTCATGGAAAGGTTTTGGCCCCGAAGAAAATTCTTGGGAGTCTCTGGCTAATATCCTTGACAAAGAGATGCTCCATCAGTTTCATTTCTCGTATCCTTGGAAACCTAAACCTGGTACCCGCAGAGGAGACCGTCCTTTGAAGGGGGGTACTGTTACGACTGTTGCTGCCCGACAGCTTCACTCCACCTACCTTTCCTTGTCTGTGACTCCTCCTGCTGTTGATGGACGCCTGGCTGCCGCGGCATCTGTCTGCCGTCCTCTCCGGTGTCCCCGGACTGGCTTGGGCGCTGCCTCCTGCCATGCTCTCCAGGTACCTTAGGGCACACATGCCGCGTGGCCCTCATTCTTATTTCCTCATTGGCACGTTCCTCAGGGTCCCCCTGTGATGTCATGCTGCCCAGATATTTAAGCCTATTGTTTATTGCTAGCCGTTGAGTTAGCAAGGGCTAATCTTAAGGATGGGATTCGCTCTCAGTACCCAGCTACTCTGCCTTCCAACTTCTATTGGACTCTTTCTGCTAACGGGGTACCCGCTCCTCGGGGGCCTCTGCTTCTTTCAGGTCACTGTCAGTTAACCGGTACTCGCTCCTCAAGGGCCCATGTTCCCTGACCCGTTGCCTGCATCCATCTCATTTCCTACTTGGAGGGATTCGCTACAGACACCATCAGTGAGTACTACTATCATCTACTCCTCAGAGCTGTCTCCCTGGAACCAGATACTCGCTCCTCGAGGGCCTGCCCCCATTCCAGTGCCAGTGCCATCTCTTACGTGGAACCGCTGTGTGAGTACTTTGCCAACAAGTCTCTCTACCTCCAGGGATCTGGTACTCGCTCTTCGAGGGCCAGCTCTCCCTATCTCGGGGCTTCTCCATACTTGGGACTCTGTGAATGTTCTATTGTACTCATTTTCTCAGTTCTCTCCACTACAGCACTGCTACCAGAGAAACTGCTGTTCCAGCGCCCTGGGGAATCCTAGCCCAGCTGGGCTACATCTACTCACTACTGCCACCTCTGGTGGCTTCTCAAACTGTCTAAATAAAGAACTATCTGTGTTTGTGTGTCCAGAGCTGAGCCTGACCTGTGGCCCCTCACGGGACTTCCCCCCATGGGCGTGGTCAGCTGCCAGTGTCCAAGAGTCCATCCAAACCTCACTAACTATAACACTCTGTACAGGCTTGTTTGGACAAGTTATCTTTGATAGCATTTTCTTCCTTTTTCAATAGGGGCATCATAGGCATTTTCCTCTGTGGGACTTTTCAGTTGAGTGTGGCATCCCTTTGGCCCATTCTGCTAGTTGGAGACTGCTGCATGGAGTAGACTCCTGGCAAGTTGGGTATGGCATGATCAGAGGCTCTGGCAATCATTGAACAATGTGTGTTATTGCTGTTGTGAGACTGTTGATGGAGGTAGCAACAGTGGTAAGGCACTATTTAAGGGCTGCTGTCTCTGCCTGCGGAGCCTGGGTATGACGGATCTGAGCTTTCCTCAACTGCACTAGCTCTGCCCGTATATGATGGAGGTGGAGCCCATGCCTTCTTTTGATGCAGTTGAACATGTCATTTACTGTCCACTCGTTGCTGCTGATGATGCTGGTGGTATGTTCGGTGGTGGTTAAGGTTCTATCTGTGGCTCTAAAGCCAGCATGTCTGGGCTGGTGGGCTGATTTGGCTGGGTGAGTGCTGCATTTTGCTAGATAGCATGCTGGAGGCAGGTGTGGACAGTCCAGCTTCCTCCCATGGCAGGGATGCCCACGCCATGAAGTTGGTGAGGTTAAGGCTTATATCAAAAGATGTGGTGATGCCAGGGGTGTGAATATCAACTGCTGCCAGAACTGCAGCTGCTGCAGCTGCCAGAACTGCAGCTGCTGCAACTGCTGTTCCGGCAGCAGTTGCAGCAGCTGCTCTTCCTCTTCTTTACTCTACTGAGTCTGTGCATCCAGTAGGAAGGCTGCAGTTAGAGCTGGTGCTATACTGCTAGTCCCTGGGGCAGCACTGCTGGTCCCTGGGTCTTCAGACTGGAGCCAGTGGATTCATGGTCAAGAGCTATGGAAACTAGGGATGTGAATCGTTTTTTGACGATTTAAAATATCGCCAGATACTTTTTAAATCATCAAAAATCGTTAAATAGAAATTCCCCCGATTTATCGTGAAAAATCATTAATCGGGTTTGTGTCCACTAATGGGAGTTATTTGGGGGGAGGGCGGGAAAACCGGCACACCAAAACAACCCCTAAACCCACCCTGACCCTTTAAAACTAATCCCTTACCTTCCCCCACCCTCCTGACCCCCCCCCCAAAAAAAACTTTTTAAAATTACCTGGTGGTCCAGTGGGGGCGCCAGGAGCGATCTCCCACTCTCGGGCCGTCGGCTGCCACTAATAAAAATGGCGCCAATGGCTCTTTGCCCTTACCATGTGACAGGTTATCCATGCCATTGGCCGGCCCCTGTCACATGGTAGGAGCACTGGATGGCCGGCGCCATCTTTAAAGATGGCGCCGGCCAGGGCCATGCCCGCGCCATTTTTAAAGATGTGCCGGCCATCCAGTGCCATGCCCGCGCCATTTTTAAAGATGGCGCCGGCCATCCAGTGCTCCTACCATGTGACAGGGGCCGGCTAATGGCATGGATACCCTGTCACATGGTATGGGCAAAGGGTCATCGGCGCCATTTTTATTAGCGCAGCTGACGGCCCAAGAGCGGGAGATCGCTCCCCGCGCCCCCACTGGACCACCAGGTAATTTTAAAATGCTTTTTGGGGGGTTGGGAGGGTGGGGGAGGCTAAGGGGTCAGTTTTAAAGGGTCAGGGTTGGTTTTTTGTTTATCGGATTGGGCGCAGCCGATCAACAAAAAACCAATCGGGCCGGATGATAAAAATTATAAGATTTGAATCGGAACCAGAACCGAACCGATTCCGGTTCCGATTCACACCTCTAATGGAAACAAAGAAGAAGACATAGTATGAATGCTTGGAATTACACATGGACTCTTTGACATAAGATGCACATTTTGCTTCAATCATTGTGAGCATCTTATAGCAAAAATGTGGCCATCTGTAGCAGACTTGATATTTACAGGTGAGGTGAACTTACCAGCCCCAGCTCACATGGTGTTAAGGGTCTCATTCATTCCCTTGAAGATGTCCGGTCCCAGCCATTCAAACAGGCGCTGCTCCATGGAGGTCACAACTATGGGGCAAGGGGTTCTTTCTCCCGTCTGGTGCAGATATTTATTGCAGCTCGCCACCTTTGTCTTCAGCTGGGCCTTGATATTGCTGTAGTGTTGGCTTGGGTTACGGGGCATCAAATTTGGCCCTTGGCTACCCTGGATGTCTTTGCCACACAGTTCCCAAACAGCATGCTGTATTTGTCAAGGACCCCAGTGACGAGCATCTCATTGACCTCTATGCTGAATTTATACACATGAAGATGAGTCTGCCCTGATGTCTGGCTGCCAGATTCTTGGGTTGCCACTTCAGCTTCGGGAGATGTGTCACTTTCCTTGCTCTTGCTCCCACTTCCAGCTCCCATACTTTCTTCCCCCCTTCTCCTGCATCTGCCCTGCCAACTCCCCCACCCTGTCTAGCTCTACCCTGCTATCCTCATCCTGCCACACTGTTATCCCCTTCACCCTCCCGCTTCCTCCTATCATTCCTTCCTCCCTGTGTCTACTCCTACTGTTCCTCCTCTTCCTTTTACCACTCCTGCCCTCATCCTCCCTCATTTTTTCTTCCCTCTTGGCTTCCTCCTCCCTCTTTCTTTCCCAGTCTCCTCGCACTTCTCCTCTTCTCCTCTCTCCCTACACCTTCCATGGTCCAACTTCCCCACCATTCTGCTCTCCTTTACCACCATACCTCCTCTACCTCTCCTCCACCACACAAAGACAAACAGACAAACACCCCAAAAACTTCCATAAACAGATAAAGGTAAACAGATTATAACAGTAAGCAACTCACTCAGAAATCACTAAACTCCTTCAGCTACTAAACTGTAAGAACTCACTTCCTCTCCTCTCTCTCCCATGCCTAGCACACCCTCAAAGATGCAGCTGTGGGAAGCCGGTATATATAAACAATGTGCCAGGCATAAAATGACTTGTGATGTGTAAAATGACGCATGATGTGCTAATGCATTGCACAACGCAATATCGAGTCGTGCGAAGTGATAAAATATTGCGAGTTGCACAACTTACCTAGGCAATATGGTATCAGAAATTTCCATAACCATGCCAATGTTTTTTATCGCAGACAGAAACACATCATATTTTTGCTTTATTTAAAGTTAGGCCTAACTATTTAAAGTTAGGCCTAACTTTGCCAGCATAAGTAGCTCAACCCCTTTCTGTTTCTGTCCCACTCACCACTTAGGTGAATAACTTGTTAGTTGGGTAAGTACTTATCCAGCTAAATGTCAGCCACTGGATGCAATGGAATATTTAAATGTGCTTCTTAGCTAGATAAGTCCCTATTTATCCAGTTAAGTGGCATTGAATATTGGCCTCATCATGCGGGATGCGCATTATGCAGGAAGTTTTAAAATTAGAATTTTCAGTCTGTTTAAAGCACATTAATAGCAAAGTATTTTTGTGCTTATAGGAAATGCTAAGTAATCTGGCCCTATGTCTGGTAATTTAGGATTTTTTTTGGATCAATGAAAGTCAGAATTTATGGGTCAACCATGAAGAAGACTTTCATTCTTAGACATCCTGTCAGTAAGGGCTCTGCTGGAGCTCCCAGAAAAAGGTGGGAGCAAACTAAGCTAAAATGAAAAATCTATATAATGTAGATGTGCAGAGACCAAAGTGTTTTCAGGATTGTAAATCTTACAGTTTCTAGGCTAAAAGCTGACCTTGTGATTTATGTGCCAGTAAAGAACTTACAGTACTCCTGCTTTAGCATATGTTCTTGCTGTTTTTATACCATAAAGATTAGTCTAATTTCTTAGCTGAATGAGATGCTAATCAACTATCAGAAGACAGAAAAAGATAGTAGAATTAATCAAAAGTGAAACTGTCCAGGGAACCTTGCTGAAGAGAGGAAAAATATCATATTGAAGCCACCGGGGACAATCTTCTTGTTACATAGAAACCCTCTGAGAACCATTACCTGATTTTCTCTTACTCAGGTTGGCATCTCAGTGACAGGACAATTGTAATTAGAATGATTAAAACTAAAGACGTGCCAGACTATCCACTTGTAATTCAGAAAGCAATCTTAATAAAACACTGCTTTTTCCCAGAGGCAGGGATTGATAACGGCAGATCTTCTACGTTATTGGACTTCTCTAGAGAAATCTGTAGGTCTTCCATTAGACGGTACTAATGCATATAATGATACTGACTGGCAGTGAGGGTGTGCTCTCTATCAGCTGATTCTCTAGATGCAATGGGACTGTTTAAATTGCCACACAGATCAAACAAAAATAGCTGAGAATGCATTGCAAAAATAGCAAATGATCCTCCTCAGATCTTTATTCCTTTGAGGGGCTCCCTGGATGGAAAAGGCATGGAGTCATAGGAAGCAGTATAGGCAGCAACACAGAGTTTATTGGTTAAAGAATCCTCAGGAAAACACAATGCAGCTTCTGTCCTTAGGAAATTATAAATGCGGAGGTCCATAATCAAAAGCATTTAGCTGGATAACTCTTATGTCATCTGACTAAATGAAGATCTGGGCACATATCTGGCTAAATTCTAGATGGCTAATAAGTTAGGTGATTAGAAATTAGCTGGTTAATAGGGAGATGCATCAAGCTGCAGCAATGTTCCATCACTTGTTAAGCAGCATATATATTGTACAAAAATGCTTTATATCATGCGATGGAGCACTGTTGTGGCAATATTGCTTGATATACAACATTTTTAGTATGTCCCTGCTCTGGTACCTTCCCCTATTACAATGGCATTCTTTGCATGCAATTTGCATGCATGATTAATTAATATGCATGCAAAGAAGTCCATTAATAGCCAATTTTTTGTTCATATTTTATCGCAGGCAACCGAGAAAGTGGTCAGCCGAGATAAAATAGCAACACCTATTTGAAACACAGTAAATGTGAATCTCCTGTGTCACATTTATAATGCCGACGACAAAACTGAAAAAGCACTGCAGCTAGACAAAAGCTTGATCATAGTTCAGGGCTGATCCCTGGATCAAACTTAAGCCACCTCTCGAAGTGGTCCTGATTTCCCAAAAGTAAAAAAAAAAACAGGAATGTTCTCACATGGCAATGCCCCACCTCCCCTCCCCCCCCCCCCAGGTCAATAAAAATCATTGGGAGTTCAGCGGTCCAAAATCCCCCTTCTTCCCCAAAGGTAAAGGAAGATCTTTGGGGTTCAGTGATCCCCACTGACCTCACATCCACCCCCTCCCCCCCAAAGTTATGAAATAAAAAATGTAGAGTCAGGCCCCCCCCCCCGGCACATCCCCACCTCCTGACCCCCCCCCCCCCCCTCTTGTGCCCCCTAAACCTTAAAAAGTCAACTCTGGTTCCTCATTGGGGCCAGGGCACCCCCTAGCACCCTCCCCGGTTGACGACATTATTCAAAATGACATCGACATGATCTTGCCCCAAGATAGACGAGCTCCACCTCTTACACATAGCAAATATGTTTTTTGATCCTTCCCAGTAACTTTATATGAGTTTGAAAACACACTAAAAAAAATCATCCAAATATATCCTTTTACAACAGTAGATATACTGGAAAACTCATTTTTTGGTCACTAGCCACCTTCAAGAGGCCAAAGCAGCAAGGAGTATATCGACACCTCACTAAATTGATGTCATGATCATAGTGACAAGGCAAGGTAAGGAGATCTATAGAGTTTGTAACAGTATAGTAAGCAAGTACTCAGAAGCAGGCAGGGTGCACTGAGGGGTTCTCGTTTGTTGACATCTTCTATATTACTTTACATTTGGCCAACTTGTAGATTTAAAAAGAAAAAAAAGAGAGCTTTCCATTTACTGAAGCCACCAAATAATAATGAATCAGATCAGTACTCTTGCCTCTTCCTCAGCAGAATAGTCAGAGACTGTATGTAACATACGTAAACGTTCCTCTCTTCAGGGAATATGTTTCAAAGAGCTTTATGGCTAATGGGCATGTTAAGAGGGGTTAAATTATTTCTAGGGGGGTGCATTAGATAACGCTGATGTATTAAAGCTGCTAACATGGCATTACTGCACTGAACATGACCTCTTTTTAAAATAGCACAATTGCATCAATTTTTAATGCAGTCCTTGATTTAAAATATGCAAATGTCATGGTAATGAGCTCATTACTCATTACCTCAGTATTTAGAAAAGAGAGAGAGAGAAATAGATTTTTTTTGCCTATGCATGCTTATGGAGTCCTGGAAAAAGAAGGTGGGTTTGGAAATCTCTCCTGGCATAAAAACCAGTTCACAGCCTACGCACGGTGGCAGAAAAAAAAAAAAAAATGAAGGATGCCAGTGTAAAACTGGAAAGAGAAAAACAGAAAGCTGAGAACAAAGGAAGATGCCCGGCTTGTTTCTTGCTGCCTGTGGAAGCAGGAACCACAGAGGTGAACCCAGGGAACTGCCTGCTGTCAGAGAACGTAGAGAGATGTTTGATTGTTATTATTTACTTGAACTGGGCATATCATTTTGAGGACTGAGCCTCGGGAGCTAGCTGAATCTGAAGGCCTGCCTGTAAACGGAGCAGCTTTAAAGCTGCATCTGAAGTGAGGGCAGTATATTTCATACTTTGGGGGGGGGGAGGGGGGCTGATTTTCATAGTGTCACATGCACATCGGCTCCCGTTTGAACGCATGTGCATATCGTGCTTTGGAAATCAACAGGGTTCCACGGGTAGAGGACGGCAGGTAAGACGACGTGAGAAACCCAGCTTTGCACATACCTTTACCTGCATTCCGAGTAGGCATTGCAGGGAGGGGCGGAGTTGAGGGGGAAAGGATTTGCATGCATGCTTTAGATTTGCAAGGGTATGCAGGCCAATCTGTATATAGACAGAAAGCTGGGCTTGCTGCGAGCAGGGGGTAACTTTCTGGTGGTAAGTCCATGCGCAGGATAGATGAACACACACATTTTCAAAGCCGGCTTACTGTATATGCATAAGTCCTTTTTGAAAATTGGGATAAAATCTGCAGTGCAAAGTACCTGTAGATTTTAGCCTTAAGTAAACTGTTTGAAAACTATTCTATTTATGTTTAAAGATTTTCTTTAGTGTTATTATTTCTTTTCAGTTGTTTTGTTTTTTTTGGGGGGGAGGGGCATTTCCTTGTGCTTGTTTTGGATTTCCAGCTTGATTGAAGTCAGTCTGCTTTTGTCATAACGCCATGATCTTTCATTTGCAACTGCCCAAGTGGTGGCATTTTGTTTTTTTTTTTTTTGCCTATTCCCCTTTCAGTTCACAGAATCTAAACACATTGCAGACAATGTTCTTCATCAGAGGACACGGACTGCTGCTCCTTCCGGAGTCCAGCACCATGGATCCAGAGTCTGGCCAGTAGTTGCTGCTAGTGAGCAATTAACAAAGCATCCCTATCCCAGCGGGAGCGGTGAAAGCTGCCCTAATAGCATCACAAAGCCCCAACTGGCCTAGGGGAGAGAGTCCTAGACCAGGAATCAGACTCAGGTCCTGGTTAGGCCTGATGTTAATTTTCTGAAATAAAAGTGCTGTTTGTAAAAGTTTTAAGACTCTACCCTTTGCAAAATCCCCACCTCCCCCCAGTTATTCTGCCACCCAGGGTTATCCTATCACACAGCCTTTTGCTTTTTACATATGCTAGGCATGTTATCTATATATGAGCAAAAAGCAAGTAGTAAGGTTTAAAACATAGCACCTAAAGAGGAAACAGTCAGGAGCAGAGCATAGTCGGACCCTACACATAAGGGATTGAAAATCTAGATGGTAAGACATAAGACAAAGGAGTAAAAAGCAGAGCTGATTAGAAAATGCTGCAGCAAAATGGAGGAAGAGGCCGGAGGGCACAGTGTGAGATTTAGCGAATCACTTTGTGATAGACAGTGCTGTTTGAGGTGGGAGTGGGCAGGGGTAAAAAATCCACTTTGTGTTTCGTTTTTCAGGATATTTTTTTGCTCATGAATTTCATTTCATTTAATGTTTATTTTGTTTCTTTAGTTTAAAGAAATGAAAAAAAAAAAAAAAACCCCAACATTTTAAACAACCCTGCAAAATCAGGAAAAAAAGAAACATGGCCTCCCGTCCACTCCAGCCATCTCTTCCACCTGGAAACTGGGGGCCTCAGCCTTCACCAAAGCCCAGGCACAGGCCCAACCCTGGGGTCTCGGCCTAGAGTCAGGCCCAGGCCTGGAGGTTGGAGCCAAGGCTTCGGAGTTTTGCATCTTCAGTCTTCTTTTCTCTTTCTTCTTGAAATGACCTAATCAGCTAGGGATGCACCGGATTAAATTAACTCTTGCACATTCTCCTCAACAGCAGGCAATATTCTGCTGTACAGCAGTTAATTGAACTTTTATTTCAAGAAATAAAAGAAGACAGAAGAAGGAAGACTCTGAGGCCTAGGCTTCAACCTCTGGGCCTGGGCAAGGCCCTGGTCCCCAGGTGTAAGGCCTGGGCCCGGCCCTAGGCTTAGGCTGAGGCGCAGGCATTGACACCTGCCCTCCGGGCCAGACCCCAGTGTTGATCCTGGGCCTGGGCTGAGGCTCAGACATTGCGACCCGGTCTACAAACTGGGCCCTGGCATCAGGGCACTAGCCTAGGCGGGACCCTGTCTCTGGACTGGGTCCCGGCATTGGGCCTATGCTTGTACCAAAGCCCAGGCATCAGTACCCAATCCTCTAGGCTAGGCTCCAGCATTGAACATTGTCCGAGCCTTGCTCTAGACTGAGG
Source organism: Rhinatrema bivittatum (assembly GCF_901001135.1). NCBI lineage: Eukaryota > Metazoa > Chordata > Amphibia > Gymnophiona > Rhinatrematidae > Rhinatrema > Rhinatrema bivittatum. The sequence goes on along the minus strand of NC_042615.1, from coordinate 799,002,540 downwards.
CCCAGGCATCAGGACATGACCTCTGGGTCTGGCCCCTGCATCGGTCTGGGCTTGGCCGCAGAGTTGGATCCCTGATGGATCAGGTAATTGAGGGCTAGGAAATTTCCCAATCCCAGCAAAAGTTTTTGGTCCCGGGCCTAGGCCAAAACCCTAGGGTCACGCTTGAGCATAGTCCATGTCCCCTGCTTTGGGCCGCAGTCTATTCCATTAGTGAGGCCTTGGCCTAGGGCGTAAGCTTAGGCCTTACCAGTACCTTTTATTTTTTTGGATTCAATAATTCAGTGGAGGCCTCTTAATTTGTTTTGGGGCTCCCCGAAAGAATCAAATTGGCCCTTTTCATTTCAACTTCCTTATTCGTCTGAAAGTAATGCAGATTCATGGGTTGAAGAAGGATTTGAAAATGGACAGAGGGATGTAGGGTGTAATTTGCATATAGCAAGGGGAAGTGACTTCCAGACATTTCTGTCAATTTAATGAACCTTGCAACTGCTGTACATTGCTATGGTTTGGAAATAAATTACATTTTAATTTTGACAGCATTAATAAGAGCCTGCAATCGAATTCCAGTCCCAGAAAGAGCAAAGTGTTTCACATGATGACACAGTCAGTTTAAATATACATGAAACCCAGTGCAGAAACAGGCTTTGATTCCATCAGCTGTGTGACAATTTGTTCCCGTATGATATCTCAGCTGTAGAATTAGCAGGTTATCACTCCCTTTCTATTTTTGGAATGACTCGCTCCAAGCCATGCTTCAGAAAGATGTCATATTGCAGGTCTTGCTGTTTTTTTTTTTCCAGACCTTTTTTTTTTTTCCATATCTGGATGTAATTATACAGCACTGCCTTCTTGCCTATGTCCCTGCTGTGCAAACTTTTCAATGCCATTGAATTTTTTTTTTTTTTTTTGAAAAACTGTAAAAGTTACTTTCCTCTGCAATCAGTTCAACTGTGATGGGAAAGTCACAAAAGAACACTATGCCCTCTTCCAGAGATGCTGGAGCTCGAAAAAAATCTGCACCTTTTTTTCTGAAAGAATTTCTCATATTATCTATTATAAAAAAGATTATATATATATATATATATATATATATCTTTGTGTTATAGCGGGGTGTCTCAGACACAGACCACGTAACTCTGCCTGAAAAGTACTCTTCGGGTTAGGTAGTTTATTACCTAAAAAGAAATGCAGTAGGGTCTCTTTATACTGTTCTAGCGAATCCCTTATTATATACCAGAAGGAACATTTACTGAAGACCATTTCATGGATTGTAGGTGAAATCTTTGAGACATAGTGCCTACCCCAAGGATTGCACTCAAAGGCTGAATCTCCTCTGTGTTTCTCCAAGCACTGCAAATCCAAGAGCACTGGCTGCTTGTCTGCTCACACAAATTTTACAATGCTGAGATTTTGGATTAGAATGACATTTGCAACCTGAAATTCCAGCTCTGTGTCAAAAAGGAAAGGATGCATAATCTTGATATATTGTTTATGCCTGTGAAGGCCCTTGCACAAGAAAATAGAGGCGTGCATTCGTTTCTGACATATTGGCAATCTTCAACGTATATGTTCCTATTCGTTGTATTCGTGGGGAAGCGAAACATATCGCAATTCCCCACAAATATAACGTATCATCCATTTCATCTGTTTGGAAGCTTGCACTTTTCTTTGCCGCCATTTGCAATCGGAGGTCGTCATTTGGGTGTATCCAGAGTAAAAAAACAGCCCTTTCCTGTGAGTCATCAGTGACCTCACAGCCCTGTCAGAGTGGGTCAGACAGGTTGGCCCAGATACCGGAATGCAGCTTATCAGCGATAACATTTTATGAAATGCAGCAAATTGCGCTGTCATTCAGTGCTCGGTGACGATTTTCCTGATGACCCAGCACTATATATACTTAAGCACGCGGCGTGCCACGCACTTTCTTTGCAGGGGTGGTCTGGGGAGGTGGTTTCTGTGGAAGCTGGCTGCACTCAGAGCTAGTCTGAGTTCAGAAATCTATATTGAATTGCTAGGTAGGCTAGTTACTTAAGAGAAAAATATATTTCTTTATTTTGCTGCAGCCCTGTTTGTTTTTTAAGCAGTTTATTTAGGTGATCTGAGACAGTCTCTCTGTGCCAGGGAGATAAGCTGCTAGCAGTGCCATTTTGTTTAATTCAACCTCTGGGCTAGGCTGCAAGCAAGCACCATTTAGGTGTTAGGCTGGAGAGATATATTCAATTTTTACTAGAATTTCCACTGGAAAATATATTTCATTGATTTTCCTGCTGTGCCAACAATTCCAGCTTTTTAAAACTGAGTTTGTTTAATTCAACTCACTCAGTCTCTCTGTGCACTGGGCTTCAGTGGGCTGGCAGTTTAGCAGACTGAACTTTATTATTGGGACAGTCTGTGCAGTGAAATCCCCAGTCTGCCTCTTTTGTGCATACAAGCAAGTTGTGTGTGTGTTAACCACACACACATTACATTAGTGCATAGCAAGGCACTGTGACAGTGGGCAGTGGGTAGTTTAGCAGACTGAACCTTATTATTGGGACAGTCTGTGCAGTGAAATCCCCAGTCTACCTCTTTTGTGCTTACAAGCAAGCTGTGTGTGTGTGTACACCACACACATTACATTACTGCATAGCAAGGCACTATGACAGTGGGCAGTGGGTAGTTTAGCAGTCTGAACTTTATTATTGGGACAGTCTGTGCAGTGAAATCCCCAGTCTGCCTCTTTTGTGCTTACAAACAAGCTGTGTGTGTGTGCACACCACACATATTTCATTAGTGCATAGCAAGGCACTGTGACAGTGGGCAGCCAGTAGGCACTAGGCAGTGACATTAAATCCATAATGTCAGGGAAAGCTAGATGTGGTCGACTGATTGGGACTGACAGAGGAGGCACTTCAAAAGGCACTGGTGCCAGTCCCCCATTAAAGTTAAAAAGGGATCTGTTTCAGTCTAAACTCTTTGGAGGGGCAGGCAGTTCCATCCAGAAAAAAATGAAATCTGACCACGATGCATTGCCATCGCCACCACCTGTTTCTGACCCTGTAGTTTTGGAGGTGAGGGAAGGGGAGGCTGAGTCATGCCAGACAAAATATTGACACCCAAAAGCAGCAGGGGGACAGAAGTCTCGACTAAGACTTAGCATTGACAATGTAGCGCAGTCACTGTTTGCTACTGATTCAAATGAAGAATCATCTTGTGTGGGATTCTCATCAGAAACGGAAGAAGTAATAGCTGACGAAGCTTTAGGAGGATCAGTTAGTCCTGTCTTAGCCTCCACTTCAGTGCAGCAGGGGAGAGATGAAACAGATGAGGAGGAGGAAGAGCAGTCAGCTCAGGCAAAGAGGGTGACTGAGGCCCCTGGCATTGCTTCTCAGGGTGTACCTACTACTTCAGCTCCAGGGCCAGCATCCACCGCCAAGGCTTTAGAGAGGGGAGGATCACGAAAGATATCTGTGATCTGGAGCCACTTTAAAGTGATGGATGACCCGCGTTTTGCTCGGTGTAATTACTGTGGCAGGGCTATTAGCAGAGGCAAGCAAATGGGACATCTATCTAATTTTGGCATGGCACATCATATGAAGAGGCAACACCCAACAACAGTACTGCCATCTGGGGAAGGTGTCAGTACCAGTCAGGGGACCCCCTTCCAAGCAGCATAAAGTGGTTCAAAAGCAGCAGAGTCAGCCCACGCCCTCATCACCTTCTAGCAGTCAGGTGGCAGGCCAGCAACCCTCTGATATGTGGCAGAAGCGACAACCCACCATGGATGAAATGGGGTGAAATGCAGTAATGCTATCCCGGGGTAGGAGGCAGGCAGCCTCAAAAGTTGTAACCAGGAGCATTGAGGAAATTATTGCCCTTGATGACCAGCCCTTGTAGTTAGTGGAGAATGTGGGTTTCAAGCGTTTTCTGAAGGTCGTAGTCCCAAATTACAAAGTCCCCTCCAGAACCACATTTATCAGAAAGGTCATCCCTGCCTGTACAAGCAGTGTTGCAGTCGCATGAAAGCTGCTGTCTGCCCCTAGCTGAGGCAGGGGCAGGCACCTGCTCTATTACTGAACAAGTATCAGGGTAGAGGTGAGCTTTACTGCACACCCACCTGACGGACCAGACCCATACCACAGCCAATATTCTAGCATGCATCACACAGATGCTGGAAGGCTGGCAACTACACCAGTGAGACAGGAATCCTCAGGCAGGGTTCTTTGTCACAGACAATGGTACAAACATGGTTAAAGCAATAAACGACAGGTGCTTTAAGAACATCCGATGTTTTGCTCAAACTCTGCACCTGGTAGTGAAGTCAGCTTTGGGGTTTGATTCCAGTGACAAAGAGAATGAATACCTGCATAGGTTAATACAGAAGTGCAGGAACATAGCAGCACACTTCCACAGAAGTGTGAAGGCGGGGCAGGTTCTCCAACAAAAGCAGACTGATTTGGAGATGCTTCACAAGCATCTCATTCAAGACATTGCCACCCGGTGGAATTCCACATTTATGATGCTTGAGAGGTTAGTGGAGCTGCAGACACCCATTCATGAACTTTCTGGTACAACGGACATAGGTGTGTAGAATCCCCTAGGGCATCATGATTGGTTAGTCATGAGTCAGCTGGTAAAAACCCTGCAGCCCTTCAAGGATGTCATGGAGGAGCTGAGTTCCAGAAGTGCCACCTTGGTTGACATCATCCCATAGTTAATTTCCTGGATGAACATTTGGAGGTCTTTAAACAGGAAGAGGGAATGACAGTTGAGGTGCTACATTGTATGGACATTTTGCAGCAGCAGGTAGAAGAGAGATTAAGGCCTTTAACAGAACAGAACACATACATGCTTGCCACAGTCTATGATCCCCGTGTGAAAGAGGAAATCGCCCTACAGTATGATTGTCTCTTATTGGTGAAGGACCTGCTGTTAGCAAATGTCTGTGAACAGGAGAGACATAGGCAGAGACAGATTAGGCGTGAAGCAGAGGTGGAAACAGTGGGCACTTCAGAGAGTTGTGCTAGCCCAAGCAGGAGCAGCACTCTGTCAGCAACAGATAGTACCTCCTCCTCCTCCTCCACTTCAGAATGCCAAAGGTATGTTGCCCATAAAGATTCATCTGTTGTGTGACGAGTGAAAGAAAAAGCAGCTGGCATGAGTGACTCTCAGCCCACCCAAGCACAGTTGTCAGTGACACGGTATGTCTCAGAGCCGACAGAGAACATGCAGATAGATCCTCTGGCATATTGGGCACACAAGTCCATTGTCTGGTCATACCTAACCAAAGTGGCTCAGTGATATCTGTTATGTCCACCAACAAGTGTACCCACTGAACATGTCTTTTCAATGACAGGGGATATCATGAACCCTCACTGCTCAAGGCTGGCTCCAGAGTTGATGGAAATGCTAGTGTTTTGAAAGTAAACCTGACTTTGCTTGGGTTTCCAAATTTTCCTTGTGAATGGCAAAATGATTAAAAGCAATTGAAAGCCTTGCAGCAGTTTAAATTGCCTCCTATGCTCCAGATAATATAAGCACAGCAGCACATGTACCTGACCTGAAATGCTGTGCCTGTCCGTCCACTGTCCGTCCACTGTCCAGGCCGTACGTCCCTACAAGGGCCTGACCTCAAACGCTGTGCCTGACTGTCCACTGTCTAGGCCATACTTCCCTACAAGGACCTGACCTCAACGCTGTGCCTGTCCATCCACATTTGGAATGAAAGAACATAAAAAGCCGACTTAAGATGTTTTGACCTTGCATATTTCATATGCTCAATATTTTTCATGACCTTGCCAACAGTAATGTTTCAAGTACTATTGAAAACTGGTAGTAGTTGCACTCTAGTTCATCCTCTGTGTTCCCATTGTTTACAGAGGCACTGTGTAAACCACAAAGTCAACATAGGTTGATATTGTAGATTTTGACTTGAGTAGCGGTTTTCTTATTTATTTATTTTTTTTTTTTTTATAGTTTATTAAATTTCTTACATACATTTATATGAAATAAGAAAAGGAAAATAGTCTGTTAACACATAAACCATGATTACCATATAATACAGAAAAAAGAAATTATTCTGTAACAGACATATACAGACCCCTTTATCTAGGAGAGCCTTATATTTACTAAGTAATAATAAAGGAAATTATGACCCTTTCATAAACGAGAGAAACTTTTTAATTTTACCAAACTTAATTATCAATAAGGGCTATAACCCACTCAGCCACTTTTATCTTGAAGAAATACTTCCAAATGCCCTGGGTCAACGAAAACAAACTTATTTTTTTGGTATGAAATCATGCATTTACAGAGGTATTTTAAAAAGAAGGTGGCTCCAAGTGCTAATACCCTCTGTTTCAATATCAGAAATTGTTTCCTTTTGTGTTGGGTTGCCCTCGACACATCGGGAAAAATTTGCATTGTTTGGCCACAAAAAGAAAAATTTTTATTCAAAAAGTATTTCTGGAGAACCAGATTTTTCTGGCTCTCCAGTGCAAACACCACCACCAAGGTCGACCTTATCTGGATATTATCCACCGATGCCTCCAAGAAAGATGTCAAATTGGGGCTTTCTGGTTGGAGTATATCCATGTCACCATTATTCTTTGCAAGATTTTTTTTAACATTTGATACAAAGTACAAATTAGATATACTTATTTCCTCTGAAATACCCAAAATTTCTTTTGAGTATTTCTTAAATAATTCGTTAGCAGACAAAAGTCTTGTTATAGGAAAATTCAATATACGTAAGTTTTTTTTTCTTAACACATTGTCCATATTCTCTAATTGCCTATATATCATTAGAGTATCCTTCATAAATGCAGATCCTGATGCCTGAATAGTAGCTACTTGTGTAGCAGTAGCCACACCTGTTACTTCTAACTCTTTCAGTCTCTTTTTGTGATCCCCTAGGGCTTTCTTAGTATCTGAAGTGAAAACAGTGGCCTGGTTCATGGACTGGACTAACTTCCTTTCCATGTTGGTTACTGCCCGCCATACATCGATTAAAGTAACATTTTCAGGTTCAGTTATGGTTGATCCCAAATTCGGGAGGGGTCCTTCTATACCCTCTTCTGCAGTACTTTCTCCTCCAACTGCTCCCATAGCCATATCCTGAACTTTATCAACGGCCCCTGGTACATGGGCTGATTTTATTGCCAATTGGGGGGAGGCCTCTGTAGAATCATTAGGCCCCCCTCCTACCAGGTTTGAGATGAAAGTTTGGTTCTGGGGCGGACTCCCGGAGTCCCCTGATGAAAAAGATATTTCTGTAGCCAGCTCTCTCAAATTATAACTCACCCTCCGCTGAAGGTGAGCATCCATGGGGCCTCGCACTTCTTTAGCCGTCGGGGTTGAGGTTTTGACCTTCCTCTTCCTCCCCATTAGTTGGTAATTTTCTGCCGAAGAAAAAAAACGCCCAGGGGCGCGCCCCTTAGGCGCGCGGCTTCGGCTGCGCGCCACTGTGGGACTCCAGAAATACCCACAGCAGCTTCCGCTGACGTCGGGGTGGGCGGAGCTCAGGTCTCGTGCGGCTCCCTCCGGTGTTCCTCGTCCTGCAGCCCCGTTACCTCCTCTCTCTCTCCGAACGGCGGCTCCCAGGTAAACGCTGCTGTGGGACTCCAGAAATACCCACAGCAGCTTCCGCTGACGTCGGGGTGGGCGGAGCTCAGGTCTCGTGCGGCTCCCTCCGGTGTTCCTCGTCCTGCAGCCCCGTTACCTCCTCTCTCTCTCCGAACGGCGGCTCCCCGGTTTTCTTATTTCTGAGAGCTCTTCATGTTCCTTTATCATCAGCTGACATGCATAAGTACAGTTAATAGCTTCTGGGATTTCAAAAATAATCTCCAGCTCAGTTCTTGCTTCACAAATGGCAGTCTCTATTGCTCTAAAAGCATCCTCTGTTGAATTATCTTTCAGAAATGAAAAAGATGCCATTTTCTTCTGGCAGTGAACCAGTTCAGGAAGAAGTGACAGGTCAAACCACAACATACCTGCACAAAGGAAATCCTCGAATGCTGTGCCTGTCCGTCCAGGCCTTATGTCCCTAGGTGGGATTGACTGTCCTGTATTGCTGTGCCTGTTTGTCCAGGACTTATGTCCATATGTGGGCTTGACCTCTGTCCTCTATTGCTGTGGCTGTCCGTCCAGGCCTTATATCCCTATGCGGGATTGACTCTGTCCTGTATTGCTGTGGCTGTCCATTCAGGCCTTATGTCCATGTGTGGGCTTGACCTCTGTCCTCGATTGCTGTGCCTGTCCGTCTAGGCCTTATGTCCCTACTAGGGTTGGACTTTGATTGCTCTGCCTGTTCATTCAGGGCTTATGTCCCTACCTCGGATTGACTCTGTCCTCGATTGCTGTGCCTGTTTGTCAAGGCCTTATGTCCATACGTGGGCTTGACCTCTGTCCTCAATTGTTGTGCCTGTTTGTCTAGGCCTTATGTAACCAGGTGGGCTTGACCTATGTCCTCTATTGCTGTGCCTGTTCTTCCAGGCCTTATGTAACTAAAAGGGTTGGACCTAGATTGCAGTGCCTGTCTGTCCAGGCCTTATGTCCCTAGGTGGGATTGACTCTGTCCTGTATTGCTGTGCCTGTTCATCCAGGCCTTATTTCCCTACAAGGGTTTGACCTCGATTGCTTTGCCTGTTCGTCCAGGCCTTATGTTTATACATGGGTTTGACCTCTTTCCTCGAGTGCTGAGCCTGTTCGTCCATGTTGAACCGCTGTTCACATGCACCCTCCTCCGCCTCGGCCTTGAAAATTCTTATTTGTATATCTGCTACATCCACCAGATTTTAAAAGACCAGCGAGAGCTCACTAGACACCAACGGAAATACTCCTGTTCAAAGGAAAGGGAACTCTCCCCGGATGTAGCCAGCCTGTATCTACCCTCTCACCTATGTTGAACCGCTGTTTACTTGGTAACCTCCTCTGCCTCGGCCTTGAAAATTCTCATTTGTATATCTGCTAACTCATCCAGATTGTAAAAGACCAGCGAGAGCTCACTAGACGCCAATGGAAACACCCCACTCTAGGGGCGAACCCATTCTAGAGAGCCCTTTCCTGAGCAAAGGAAAGGAAACTCTCCCCGGGGCTCTTGTTTGAATATTTGCTACTACTACCAAAATCTGCACCCGCAGATGCTCCACCCCACCCAGGCATAGTCCATCATGTTTCAGGTCCTAGCACTCGTGTTAGACCCCCCTGGTCCCTGTTTCAAGACAGGTCAGGTGCACAGTATGCCCAGTTGACAATCCCGCCACAAGCTGAGCCTTGTTTTGTCTTGCCTCCTTGTCTTTCCCTTATCAACACTACTCAGCTCTGCCAGTCTGTCTTGCCCCTATCAACTTTCTAGGTGAAGAAAACAAAAGCTAGACCGATGCCTTAGAAATAAATTTAATAGACAATACTGAAAGTGCCCGACTCTGGCCAAAGTTTTGCCCTATGGCTGCATCAGGGGCTCTACAATAAAATATAGTAAATTAAAATTAATAATAAAACGACCCAGTATTTTTAATAGCAAACAAATTTTGATAAATCAAATAAAATAGACAGCTTCATATATACAGTAAAAGAGATGAAAGAGAACAGATAAGATGTAGAACAGGGAAGAATTATTCAACATTACCTTTCATATTATCAACATATAGAGGTAAGGTCGATGAATTACTCAGCTAGTGTTTGCTAAAAGATAAAAATTACGAAGATTAGTGAAAACTAATAAGAAAAGAAAATAAAAAACGAAAAAGGTAAGAAATAAAAAATAAAAATTTAACTGGTATCGTATATCAAAAAAGGATTTCCAACATCTTATAAAATTGATAAAATTGTATAATAAAATTATTAAAAACAAAATATATTTTTTTTTAAATTATAGTTAAAAAGAATTGCTGTATGGGTTACTCAGACATATGCAGGAAAACAGTTATTTTACCTTGAGAATGGATGTTACACGATCTCCTTTGTTGCCAAATGGTAGAAAACCTTTATATCACAGATAGGTTTCGCTATGTTGGTATTTTTTTAAAACACAATTTCTGCCATTAATTAAAAAATGAAAAGATAATAATTGTAGAATAAAACTTGTGTGCCATTAAACATGCTGTGTTATTTAAAGTTTGCGTGGCTTCACAGTGTAAACTTATAGAGGATGACGATGTGTATTCTACAATTATAAACAATGCACGGACAGTCTTTAAATTAATTCAGCTGACTCACTTAACTCCATAGCAACCTAAAACTTAACTAGGAACTGATCAAAATTGAGATGAAGGCAGCAGTCCAGCAGCAAGAGGGGGGCTTCCCAGTCTTTTGTATAGAGTGTCACATGTATGATTTTTTACCCACCGATGAGAAGTTGTACATGTGCATACGATGCAAAGACCTCCTAGCTCTCAGAGAACGAGTCCGATCTCTGGAGGCTAGAGCGGCAGACCTGGAGGAGCTGAGGCAGACAGAGAGGTATATAGATGAGACCTTCAGGGACAGAGTAGTCAAGTCCCAACTTTAGACTGGCAGCCCTGGTGCAGCCTTGGAGGAAGAAGGTCTCACGATAGGAGAGCACCAACCAGGTGCAGCAGGAAAGGATCCTGTAGCAAGGACCTGCTCTCCAGGTGATGAATTGTCCTTTCACACTGAGGATATCTCCCCAAGGTCTACTGCCCAGAAGGGAAGGGTTAGGTCGGCCATCACAGTTGGTGATTCAATTATTAGGAATGTAGATAGCTGGGTGGCTGGTGGGCGTGAGGATTGCCTGGTAACATGCCTACCTGGTGCAAAGGAGGCGGACCTCACGCGTCACCTAGATAGGATTTTAGACAGTGCTGGGGAGGAGCTGGCTGTCATGGTACATGTGGGCACCAACAACATAGGAAAATGTGGGAGGGAGGTTCTGGAAGCCAAATTTAGGCTCTTAGGTAGAAAGCTTAAATCTAGAACTTCCAGGGTAGCATTTTCTGAAATGCTCCCTGTTCCACGCGCAGGTCACCAGAGGCAGGCAGAGCTCCGGAGTCTCAATGCGTGGATGAGACGATGGTATAAGGAAGAGAGATTCAGTTTTGATAGGAACTGGGGAACCTTTTGGGGAAGGAGGAGTCTCTTCCGAAAGGATGGGCTCCATCTTATCCAGGATGGAACCAGACTACTGGCGCTAACCTTTAAAAAGGAGATAGAGCAGTTTTTAAACTAGAACAAAGGGGAAAGCCGACAGTCGCACAGCAGCGCATGGTTCGGAGAGAGGTATCTTCAAAGGATACAAATGATGCATTAGAATTAGGGCATCCCGACAGTGAGGTTCCAATAATTAGAAAAATAGTCCAAGTGCCTGTAACTAAAAACTCACATGAGCTAAAAAATTCTAACTTATCCCTATTAATTAAAAAGCAGAATGAAAATACAAACAAAAAACAAATTTTGAAATGTTTGTATGCTAATGCCAGAAGTCTAAGAAGTAAGATGGGAGAATTAGAATGTATAGCAGTGAATGATGACATAGACTTAATTGGCATCTCAGAGACATGGTGGAAAGAGGATAACCAATGGGACAGTGCTATACCAGGGTACAAATTATATTGCAATGACAGAGAGGAACACCCGGGGGGAGGTGTGGCGCTTTATGTCCGGGATGGCATACAGTCCAACAGGATAAACATCCTGCATGAGACTAAATACAAAATTGAATCTTTATGGGTAGAAATCCCTTGTATGTCAGGGAAGACTATAGTGATAGGGGTATACTACCGTCCACCTGGTCAAGATGGTGAGACGGATAGTGAAATGCTAAGAGAAATTAGGGAAGCTAAGCAAATTGGTAGTGCAGTAATAATGGGAGACTTCAATTACCCCAATATTGACTGGGTAAATGTATCATCTGGATACGCTAGAGAGATAACGTTCCTGGATGGAATAAATGATAGCTTTATGGAGCAATTGGTTCAGGAACCAATGAGAGAGGGAGCAATTTTAGATCTAATTCTAAGTGGAGCACAGGACTTAGTGAGAGAGGTAATGGTGGTGGGGCCGCTTGGCAATAGTGATCATAATATGATTAAATTTGATTTAATGACTGGAAGAGGAACAGTGTGCAAATCCAAGGCTCTCGTGCTAAACTTTCAAAAGGGAAACTTTGAGAAAATGAGAAAAATTGTTAGAAAAAAACCGAAAGGATCAGCTACAAATGTAAAAAATGTCCAAGAGGCGAGGTCATTGTTAAAAAATACCATTCTAGAAGCACAGTTTAGATGTATTCCGCACATTAAGAAAGGTGGATAGAAGGCAAAACGATTACCGGCATTGTTAAAAGGGGATATGAAAGGAGCAATTTTAACCAAAAGATCTTCATTCAAAAATTGGAAGAAGGATCCAACAGAAGAAAATAGGATAATGCATAAATGTTGGCAAGTTAAATGGAAGACATTGATAAGACAGGCTAAGAGAGAATTTGAAAAGAAGTTGGCTGTAGAGGCAAAAACTCACAGTAAAAATGTTTTTAAATATATCCGAAGCAGAAAGCCTGTGAGGGAGTCAGTTGGACTGTTAGATGATTGAGGGGTTAAAGGGGCACTTAGAGAAGATAAGGCCATCGCAGAAAGATTAAATGATTTCTTTGCTTCGGTGTTTACTGAAGAGGATGTTGGGGAGATACACGTAATGGAGAAGGTTTTCATGGGTAATGATTCAGATGGACTGAATCAAATCACGGTGAACCTAGAAGATGTGGTAGGACTGAAGAGTAGTAAATCACCTGGACCGGATGGTATACACCCCAGAGTTCTGAAGGAACTAAAAAATGAAATTTCAGACCTATTAGTAAAAATTTGTAACCTATCATTAAAATCATCCATTGTACCTGAAGACTGGAGGACAGCAAATGTAACCCCAATATTTAAAAAGGGCTCCAGGGCGATCTGGGAAACTACAGACCGGTTAGCCTGACTTCAGTGCCAGGAAAAATAGTGGAAAGTGTTCTAAACATCAAAATCACAAAACATATAGAAAGACATGGTTTAATGGAACAAAGACAGCATGGCTTTACCCAGGGCAAGTCTTGCCTCACAAATCTGCTTCACTTTTTTGAAGGAGTTAATAAACATGTGAATAAAGGTGAACCGGTAGATGTAGTATACTTGGATTTTCAGAAGGCGTTTGACAAAGTTCCTCATGAGAGGCTTCTAGAAAAAGTAAAAAGTCATGGGATAGGTGGCGATGTCCTTTCGTGGATTGCAAATTGGCTAAAAGACAGGAAACAGAGTAGGATTAAATGGAACATTTTCTCAATGGAAGGGAGTGGACAGTGGAGTATCTCAGGGATCTGTATTGGGACCCTTACTTTTCAATATATTTATAAATGATCTGGAAAGAAATACGACGAGTGAGATAATCAAATTTGCAGATGACACAAAATTGTTCAGAGAAGTTAAATCACAAGAAGATTGTGATAAATTGCAGGAAGACCTTGTGAGACTGGAAAATTGGGCATCCAAATGGGATATGAAATTTAACGTGGATAAGTGCAAGGTGATGCATATAGGGAAAAATAACCCATGCTATGATTACACAATGTTGGGTTCCATATTAGGTGCTACAACCCAAGAAAGAGATCTAGGCATCATAGTGGATATCGTCGGTTCAGTGTGCTGCAGCAGTCAAAAAAGCAAACAGAATGTTGGGAATTATTAGAAAGGGAATGGTGAATAAAACAGAAAATGTCATAATGCCTCTGTATCGCTCCATGGTGAGACCACACCTTGAATACTATGTACAATTCTGGTCTCCGCATCTCAAAAAGATATAATTGCAATGGAGAAGGTACAGAGAAGGGCTACCAAAATGATAAGGAGAATGGAACAACTCCCCTATGAGGAAAGATTAAAGAGGTTAGGACTTTTCAGCTTGGAGAAGAGACGGCTGAGGGGGGATATGATAGAGATGTTTAAAATCAAGAGAGGTCTAGAACGGGTAGATGTGAATCAGTTTTTTACTCTTTCGGATAGTAGAAAGACTAGGGGGCACTCCATGAAGTTAGCATGGGGCACATTTAAAACTAATCGGAGAAAGTTCTTTTTTACTCAACGCACAATTAAACTCTGTAATTTGTTGCCAGAGGATGTGGTTAGTGCAGTTAGTATAGCTGTGTTTAAAAAAGGATTGGATAAGTTCTTGGAGGAGAAGTCCATTACCTGCTATTAAGTTCACTTAGGGGCAGATTTTTAAAAATACGCGAGTGCGTACTTTTGTTTGCGCACCAGGCGCGAACAAAAGTATGCTGGATTTTATAAGATATGCGCGTAGCCGCGCGTATCTTATAAAATCCGGGGTCGGTGCTCGCAAGGGGGTGCACATTTGTGCAACCTGCGCGCGCCGAGCCCAGTGCAAGCTGCATGTTCCCTCCGAGGCCGCTCCGATTTCGGAGCGGCCTTGGAGGGAACTTTTCTTCGCCCTCCCCCCACCTTCCCCTCCCTTCCCCTACCTAACCCACCCCCCCGGCCCTATCTAACCCCCCTCTTACCTTTGTTGGCAAAGTTACGCCTGCTGAAAGCAGGCGTAACTTTGCGCGCATTGCCGGCAGCCCCCCTCCATCCTCCGGTCCCGGGGGCTGGTCCGGAGGCCTCGACCACGCCCCGGGCCAGTGCCACGCCCCCGGGCCCGCCCCCGAAACACCACATCGTTTCAGGAACGCCCCTGGATACGCCCCCTCCCTCCCCCTTTCGAAAGCCCCGGGACTTACGCGCGTTTCGGGGCTTTACGCACACCGGCGGCCTATGCAAAATAGGCGCACCGGCGTGCGAGGACCCTGCGCGTGTAAATCCTTCCGGATTTACGCGCGCAGGAGTTTTAAAATCCGCCCCTTAGAGAATAGCCACTGCCATTAGCAATGGTATCATGGAATAGACTTAGTTTTTGGGTACTTGCCAGGTTCCTATGGCCTGGATTGGCCACTTTTGGAAACAGGATGCTGGGCTTGATGGACCCTTGGTCTAACCCAGTATGGAATTTTCTTATGTTCTTATGTTTTATCATGGTTCCTCAGTGTGTTGGTGCTAGTCTTTCTCCTTGCTATGTTCCCCCTTCATTGTGCTGTGGGATGTTGATGCCACTTGTCTTGCTGCTTTGCCTGTCGTCCTGACTTCTGGTACCCCTTTGCTCCTTTACAGTGCCTTAGGCTATTCATGCCACTTTGGTGCCCCTTTGCCACAGTCTAAGAACCTTGGAGCTCTTTTGTTGTTCTGATGATTGCTTCCCAGACATTTCATCAAAATTGATAAGAAAACCCCAATTCTGCAGCCAAAAATAGGCTGCAAATACTTCCCCCATTGACTTTAATGGGAACCGGAAAACGAATGCACGTATCAAATTATCGGCGGCACCATTGGACGAATGCAACAAATGTACCCACCGACGATTATGAATACCAAATCGGACGAATCCGTACCCTCTGCACATCCCTACAAGAAAAGCACTTTTATGCCAGCAGCTGGGCTACATGCTTTTTCTTTATGGGGACTGACTGGGTAGTAGGGATGTGAATCGTTTTTCAACGATTAAAATTATCGTCCGATAATGTTTATATCGTCTTAAATCGTTATAGAACACGATACAATAGAAATTCTAACGATTTATCGTTAAAAATCGTTAAATCGTGTTAGTGCGCCCTAACTCGAGTTAGTGCGCACTAACTCCCCGTTAGTGCGCACTAACTCGATTTTGTGCGCACTAACTGAAAATGATACAAATAAACACTTTCCAGGTCACTGAAGGTCAGTTAGGAATGAATATGTGTTCCTATTGGCTGGCTGCCCTCTTATCTATTGATGTTACCAAGGTTACCACTGAGGTGATGGTTGGGGGGATGGGAAATGGAACTGGAAACTAACGAACACCAACAGAAAATGAAACAAAGTGTTCACACTTCCCAGGTCAGTAAAGGTCACTTAGGAATGAATATGTATGTATGTATTCCTATTGGCTGGCTGTGCTCTTATCTATTGATGTTACCAATATGGTTGGGGGGATGTGAAATGGAAACAGTTGGAAGCTTGACAAAAAAAGTAATGTAATGATCAGCACTCACCTGACTAGAACTTGTTTGTTTATTATTTTTGTTAGCAGGCACCTGAAATGCTAGTGCATGTTGAATTTGCCAATCACTGTGCATTTTAGAAAGGTGGTCCTGGCTGGAACTGTACACAGTTCAAATATATGTAATTGATTGTTGGTAAGTGTATTTTTTAAGTAGCCACACTGGCACCAGTATGTTTACTTTTCCTCCTACTTAACTCACTAGCTCAGCTTTGTAAGAAGGGCTTCTCTGCTTGTGTGTTGTTTTTGTTTGGTGTGAGGAGAGCAGAAACATCAGATCTTTATTCAATCTACTACAGTCATCTCTTACAGTGCCCTATCCCTATTAATACCAGGAGTGTTGTGATCTTCCTGCACACAGTGCCCTAACCCTGATACCAGTCTGAGACAGCTCCCTCCCTGCATTACTAGTGAGAGGCTGGCTTCACAGACAGGGGGGAGCTGCCTGACCCTCACTCCTGACTTCCCCCATGTCCCAGCTAGTGAATGGTGTGTGGGTGAGGGGGGGGGGGGAGGATGGTGAAGTCTGAGACAGCTCCCTCCCTGCATTACTAGTGAGAGGCTGGCTTCACAGACAGGGGGGGAGCTGCCTGACCCTCACTCCTGACTTCCCCCATGTCCCAGCTAGTGAATGGTGTGTGGGTGAGGGGGGGGGGGAGGATGGTGAAGTCTGAGACAGCTCCCTCCCTGCATTACTAGTGAGAGGCTGGCTTCACAGACAGGGGGGAGCTGCCTGACCCTCACTCCTGACTTCCCCCATGTCCCAGCTAGTGAATGGTGTGTGGGTGAGGGGGGGGGGAGGATGGTGAAGTCTGAGACAGCTCCCTCCCTGCATTACTAGTGAGAGGCTGGCTTCACAGACAGGGGGGAGCTGCCTGACCCTCACTCCTGACTTCCCCCATGTCCCAGCTAGTGAATGGTGTGTGGGTGAGGGGGGGGGGGTGGATGGTGAAGTCTGAGACAGCTCCCTCCCTGCATTACTAGTGAGAGGCTGGCTTCACAGACAGGGGGGAGCTGCCTGACCCTCACTCCTGACTTCCCCCATGTCCCAGCTAGTGAATGGTGTGTGGGTGAGGGGGGGGGGGAGGATGGTGAAGTCTGAGACAGCTCCCTCCCTGCATTACTAGTGAGAGGCTGGCTTCACAGACAGGGGGGAGCTGCCTGACCCTCACTCCTGACTTCCCCCATGTCCCAGCTAGTGAAT
Organism: Rhinatrema bivittatum; assembly: GCF_901001135.1. Lineage (NCBI taxonomy): Eukaryota > Metazoa > Chordata > Amphibia > Gymnophiona > Rhinatrematidae > Rhinatrema > Rhinatrema bivittatum. The sequence goes on along the minus strand of NC_042615.1, from coordinate 798,985,280 downwards.
GGTGTGTGGGTGAGGGGGGGGGGGGGAGGATGGTGAAGTCTGAGACAGCTCCCTCCCTGCATTACTAGTGAGAGGCTGGCTTCACAGACAGGGGGGAGCTGCCTGACCCTCACTCCTGACTTCCCCCATGTCCCAGCTAGTGAATGGTGTGTGGGTGAGGGGGGGGAGGATGGTGAAGTCTAAGACAGCTCCCTCCCTGCATTACTAGTGAGAGGCTGGCTTCACAGACAGGGGGGAGCTGCCTGACCCTCACTCCTGACTTCCCCCATGTCCCAGCTAGTGAATGGTGTGTGGGTGAGGGGGGGGGGGAGGATGGTGAAGTCTGAGACAGCTCCCGCCCTGCATTACTAGTGAGAGGCTGGCTTCACAGACAGGGGGGAGCTGCCTGACCCTCACTCCTGACTTCCCCCATGTCCCAGCTAGTGAATGGTGTGTGGGTGAGGGGGGGGGGGGTGGATGGTGAAGTCTGAGACAGCTCCCTCCCTGCATTACTAGTGAGAGGCTGGCTTCACAGACAGGGGGGAGCTGCCTGACCCTCACTCCTGACTTCCCCCATGTCCCAGCTAGTGAATGGTGTGTGGGTGAGGGGGGGGGGGGAGGATGGTGAAGTCTGAGACAGCTCCCTCCCTGCATTACTAGTGAGAGGCTGGCTTCACAGACAGGGGGGAGCTGCCTGACCCTCACTCCTGACTTCCCCCATGTCCCAGCTAGTGAATGGTGTGTGGGTGAGGGGGGGGGGAGGATGGTGAAGTCTGAGACAGCTCCCTCCCTGCATTACTAGTGAGAGGCTGGCTTCACAGACAGGGGGGAGCTGCCTGACCCTCACTCCTGACTTCCCCCATGTCCCAGCTAGTGAATGGTGTGTGGGTGAGGGGGGGGGGGAGGATGGTGAAGTCTGAGACAGCTCCCTCCCTGCATTACTAGTGAGAGGCTGGCTTCACAGACAGGGGGGAGCTGCCTGACCCTCACTCCTCCGGGGTATTGTGATCTTCCTGCACACAGTGCCCTATCCCTGATACCAGGGGTGTTGTGATCTTCCTGCATGCAGTGCCCTATCCCTATTAATACCAGGAGTGTTGTGATCTTCCTGCATGCAGTGCCCTATCCCTATTAATACCAGGAGTGTTGTGATCTTCCTGCATGCAGTGCCCTATCCCTGATACCAGGATGTGTGCAAGAAGATCACAACACCCCCGGTATCAGGAATAGGGCACTGTGTGCAGGAAGATCACAACACCCCCAGTATCAGGAATAGGGCACTGTGTGCAGGAAGATCACAACACCCCTGGTATTAGGGATAGGGCACTGTGTGCAGGAAGATCACAACACTCCTGGTATTAATAGGGATAGGGCACTGTGTGCAGGAAGATCACAATACCCCTGGTATCAGGGTTAGGGCACAAGTTCTAGTCACATTGACTGATCACATTACTTGTTTTGTCAAGCTACCAACTGTTTCCATTTCCCATCCCCCATATACTGTCAGTAGGAAACTTGGTAACATGAATAAATAAGAGGGCAGCCAATAGGAATACATATTCATTCCTAAACTGACCTTAACTGACCTGAAAAGTGTCAAATTGTATCATTTTCAGTTAGTGCGCACTAACTCCCAGTTAGTGTGCACTAACTCCCGTTAGTGCGCACTAACTCGAGTTAGTGCGCACTAATCGGAAAAAACGATTTTTAACGATTTTTTAACTAAAAAATCGTGCCTAAGACGATTTTCTTGCCCTGCCACACGATTTCTATCGTTAAGACGATATGGAAAACGATTCACATCCCTACTGGGTAGGGTGATACAGCATTTTTTGCATTTTTTAAATTTATATTCCACCTTTTGTGTCTGGTCAGTCACTTCAAAGCAGATTACAGTAAATAGTGTTTAGGTGCAGTAGATATTTCCCTGACCCAAAACTGTATACTGCACAGTTTCTTAATGCACACACTGAAAAATAAAATAAAATAAAAATTCCCAGTGCAGAAGCAAAATGGTATGGTAATCTATCAGGAGTTACTAAATCACACAAACTCTGCAACGTGCAGACCAATCTGAGTTAAAATGTGTGCTCAGTCTTTGGCAATTTAACTCAGGCAGGAAAAAGGAGTCTCTCAGACGTGACTTTATGTACAGGAATCCTGAGGCAGGAGAAGGAAGAGCAGAGAGGCCTGGAGATGGAGACTGCAGGGGAGGAAGTGAGAGGAGACAGGACTGAAGCCCCTGCAGGGCTGCTGTCTCTCTTCCTCCTGCCTAAATAGTGCAGGCAGCTTCCTCCCAAAAAGGATTCCTTCTCCCCCCCCCCCCAAAAAAAATGATGGTGTTTTTTGGATGGAGAATCTCCATGGTAACTGCCATTTTCAGGGGAAAAGGAGGAGCCTGACGGTTGGAGGAGCCTGACGGTTAGAGCAGTCGATTGTGAACCAGGAAGAGCAGGGATCCAATCCCACTGCTGCTCCTTGTGACTCTGGGAAAGTCACTTCACCCTCCAGTGCCTCAGGTACAAGCTTACTGCCTGATTCATTCTGTCTCGATGGGAAAATATCTTGATGGAATCGGGCCCTTAATTATGAGCCTTCTGGGGATAGGGAAATAGCTAGGGTACCTGAATGTTATCTGCTTTGAAGAGTCTGAAAAGTGAACATAAGAACATAAGAAACATAAAAAATTACCATACTGGGTCAGACCATCAAGCCCAGCCCAGGCTGCAAGTACCCAAAAACTAAGTGGAATATAAATCAAATAACTAGCTATGGCTGGCAATTTTTAGAGGGAAAGAGAATCTGAAATTATTTGGAAGGAAGGAGAGAGTAACTTATGGGGGCATTTAAAAAAATTGTATTAGAGAAAAGGAGAGGAAGGGATGATTTATACCCAAATGTGACCTTTAAACCAGAGCAGAGGATGGCAATAGTGGTGCAGACTTTGGATAATAAGCCATTAAAAGTGAGATACAAGGATTTAGTGGACCACTGGCATGTTTTCTGTGCAGTTTGCAATACCTAATTACATGCATTAAAGCTATACTGGTTGACAGTAGTATTACATTTTAGTCTTAGAAGTGGACCTTCTGCCCCAGCCTTGTTGGATCTCACCACTTTTTGGAGACCTCTACCGACATGGAACACGGGCTGTTCTAATCATGAACCCATGTCAGTTTTCTAATCTCATAGCTCTCTCTGTCTTGATTTTACTTCCTCTCCTGGAGTCTAGCAGCTTGCCTACTTCTCTACTTGTCAGTCACTGACAAGCAAACTCCATTCGTCAGTCTTAGTTTTATACCCTTTAAGGTGAATTTTAAATCCTTGCATGTGCCTCGATTAGGAGATTTGCAAAGATGTTGGGCAGTGTTTGGGCATGGTCTGGTTGGGGCATGGGCATTTCGGGGTCTGGCCAAAAAATGTGCCCGTAAATACTTGCACGCACTGGCGTGCGCCCAGATCCCCTACTGTGTAACTTTACTTCTGCTATGGATGACATGACAGTTATAAAATAAAAGGATCAAACCATTTTTGAGGGGCTTAAAGGGTCTGGGGTAACTAGGCGGAGTGTAGGCTATCAAATCAGAGGGGTTTGGAGGACCTAGATGTTAACTGGTAAACTGCAATGGCATGGGCATGCTTCCATTTTAAAATCCCCTGCTGTACATGGTAGAAGCGGGATTTGCATGCCCAGGTGTATTTCCACTTAAAATGTGGTGCACATGTGCACACGGCCAGGCTATTATTTTATAACATGCGCACATATAAGCATGCGTGTTATAAAATGGCTGCGCCCCTGGGTGCCTGCCGAGGCACACGTGCCAATGCTTGCCTGGGAACCGGTTTAAAAGTAACCAGCCTTGAATGCGAGCGGATAAAGACAAGAGAAAAAAGAGAACCGAGCATGCTCAGCTTTTCATGATCCACCATTTGGCTTCTGTTGGGTAGGTAAGTTGTTTACACTGTATAACCAAAGGATGTTTGGGTTTCAGTGCATGATTATTGTGTGAGCACATTAATCGGAAACATTTGTTAAGGTACTCACACTATTTGCATCACTCAATAAGTGGCATTTCAACACATTAATTTGTGAGGCTTTGCTAAATATTTTTAACATGAGTTTTATTGCACTGGTCATTTTTTTTTTTGATAATTTGGACTCCCTAGTAAAGGTCTTCATTTAAATGAATTTGAAATGCGGTTTCTTTTGATGTGTTTGAAACTCAAAAGGAATTAATTTAAAAGTAACCTGACTTAAACTCAAATGAGGACTGCACAATATCTTACAAAAAAACCCACCTTTTTATTAAAATCTTGACTTCACAAATTTATATAGTGAAAGGAAGAACTTTCTTTTTATTTATTGATATATTTCCAAATGCTCCAAAGAGATAAGAAAGTTGAAAGTAGGAGCAGTTATGTTTGAAGTGCGAAATGGATTAACATCAAAGCCCTCCTGGGAAAATATAAAACATGAAATAAAGGTTCCTGAATGAAGGAAGCTTTTCTGAAAGTATTACCACTTGGTGAAACACATTGCTATGGACTCCTTAACGCAACCTATGTAAGATGTGCTGGGCTTATGTGAGGAAGTGCTGAGAACGTCGTTACAAGTAATGGGGGATTCTATATATTGCCATTAAGCCCTTGGCACTAGCCAGATGACTCAGTGGTAGTGCTTGGTCATGTACTCATAATTCGGTGTAATTCCGTGAACCCTGAGGAAATAAAACTCATTTCAACTTGGACTTACTACATTCTAAGCAACTTTCTCGCTCATCTCCAGTTGCAACCTGAACTAATTTTCACCGCAGTTTTTGTGAACTTCAGTGAGATATATTGAAGGAAATAGAAGCTTGTTCATTAGCTCTATGGATTTCTTTTATGCTTTACATTCTATCCTATGGATTTTTTGGGCACATGTAATGTCTTATTTTTGTATTATCTCTAGGGTTGGTTCACTCATTTTGTGTTCTGAAAGAAGGCTGGGGCAAATAACCCTTAGGCCAGGCTGGTAATTAAAAATATTCACTATTAAATTGTGGAGTAAAGGCTACATGGGAGATTGTTTGATTCCTTATACTCCCTGCAGAGAGCAGTCTCTTTCTCTCTCTCCTCTATCTCTGGTCATTATCAGCCACCACAAGGCCTCCCTCCTCCCTAGTTAGCCGACACTTCCAGGCAATGTTTCCCTCTGCCCTTGGGCTGGAAGGAAGAGATTTCATTTCCTGCTTCATAGCCCCTACTTCAGTCTGGTGATTTGAACTGCATAGATCCCAGTCCCCAAGCTGTTCAAACTGCGAGAATAAAGCAGGGAGGAGACAGACATAGGTAATCATGCTGCTCCTCCTCCCGGTCAGAGAAGGAAGCCTGGAGGCAGCAGTGGATGACTAGGATATGGGACGTTAGGACCGAGTGGCGAGGCAGAGATGCCCCAGACCCCCTTCTCCCTTCTCATTGGTGCCATGTGGTGGTCAGGAGCTGAGAAGCTCCTGTGTCTACCTGCCCACTCCAGTCCTCTCCCATTGGAGCCTGCAGTTGTTGACCAGGTGTGAAAGGTTGTGGCTACTGACTCATTTTATTTTTTGTCTATTTTTTGTGATTTACCACTACCATGATAAATGTGGGTTTCTGGTAACACCCTCAGATGAGAATGTGACACGTCTGATACAATATTGCTAAACAGCATTGCCTAAAAAGCTTTTGAAGTGGCTTCAACTTATGCAAAGCATGACTTCTATGCTGAAAGATCTCCTTAAATTGAGAGATTCTGTGACCCCCATTTCTTTGGGCTTCCCATTGGTTGCCAGTTCAGTATTGTTTTGAGTTTAAGATCTTAGTCTTGCCTTTTAATCTGTTACATACCATACAGCTCCTAGGTATCTCTCAGACAGGCTCTCCTTTAATTCTTTAACCAAGCCATTATGGTTTTCTTAGCTAGACTTATGTGTACCTGGAGTTCAGGAAGATCGATTGTAAGGGCTAGATTCTGAATATTTTTCAGAAATGTACAGCTACATTTAGTTTCATTTTTGTATTTGTTTATATTTTTTTTTCTAGGGGTGTGTGTTTGTTTAAGCTACTCCTATTATTGCTTATATCCTTCCAATCTCTCGCTTTTCCTTCTAATCCTTCTCCCACATCACTGGGCAGATTCTACCTCTAAAAGAGGAAGCTGTATAGATCAGGAACAAGTATAGATCATCAAAATAGCACCAAACTATAAATATCAGCTCCAATCCTATCTGCCACCGCCCAACAACAACAAAAAAGTCTGAAACTTTTCTTATATAATGTTTTTGATTTTATATGTCTTAGAGTGAGGTTAAACAGCCTTTACATTCAATAAATAGTGTTGGGCTTAAAATATGGACAGTTGGCACAGTCTGGATTGCTCCCATAGTTCTGATCACCATCACATTTCCCAGGTCTAAAGAAAGTGTTATGCCATGGAGATGTCAAAGTATACACATCTCCATAAATAATATATCATGCTTCTCATCCACATGGGCATTCTTCATACTGCCAGGTACCACATCAAGTAAATAAAAGGTGCTTATAGGGTGCAGAGTGTGAAATTGAAGGAGATTTAGCAAACGCAGCATTCTAGTGGACCCTTTCACTTATAAATATTAAGTAAAGGCTCACATGAAGACAGAGGCACCCCAGAGAGAAATGAATGGCTGCATAGCTGTTGTTTAAGTCCAAATGCCAGGAAGTCTGCATTTTAAGAAAAAAAAAAGAAACATTGTATGTATTTTATACCAGTTCCTGCATTTTGGTCCACCTTTATCAAGGTCACTGTGATCCCTGTCCCGTCTCAGCTCCAGGAACTGTGATATCTATACTTCTCCAGCCACATGGACTGTAATCAATTTGCTGCTCTAGTCTGACTCTCCAGTTCCTCTACTGCTTCTGCTGCAGAGAGTGCAATCATTGTCCTCGTCCTGCAATATGGACAGTGATCCCTATACTGGTCCAGATGCAGGGATTGTTTCCCCTATACTGTTCCAATCGTAGGGGAGTGAACCCTACATTGCTCTAGATTCAGGAGTTGTGATGTGATCCTTCATTGTACTGTTTCTTACTCTCAGGGGCTCCAATACCTTTACTGCTCTAGTATTTCTCCGTTCATATTTAGCTAATATGATATCAGATTATTTCCTCTGATATGTCTGTTTTAATTAGCATCCATAATTTTTGAAGATGCATTGGATGGTTTTAAATTTGAAACAGACTTACTAGGTATTAGATGCTTAAGACATCTTATGGATTTAGAAAATGAAACAAAATTGCTTCTTTTTTTTTTTCTTTCTAATGAGCTTCCATATTACATTCTGACATTTCATTGATCTGAAAGTTAAGCTTTATTTCATTTATTCCTGTTCGATGTATTCCTATCTGAGGATTTCATTCAATGTTTCATACATCTTTTTGGTTTTGCTTAAGAAGAACTACGCTGCAAGAGAAACTCCCTTCCCCCAGAGCCGGCCCATTATCCCTTTAGGTGAAAGTTAGCTCTGCTGGCCCCACTGAGGGCCCGACCTAAGCAACTGCCAAGGCAAAGTACTGAAGAAACAAAACTGCAAAATGTCTGCAAGTCACTTGTTTGTCCAGTTTTGAAACTGCACATGTTTTCTTGAGCATTCAGGTCCCTGAAGCTTCAGGGAGAGAGAATGCTGTTCACAGAAAAAGACACGCACGCCAACGTTTCAGCAAATAGTTTGGCGGGATGTTTTCTTGAAAGAGCTAAATTTAGGAAGTGCTAGTAGCAAGCTCTTTACATTATAAAAAGGGTGGAAATCCTCTGGTGCACTACAGGGCAAGGCCTCATGCGTGCGTGCTGTCCATATTTCAGAATGCCATCCCTGTGTCTCTCAATACAGGCCCCTGACGCTCTCCCGCTCTGCTCCCTTTCACGCTTCCTTCCATCACTTGTCTAATCCTCTTTCCCTTTGCCCTCACTGTGCCCCACATTTCCTCATTCCCTCAATGACTCCTTGCTTCTCCCATCTTATTTATGCTGGAAATGATTTTTATTTGACGTGTTTTATCTTATTTGTGGATATTATGTTTATGTTTGTTAAAAAAAAAAAAAAGTGCATTGCTTAGTGCATGGTGTATGAGTGTTTCATACATTTTAATAAAGATATGGTGAGCGAAACAGTGTTTAACGCACTTTATACGATGTTTTACTTGTGGTATCGCTTTATCATGGCAGGCATAAGTAAATCTCACGATAGGTTTGCATCCGAGGCAATGGAGGATGAATTGACTTGCCCAAGGTCACAAGGAGTGGCCCTGGGATTTGAATTCTGGCTTCCCTGGTTTGCAACCCACTGCTCCACCCAGAAGGCTACTCTTCCACTCACTCCACTCGCCGCCATTATCACCACTCTCCCTCCCATAATTTCCATGCTGTCTTTCCTCCCTCCCCCCCCCAACTCTCCTTCGTCCGTCCCCCCCCCAAGTTCCAAACTCAGCACTTTCTTTCCTTTCTCCCTAGGCCTGATTCAGTTCTCCTCTTCACTCCTCCTTCTCAACCCCTTACTCCTCTCTCTCAATCTTTCTTTTCTATCCCTAGCACTATCCCATGTCTCTCTCCTCTTCTGAAACTGCTACTGCCTATAAGGTTAAATGCCATGCCACAAATTCCTACTTTTATCACAAATTCCTATTATCAGCTGTTTCCTTCAGCTGGATGGGTTGGTTCCTCTGCTTTCCCCCCCACCCTTGCCTCGGATGCTATTGCTGCTTCCTCTTGCCACACAGGCAGGATTCTCACTCTCTTCTGGTCCATGTAACAGATTGCAGGCTTCTTCCAGCCAACAGAGGGCTGATCATCACCACACATAAACAGTGTAGAGGGGCAGCACACACAGACACCGTTATTTTAAATAGGAAAGATATTGTTCCAATTGTATTGGGTGCCACTGGCCTGATGAAAAAAGATCTTCTAGACACATCTAGACATCTTGTCTATGTATATAAACACAATGTGAACTCCAGAAGGAAGCTATCTTAAGAACATAAGAACATGCCATACTGGGTCAGACCAAGGGTCCATCAAGCCCAGCATCCTGTCTCTAATCCAGGCCATAAGCACCTGGCAAGTACCCAAAAACTAAGTCTATCCCATGCTACTGATGCTAGTAATTGCAGTGGCTATTTTCTAAGTCAACTTAATTAATAGGGATGTGAATCATTTTTTGACGATTTAAAATATTGTCCGATATATTTTAAATCGTCAAAAATCGTTAGGGCCACGATACAATACCAATTCCCCAGATTTATCGTTAAAAAATCGTAAATCGGGGGAAGGGGGAGGGCAGGAAAACCGGCACACTAAAACCCCCTAAAACCCACCCCCGACCCTTTAAATTAAATCCCCCACCCTCCCGAACCCCCCCCCCCAAATGCTTTAAATTACCTGGGGATCCAGCGGTGGTCCAGAACGGCGGCGGTCCGGAACGGCCCCCTCAATTGAATCCTGTTGTCTTCAGCCAGCGCCATTTTGCAAAATGGCCACCGCAAAATGGCGGCGGCCATAGACAAAAACGATTCGACGCAGGAGGTCGTTCCGGACCCCCGCTGGACTTTTGGCAAGTCTTGTGGGGGTCAGGAGGCCCCCCCAAGCTGGCCAAAAGTTTCTGGGAGTCCAGCGGGGTTCAGGAAGCGATTTCTTGCCGCGAATCGTTTTCCGTACGGAAAATGGTGCCGGCAGGAGATCGACTGCAGGAGATCGTTCAGCGGCGGTCCGGAACCCCCGCTGAACGACCTCCTGCAGTCGATCTCCTGCCGGCGCCATTTTCCGTACGGAAAACGATTCGCGGCAAGAAATCGCTTCCTGAACCCCGCTGGACTCCCAGAAACTTTTGGCCAGCTTGGGGGGGCCTCCTGACCCCCACAAGACTTGCCAAAAGTCCAGCGGGGGTCCGGAACGACCTCCTGTGTCGAATTGTTTTTGTCTATGGCCGCCGCCATTTTGCGGCGGCCATTTTGCAAAATGGCACCGGCTGAAGACAACAGGATTCAATTGAGGGGGCCGTTCCGGACCGCCGCCGTTCTGGACCACCGCTGGATCCCCAGGTAATTTAAAGCATGGTGGGGGGGTTCGGGAGGGTGGGGGATTTAATTTAAAGGGTCGGGGGTGGGTTTTAGGGGGTTTTAGTGTGCCGGCTCACGATTGTAACGATTTTCACGATAGTTTACACACCCAAACGGCAACAATACGATTCCCTCCCCCTCCCAGCCGAAATCGATCGTTAAGACGATCGAGGACACGATTCACATCTCTATTAATTAATAACAGGTAATGGACTTCTTCTCCAAGAACTTATCCAATCCTTTTTTAAACACAGCTACACTAACTGCACTAACCACATCCTCTGGCAACAAATTCCAGAGTTTAATTGTGCGTTGAGTAAAAAAGAACTTTCTCCAATTAGTTTTAAATGTGCCCCATGCTAACTTCATGGAGTGCCCCCTAGTCTTTCTATTATCTGAAAGAGTAAATGAACGATTCATATTTACATCTTTGGAATATTACAAGTGTTAAGAAGGGAACTCACAGTACATTTAAGAGATTGATATCAGACTCAACATACCCTGGCTTATGAGCGAGGTAGAAGTGAGAAAGATAGTAGTACATAGGAAAATGTAAGAGGTGGTCAAAGTTTTGGCATTTAGAATTCAATGCCAAGAAGTGCAGAACCATGCATTGGGGTATGGCAATCTAAAAGAATGGTATGTGTTGGAGGAAGAAAGGCTGATATGCATGAAATGAAAGAGAGACCTTAGGTGGTATCATCTGATGATCTGAAAGTGGCAAAGCAATGTGACAAGGTGGTGGCTACGCTGCCCAACCAGGGGAAACCCTACCCACTGTGGTGGTTGTAGTCCAATCGTAAGGGAAAGTAATGTAGAGACTTCCAATGTTGTTTAGTGAGGATAATTCTCAGAAAGCCTTCTCCATTAACTGCTAAATAAATCAGGGCTCAAGTCACACGCAGTCTAGGCTCCCCAAGGAAGGGAGAGAGAGAGCAAGGATAACAGGAAAAGGGAAGTTAAGTGGTCAATTCCCAGCTTATGGATTACCTGGAAAACCATGATATCCTCCATGTTTCCCAATTTGGATTCAGGAAACACTTTAATACTGAATCCTTACTCCTTTCCCTCACCGACCATCTCCTCAGAGGTCTGGGACAAGGCCACAGCTACCTTCTCGCCCTCCTTGATATTTCAGCGGCCTTCGACACCATCATCACCACCACATCCTGACACGGCTAGAAAGCATCGGCATCTCAGGAATTGCCCTCGCCTGGTTCAAATCCTACCTCACTAACAGAAAGTTCTCTGTCAAAATTGGAAACTCCCTATCTGCATCCTACCCTTTACAACAAGGAGTCCCACAAGGCTCATCTCTCTCCTCAACCCTCTTCAATGTCTATCTCACACCACTCTGCCACCTCCTCTCTGACCTTAAACTCAAATTCTACTTATACGCTGATGATGTACAGATCATCATTCCCATTCACAACTCCATATCTGACGCCCTGGAGCACTGGGAAAATTGTCTAGCAGCTATCAACACACTCCTCACAAACCTTCAGCTTGCTCTGAACACAAATAAAACAGAACTCCTCCATATTTCTTCGCATCCCCTTGACCTCCGTGACCTCCCGCCCAACGACCCTAAACTGAACCTCCTTACTGCTCAACCCTCTGTCAGGGACCTAGGAGTCCTTCTCGATCCCAATCTCAATATGAAACCCCACATCAATTCCATCCTCAAAACTGTCTTCTTCAAACTCAATGTTCTAAAGAAACTCAGACCCTTGCTCTACACGCATGACCTCCGCACAGTGATTCAAGCCACCCTCACCTCCAAACTTGATTACTGTAACGCCCTCCTCTTAGGACTCCCCCAGTCTTCAATAAAACCCCTCCAACTATTGCAAAACGCCACCGCAAGACTCATCACGAACACACGTAAACACGACCATATTACCCCTATCCTCAAGGACTTACATTGGCTCCCCATCCTGTCCCGTATACACTACAAAACCCTGACTATAATACACAAGTCCATCCACACCCACAATTCAAACTGGCTCGACCTCTCATTCACTGCCTCCTTGTCCACCCGAGCCACCAGATCTACCAACAAAGGCACCCTTCATGTTCCATCCCTGAAAACAGCTCACCTCTCCTCCACCCGCGACCGTGCCATCTCTATAGCCGGTCCGGCCCTCTGGAACTCACTGCCTGTCCACATGCGCCTTGAACCCTGTGCAATCAAATTCAAAAAGAAACTAAAAACATTTCTGTTCAACCATGCCTACACAGAATAACCTCATAGTCCGTAGTCCGTACCCCCCCCCCCCCCCCAGAGGTTCGCCCTCCCCTCATTCCTAGGAGATACTAAATGTAAATTGTAAATTGTAAATTTATTTTCCTCTTGTTATGACTTACTTGTTTCTTTCCTTCTTACTGCTTCTTGTTTATCCCTTCGCCCAGTTACTCTCCCTGTTGAAATGTACTTTCCAAGCTTCCAGTTATTATGTGAACCGGTATGATGTCCCCACAATTACCGGTATATAAATGTTTCTAAATAAATAAATAAATGTAGGGTAGAAATAAGAATCTTCTTTTCTTTCAAAAAGTTTATTCACAAAGATTTTTCTGCAAATCAGTAAACAAGTTTTAAAGTCAACAAATAATTGTACTACTTCTCACTTATAATAACTCTTGTTTCCTTATAGATCAACTACTATTACTTGATGAGCTATCTTTTCTGTTTTCTAAATTAGAACTGTATCTGGAAATATGCAGCAGACTTTCCACAAGGATGGTGAGCTAGTGTGGGTTTCCTGTTTTGTCTTTACTTTTTCCCCCTGTGAATATGCTTCTGATTTCTCTCATTTCACTTTCTCTTTTCTGTATCTCCTTTCCTTTCTTCAGAACACTGTATGTGTGAATCCTTTAGTGTAGGCTTTATTTATTAGTGCTGTCTTTGTAGCTTTTGTATTTGATAGCTGGATTTGGTGACTCTTGTGAAAAATGCAGTTAGCTAGTCAGGTGTGGTTGCCACTTATGAATGAGGACATTGAGGTTGCAGTTTGTTATCGCTGGTCTCACTTCTCACCGCTTCTAGGGGGTCAATATTTGCTTTCCAGCTTGTGGAAGTGTTTTAAGAGTCTGAGGAGTTGCCTTGTCTCACTGGGGTGTGCTGTCTCTATCCTTGCTGAGGTCATGAACTGACTAAGCTTTAATTAAAATAGTAGCATGTCTCATGCCTACACTATCTGCCTAACTTTTCCAAAGATGTTTTATAGTGCTCCCTCAGTGTAATCTTCACCAGCTTATTGTACTTTTCCCACTCTAAGTGTTAAAATAATAGATAATTCTGAGAAACCTAAACTATGTCATGTGCAAGTGATTTCCTTACACCCTTTTTTCATTCACTCTCTCGTCTTCTTTTATCAGACACTTTTCTCCTCTATAGGAAATCATTTTCAAAGGAGTTATGCATATAAATGTAACATACAATCATAGCAATTTTCAAAAGCCAATTTATGCGCTAAAAGAGCATGTAAAATTGCATGTAAAGTGGACAATTCAAAGGCATATACTGTTGCAATTTTAAAAAGCCCATTTATACACATAAAGTTCATTTATACACATAAAATGCAGTTTTAAGAAAATTAATCCTTTTCAAAATTACCCACATAATGACAGTAACTTTCAAACAGGTGCATGGATGCACAACATAAGCATGTGCATTGGCACAAACCAAGGGACTCAGCAATTTAATAACATATGTGCAAATACATACATACAAATGTTACAAAACAGCTAAGGTGTATGTATTAAAGATGTGATTCAGCCGAATCTTTCGGTTCGGCCTTCGGTTCGGCCTGCCACAGGAAAATTTTGTTTCCCATGGTTCGGGCTGTTTATTTTTCGGCTGTCCCGAACCAAACCCCCCCCCCCCCCATACCCCAACCCTTCAGATTTAATTAATTATAATCCACTACCCTTCTGACCCCCCAAAACATACCTAAAGTCCCTGGTGTTCCAGCGGGCATCCTGGGAGTGATCTCCCGCTCTCGGGCCGTCACCTGCCAGTAAACAAAATGGCACCGGTGGCTCTTTGCCCTTACAATGTGACAGGGGCTATCAGTGCCATTGGCCAGCCTCTGTCAGTTAAGGCAAGTTTTTGGGGGGTTGGGAGGGTGGGGGATTGTAATTAATTAAATCTGTTGGGGTGGGTTTGGGGCTTTTTTTATGTGCCCTTTCTCCCCCCCCCCCCCCCCATCAAAAACGATAAAAAAACCACATGAAATTGCTGGGGTTTCCTGTTGTTTCAGGGACCCCTGAACCGCGACGAAATAGGAAATACGAATGCACATCCCTAGTATATATATATGTGTGACCAGTTTTACAAGTGGGTGTGCACAGCCATATAATGTCAGGTATGAGTCGCACAAGTCGGGGAACTTTATAACAGGTGCATGTTCACACCATGGCCAGTTTCATCAGTTTGTCCGCCACTTCTCCCAGTCCAAAGCTAGGTCCTCCAAACCCCTCTGGTTCTTTAGTCTGCACTAAAGTAGTTCACCAAAGTCACAAAACCCCAGTTACCCCAGACCCCTGAAACCACTCAGTAGCAGAAGTAAAGTAACATGGCACTGAACATGGGTGTGTGCCCAGGTGTGAAAGTGCTTGCACATACATTTCTTGGCCACACCCCAGAACACTCATGCCCTGCCCACACCACACCAACACCACACCCCTTTTTTCTACAATGCATAAAGTGCACATATCAGCATATGTGCACATATCCTCCCCACTTTATAAAATTGGGTGGACATCTTCTGATTTTGGCACATGTATCTCTTAAAATTCATCTCAATGTGTAGAGACCCCCTGAGTCTCCACCAGTTGGCCCTATCTCCTTGCCTTTGGGTTAGTCAGCTTTAGAGGGACAAACCATTCCCAACAGCACCTCCCCTAGAGGATAGCTGAAGTGGTTGGTTCCAAGTCCAGAAAGGGGGGGGGGGGATTAGTTCAGTGTAAAGTTTGGTCATTTTGGTATGGATTTGGGAGAGTAAATAGCTCTTTCTGTTCTCTGATTTATGTTAGGGCCTCCCAAACTAACTTTCTGTTTTTGGAAGTGAGAATTCTTTCAATTTACCTCTGGCCTGTTAGGATCTGCCTCTAAGGTTTTGGTAAAAAGACATTTGAGATACGTTTTGGGAATTGTTTATTTTTATTCTGAGGTGAAACCCTGACTTCTGGATGAAGGACATCCCAGATCTGGTGGCCAGAGGAAAGACATTTTCAGGTCCCTTCTCACTGCATATGAGGAAACAGCTGTGACTCATCACCTCAGAAGAGGGATTTTGGACTTTGAAAATGTTTTCCCCTTTTGGATTGTGAGGTTTAGTACAAATTTTCCTCACATTGAAGCAAGGCTGTAATAGTCTGATTTCTTCCAGCAACACATCTTTCCCCAAGAGAGATTGTATCAGTAGAAGATCAGGGTATGAAGGACATATAGAGGTGACAAGATATTTGGAGATCCATCCCTGGAATCTCCAGCCTTTGGGGACACAGGACACAGGCTGGGGTTTTGAAGAATTAGGTGTGATGAGTCACAGTGTACTCCAGGGGGACCTCGGGAGGGAAAGCAGGCCCTCGAAGAGCGAGTACCCAATATCCCAGATAGGTACCTGAAAGAAAGCACAAGGGCCCCCGAGCAGCGGGTACCCAGGTTAGAGTTGACCCCGAAGGGTAGAGAGCTTCCAGAGGCAGCTGGGAGCGGCAGAGCAGCTTAGACCGGTGCGATACTAGTCCAAGTCCTTGCTAACTCAATTTGTTAGCAAATGAAGGGAAGGCTAAATACCCGGATGGCGTGACGTCACTCAGAGGGGATGCCCCCAAGGTTCCCACCTGACGTGGATAAAGAAGTGGTTGGCGTGCGTGCGTGCACCCTAGGAGGCCCTCAGGAAATCCATGGTGAACACCATCACCATTGCCATTCCGGGGACACCGGAGAGAGTGGCATGAAGATGCGGCGGCAGCCATCTTTCCAAGGCTTAAGGAGAGAGAGTGAAGAAAGGTGAGGCACAGAGGTCGAAGCCGTCTGAGACTGATGGATGCAACAACGAATAGTGTTCATCACATGCAAATGGATGTTGATGAGCCTATTAATTAGTCACACAAAATACAGAAAGTAAAATGTGCGGCCAAGGCAGATGTTAATGTCAGATGGAACCGGGCAAGGGTATAGAAAAGCAGAAAAAACTGCTTTTCTGTACACCCTCCAAATTAATATCATAGCGATATTAAGTCAGAGGCCCCAAAAATAAAAATAAAAAAACTTCTTTAAAAAAAAAAAATCTGCCTGTGGCCCGCGGGTTGGAAAACGGACACTCAATTTTGCCGGCATCCATTTTCTGAACCGCTGGCTGTCAGCGGGTTCGATAACCGATGCCAGTAAAATTAAGCGTCGGTTGACAGACCCGCTGACAGCCACCGTGTACGCTAATAAGGAGACACTAGGGATGTGCTAGTGTCCCTAGCACCTCCTTATTAGCGCAGGCCCTAATTTAAATAAAGAATTGTGCACCCAGGAGAGGTGCTTAGGCATGCATCAGGAGAGCGGGCTCTCCCCTTGGGGGCAGCTTTTCAAAGGGGTACGCGCATAGGATACGCGCATAACCCCCGAAAAGCTGCCTCTTCCATCCCCTACGTGAACCGAGCCTATGTTGCATAGGCTCGGCGGCGCGCGCAAGCCCCGGGACGCGTGTAAGTCCCGGGGCTTTCCTGGTGGGGGCACGTTAGGGGCGTGTCGGGGGTGTGTCATAGCGGTGCATCATCTGGGGCGGGGCCATGGGTGTGGTTCCGGCCCGGGGGCGTTTCGTGGGCATGGATGAGGCCTCTGAAACTGCTTCCAGGTCGGGGAATCACGCGCCGGCAACCGGCTGGCGTGCGTGAGTTACACCTGCCTCGGGCAGGCGTAACTTTTATAATAAAGGTAGGGGGGGTTTAGATAGGGCTGGGGGGTGGGTTAGGTAGGGGAAGGGAGGGGAAGGTGGGGGGAGGTGGAAGGAAAGTTCCCTCAGAGGGAACGGGCAGTACGCGCAGGGTTCGGTGCGCAAGGTGCACAAATGTTCAGCCCCTAGTGCGTGCCGACCCTGGATTTTAAAAGATACATGCGGCTACGCACGTATCTATTAAAATCTGAAGTACTCGTTTGCGCCGGGTGCATGAAGAAAAGTACGCGCTCGCGTATTTTTTAAAAATCTGCCCCTTGGAGCGCCGGATCTCCCGCAGAGTTTACTGAATTGGCCTGTGAGTTTGATAATTTTTAAAAAGGGCTGGTATCTACAGAAATTGTTTGTTCCCTCCCACCTTGTTACCCCACACCCACCTAAGCCTAGGGCATTTTCTTCTTAAATAATTTCTAATTTGTGGTCCCTTTTTCTGTATTTGTTGAGGGTCTGTGTGTGTTCTGCATGTGTCACCAATGTATGTATTCTGCTAGTAGTACTGTTTCTGTGTAGGGATCTGTAGCAGTTTAGCTTGTTCTGTTTTCCCAATTGCAGGTGTATTGGTGTCTAGTGCCTGTATGTTGTAGTATTTGTAGTGCTGCCTTTTCATCAGTTGAGTTGTTGATGTTTGAGTCTTGGGAGTCAGTGTTGCTTTGTATGGCAGGTTTGCTAAACATAGATTTGGAATATGTTTTTTGCAGAGTTTTGGTGCTATTTCTAAAGTGTCAAGTAATGGAGAGTTTGTGTTGCTGTTACTGAGGTGATAGCACTATTTGTATATTATGTACATTGAACACCTGTTAAGGTATAGTTGTGTATTTCTGCTGAGGTACATGTTTTATAGATCAATAAAAACAAGTTTTCAAAAGTTAATAGTTGAGTGGTTTATCGGAATTCCAATAAATTCATTGTATTTCTGTTATATAAAGTTTGAAAATAATAAAGTTGTACATGGGACAGAGGTAATTTTTTCTTTTTAATTTAGGGTAGGGATAAGGGAATAGTTATCTATGTCAGTGGTTCCCAAATCTGTCCTAGAGGAACCTCAGCCAGTCAGGTTTTCAGGATATCCACAACGCATATGCATGAGAGATTTGCCTGCACTGCCTCTACTGCATGCAAATATATCTCATGAATATTCATTATGGATATCCTGAAAACCTAACTAGATGGAGGTCTCCCAGGACAGATTTGGGAACCACTTGCCTATGCCCATGAGTATGTACAGCTGGCCCCACTCCAGCGTAAAGAATGAGTGTGCGGAAGATGGCTGCATGGAGCAGCCCATCACTTCACCACCTCCCACATTTGCTCGCATGTCACCATCATGCAGGCCTCTAGTTTCTCAGTTTTATTTATTTATCATCAGTTATATATATATATATATACATATATATATATGTGTGTGTTATGACCAGGATGTTGAGGCATTTTTTCACTTGGGCATAGATGCTAAATTGATTGGGTACAACTCTGGGCCATACACTCACCAACCTGACCTCTGTCCACCTCATTGTAGAGACCTCCGAACAGGTAACAGACTCCACGAAGGATACCTGAATAGTCTTAATCTTGTTATTTAAAAACAAATAAGATCCTCACACAGTTGCTGTTTTAAAATTATTTTCTTTGCCTTTCTAATGATTAACTGATAATATTTATTATGGGTCTTGCAACATTTTTTATCTGGGAAACTACTGACTGATGAGCCAGATGCTGGTACTGGGCCAAATGGTAGAAGCCCGACGGTGATACCAGGCCAAATGGTAAAATCTATTCTGAAAAAAACAAAGTTACTGACTATCTAGATAGACCAAGACTACTAAGGCAGAACCAATATAGATTTTATAAAGGGAAATCTTGTCTTATAAATCTGTTAGATTTTTTGAAGAGATTAATAAACAAATGGACAAGGGTGAGTCAGTTGACATTGTCAAATGCCTTCTGAAAACTGAAATACACAACGGGGTAGATTTTATAGCGGGTGCACACACGTCCATGTGCGTGTGGCTCCCAACGTGCACACATGGACGCAACAAATTTATAATATGCGCATGCCGATGCCCCCATGTTATGCAATCCAATGGCACTGGATTTTATAATTTGCGCGTGTATGTGCGGGTAGTGCGCGCAAGGGGGGTGAATTTATGCAAACTTCATGTGGCGATGCATTCGGGCCTTCCCCAGTTCCCTCCCAGTCCACACCAATTAAGGAGCGGAATGGGAGGGAACTTCCATAACCCCCTGCTTAACCTTCCTTCCCCTTCCCCTTCCCCTCTCCTCCGCACCCCCTAAAGCTTACCTACCTGCTCTGAATGTTTTTATTTCATTACTTGCTGCTCCTCGGGAGCAGAAGTAATTTCTGTGCGCTCCGGCTGGCTACCGGCATGTGCTACCAGCGTGCGCTAATGGCCGCCGTCCCGGCCGGACTCCATCCCACCCCATAGAAGGGGCAAGTGCAAATAGTGTGTGTTATTTCCTGAAATGAAAATACCTGAAATCTTTTGGGATATTCATAGGCAGTTAGAATTTGTTATATCTGAAATGATTCCAAGTAAATATGGCCATTTTCAGTTTGTATTCCTTATTTGTTTAAAAAAAAAAAAAAAGCACATCCCTAGTACCCACTGTCAGGGAGTGTAGAGTTGCCAGGGACTATATCAGTTATTTTCTGCTAGAATTTTATGTCTGATGTGAAGTGCATTACTTAAAAGTGTACTCTTTGTGATTTTTCATCTGTACTCAAGCATTCGGTAAAAAGATTTATTTTTATTGAAGAATAGCTGACTTGTGCAAAGGCTTTCTTTTACCGTAAGAAACAGAAAACCTCTAAAGGAGGCCTACGGGCCTTGGAAAAGACTGTACCTCCCCCTCCTGTTCGGAAGCAAAGCCAATGCTACGGGTCAGAACGTGGCCCCAGGACTCCCCAGTGAAGCTCTGAGTTCTATTAGCTGGCAGAACAGGGGAAACACATAGGTGAACAACATGCTACGCCTATGCTTTTACTAGTTATTTCTTCACAACCAGGGGAAGTACATATATTGGAAAATCTAAACTACACATGTAGTTTTTTCTCCTGACCTAAACATGAGTTCAGCAATTCCTCTTTTTTATGCAGCAAAAGTATGCACAGGGACGGTATCTTTAAAACATGTATGGGTGCATGAGCACATATGCACTGGGATTTTAAATCATGTACACAGCTGCGTGCGTATGATTTAAAATACGCCTACCACGCATATGTGTGCTCCTAATTTCAAGCGGTTACTCAAGCAAACATAATTTGTGTATCTTCCTTAGGACTTTGTTGCTTTAACGTGCACAGATCTTCAAATATGCTCATGTGAAGGTCATTCCCAGTCTTACCAAGTAGTCCACTAGTGTGACCAGTCCAGCTCAAGGTTATCCAGATGCCTCTAGTTTGTCAGCCTGAACTCCCTGCCAGCTCACCCAGACCCTTAGTCAGTCATTTTAGGTCTCAACAAATATTTATGCAGACTTATACCTCACCAAGAACAGAACTAAATATGTGTGGCTAACAGCCTGCTGTGTGCTGCTGCAACCAGATTTAAAATATAGATTTATGCATGCAAATTGTGCCCCTCCAACCTGCAACACACCTGGCACTCCCCAACTCTGCTCCTTTTTTTAAACTCTTGCATGCTCATATACCTACATAATTTTCAGCTTTTAAAATACGCATTGCTCATATACTCGCTTATATGAACCTTTCAACGCAAGCAACAATTTTAAAATTCACTCAATAGTGAAAGCATATGTACGTTTTAGCTCCTCTGCATGTGTAAATTTTCTTCAGTTAGGCCCAACCAAATAACTCCAACAGTTAGCCAGCTGGAATATTTTGCAATTTATCCTATTATTAATAATACTTTCCTTGTGATGCTCATTTGAATGGTCTTTCAGTTTATGTAATTTTTTTTTTCACACAAACCATGTTCATTAATTGAAAATGACTCATCAAGAACTAGGACCTTCATCAGTTTCTCTTATATGTAATGACAAATACCTACAATAGCTGAATGTAAACCGATGTGATATCTCAGATCGAATGTCGGTGTATAATAAATAAATAAATAAATAAAATTAATATATACTTATGAATAGCATGACTGTAACTTGGAAACTGATTGTAAAAAGGAGTATGTTTAGCAGTTATACCTCCCCACCTCTTTAGCCCATTGTTTATTTTAGAGCAGCTAATATTTTCAAACTCATATTTTGTAATAAAAGATTTTTATAAGGTAGGTAAACATCCAATACTTCTATTTTGCTATTGCACTTTTCAGCCCAAGTTGACGGTTGCAATACAATGGCATGAGGCTGAAGATGAAATGCGTGCCTTCTCCATGGTTAGTATCAGCACAAACGAGAAGACTTTTCTTTCAGCACAATTAGAATCTCATTCTCAGATCCATATTATAGATTTAGGACATATTCCGTTAGATGCAGCTCGCTTATTAGTTGTCAAAGATTTTCTCTGTTTAGATCTAAGTATAATAGCCAAGAATATTAAAATGTAGTTGATAGAATATGATAATATAATTAGAATTCTATTTGCAGATCCATATTATAGATTTGGAAATTCTGCCAGGTAGATGAAACTTCCTTATTACTCATGTCAGGTTTTCTCTTCTTGCATTTGAATAAAACTAACAGGGCCTAACAAAGAATTAATAAAGCTTATTCCCGTCTCTTTACATAAGAGCTACGCCATCTGTCCTGCTACCCCCTATCCTATTTTCCTTAACACTTGCATTATGACCTTTATATGTTCAATTCCATAGTGTATACCACATAGAAATGTGAATATTTCCACAGTCCTGTTACGTTTCACTTACTTTCCCCTTCCTGCACCTGTGGTAGTGGTGGCGGCATCCAGCAAAGTAGGGTTCATGCAGGAAGAGTCCAATTTTATTTTGCACACACAACCTTTAAAAAGCAGCGAAATGACAGGCGCAGCCCACTTAACAGTTTTAGGTCTCGGTGTTCCCCCCCAAACAAAAGGGCATTTCAGTTTCTGTGTGTCGCGGTGCTGCAGCCCTGAATGATGGTGGCTCAGTCCAGACAGCAGTGGCTGCTCCACGGCGCATTGGTTCACAGGCAGTAATGACAGAGTCAGGCATGCAAGTAAGGGCAGATAACACCAGCCCCCTCTGTGCCCTTTGAAAGATTCACACAGTACCTTCGCTGGAGATCCCCCCCCGCCCCCTTCCATTACGGGTTTCTCTGCTAGGTTCAGAGACCTCTCATCTGGAAAGTCCATGCCACCCACCTAGAGAACCTCAGATTCTTCTGCCTCTATCTTACACAGAATAACCCTCATTTGACATTAAATACACAAGAGCTAACAATGCAGCAATTTCACTAATAACAATCTTGCTAAGCTCCTCTAGTTCTCATCAAATTCTGTCCCCCCCCCTCTCCCCCAAAAGTCCTTCTCTTCTCTCAATGACTTTGCCTCCTGCCCTGTGCTTGCATACACTCACAGGCAGGGAGCTAGATTGTGGGCTGTAGAAGCCAGAAGCCTTCATCTGTTCCTCACCATTAGCAGGAGCAGGGAGTGAGGGAGGGGAGAAGCAGCACAGCAGCAGTGACTAGGGTTGTGCAGAAGGAAAACATTTTTTTTTTTCATTTTGCTGGGACCCAAATTTGTTGCATTAGTTTCATAGGGGGGAAAACCAATTTGTTGATTTGTTTTATTCGTTGTCCATTTTCCCATTAACGTCAATGGGGGAAGTATTTGCAGCTTATTTTTGGCTGCAGAATTGGGATTTTCTTATCAATTCTGATGAAACTTCTGGGGGGCAATCATCAGAATGAGAAAAGAGCTCCAAAGTACTTAGACTGTGGCAAAGTGGCATCAAAGTGGCATGAATAGCCTAAGGCACTGTAAAGGGGCAAAGGGGTACCAGGAATGGCAAGAGTGCTTTAACAGAGGTGCAAAACAGCAGCGAGAGTGTCAAAAACACACCACAGCTTCAAAAGAGAGCACCAATAACAGTTTCATGAACCCTCGAAGGCAGCATGACAGGCAAAGTGGCAAGACAAGTGGCATCAACATCCTACAGCACAATGAAGGGGAAACATAGCAAGGAGAAAGATTAGCACCAACACACTGAGGAACCATGATAGTGGCAAGAGCACCACAAGGAGTAGAATGAGTCATCTGGTATATGGCAGCAAGGCACAGTGGCAGAAAGCTGATAGGGACAAGACAGGCTGGCAGAGCGGAGGTAGTCTGGTCTCTGTGGTTTTGATAGGGGCAAGACAGGCTGGCCCCGGGGAGAGTTCCCTTTCCTTTGGCTTCAGACAGCATCAATATATGTGAGTCTGCAAAACTGCCCACTGACA
Organism: Rhinatrema bivittatum; assembly: GCF_901001135.1. Lineage (NCBI taxonomy): Eukaryota > Metazoa > Chordata > Amphibia > Gymnophiona > Rhinatrematidae > Rhinatrema > Rhinatrema bivittatum. Next base: position 798,961,869 of record NC_042615.1, on the reverse strand, counting down.
CCCAGTGCACTGCCTTCTTGGCTTCAGAGAGCACTGCTGTCCCAATATATGTGAGTCTGCAAAACTGCCCACTGACTCCCAGTGCACTGCCTTCTTGGCTTCAGAGAGCACTGCTGTACCAATATATGTGAGTCCGCAAAACTGCCCACTGACGCCCAGTGCACTGCCTTCTTGGTTTAAAAGAGCACAGAGAGACAGTCTGAGTTCAATAAAAAAAAACTGCAGTTAAAAAAAAGCCTGGCTTGGCACAGCAGCAAAAATGAAGAAATATCTTTTTCAATGGAAAATTCTTTCAAATAAGCTAGAAATTGAATATATCTCCCACCCTCAATCTGCTTGCAACCTACCCCAGGGGGGTAAAATAAGCAACAAACTGCCACTGCTAGCAGCTTGTCTCAGTGGGACAGACAGAGAGACCGTCTGAGATCAATAACAAAAAAAATTGGTCAAAAAAAAGACTGCCTGGCTGGCACTGCAGCAAGAATGAAGAAATATCTTTTTAAATGGAAAATTATATCAAAGTAGCTAGCAATTGAATACAGATTTGAGACACTCAGACTAGCTCTGAGTAAAGCCACCCTCCCTGGACCACCTCCGCAAAGAAAGAGCGTGGCACGCCACGTACTTAAGGTATAAATAGTTCAGCGTCATCAGGAACAGCGTCACAGAGCACTGAGTGAGCGCGGCGATTGGCTGCATTATAAAAATGCTTAGCTCTGAAAGGTTGTATTCTTGTCTCCTTGCCAACCTGTCTGACCCACTCTTTGACAGGGCTGTGAGATCACTTATGACTCACAGGAAAGGGCTGGTTTTTGCTATGGATACTCACATATGGCCTTCTCCTATTTCAAACTGCTACTAAGAAATCACTGCGAACCAAAAGAATGAAACTAATATGATATGTTTTATTCGTGGGGGATTGCGATGCATTTCTTGAACCCACAAATACAATGAATAGGGACTTATGCATTGCGGATTGCACATTCTTTGAAAACGAATGCACATCCATAGCAATGACTGTTAATTAGGGGGAAGGGGGCACATGAACTCCAGACCAGGTGGTTCACAGTACTAACAGGGATCAGGGAGGTTACAAAAATTGCTCAAGGTTATGCAGTAGATATATTTAAGGTACATTCAGGCCGATCCAATACAAACCATTTAACTCATGGTTGGACGCGGGTTTTGGATGCGTGTCCACAACCCCTTATTCTATATGGGGATTAGCACATCCAAAACATGAATTTAACACCCTGCGAAACTAATAGCATTCATCACATGCAAATACATGTTGATGAGGCTCTTAGCTATTCTCTCTCAATGTCCCACCAAAAATGTGTACCCGACCCACACAGTTTTGCCCTCAGAAATGAATGCCTGCCCAGAGCAGATGTTAATTGCTGAGCAGTCCAAACATGTGTAAAGAGAAGCAGAAAATAAAAGGACATAAAGTTAAAAAAAAATAAAAATAAGAACAAAAAGTGTGCCAGCAGTCAGATTAAGAAAACGGATGCTCATAAATTTGTGCATCCATTTTCCTAAGCCGCTGGTCACCGACCTCTCCTGGGTGCTTACTGCTGAGGACGCACTAGGGGGTGCACATTTGTCCCTAGCCCCTCCTTGGCAGTGCGACCCCTCATTTAAATATTCAAAGTCGCACCCAGGAGAGTAGCTGGGCACACGTTAGAAAAGCAGGTGCTCAACACTGAGCGCCCATTTTCCATGCTGCTTTATTAGATCAGCCTGACTCACTTTTAAACCTGCAGGTTTCATCACTATTAACCATCACCAAGCAATAGTTTGGATAAAAAAACTTTTACTTCAAAAAGATAGAAATGGAGTATTTGTCTCTTGTGAATATCTGTGAGAAATACTTTTTTCCTTCTTTCCTTTCTGAGACAATTTCAGTGAATGAAAAGATCAGAGAGAGAATTCCTTCTGTTATTAAAGTTTGTCTCTTAGCCTCTTGTGTCTGTTTCTCTCACTCTCATTATCATTATTTTTTCCCTCGCTCTATAATGCCTCAGGATCTAATCATGAGCCTCAGAATGCTGCATAGGGTATTGCGGTAAGATGCCAACTTATTTTACTGCTTTATATTATTCTTTATGACTACGAAAGTCTGAGAAAACTGGCAGTATAGAATGAAGCTTTAACTATCAGCTATAATCCCCAAAACAATGCAGATAATTATCAAAAATGAATATGAGTATTGCTTAGCTACATTAGACATGCTCCATGGAACATGAAAGAAACATTATAGTTTTCAAACTAAGAAGTAGATATTCAGTAGGCTGATGAGTAGAAAAGTTGCCCGGGTAATTTTAACTGGGTATTCAGTTGAACTTATCTGGTTACCTTCATGGTTTCCCTGCAGATGTGGGTCTTTTTCAATGGAAAGGAGGCACAATGGAAGGGTCATGTGATGGGATGGGATGAGGGTGAAAGGTGGGTAGATTCAGGAATAATCTAGAGAAATATTTCTTTACACTAGTTGTAGATGCATAAAACAACCTCACTGTGGAGTTGATAGAGACAAGAACAGTATCCGAATTCAAGAAAACATAGGATAAATATAGAGCAATGATTCCCAAACCTGTCCTGGAGGACCCCCAGTCGGTCGGGTTTTCCAAAAATAAAAAAGTATAAGAGAAATTTGCATGCACTGCCTCCCTAGCATGCAAATGTATCTCATGCATATTCAGTATGGATATCCTGAAAACCCCACTGGCTGGGGGGGGTCCCCCAGGACAGGTTTGGGAACCTCTAACATAGAGAATCTCTGAGGGCACGGCAGGGATTGTAAAGCTGAGTAATTGGTAGGGATGTGCATTTATTTTAAATGAATGTGCATCCTAAAATAAATAGGGCCTTATGTTTTCTTTCATTGGCCCCAAAATGAATGGAGAGGGCCCCATGAAAAAAAAGCAAATCCTATTTGTTCAGTTTACAATTCATTTCTATGGCCCACTGAAGTCTATGGGACCATAGAAATCAATGGGAGAACAGATGTCTGTAACCTCCCCTTCCCTCAGGCCAATGCAATAAGACACATGTTAAAACGGGCCCTCATATTGAGCACCTGTTTTCCTGATGTGCGTACAGTCACCCTCCTGAACCCTTGATGCTATATTTTAATGAGCTGCTGCATTAAAATGGATACGCTAGGGAAGAATTAGACGTCCCTAGCGCTCCAGTGCATCGGGTGCCCAGGAGACATGGCTGTGTGCCCACAATTACAATGGGCACTCAATCCAAGTGGCTGTTTTATCCCATTTCAGGTCGATTTCTGGACGCCAAATACACAGGCACAATAACAAGGGGTAAAATTGGCCTGGAACATGTCTATTGTGTGTGTTTAATTTATTATGCATCCAGAATTTATTTTTTATCAAGCCATTACATTACGCCTTTATTCTTAAATACCACAAACAGTAGGGGGCAGATTTTAGAATCTATGCCCGCAGCCTACATTTGTGGGCGCTACCCGACGCGCACAAATGTACGCCCGATTTTATAACATGCGCGTGCAGCCACGTGCATGTTATAAAATCAGAGGTCGGTGCGCGCAACGGGGTGCACACTAGTGCAACTTGCATGCGCCGAGCCCTTGGGGAGACCAGCTGGCTTTCCCTGTTCCCCCCATCTTCCCCTCCCTGTCCCGCCCCCCAGCCCGAAACCCCCCTTTACCTTTGTCGCAGAAGAAGGCGTCCCAGAGGCAGGAGTAACTTGCGCACGATCCCCCATGCCCAGCGGCCTAGCAGAGGCCACTGGCCACGCCCCTTCCCCACCCCCAGACCGCCCATTTTTTCAAGCCCGAGGACTTATACGCGTCCCGGGGCTTTACGCGTGCCGCCGGGCCTTTTGAAAATAGGCCCGGCGCGCAAACCCCCCCTACGCGTGTAAATCCACCTGGATTTACACGCGTAGGCTTTTAAAATCTGCCCCTAGGTGTTTAAGAATAAAGGTAGGAAGCACACAGGACCATATTTTCTATTTCTCCTGAGCCCTTGATTCGTGGATGGATTTAACACCAGCTTCAAGCTGGAGTTAAATTTGCTGGGTTAAAAGGTTCACGTTGGACACCCAATGCAGTTCTCTGCATTGGGGGATAATAGTTAACAGCCTATCTACATGGAATTTACATGTGATGTGCACTATTGGCTACACAGTTCTTTGGGCACACGTTTTGGACGCCCTAAGCTCCTTATTGCATCGGGTGCTAGTCTAGCACGTCCAGACCGCACGTCCAATCACACGTAAGCCTGTGTGCTAGGCTTTAGTGAGTCATGTATGGTCTCAGCTTCTCAGAATATGGGCAGGGCATGATGGCAAGGAGATCACAGAGGTAATATATGTATTTATTTATTTATTTATTTATTTATTTGACAGCTTTTCTATACCGATATTAGAATGCACATCACAATATATCACAGTATCCCATTTTGCTAATCCAGTCAAATTCAGATAAAAACAATAAACTCATTTAGAAAAAGGTATGGGATAAACACTGTGGATTCCTAAAGGTTAGAAGTGGAAAAGAAGGAAAGTGTGCATGGAGGTAACTAACCTGCATGGAGAAGCAGCTACTTCCCCCTAACGGAAGGCTAGGGTTTACTACCTTTAAACAATTAGCTTTTATGATTGTGATGCAACTGAAACAATGCTCTCTGCGTTGATGGCAGAGGTGTGGGGGGGGGGGGGGGGAGGGGAATAGGATTCCATCAATAGTCAACATTGGGCCCTTACTTTTATGGTCCAGGGTATTCATAAGTGGACACTAGAGGAAAAAGCGTAGGACTGCTGCTACGGCTAAGTCCAAAAACAAAGCATGGTCAAGCAACATTGAATTATCAAGAAGGCTACTCAACCTGTTAGCAGTAATTTTGGTATGGGTTTGGCAGTGCTTGGTTTTGATTGTTAATAGCACTACCCTTAGCATAAAGCTTGGGGGTAACCTGCATGAATCGGCAGTCACTGCCATAAGAAACTTGCTGGGCAGACTGGATTGACCATTTGGTCTATTTCTGCCGCCGTTACTGTGTTATCACGGCTCTCTGGATCCAGTGAGAGCTGCAGGGGTGCTACTTAGTGATTTCTTTTTCACTTTTTAGGTGGGCCCTGCAGCACCAGTCCACTGAGGTGAGCAGTTCACTCAGAGACTGAAGCAAGCACGAGAGTATGGAAATGTGGTAGCTGGGGAAAATGAAGTATTAGCAGTCATTTTTGGTTTTGTTGACCTTAGTTTACACTGATATCATTACAGACCAGTGCTAATATCTCTTTTTAGGCTAAGACTATGGAAAAGGCTGACACACAGCGGCTAGCTTTTTTGTACAATTGGGAGAGCTAGATCCCTTTCAGGTGGGCTTTCCTATGGGACATAGTACGGAAACTGCTTTGGTCTGTGTTTATGATGATAGCTGGTGTCGGGTTGATGGGGGCCAATAGGTTCTTTTGATCCTGTTTGACCTGTCCTCAGCTTTTGAATTAGTGGATTCTTTTGAAAAAATGTAGAAAATGTGGTTTGAGGGTGTGAGGTGCTATATTAAAGTGGAGTGCAGCCTTTCTTTCTGGGAGAAAAGAAAAGGGCTTAAGGCGAGGAGAGTTATCAAGTGATATTGAATTTAGTTGTGGAGTACTGCAGGGACTGCCTCGCTCCCCTTTGTTATTTAATACTTTTTATTTTACAAACTTTGGTAACGCTCTTCTAACAGTTCACTTTGAGAGCATTTTTCAAAGCAGATTATATTCAAATTGCTGTTCCATTGGGGAATAAATTAGAAATTATCTCCCAATCGAATAATAATTTGAGAGAGAATTCAAGTTAGTTTCATAATAGTAAACTAATTATGAATACTAAAAAGACAGACCTGTGAGGGATGAGTATCTTAAGGATTGATATTTGTCTGACTTCAGTGGATGTTGTTAAGGATTTTACTCTAAATTATCTTTGGATCATCATGTTTCTTAACTTTCTTATGGGTACATTTGGGAAGCTTAGGTTACTGAAGGGATTGTATCCTTTTTTTTTTTATAAGTACATGCATTCAAAACATTGATTTTGGTATAAGTAACATCACATCTGGATTGTTGTAATGGTCTCTGTGTGGGCCTTTCTGAGATGCTCACACATAGGCTACATGTTGTCCAGAATCTGACATCTCAATTGATGATAAGCAGTCCATATATGGCACTGATTGCTCCAGTTTCACAAAATGTATAATTGTTCCCCATAAGTGCTCAGGCCTACTTTAAGATATTAGTACTGACATTTTGTGCATTATGTGGCATAAGACTAGCTTATTTAGGTAATAAAATAAAATGGTATATATAGAAGTAGAAATTAAGATCAAGCCAAAGGGGTAGATATTGAAAGATCACTGGTTAAGTAAGCTATCCAGATAATACTTATTTGGCTAACTTATAAGAATTATCCAGCAGTATTGCTATGCTGTAGAATGTCCACATAAAAATTGTTAGTTAGCCAGACAAGTATTATAGGAATAACTATGCAAATGCTATTGAGACGGTCTAACTTATCTGTTTCATGTAACTGGATAAGTTTGAATAACTTATCCAGATAAGTAGTTCCTCCTTGGAATGTCCATATCCTGCCCACCACTTATCCTGCTATCTACTTAGTCAGAGAAGTATTAATCCAGCTAAGCAGTGGCCACTGAATGGTACCAAATAGTCAGCCGCTGCCAGTTAGATGATAAGTCTGTATTTATCTGGCTAAGTAGCGCTGAATATTAACTTCAAAGTGTCTTTTAACTATTTCCTCTTTCAAAGAAATGAAACAGATGAGATTACAGGCCGGATCTTTTTACACTGTTTCCCTAACCCTATGGAATTGATGCACTACTGATGTCCTTATGGAAAGAAATTACTTGTCCTTTTGGAGAAAGGTTAAAACTTAGCTTTTTAGCAAGTTACCTTGTATGGGCTACAAAATAAACACTTAATACTAGCAGCTAAAGGATTGATATTTATTTAGATAAAGTATGGAATATTTCAGGAGAGTGTGAGGTTACAAGCAAGGCAATTCAGAAGCAGTCTTAGAGAAAATTGTTGACTCATAAATTAAATAAATTACCACATTAAATTTTAGGTTATTTTGTTTACATAACATTTCTTAATTTGTTGTCATTATAATGTTATCTCTTGAAAGCAAGTGATTTCTTGTAAATTGAAGAAATGAACAAAACTTAAGACTGAACTTGGCATACTATTTGACTTTTGGCATACATTTTAACATTTCAGCATATTCTGGCATGTCGGCAATATTGAAGTTTTTCAAATCTAATCAATGCAATTTCACAGTGCTTTGATCAATGCATAAGTTAAGTTATGTCAAAGGGCTGGCAAATCATTGAGAAATCTAGGAAAGCCCATACCCTGCCCATACTCTGCCCACACCCCCCCCCCTTGTTTTTTGGTAAAAAAAAACATTTTGTGTGCAATCAGGAGATATGCATATACTCACGCACTTTTTAAAATTTGTATGGCACACGCTGGCCAACTTCTGGACATGAGGAGTAGCCTAGTGGTTAGAGCAGTGAGCTATAAACCAAGAAACCAGGGTTTGGGTCCTGCTGTTGCTACTTGTAATCTTGGGCAGGTCACTCTACCCTCTTGTACAAACTTAGATTTATCAAAATGTGGTAACTATCGCATGTGATAGCAAAAGGGGTGTGGTTTATGCAAATATTCATGTTATCACAATTTGCACTAATTACCTATGCGAAGAGCTAAGTTAATGCAAATTGCAATAACAGCCAGACCTGTTGTATTTCCCACGGGGCTTTTTGCATGCTCTAAGCCCTTAACACATGCAAAAAAGCCTTAGCGCATTTTGATAAATGACCCCCTAAGATTGTAAGCCCTCTAGGGATAGGGAAATACCTCCAGTACCTAAATGTAATCCACTTTGAAGCACTGAAAAAAATGTGACAAGTGGAATATAAATCTAAATAAATAAAATATATCTCCCAGCTTTGGGGCACATAGGGCTTTTAAAATTTGTCTTATTATGTTGTTTATGTTGCATTTTTTATGTATGTTTTATTGTACACCAATTCAGAAAGCTCTAGATGGAGGAGGGGAAGTGGTTAATAAATAATTAATATTTAAATATTTTTTTGTATTTTCAAATAAATAATTTTAAATAAATAAATAAATCGTGGACCGTGAATGCTCATTGTGGCTTCCTCACCTTTTTCTATAGGGGCCAATATCACTCAAGTGACTTAGCATTTTAGGAAAGTATGATCGGCTTATGCCTAAGATAATGAGGAAGCAAATATATTATGCTGTTCAGAGATGTTTAGGTTCAAAATGCTTCATGGTATGTTCATTATATGTCAATTTGTTGCTAAATGGCCTCCTTTGCCTCTGCTCTAGCTTTTAATAGCAACTTTTTTTATTCCATCAGCTTTCCTGAATATTTATTTGCCACAATTTCCTTTCTAGCCTTAAATCAAATCCAATGTATTTATTCCAAGGCATCACATACTGTTAATCTTTAATGCAAACACACAAAGAAGTCAAATATAAAAGCATTGCTCAAGCAAAAATGTCCACATGTGCGCATAGGGTGGATTTTCAGAGCCCTGCTCGCGTAAATCCGCCCAAAACCGGGCGGATTTACGCGAGCAGGGCCCTGCGCGCCGGGAAGCCTATTTTACATAGGCCTACTGGCGCACGCAGAGCCCCGGGACTCGCGTAAGTCCCGGGGTTTTCGGAGGGGGCGTGTCGGGGGGGGCGTGTCGGGGGGTGGGCCCGAACCGCGCGGCGTTTTCGGGGCGTGTCGGGAGCGTTCCGGGGGCGTGGCTACGGCCCGGGGCGGCCCGGGGGCGTGGCCGCGCCCTCCGGACCCGCCCCCAGGTCGCGTCCCGGCGCGCAGGAGGCCCGCTGACGCGCGGGGATTTACGCCTCCCTCCGGGAGGCGTAAATCCCCCGACAAAGGTAAGGGGGGGGTTTAGACAGGGCCGGGCGGGTGGGTTAGGTAGGGGAAGGGAGGGGAAGGTGAGGGGAGGGCAAAGGAAAGTTCCCTCTGAGGCCGCTCCGATTTCAGAGCGGCCTTGGAGGGAACGGGGGTAGGCTGCGCGGCTCGGCGCGCGCCGGCTATACGAAATCGATAGCCTTGCGCGCGCCGATCCAGGATTTTAGCGGATATGCGCGGCTCCGCGCGTATCTACTAAAATCCAGCGTACTTTTGTTTGCGCCTGGAGCGCAAACAAAAGTAGGCTATTCGCGCTCGTTTTAAAATCCGCCCCATAATGCGCATATGAGGGTCACATATGAACAGCACAAATTTCAAAAAGCTGCAAATTATGTGTGTATGTACTTGTGCATGAGTGAGAAATAAGTGGGTGGAAAATGGGTGGAGCATGGGTGTTATGGGGTGAGACCAATATTTATGCACGTAACCCTATAATCTTAAAGCCGAAAATCGCAGCTCACATACGCCAGATACCTGCATAACTTTACTGCTGCTTCTGATGAAGAACAAGTCTGTAGATCTCGAGTTTTAGGGCTTGTGAGACAGGGGTAAGGTGATTGGAATAACTGGGTAGTGTACAGGCTGAAGAACTACAGGGGTCTGAAAATTCTCAATATTAACTGGACAAACTGGTGGACTAATTAGCAAACTGGGAATAAGCTTCATGCAAGCATGTTTTAAAAACTGCTTACAACCGCGCACAAAAGCTGACAAAGTCCAATGGAAGACATGTGTGCTAGCTTTGCTTGAGTAATCTCTTAAAATTAGAAGTATACTTACACACAGTTGGAGTATTTTAAAACATATGCACACAAGAGCATGTATGATTTCAAATTCCAGTTTATTTTCACTTGTGCGCCTATTTGCAAATGTATGGGTGTATGGGTGCATGTATGCATGTTTTAAAATTACCATCAGTAGGGTAGATTTTAAAAGCTCTGCACAGGTGTCCATGTATGCACGGTTCCTGGTGCACATACATGGACACGGCTATTTTATAACATGTGCCCATCAGCGCACACATGTTATAAAATACAATTCCCATGCGCATATGCGTGCCTGATTTTAAAATTCATGCGTGCATGTGCGGGAGGGTATGGACAGGCGCGTACAGAGGGGTTGAATTTTAAAAAGCAGTGCAATGAAGCGAGTAGGCCTTCCCCAGTTCCCTCCCAGTTTGCTCCAATTAAGGAGTGGACTGGGAGGGAATGCCCCTATACCCCTACCTAACCTTCCTACCTTTTCTCCTCTCCTCTCCTCTCCTCTCCTCCCCAACTCCTAACCCCTACCTATTAGATTTTATTTTATTGTTTACCTTACTGTTGTCCCAACCCACTCCCCACCCAAACCCCACCCCCTGGCCCGCCCCTTTCTTTAGACCTGGCACTTCTGCAGGTATCGGGGGTTACGCACATAGCCGGTCCCTTTCGAAAATGTGCTCGTCGCTCACGGGGCCCTGTCACATGCGTAACCCCCGGTATTTGTGTTTGTGGGTGTCTTAAAATTCAGCCAAAAGGTTTTAAAGTAAATTTTAAAACTCAATGTGTGCCAGAAGTAGGGGGTGCACAAATATGTTGGCCTCACATGCACTGAGGGGATGTTAAAAACTGCTCACATACGTGCATAAAGGGGTAGATTTTCAAATACCGCGAATAGGCGTACTTTTGCTGGCGCATCAGGCGCCAGCAAAAGTACGCGGGATTTTAGTAGATACGCGCGTAGCCGCGCGTATCCGCTAAAATCCTGGATCGGCGCGCGCAAGGCTATCGATTACGTATAGCCGGCGCGCGCCGAGCCGCACAGCCTACCCCCGTTCCCTCCGAGGCCGCTCCGAAATCGGAGCGGCCTCGGAGGGAACTTTCCTTTGCCCTCCCCTCACCTTCCCCTCCCTTCCCCTACCTTACCCACCCGCCCGGCCCTGTCTAAACCCCCCCCCTTACCGTTGTCAGGGGATTTACGCCTCCCAGAGGGAGGCGTAAATCCCCGCGCGCCAGCGGGCCGCTAGCGCGCCAGGACATGACTTGGGGGTGGGTCCGGAGGGCGCGGCCACGCCCCTGGGCCGCCCCGGGCTGTAGCCACGCCCCCGGGCCCGCCCCCGGAACGCTCCTGACACGCCCCGAAAATGCCGCGCGGTTCGGGCCCGCCCCCGACACGCCCCCCTCCGAAAACCCCGGGACTTACGCGAGTCCCTGGGCTCTGCGCGCGCCGGTAGGCCTATGTAAAATAGGCTCACCGGCGCGCAGGGCCCTGCTCGCCTAAATCCGCCCGGATTTGGCCAGCTTGGGGGGGCCTCCTGACCCCCCCAAGCTGGCCAAAAGTTCCGGTTGTGTCCAACGAGGGTCCCGGAGCGAACGCGCGGGGAATCACGTGATGTCTGCGTCACTCTGACGTGACGCCGATGTCACGTGCTCCTCGCAAAGGATTCAACATAGCTATGTTGAATACGTTGGAAATCCGATCGTTTTCGCCTCATCACTTTTTTAAGTTAAAAAAAAAAAAAAAGTTGCATTTTACATATGCGTTCAAAACGAATGCACACCCCTATTTTCATGTATGGGAGTGCTAGAAAGGAGTCTTGCTGATGAGATTTAAACATGACCCAGTGGATGGGTCACATATAAAGGTAGACCTGCTAAGAGAAAGTTGCAGTAGTCTGTAAAGGTGAATAGTAGAGATTGAAAGTCCGACCAGAAATCAGTGTTCAAGAAGAGGCTTAAGGTGACAAAGTAGACGTAGTTTGTAGAAGGAGGAGTTGGTAATGGTTCTTATATGGTTGTGCACAGAGTGAGAGGTGTCAATTGTGATACCCAGATTGCATACACTTTGGGAGATGGTGATGGAATGGGAATCAAAAAATAAATTATGTGTATTATTGATAGGATAATGTGATAAAATAATGATTTTCATTTTAGAGATTTGAGGGCAAATTTATTGCTGTGGAGCCATTTTTGGATGCTGTAAGACAGTGGGTGAGGAAAGATTCTGTAAGACCCATGTTTCTTTCAGAGGATAAAAGATTTGGATATCATTGGAATAGATTTTATAGTGTACTTCAAGGTCAGCAAGGGTGTGACATAAAGGTATTTATTTGGAGGTTAAATAAAGCATCAGAGAGAGCAGAACCTTGTGGTATCCCAGAGCTCAGAGACATCATGGAGGAAGTAAAAGAGTCAACTTGAACCTGTGGGTCTTGTGGGTCTTGTTGTTGAGATATAAAGAGAACCAAACCAGAACAGGACCAGATATTCCTGTAGAGCACAATCTGGAAGATAAGATGTAATGATTAATAGTGTCAAATGCACAGAATATGTCACGGAAACAAAGAAGGAAATGCCAAGACTTGATTGAAACCCCATCTCATTATGTCAAAGCTGGAAAGCAACAGTAATTCAGTCCTGAATGTGAATATATAAACTCTTTCAACACAGACATTAGACTAAAAATGTTAGCTCATCTATCTATACAACTTTGACAGTAATGTTTTTTTTTCAACTTTAATTATTTGAGATATTGAATAGAACTTTTGGTTTATATAAGATAATAATATATTTAATTATAAAAAGATAACTAATCTCTGAGCCTTTGGTGCTACATATTTTTGGTGCAGTCTGAATATATTATGTGGGTTGGAAACTTTTTTTAAAGAGGAAAAAGACTGAAAAAAAATGAAAAACAACCTCTCCCAAAACCTTTGCATATTTAACATTGCCTTAATTTACTTATGAGAAGTACCATGCAACAAAGCTGACCATTTCTAACACAGACAATATATCTTTGCATTCCATAACAATGAATTGTGGTTTCCCTTACATGCCTCCCAGAGTAACATGCACTGAAAAATCTGAACAGCATAATATTAACAAACCCAGAACAGGAAAGCTGGAGGGACAGGAAAGAATATGCAGAATAGGGATGTACATTCATATAACATAATGGGTAAAACATAAAAAAATATATATATCCATATTAATTTAATTTGTGGCTCTGTGAAACAAATGGATGTGTTCTATGAATAAAAGAAATATTCTATGTCCCATGTGTTTATGTTTCCCATTCATTTCAATGGCCAATTGAAGTTTAAGGCTGTGTGCTGCTAAGAAAAAAAAAATCAACTGGTAACTATAGCAACTGGATCTTGTCTGTGAGAACTCACTGCCTTGTCAGAAACTTGTCAGAGCCATGGCAGGACAAGTTGGCAAGGAGACAAGCCAGAGGCCAAACATGGTGCAGCATCTTTTTAACCAGCCTATAGCTGTTATTTGGATCAAATAATGATGATACCCTCTCACTGTAAAATCCAAACATATGCAAGAAGCAGTCTGTATTTCCACTCTAGTTCCTGTCAGAGAAGGATGTACCAGGAAAAGCTCTCTGAGAGTTTTAAAAATGCTTAACTTTTGGAATTGGCACTTTTCTTCTCTGTGCTGGAGTGGTCTCAATCACTGTTCCAGGAAGAGAGAAAGTGCACTGCTGCTGATTTTGATTTTTCTCTTCACTAGGAAAGGATCACAGTGGGAGACAGCATAGAGATTACATTTGAAACAATGGTAGTGATTTTTTTGTCTCTGGACAGACAGGTGTGCCCAACATATTCTTAGAATGAAGAGAAGACTCTTCCTAGGCTGCCAGTCTTAATTGTCTGTTACTGTTTAACAGTATTTTTGTGTTTGGACTCAGTCAGCACTGCTGAAGACAGCACAGCAGATATACACTGTATATATGAGAGAGAGAGAGAGTGTGTGTATGTGTGTGTGTGTGTGTGTGTGTGTGTATGACATAGTTCTTCATACAGTGAGTGGTACAGTGAGTGGGAGTACATTCACAGTATCAATACATTAATTTACAATATTCAAAACCCAGTAGGAAGTACAGCAGCAAATTCTATAATTTCAGGAAAAGAGAGAGAGGAGGAGATTTTGTCAGGGTTGGTTGTTTTGGCAGGGAGAGCAAGAAAAAAGGCAGTCCAGCACCTAAATTAAAAAGGGACTTTTTTAAGTTGCAAAACAGCTAGAAAGGAAGGAGCTCAATGGAGAAGAAATTGAAATTTGGAAAGCATGTGCCACCACCACCACCTGTTCCTCTCCCTCTTGTTTAGGATCATAGGGAGAAAATAGGAGAGTTCTCCAAGACAGTCACTAGCTGGACAGGGGTAGCAGAAATGCAACTCCCAAAAACACCATTATGCTTCTCTTTAGTTCCTGCTGCTGAGGCAGTGAAATAAGTATTTGCACCAACTGATTCAGAAGAAGAATCTTATCTGAGATTCACTGAGCCAGAATATATTTTAGAGTTAGTAGCTGAAGAGAATCTGAGAAATTTAGTCAACCACCAAGAACAGGCCACACAGGTAGAAAATATGAACAATGTCCCTGGAATTTTTCCTCATGTCTACCCTTTAATTCAACTCCAATGCCAGCAACAGCCTCCAAGAATATAGAGAAAGGATTGTGGAAGAACTCCCTGACCTGGAGGCACTTTACAATGTATTCATTGTAAGAAGTAAATCAGTTGAGGAAAGGGAGTGGGACATCTGAAATTCACTGAAAATCACAGATCCTTCATGATCTGTCTCTGAAAACAGAGAAAGGTATGGGTTGACTCGTGGGGAATCATGATTAGGTAGTAATGACACAAATCCTGAAGCACTTTAAAGATGCCATGGAAGATCTGAGTTCCAGAAGCATCTCTGTGTGCAATCATCTCTTTAGTATATATTATACAGGACAAGTTAAATGACTTCTATGAGAAAAAGGGAATGGAAGCAGAGGTGTTGCATTTTCTAGATTCCTTGCAGCAGCAGGTGCAAGAGAGAATGAACCTTTCACTCAAAAGAAGACATTCATGCTTGCTGTACTTTGTGATCCATGCATGAAATTGAATCTTTCCCTTCAATTTCAGCATCCCACATTCATGAAGGGGATGCTGGTAGCTAAGGATTATGAAGGGGAGCGCTAGACTCTGTGGCATGGTGGGGATCTAGCACAGGAAAGAGTGGCCATCTCAGAGAGTAGTGCAAGCAGGAGCAGCATTCTGTCAGCTACCACTTCCTCCACCACTTCAATACGCCAAAGACACATTGCCCATAAAAATCCTTCTCTCTTGCTATAGGCTATACGAAAAGTAGCTGACAAGAGAGACCTTCAGCCAACCCCAGAAAAGGAGGCTCAAGCACACATTTCTGTGCCTCACTATCTCACCGAGATTATCAAGGACATGGACACAGATGTGCTGACCTATGGGAGGACACTAGTCCACAGACTGGCCAGTCCTAGCTAAAAGGGCTCAACACTATCTTTACTGCTCAGCAATCAGTGTTACCAGTGAGTATATTATTATTTTCTCAATAACAGCATACTTAGTGAATCCTCATCACTCAAGGCTGGCACCAGAATTGATGTAAAAGATGTCTTTTTTTTGGGTTTTTTTTAAATAAATCTACCTTTGATTAGGTTTCCAGACTTTCCATGCAAGTGGCAAGATGACTGAAAAATACTTGAAGATCTTTCTGCCATGCCGCAGAAGTATCACCTTAGGGGTCTTCCTGCCACTGTGCCTACTTTCCAGGGCCCAGTTTTAACACCTTAGGTTTCTTGGTAGAACGACTTTTATTTATTTATTTATGTATTTATTTTTGACCATTTATGTCACACTAGCCAAAGTCCTATGTGGCTCACAGAAATAAAATGATAATAAAACAGATAAAAGCAAACTTAAAACAAAGGCATAAAGTATAATAATAAAATAAATATAAAACAAGGAGGCTTGATTCTGCAAATAAGAGCTAGTTAAAAGGTAATCAGTTTAAAAGCCTCTGAAAACAGAAAAGCCTTGCTAATACCACTCTACATACCTGTCATGCCACAGATTTTTGTTTGGATCTCAGCCTATTCCTCCCTCCTTGTATGTTGTTGGTTATACATGGGTGTTTTTTCAGCAGAAAAAATATATTTAAAAAAAATTAAAACAAATTCTCCCACCCCACCTCTTTTCTGGTTCTTCATATTGTTGTTCTACTCTACAATCTCAGATTAATATCAGATTAATTAATAAGTTATATTGAGCTGTTTCATCAACAGCTAAATTAAATTTGTAAAAAGAAAACCAATTCAAGTCTCTCTTCCCACCCCATCTCTTTTTTTGTTCTCTGCCTCTCTGTTTTGTTGTACATCTCTAGAATCCCAAACTAATTCTCTCACACTTCTTTTTTCTTGCTTATAGTGAGGTGTGTTGTCCCCAGAAACATTCAATCTGAAGGAAGAAATGCAGGCATAAGAGAAAAGATGCAGAAAAGAAACTTTGTACATATTACGCATTTGGCAAACTTTTCAATAGGAAGAAAGAACTAACGCAACTCTAAAAAGAAACAAAGGGAAGAGACTGTGTTTAGATACAGAATATAAGAAAGGTTTTGTTATTAAATCAGCCCTCTCTGATGAGAGACCATTTACAGGTTCTCATCTTGACAAAAGATTCAATCAGAAAGCAAATTTCACAAGAAACAAAAAATTACATTCAGCAGTAAGATCAATTTCAAGTGGGAAATGTAATAAAAGCCTATGTCACAAAAGTGATACTGACAACATATTCTCTTCTACCAACTCTGACAAGTGGTAAGCACTTCAACAGGAAAACAAACATCTCCCATGAAACTCGGCCTTGCTGCCATATCCCTCATTCTACAAATTTGGGGGACTTTCTACTACTTAGCCTTGCTTCCATACCCAGACATTAAGAACATAAGAACATTAGAAATTGCCATGCTGGGTCAGACCAAGGGTCCATCAAACCCTGCATCCTGTTTCCAACAGTGGCCAATTCAGGTCATAAGAACCTGGAAATTACCCAAACACTAAGAAGATCCCATGCTACTGATGCAATTAATAGCAGTGGCTAGGAATGCCCCCTAGTCCTTTTATTATTCAAAAGTGTAAATAACTGATTCACATCTATTCGTTCAAAACCTCTCATGATCTTAAAGACCTCTATCATATCACCTCTCAGCTGTCTCTTTTCCAAGCTGAACCTCTTCAGCCTTTCCTCATAGGGGAGTTGTTCCATCCCCCTTATCATTTTGGTTGCCCTTCTCTGTACTTTCTCCATCACAAATATATCTTTTTTGAGATGCAGCGACCAGAAATTGTACACAGTATTCAAGGTGTGGGCTCACCATGGAGCAATATAGAGGCATTATGACATTTTCCATTTTATTAACCATAACCTTCCTAATAATTCCTAACATTCTGTTTGCTTTTTTGACTGCTGCAGCACACTGAGCTGATAATTCTAAAGTATTAACCACTATGATGCCTAGATCTTTTTCCTGGGTGGTAGCTCCTAATATGGAACCTAACATCATAAGAACATAAGAAATTGCCATGCTGGGTCAGACCAAGGGTCCATCAAGACCAGCATCCTGTTTCCATCAGAGGCTAAACCAGGCCACAAGAACCTGGCAATTACCCAAACACTAAGAAGATCCCATGCTACTGATGCAATTAATAGCAGTGGCTATTCCCTAAGTAAACTTGATTAATAGCCGTTAATGGACTTCTCCAAGAACTTATCCAAACCTTTTTTGAACCCAGCTACACCAACTGCACTAACCACATCCTCTGGCAACAAATTCCAGAGCTTTATTGTGCGTTGAGTGAAAAAGAATTTTCTCTGATTAGTCTTAAATATGCTACTTGCTAACTTCATGGAATGGCCCCTAGTCCTTCTATTATTCGAAAGTGTAAATAATCGAGTCACATCTACTCGTTCAAGATCTCTCATGATCTTAAAGACCTCTATCATATCCCCCCTCAGCCACCTCTTCTCCAAACTGAACAGCCCTAACCTCTTCAGCCATTGCTCATAGGGGAGCTGTTCCATCCCCTTTATCATTTTGGTTGCCCTTCTCTGTACCTTCTCCATCGCAACTATATCTTTTTTGAGATGCGGCGACCAGAATTGTATTCAGTATTCAAGGTGCAGTCTCAACATGGAGCGATATAGAGGCATTATGACATTTTCCGTTCTATTAACCATTCCCTGCCTAATAATTCCTAACATTCTGTTTGCTTTTTTGACTGCTGCAGCACACTGAGCCGAAGATTTTAAAGTATTATCCACTATGATGCCTAGATCTTTTTCCTGGGTAGTAGCTCCTAATATGGAACCTAACATCTTGTAACTACAGCAAGGATTATTTTTCCCTATATGCAACACCTTGCACTTGTCCACATTAAATCCCATCTGCCATTTGGATGCCCAATCTTCCAGTTTTGCAAGGTCCTCCTGTAATGTATCACAGTCTGCTTGCGATTTAACTGCTCTGAATAATTTTGTATCATCCGCAAATTTGATAACCTCACTCTTTGTATTCCTTTCCAGATCATTTATATATATATTGAAAAGCACGGGTCCAAGTACAGATCCCTGAGGCATTCCACTGTTTACCCTTTTCCACTGAGAAAATTGACCATTTAATCCTACTCTCTGTGTAACTACAGCAAGGGTTATTTTTCCCTTTATGCAACACCTTGCACTTGTCTGCATTACATTTCATCTGCCATTTGGATGCCCAACCTTCCAGTCTTGCAAGGTCTTGCTGTAATGTATCACAATCCGCTTGTGATTTAAATACTCTGAATAATTTTGTATCATTCGCAAATTTGATAACCTCACTCGTCATATTCCTTTCCAGATCATTTATATATATTGAAAAGCACCGGTCCAAGTATAGATCCCTGAGGCACTCCACTGTTTACTCTTTTCCACTATGAAAATTGACCATTTAATCCTACTCTCTGTTTCCTGTCTTTTAACCAATTTGTAATCCACGAAAGAACACCGCCTCCTATCCCATGACTTTTAGCTTAGAAGCCTCTCATGAGGGACTTTGTCAAACGCCTTTTGAAAATCCTTTTGAAAAACACTACATCTACCGGTTCACCTTTATCCACATGTTTATTAACCCCTTCAAAAAAATGAAGCAGATTTGTTAGGCAAGACTTCCCTTTGGTAAATCCATGTTGACTGTGTTCCATTAAACCATGTCTTTATATATGCTCTACGATTTTGATCTTGAGAATAGTTTCCACTATTTTTCCCAGCACTGAAGTTAGGCTCACTGGTCTATAGTTACCCGGATCGCCCCTGGAGCCTTTTTTAAATATTGGGGTTACATTGGCCACCCTCCAGTCTTGAGGTACAAAGGATGAATTTAATGATAGATTACAAATTTTAACTAATAGATCAGAAATTTCATTTTTTAGTTACTTCAGTACCCTAGGATGCATACCATCCAGTCCAGGTTATTTGGTACTATTTAGTTTGTCAATCTGGCCTACCACATCTTCCAGGTTCACAATGATTGGTTCAGTTCGTCTGACTCATCACCCTGAAAACCATCTCCGGAACTGGTATCTCCCAAACATTTTCATTAGTAAACACAGAAGCAAAGAATTCATTTAGTCTTTCTGCAATGGCCTTATCTTCCCTATGAGCCCCTTTAACTCCTTTGTCATCTAATGGTCCAACCGACTCCCTCACAGGTTTCTTGCTTTGGATATATTTTTAAAAGTTTTTATTATGAGTTTTTGCCTCTATGACCAACTTCATTTCAAATTCTCTCTTCGCCTGTCTTATCAATGTTTTACACTTAACTTGACAATGCTTATGTTTTATCCTATTTTCTTCAGATGAATCCTTCTTCCAATTTTTGAAGGATGATTTTTTGGCTAAAATAGCCTCTTTTACCTCACCTTTTAACCATGATGGTAATCGTTTTGCCATCCTTCTACCTTTATTAATGTGTGGAATACATATGGACTGTGCCTCTAGGATTGTATTTTTAAACAATGTCCATGCCTGCTGAACACTTTTAACCTTTGCAACTGCACCTTTCAGTTTTTTTCTATTTTCCTCATTTTATCAAAGTTTCCCTTTTGAATGTTTAGTGTTAGAGCTGCAGATTTACTTATTGTCCCCTTTCCAGTTATTAGTTTAAATTTGATCATGTTATGATCACTGTTACCAAGTGGCCAGACCACCGTTACCTCTCTCGCCAAATCCTGTGTTCCACTAAGAATTAAATCTAAAATAGCTCCCTCTCTTGTTGGTTGCTGAACCAATTGCTCCATGAAGCAGTCATTTATTACATCCAGGAACTTTATGTCTCTATCAAGTCCTGATGTTACATTTACCCAGTCAATATTGGGGTAATTGAAATCTAATAGAAGAGGTATCTCTTTATCTACTGTACAATGATTTGAGTAACATCAACAAGAAACATTGTATCACACTCTTTTGCCTTTTGTAAGTGCTATACATTTCCTTGCGTTCTGAAACTTGATATAAACATACACATCAGTCATGAATTAGGAACCTTCATAACACCCATGGTGCTGCAAATTTACACCTAGGTTTTGTACCTATGTGGATCCTTTTTAATCATAGGTCCAATAGTCCAATATTTGCACAGGAATTTTTAAATTTTTAACTTTTTTGCATTTTTCATAAAACTCAAGAGATGTTTCTTCCCTTTATTCTTTGTCGGAGTCAGAGGTCCGACATGCGCATTTCGCGAGCTGCTGCTTCAGAGACGTCTCATGCTGACTCACACTGCCCGGCACCCCTCCAGTTGCTTCACAGGGTGCTGCTGCGGGCAACTTTATTTGTAGTAATTTTATAGAGGTCCCTCAAAGTATTTCTAAAAATCAAAACACTTTTAGTTGAACAGCCATTATAGCATCACTTATGAATAGTTTTGCGATGTTCACATCTCACACAGATAGGGAAACTCCGCTCAAATTCACTTACCAGACCTGTCGCCATTTTCTGTCTCGGCATGTAAGCAGGAAACTGGCCAAGAGTGAGTCTGATTTTGACTTAACCCTGATTTGACCGGGAAATCGCATAAAGTGAAACCACTCGATTTCTTTGTTAAGTCCACCCGGGGTGACTGATTTCAATTGAAAAATCCATTTTTGCTCGCACTGTCTGAGCCTCTTCACTCGATCTCCCCCTCTCCAATGTGGATTGACAACCTCCAAGACTGTCCACTTGACTGTCCACTTGACAGTCCACTTGATGCCGCCTTACTCCACCTCCAATGTGGGGCCTGCTCCAGCATTGCAGTGGCAGCATGCCGCTGTCCAGGGTTCTGCATCACTTCTCCTTCCTGCTCCATAGGCGCGGGACCGTGCCTCTCTCTGCTACTTAAAGGGCCAGTGCAGTTGTGGTCCTCCTCTGACTCCTCCCTGGGCATTCTCCTCTTCAGCCCTACTTAAGGGCCCAACTTCCACTCCAGCTTTGCCTTTGCTAGGAGTTGGTCCTCCCTGGACTTCATGCTCTCCACTCCAGCTTGGCATCTCTTGGTGAGATTCCTCATCATCGTTCCTAGTCTCTCATCCTGTTGCTTGTTTTCACGTCATGATGTCTTCTCATCCTGATGTGTCATGACATGCCATGCTCCTGTCCCGATGTCTTCATCCAGCAATCCTTTGTCCAGAGGCCTCCTGAGACTCCGGTTCTCGTCCCTGTGTAGTCCGTGACCAGCCCGGCTGGGTTGGTAGGGCGTGCAGCAGTCCAGTGGTCCGTGACCACCCCGGCTGGGGTGTGTAGGGTGCTGATGGGAGATTCCATCCATTGGTCTCGAAGATTCCACCTCATCCTGTAGTCTAAAGTCCTTCCAGTGTGGTCCATGACCAGCCTGGCTGGGCTGTGTAGGGCGCCTGTGGGACTTTGCTTGCCTGTTCATCTCGTCCTGAGTCTTCCAAGGTCTGTTGTCCTCCTGTGTGGTCCGTGACCACCCCGGCTGGGGTATGTAGGGTGCTCGGGCGGATATCTTCTCATCAGGGCCAAGGATCCTCTTTATCCTCTGTCAGTACCTGGAGACCTGATGTTTTAGCCTGTTTTAAAGTCCTCGTCTTCTTTCCTCGGATGTCCTGGTCCAGATCTTTCTCACCGGAGATCATCGTTTGTCTCGCTTCTCTGACATGTCTCGCCAGGCCTACGTAGTTCTGTCCTAGATGGTCCTGAACAGAGTTGCCCGGACTCTTCGCCATGCTGAGTTTTAGCCTCATCTTCGGTGTCTAGTCCTCATCACGTCTGACTCCCTGCTTTATCTTCATCAGTTCCTCTGTCTTACGCATCCATGTTCCAGTACCAGATGTCTCCTTCCTTCTCTGCCTCTTGCCCGGCCTGCCACCTCTGTCGTTCGTTACCCAGCAGCAGGTCTGAAAGGGCTGGGAATGGTCAGAGGACCATTCAGAGACCAACATTGCATTTTTTGTCTCACCGAGACGTGCAGGTCGGCAGGGCTTGGTTTGCTTCGCTCCCAAATGAGGTATGTCTTGCCGCAAGGGAACACACTACTCATCCCATGCTGGGGAGTGCCCCCTAGTGCTCCCTTCCATCATCAGTGCAACAGTTTTATAGTAATTGTTGTTATGATTTTGATTAAAAAAAAACATGAGGCTTGAAATCTTGCTTTTATTATTGACTAATAATTATAATACTTTTGTATGGAAGTTTATAGAAAAAACAAGATTGAGAGAGAGAAAGAGAGAGAGAGAGAGAATAAGAAATATTCCATGTCATTGAAGCCATCTGGTTGCCCAAAGAAATCTGTGCTGCAAATGACACCTAATGATTTCCAATGCCTCAGCAAGTACATTCTTACTCAACAACAACTGCTATTGTATGTCTTCCTAAAGGGATATTTATCTTCACTGCATGGATGCTGAGATAAATGTTAAAGTTTAAAATGTAAAAGTGCTTACTGCAGGCTAACAAGAGACAACATGGAGAAAAAAAAACAGTCGACACAAACCACACAGACATAAATTATTTAGCTTTCTAATTAAGACATATTTTACAATAGATCTGAGATTCAGCATCTTTTTGTTAAACAAAGGTTTTCATCTCAGTTTTCTCTCCCTGCAGCTCTTTATCAACATAGTCAGATTTCCTGAACAGCACAGTTATATTTAGCTGAGATAGCCAAAACAACAATTTGAATACTTACTTCTGGTGATGGAGAATAGCACATTTTTCAAAGAACACATATAAGATAGGGATGTTTTGTTTGGTTTTTTTCCTTCTTTTTGTTCATTTTTTGATCATTTACGTTATTTGTTTTCTGTTTTTGGGCTTTTTTCTCATTTTTATTCACTTCAGAAAAGAGTATGCACTGTTTGCAAATAGGGGCGGATTTTCATACTCCGCGAATAGGCCTACTTTTGTTTGCGCTCCTGGATTTTAGTAGATATGCGCGGAGCCGCGCGTATCTGCTAAAAACCTGGATCGGCGCGCGCAAGGCTATCGATTTTGTATAGCCGGCGCGCGCCGAGCCGCGCAGCCTACCCCCGTTCCCTCCGAGGCCGCTCCGAAATCGGAGCGGCCTCGGAGGGAACTTCCTTTTGCCCTCCCCTCACCTTCCCCTCCCTTCCCCTACCTAACCCCCCCCCCCCGGCCCCGTCTAAGCCCCCCCTTACCTTTGTCGGGGGATTTACGCCTCCTGGAGGGAGGCGTAAATCCCCGCGCGTCAGCGGGCCTCCTGCGCACCGGGACGCGACCTGGGGGCGGGTCCGGAGGGCGCGGCCACGCCCCCGGGCCGCCCCGGGCCGTAACCATGCCTCCGGGCCCACCCCCGAAACGCTCCTGGCATGCCCCCTAAACGCCGCGCGGTTCGGGCCCGCGCCCCCGACTCGCCCCCCTCGGAGAACCCCGGGACTTACGCGAGTCCCGGGGTCTGCGCGCGCCGGTGAGCCTATGTAAAATAGGCTCACCGGCGCGCAGGGCCCTGCTCGCCTAAATCCACCTGGATTTGGGCGGATTTAGGCGAGCAGGGCTCTTAAAATCCGCCCCATAGTGTATCGCATGTGCAAACAATGTGCAGACTTTTCTG
The DNA here is from genome assembly GCF_901001135.1 of Rhinatrema bivittatum. Taxonomy (NCBI): domain Eukaryota; kingdom Metazoa; phylum Chordata; class Amphibia; order Gymnophiona; family Rhinatrematidae; genus Rhinatrema; species Rhinatrema bivittatum. The sequence continues at coordinate 798,937,966 of NC_042615.1, read as the reverse complement.
AAACAAATGAACGAAGCAAACATTTCTGGGATTGGGCACTTGTTTTGTGGTAAAAGAGCAGAAATGAAAATGTCAAGTCTTGTTCAGGTTACCATTTATTTTAAAGTGAATGCAAATCCTTAATATAAGGGAAAAGTGAACAGCTTAAAGCACTTAGCGAGACCCAATCAGTTCTATCCACATGTCATAGACATCGGTCTGCAAAGGGTGTGCCTCCTTTGTTGGTTCACAGACTATATGTATACATTTTCTATACCTAGGCACTAAGTAGTTTTTTGTATTATGGGTATCTGTTTGATAATGAGAATCTTAAGAACATAAGAACATAAGAAATTGCCATGCTGGGTCAGACCAAGGGTCCATCAAGCCCAGGATCCTGTTTCCAACAGAGGCCAAACCAGGCCACAAGAACCTGGCAATTACCCAAACACTAAGAAGATCTTAGGGGGAGAAGAGTATGAATGCGTGTTTGATTGTAATATGCAAGTTTGAAAGAATGCAAAGAGTAATATAAAATAAATGAAGGAGGGGTTGAATAATATATGCAAACTGAGAACAGCAAGTCAAAAATGAGTATATTATATTGTATTTCTCAAAACGGATGGGGTATCTTTGTCAGAATCTCTGAATTATATTTTCCCATGAAACTTCATAAATGGCTTGCAAACACAATCTATTATTTGTATATGTTTACCTCTTTCAATAAAAATATTTTGCAAAAATAAAAAATAAAAAGACCTGAAAAGAAAGTGTATTAACTCCCTTAGAGATCTCCTTTCTCATCCCATGCTTTCTTGAATTTAAATAACATCTTGTATGGAGATATCCCATGTTTAACCACTGAAAGCACCCAATATAAATCATAATAGCCCAAAAGTATGCTGACCAGTATAGTGACAGGCAAAAACACTATTACAACTAAAGAAAAGAAACTTTGCCCAAATGAGAATTTTAAATGAAAACGTAATGATACTTATGAAGATCTGCTTGTTTGTAAGAACTTGTGTAAATAAAACCAAGGAAGAGGGACAATGCAGCAACTTATGCTCATAAGCAGAAGTTATGGACTGGCCAAGGGAAGTCCAGAGGTCAAAGGGACCCCCACCCTTGGATGAAGAGGAACATTCTAAATTGGAAAAAATGCTGATGCTGGCATATAGCCTTAGTAGCAGGACCCCCCCCCCCCCACACCCAAAGAAAAGGGGAAGGGAAAAAGACTTGCAATGTGGCAAAGACCCTCCACCCACTACCACCTGGACCAGATGGTATACACCCCAGTGTTCTGAAGGAACTGAAAAATGAAATTTCAGACCTATTAGTAAAAATTTGTAACCTATCATTAAAATTATCCATTGTACCCGAAGACTGGAGGATAGCAAATGTAACCCCAATATTTAAAAAGGGCTCCAGGGGTGATCCGGGAAAATACAGATCAGTTAGCCTGACTTCAGTGCCAGGAAAAATAGTGGAAAGTGTTCTAAACATCAAAATCACAGAACATATAGAAAGACATGGTTTAATGGAACAAAGTCAGCATGGCTTTACCCAGGGCACATCTTGCCTCACAAATCTGCTTCACTTTTTTGAAGGAGTTAATTAACATGTGGATAAAGGTGAACCGGTAGATGTAGTATACTTGGATTTTCAGAATGCGTTTGACAAAGTTCCTCATGAGAGGCTTCTAGGAAAAGTAAAAAGTCAGGGGATAGGTGGTGATGTCCTTTTGTGGACTGCAAACTGGCTAAAAGACAGGAAACAGAGAGTAGGATTAAATGGAAAATTTTCTCAGTGAAAGAGAGTGGACAGTGGAGTGCCTCAGGGATCTGTATTGGGACCCTTACTTTTCAATATATTTATAAATCATCTGGAAAGAAATTTGACGAGTGAGATAATCAAATTTGCAGATGACACAAAATTGTTCAGAGTAGTTAAATCACAAGCAGATTGTAATAAATTGCAGGAAGACCTTGTGAGACTGGAAAATTGGGCATCCAAATGGCAGATGAAATTTAATGTGGATAAGTGCAAGGTGATGCATATAGGGAAAATAACCCATGCTATAGTTATACAATGTTAGGTTCCATATTAGGTGCTACAACCCAAGAAAGAGATCTAGGTGTCATAGTGGATAAAACATTGAAATCGTCAGTTCAGTGTGCTGTGGCAGTCAAAAAAGCAAACAGAATGTTGGGAATTATTAGAAAGGGAATGGTGAATAAAACGGAAAATGTCATAATGCCTCTGTATCGCTCCATGGTGAGACCGCACCTTGAATACCGTGTACAATTCTGGTCGCCGCATCTCAAAAAAGATATAATTGCGATGGAGAAGGTACAGAGAAGGGTGAACAAAATGATAAGGGGAATGGAACAGCTCCCCTATGGGGAAAGACTAAAGAGGTTAGGACTTTTCAGCTTGGAGAAGAGTCGGCTGAGGGGGGATATGATAGAGATGTTTAAAATTATGAGAGGCTTAGAACGGGTAGATGTGAATCGGTTATTTACTCTTTCGGATAGTAGAAAGACTAGGGGGCACTCCATGAAGTTAGCATGGGGCACATTTAAAACTAATTGGAGAAAGTTCTTTTTTACTCAACGCACAATTAAACTCTGGAATTTGTTGCCAGAGAATGTGGTTAGTGCAGTTAGTATAGCGGTGTTTAAAAAAGGATTGGATAAGTTCTTGGAGGAGAAGTCCATTACCTACTATTAAGTTCACTTAGGGGCAGATTTTAAAAGGGCCGCACGCATAAATCCTTCTGGATTTATGCGCGCAGGGCCCTCGCGCTCCGGCGCGCCTATTTTGCATAGGCCGCCGGCGCGCGTAAAGCCCTGGGATGCGCGTAAGTCCCAGGGCTTTCGAAAAGGGGCGGGAAGGGGCGTGCCCCGGCATTTCGGGGGCGGGACCGGGAGCGTGGCGCTGGCCCGGGGGCGTGGTCTCGGCCTCCTGACCATGCCCCCGGGACCAGAGGACGGAGCGGGGCTGCCGGCGACGCGCGCAAAGTTACACCTGCTTTCAGCAGGCGTAACTTTGCCGACAAAGGTAAGGGGGGGGGGGTTTAGATAGGGCCGGGGAGGTGGGTTAGGTAGGGGAAGGGAGGGGAAGGTGGGGGGAGGGCGAAGAAAAGTTCCCTCCGAGGCCGCTCCGAAATTGGAGCGGCCTCGGAGGGAACATGCAGCTCGCGCTGGGCTCGGCACGTGCAGGTTGCACAAATGTGCACCCCCTTGGGCGCGCCAACCCCGGATTTTATAAGATACGCGCGTATCTTATAAAATCCAGCGTACTTTTATAGGTACGTAATCGGAGAAAGTTCTTTTTTACTCAACGCACAATTAAACTCTGGAATTTGTTGCCAGAGGATGTGGTTAGTGCAGTTAGTATAGCTGTGTTTAAAAAGGATTGGATAAGTTCTTGGAGGAGAAGTCCATTACCTGCTATTAAGTTTACTTAGAGAATAGCCACTGCCTTTAGCAATGGTAACATGGAATAGACTTAGTTTTTGGGTACTTGCCAGGTTCTTATGGCCTGGATTGGCCACTGTTGGAAACAGGATGCTGGGCTTGATGGACCCTTGGTCTGACCCAGTATGGCATTTTCTTATGTTCTTATGATTATTCATGAGCTCTTTCATATTTATCAACTGGAAAGTATAAGACGGGGGCAAATAAGGAGCAGGGGAGTAGACCGGAAGCAACCCCCAGCAACCCCTGTTATTAAGCAGGGAGAAGACTAGGTGTGACCAGGAGACTGGAGAGAGGAGACACCCTGCCTAAGGACAGATGGGGTTAGGACAGTCTGAGGTGATGAGGAGCTGAGAGCAGCCTGGCAGCTTTGCCCATACCAGGCCTAGAAGCAAGCCTGTTTCCCAGACTGCCCTAAAGCTCTTCCAGTACCAGACCTGAAAGCAAACCTCCTCCCCTGCCCACATTCTCTAGACCTGCAGCAAGAGCCTGCTACAGAGTTAAACAGGGAAATCACTTGAGGTTTGGGCCAGGGGTAAGTTAGCCATAAGTATTAATGTATTAGGCAGGCTAAGGTTTATGGCATGTTTGAAACCACCCACAGTACAGAATTTTATTTAGGGTAAAATGGTGCTCAGTGGCCAGGAAGTTAGAGACAGGAACTGTTGTTGTTATCTTCTAAATGCTAAATCTTCCCTAATCTGATAAATAAAAGTCTAATTCTGATGAGAGCACATTGTCTTTTCCTGATCCTCTTTATTATTGTGATATAATTTGTACCCTGATATAGCACTGTCCCATTGGTTATCCTCCTTCCACCAGGTCTCTGTGATACCAGTTTTGTCAATCTCATCATTTACTGCTATAACCTCTAACTGTCCCATCTTACTTCTTAGACTTCTGACATTGGCATACAGACATTTCAAAGTGTGTTTTTTGTTTGTATTTACAACCTGCTTTTCAGTTCTTTTCAGTTCCAGAGCTAAACTACGTGACGAATGAAAAATAATTTTCTTAGATTTGTTTTAAATAACCTAATTGCTAACTTCAAGGAGTGCCCCCTAGTCATTCTTTTATCTGAGAGAGTAAATAACCAATTTACATTAACTTGTTCAAGTCCTTTCATGATTTTGTAGACTTCTATCATATTCCCCCCTCAGTGGTCACTTTTCTCTGCACTTTCTCCATGCAACTACATCTTTTTTGAGATGTGGCGAGCAGAATTACACACAGTATTCAAGATGTGGTCTCACCATGGAGTGATACAGAGGCATTATGATATCCAACATTTTATTTGCCATCCCCTTCCTAATAATTCCTAACATTCTGTTTGCTTTTTTGATTGCCACAGCACACTGAGCTGACAATTTAAATGTTTTATCCACTATAATGCCTAGATCTCTTTCCTGGGTGGTAACTCCTAATATAGAACCTAACATTGTGTAAGTACAGCAAGGGTTATTTTTACCTAAATGCATTACTTTGCACTTGTCCATGTTAAATTCCATCTGCCATTTGGATGCACAATCTTCCAGTCTCACAAGGTCCTCCTGCAATTTATCACAATTCACTTGAGATTTAACTACACTGCATACTTTTGTGTCATCTACAAATTTGATCACCTCACTCATTGTACCCTTTTCCAGATCATTTATAAATGTGTTAAAAAGCACCACTCCAAGAACATATCCCTGAGGCTGTTACGCTTGGGCTCCGGTCAGGAGGCGTGAACACCACCCAGCAGGGTGGCTCCAGGTGGAGAGAGACAGGAAGCTAGAAACAGTGTCTGGTTCCAGGCTGGGTCAAGGCAGGCAGCAATAAGCAGTGTCTAGTTCAGGCTGGGTCAGAGCAGGCGGCAAGGAGCAGAGTCTAAGTTCAGGCTGGGTCATGGCAGGCGGCAATGAGCAGAGTCTAAGTTCAGGCTGGGTCAGGGCAGGCGGCAATGAGCAGAGTCTAAGTTCAGGCTGGTCAGGGCAGGCGGCAATGAGCAGAGTCTAAGTTCAGGCTGGGTCAGGGCAGGCGGCAATGAGCAGAGTCTAAGTTCAGGCTGGGTCAGGGCACAGTAAGCAGGGCAAGGCAGGTCAGAAGGCCCGTAGGCCACACACACACAGAAGGCCCGTAGGCCACACACCATAAGCGGGGCAAGGCAGGTCAGAAGGCCCGTAGGCCACACACACACAGAAGGCCCGTAGGCCACACACCATAAGCGGGGCAAGGCAGGTCAGAAGGCCCGTAGGCTCCACACACACAGACAGAAGGCCCGTAGGCCACACACCATAAGCAGAGCAGGGCAGGTCAGAAGGCCCGTAGGCCACACACACACAGAAAGCCCGTAGGCCACACACACACACAGACAGAAGGCCCGTAGGCCACACACCATAAGCAGAGCAGGGCAGGTCAGAAGGCCCGTAGGCCACACACACACAGAAGGCCCGTAGGCCACACACCATAAGCGGGGCAAGGCAGGTCAGAAGGCCCGTAGGCCAGGTGAGAACAACGAGGAAGGAGGCCCGAAGGCCGCGCAAGGCAAGGAAAGGCCCGAAGGCCGCGCAAGGCAAGGAAAGGCCCGAAGGCCGCGCAAGGCTAGAGCAGGGAGCCCAGGTGAGCTCGATGCCGAAGCACCGAGGCAACTGTCAGGCAGGGTTATAAGGACACACCCAGAGCACAGAGTGGACAGATAAGATGGACTGGGCCTGTCCGGAAAGCCAGCACTAGAGGGACCCCTGGTGGTGAGGCGGTTGCACTGCAGCCAAAACTGTAACAGAGGCACTCCACTGTTTACCTTTTTCCACTGTGAAAACTGACCATTTAATCCTTCCGTTTCCTGTCTTTTAACCAGCTTGCAATCCACAAAAGGACAGCACCTCCTATCCCATGACTTTTTAGTTTTCTTGGAAGCCTCTCATGCAGGACTTTGTTAAATGCCTTCTGAAAATCCAAATCACCACATTTACCAGTTCACCTTTGCCGCATGTTTATTCACCCCTTCAAAAAAATGTAGGAGATTTATGAGGCAAGACTTCCCTTGGGTAAATCCATGCTGGCTGTGCCCCATTAAGCCATGTCTATCTAAATTGTTTGTGATTTTATTCTTTATAACAGTTTCCACAATTTTTCCCGGAACTGATGTCAAACTCACCGGTGTATAGTTACCAGATCACTGCTGGAGGCCTTTTTAAATACTGGGGTTACATTGGCCATGTTGAAATTTTCAGGGAGAACGAATGATTTTAATAATAGGTTACAAATTAATTGAAATAGGTCTGAAATTTCATTTTTTAGTTCTTTCAGAACCCTGGGGTATATACCATATGGTCCAGGTGATTTAGTACTCTTCAGTTTGTCAGTCTGGCCTACCACATCTTCCAGGTTCACCATGATTTGGTTCAATTAATCTGAAACAGTACCCTTGAAAACCATCTCTGGAACAGGACTCTCCCCAACATCCTCTTCAGTAAACACTGAAGCAAAGAAATTGTTTAATCTTTCCACAATGGCCTTATTGTTGCGACCCTGCTTGCGGCACTGACTGCAAGCAGGCTCTTACCTCCGTGGCTTGGAGGCCGCCGACATCCCCACTCGATCCGTGGCCTGGAGGCCACCCCCAGATTCTCCAGCATGGCGGGAGCCGCAGTGAGCCAGTCCTCCTCCGCGTCTGGACGTCCTGGTTCCTGCAGCCCGGAGCCACCATCATGCCAGCACGGCAGGAGCTGTGCCAGGGTTCCTTCACGGCCAGGAGAGGCCGCTGCCTTCGGCCTTTCCCATGCGGCAGGAGCCACGCCGAGGGACTCCCTTGCGGCAGGAGGTAGCAGATGCCGCTGCCAGGGTCCTTGGATGGCAGTAGGTTGTCCCTTCCAATGCCTGAATCCTTCGTGGCATGGAGCTGCCCCCGGTGTTCACCGTGGCTGGGAGCCGCTGCCTCCCATGTTGGGGCCTGCATGGCCCAGCTTCAGCTCCTTTCCAGTGTCAGCATCTGCAGGCCCACTGTCCAGGGTCCTGCAGACTTCCTCTTCCTGCCTTTCCTAAGGTGCGGGGCCGCCTCTCTCTGCCCTTCTTGTAGGGCCGGTGAGGACAATATCATTTCCTGGATCCACCTCTTCAGACTACAAAAGGCTCTTTAGGTCATTCCTTCCACGCCTTTGCAAGGAGTAAGTTCCTCCCTTGAACTTGTCCTCTTGGAGCTGGTCTCCTGAGGATCCCTCATCTCTGCTCCTGCCTGGCATCCTTATCCTGGGATCCCATTCCTTGTTCCTGACTACTTTGATGTTCTACGTTCCTGGTCTCTTGTTTTCGTGATGTCTTCAGTATCCTGATGTTTCCATTCCAGCCTTACCCTGATGTCTCCGTTCCAGCCTTATCCTGATGTCTCCGTTCCAGCCTTATCCTGATGTCTCCATTCCAGCTTTAATGTCTGCAGTATCCTGATGTTCTGTTCCAGGCCAGAGGTTCCTGAGGTTCCGTCTTCCCATCCCCCGTGGTCCGCGAAGAGTCTGGCTGGGCTGGTAGGGCGCATTGTGGCCCAGTGGTCTGCAACCACCCCGGCTGGGGTGTGTAGGGTGCTGGTGGGATTCTCCATCTCTGGAACTGAGGGTTCCGATGTTCCTGTCTGTCTCTCCTGGGTCTGGAGTCTTCTGGATGTCTGCTTCGTCTGTCACAGCTGATCCTCATCGAGTGTCCAGGGAGTCTGTTCCGGGTGTCCTGGATCCTTGTCTTGGAGACTAGTCTTCTTCCCTCTATGCTCTGGACTCCGGCTACGCCTAGCCCCCTGCAGGCAGTGCTCCAGGGAATAGCCTGAGGGCCGGTCTGGCCACTGCAGCCTCCTCCCCTATCTTCTTCATTTTCAGGGCTCCCGAGCTTCCCTCCTGTGGTGTGTTTTCAAGTCTAACTTCAGGATACCTTCATGATACGTCGATCATGCCGGGTTCTCGAGGCTCAGGTCAGGACGGGACCACGTGGAGTTTTGGCCAGTTTCCTTCATCTGTCTATCCTGATATCCTTCTCCTTGGATTCCAGTCCTTCTCTTCAGTATCTTTTGCCATCTTGAACTCTAATGTAATTGAGTCAATGCCAGCCTTGCTGCTTCGCCTCCAATTTGGTCCACGACCATCCCGGCTAGGGTGTGTAGGGCGCGTGGGTCACAGCACTCCTTCCAAGTTTACCTCAACGCTTGAACCTTCATCTAGCCCTGAGTCTTGTCCTTGTCTGCCTTGTCCTCTGTCCAACCTGCTGCTTCCCGCCACTCCCTAGCGGCAGTCCAAAAGGGCTTGGAACGGTCGGAGGACCATTCAGAGACCACTATTGCATTGGTGGTCTCAAGGAAGCGTGCAGGTTCAGTCGAGGCTCAGGGTAAGGACATGTCACCGCAAGGGCACACATTTCATCCCGCACTGGAGAGCCCCCACTGGTGCTCTCGTCCATAGCAGCGCAACACTTATTATCCCAAAGTGCCCCTTTAAGCCCTCGATCATCTAACAATCCTACAAATTTCCTCACAGGCTTTCTGCTTTCGATATATTTTAAAAAGTTTTTATTGTGAGTTTTTGCCCCTATGATCAACTTCTTTTTCAAATTCTTTCTTAGCCTGTCTTATCAGTGTCTTACATTTAATTTGCCAGTGCTTATGCTTTATCCTGTTTTCTTCTGATGGATCCTTCTTACAATTTTTGAATGAAGATCTTTTGACTAAAATAGCCTCTTTCATCTCACTTATTAGCCATGCTGGCAATCCTTTGACCTTCCTTCCAACCTTCTTAATACATCTGGACTGTGCTTCTAGGATGGTATTTTTTAATAATGCACAATTTTTACATTTGTAGCTACACCTTTCAGGGTTGGTTTTTTTTACTATTTTTCACATTTTATAAATGTTTCTCTTTTTAAAGTTTAATGCTAGAGCCATGGAGTTACTTACTATCCCCCTTCTAGTCATTAATGTTACGAGCGTGCGCGGGTGCGGTCGTCTCGGGCGGGTGGTGAGCCCTTGGGCCACGGCAGGACCCCAGGAGGAGCCCAAGGCCACACCGTGGGAGGTGAGCTGAGCAGGCATGGTGAGCCAGGCAGGCAGGAACAGAAGCAGGGAGTCCGGCCCTCAGCCGGACCTGCATGCCCATGGTAGCCAACACGGGGAAGTTGACTAGTGAACGGTCCTCCGACTGTTCCCGGCCCTTTCGGACCTGCCGCAGGGAACGGCAATGGGCAGCAGGCCGGACAGAGGCGAGGGCAGACAGAGTCCTTAGCAGAAGACATCAGACGGGGCAGAAGCAAGACGGAGACATCAGGTCAAGGGCTGAAGCGAGACACAGGAAAGGCCCAGGCGAGCAGGAACTCCGATGCTGGGATACTCACATCCGAAGCCCCCTCGGCTGGCAGAAGCTCAAGAGCCCGTGGGACGAATCCCTCCTGTTGGCCACTCCAGGGCCCAACAGGACAGAAGGCTCAGGAACCAGGTCAAGGTAGAGACAGGAAGACATCCGGGCAAGGGCTGAAGCAGACACTGGAGACAAGGCTGGACGGGAACATTGCACTGTCCATCAGGGCGCCCTACTCAGCCCGCCCGTGGGACTGAGTCGCGGACCACCCTGTCCCAGACGCGCCCTACACAGCCTAGGAAGGCTGGTCGCGGACCACGCTGAGAAGGAGGGCGCGGGGAAGACCCAGGCGAACAGGACTCCGATGCTGGGAAACTCACATCCGAAGCCCTACGGCTGGCAGGCACAGGAACAAACATCTAGGCAGGGTCAGAGACCGACATCAAGGCAGAGACACTGGATATCAGGAACAGCAAGCAGCAGAAAACATGGAGGACCTGGACTGGCAAGGTTACAGACAACTGTAATGCACAATCTGCAGGCCGAAGACAAGCAGGAGTCGGAGTCACGGACCGGAGTCAAGGCAGGCTGAAGACAAGCAGGAGTCGGAGTCACGGACCGGAGTCAAGGCAGGCTGAAGACAAGCAGGAGTCGGAGTCACAGACCGGAGTCAAGGCAGGCTGAAGACAAGCAGGAGTCAGAGTCACGGACCGGAGTCAAGGCAGGCTGAAGACAAGCAGGAGTCGGAGTCACGGACCGGAGTCAAGGCAGGCAGAAGACAAGCAGGAGTCGGAGTCAAGGCAGGCTGACGACAAGCAGGAGTCGTAGTCACGGAGGACCTGGATCAGGAGAAGCCACAGACAACTGTGTAACCCAATCCGAAGGCAAAGACACAGTGAACAGAAAGTCCTTAAATACTGGAGGTAGAAGGCAACTCCCTGGGAGGAGCTTGCCAGGACCGCCCACCGCTGGTCCTATAACTAGGGTAGAGAGCTGCGGGCCAGCCCCTAGGGAAGGGCGTCGCCCAACAGGAAGTCCAAACACTGAGGCTGCAAGCCACCGGCACAGCTAGGCCTCTCAGGCCCTGGAGCAAGTCCTGGATGATGCGCAGGCGAGGCCCTGGCTTCAGAGCGGCCTCTGGAGGAAGGTAAGAGACCTCCTGCAGCGCAGCAGCAGGGGGGATCGCAACAATTAATTCAAATTTGATCATATTATGATCACTATTGCCAAGTGGCCTCACCACCATTACTTCTCTCACCAAATCCTACGCTCCACTGAGAATAGATCCAAAATTGCTCCCTCTTTCAACAGTTTCTGAACAAACTGCTTCAAAAAACTGTTATTTATTCCATCCAGGAACCTTATCTCTCTAGTATTTCCTGATGTTTCATTTACCAAAATCAATATTGGGGAAATTGAAATCTCCCATTATTATTGCACTGCCAATGTTGTTAGCTTCCCTAATTGCTCTTAGCATTTCACTGTCCATCTCACCATCTTGGCCAGGAGGATGGTAGTCACTATATTCTTCCCCAACAAATAAGGGATTTCTACTCATAAAGATTTGATTGTGCATCATGAAGGTTCTTTATTGTTTTGGACTCTATGCCATTCTGGACATAAAGCACCACCTCACCACCAAGATGCTCCTCTGTATCATTGTGATATCATTTTTACCACTATCTCATTGGTTATCCTCCTTCCACTATGTCTCTGAGATGCCAATTAAGCAAAGTCAACATTCACTGCTATACACTCTAATTCTCCCATCTTACTTCTTAGACTTCTGGCATTTCAAAGTGTATTTTTTTGTTTGTTTTAACATTCTGCTTTTCAGTTGACAGGGATAAATTGCAACCTTTTAGCTCAGGTGAGTTTTTAATTATAGGCACTTGGACTACTTTTCTTATTATTGGAACCTCTCTGCTGGGATGCCCAAACTCTAAATTTCATTATTATTCTTTGAAGATACCCCCCTCCAAACCATGTGCTGCTGAGTGATTATCAGCTTTCCCCTTTGATTTAGCTTAAAAATTGCTCTATTTCCTTTTTAAAGATTAGTACCAGCAGCCTGGTTCCACCCTGGTTAAGATGGAGTCCATCTCTTCAGAAAAGACTCCCCCTTCCCAAAATATTTCCCAGTTCCTTACAAAACTGAATCCCTCTTCCTTGCACCATCGTCTCTGTCTGCTTCTGCGGACCTGCGCGTGTAACAGGGAGCATTTCAGAGAATGCTACCCTGGAGGTTCTATATTTCAGCTTTCTACCTAAGAGCCTAAATTTGGCTTCTAGAACCTCTCTCCCACATTTTCTTATGTCGTTGGTGCCCACATGTACCATGACAGCCAGCTCCTCCCCAGTACTGTCCAAAATCATATCTAAGTGATGCATTAGGTACACCACCTTAATACCAGGTAGTCATGTTACCAGGCAATTCTCACACACACCCGCCACCCAGCTGTTTACATTCCTAATAATCAAATAACTATCTATTATGGCTGACCTAACCCTTCCCTCCTGGGCAGTAGCCCTGGGAAACACATCTTCAGTGTGAGAGGACAATGCACCACCTGTACAGCAGGTCCTTGCTACAGGATAATTTCCTGCTGCACCAGGTGTTATGGTCCTGGGCCGTGCCCCGGGACCTTCACTCACTGCGTGGCCTGGCCGAGGGAACTTCTCCTCTTCGGCCACCCAGGCCCAAGACGCAGCCTACCGTGGCGTTCTCCCTGCGAGGGAGATGCCGCCGATGATCCGTGGCTGGCCCCGCCCCCTAGGCACACGCGCGCGCAGGGGCTTCTGATTTAAAGGGGCCAGCGCGAGAAACTTAGGGACAACCTCCTGGTGATGTCAGATGCTGCCGGGTTATTTAAACCCTGCAGTCACAGCTATGCCTTGCCTTGCAACGAGGTTCCCTTTCTTCTGAGAGCTTCCAGTTGCCGTTCCCTTCTCCAGGTTCCTGACTTCGAACTTCGAACTTCTGACTTCTGGCTTCTGACCCAGCTTCGTCATTGACTTTGATTCCAGCTTCCCCCCTGGTTTTTGCTTTGGACTTCTGGCTTCTGACCCGGCTTCGTCCATCGAATCTGATTCCAGCTTCCATCCCTGGTTTTGGCTTTGGACTTCTGACTTCTGGCTTCTGACCTGGCTTTGTTCTTGGAGTCTGACTTCAGCTTCTTCCGCCTCCACAGGTATCTGGTTCTTGCTGGCCCAGAGGATTCTCCTGTCCCAGCGCTCGGGCTCTCACAGGCTTCTCCCGGGAGAGCCATGGGCTTCCAAGGGTGAAGACTCTTCTAGCCTCCTGGGCCCTGCCATCCTCATCTTCCATCTCTTCGGCCTCTTCCTGGATCCTTGGTCGCATAGGGTCCCACCTAAGTCCAAGAGGCTCCTCCTGGGGGGACATCGGACTTCCAGTGGTGAAGCCTTCTTCGGAGCCTCTCGTCAGCTCCACCTCCCAGCTGCAACGCTCACTGTGGGTCCCCACAGTGCAACACCTGCAGTCTCAGCCGGCCCAAGGGTCCACGATCCTAACACCAGGTCTCTGATCATAGGACCTGGTCTCTGATTATGAGACCTTCCTCCTCCAAGGCAGCACCAGTGTTGCCAGACTGGAGTTGGGACTTGGCTACTATGTCACTGGAGATTTCATTTAGATACCTCTCTGCCTGCCACAGCTTCTCCAGGTCTGCCACTCTAGCCTCCAGAAATTGGACTTGTTCTCTGAGAGACAGGAGTTTTTTCTATGGGATGCACACCTACAATTTCTCACCATCATGGAAAAAATCATACATGTGAAACTTGATGCAAAAGACAGGGAGGAAGATATGTGAATCGGGTGCCGGAATCGGTTCTGGTTTCGGGATTGTGGACCCATGGGAAATTTCATTTCCCACATGTCTGGATGCTTTTTGTTTTCTGCTGTCCTGAGCCGGAAAAAAAAAAAACACCCCAACCCTTTAAATCTAATTTTTTAGAATTCCCCACACTCCTGACCCCCCAAAAACATTTCTAAAGTACCTGGTGGTCCACCAGGGGTCCTGGGAGCGATCTCCCACTCTCATAACATCGGCTGCCAGTAAACAAAATGGTGCCAGTGGCCCTTTGCCCTTACCATGTGACAGGGACTATCAGTGCCATTCACCGGCCCCTGCCACATGGTAGGAGCAATGGACAGCCAGCACCATCTTAAAAAATGGCACGGGCCATCCATTTCTCCTACCATGTGATAGGGAATGGCCAATGTCACCGATAGCCCCTGTCACATAGTAAGGGCAAAGGGCCATTGGCGTAATTTTGATTAGTGGCAGCCAACGGCCCGAGAGCGGGAGATCGCTCGCTGGACCACCAGGTACTTTAGAAAAGTTTTGGGGGGGGGGGCAGGACAGTGGGGGATTGTAAATAGTTAGATCTACAGTGGTATGAAGTCCCCAAGGCTGCATAAGAATGGCAAAGCAGCACCAAATGTGGCATGAAGAGCTCAAGTCACCATGAAGGGGAAGAAAAGCATTAAAAGAGGCAGAAAAAAACCCAAAGCAATCTCAAAAGGTTAAAGCAGCAGAAAGAATGGCATGAGGGCTCCAAAGCATCATGAGAAATTCAAAACAACCACCCTCAGTGCCAAGAACACCCCAAGGTACCAAATGATGCAATGGCATCAACTAAATTGATACAAAGTCCTAGGCAGGGAGAAGGCAGAGAAAATCTACAAAGGAGGCTGATGTCATTTCCATATGGCATCATAAGGGGAAGGGGTTGGCTGATCAGGTTTAGAGTTGGTCTTTCCTTTGTTGTGAATAATCTCAGCCAGGTCAGTATACATCTCCTCCACCTCCTCACCGGAGGTTAAGATGCTAATGACTATAGGTGCCAAATTCTCTTCAGCTACTAGCTGTTCAATATCTTGTAAATTAGGAAATACTGGACATAATTATTTTTCTGAATCAGTTTTTGCAAATACTGCTTTCATTACATGAGAAGCAAAAAACATGAAGAAGAGAGGTAGTTATAAGAGCCATAAGGGAACTGAGTTTGAAGAAAAAGTACAAGAAGGCATGAAACTGTTAAAGATAACTGGGTAAGGTCAGTATAAAGCATCAGATTACTAGGCCAAGTCCAAGAGTTGGCATGTACTAGGGATGTGAATCGTTTTTCAACGATTAAAATTATCATCCGATAATGTTTATATCGTCTTAAATCGTTATAGAACACGATACAATAGAAATTCTAACGATTTATCGTTAAAAATCGTTAAATCGTGTTAGTGCGCACTAATGGGAGTTAGTGCGCACTAACTCGATTTAGTGTGCACTAACTGAAAATGATACAAATAAACACTTTCCAGGTCACTGAAGGTCAGTTAGGAATGAATATGTGTTCCTATTGGCTGGCTGCCCTCTTATCTATTGATGTTACCAAGGTTACCACTGAGGTGATGGTTGGGGGGATGGGAAATGGAACTGGAAACTAACGAACACCAACAGAAAATGAAACAAAGTGTTCACACTTCCCAGGTCAGTAAAGGTCACTTAGGAATGAATATGTATGTATGTATTCCTATTGGCTGGCTGTGCTCTTATCTATTGATGTTACCAAGGCTAATACTGAGGTAATGGTTGGGGGGATGTGAAATGGAAACAGTTGGAAGCTTGACAAAAAAAGTAATGTAATGATCAGCACTCACGTGACTAGAACTTGTTTGTTTATTATTTTTGTTAGCAGGCACCTGAAATGCTAGTGCATGTTGAATTTGCCAATCACTGTGCATTTTAGAAAGGTGGTCCTGGCTGGAACTGTACACAGTTCAAATATATGTAATTGATTGTTGGTAAGTGTATTTTTTAAGTAGCCACACTGGCACAAGTATGTTTACTTTTCCTCCTACTTAACTCACTAGCTCAGCTTTGTAAGAAGGGCTTCTCTGCTTGTGTGTTGTTTTTGTTTGGTGTGAGGAGAGCAGAAACATCAGATCTTTATTCAATCTACTACAGTCATCTCTTACAGTGCCCTATCCCTATTAATACCAGGAGTGTTGTGATCTTCCTGCACACAGTGCCCTAACCCTGATACCAGTCTGAGACAGCTCCCTCCCTGCATTACTAGTGAGAGGCTGGCTTCACAGACAGGAGGGAGCTGCCTGACCCTCACTCCTGACTTCCCCCATGTCCCAGCTAGTGAATGGTGTGTGGGTGAGGGGGGGGGGGGAGGATGGTGAAGTCTGAGACAGGTCCCTCCCTGCATTACTAGTGAGAGGCTGGCTACACAGACAGGGGGGAGCTGCCTGACCCTCACTCCTGACTTCCCCCATGTCCCAGCTAGTGAATGGTGTGTGGGTGAGGGGGGGGGGGGGGGGAGGATGGTGAAGTCTGAGACAGCTCCCTCCCTGCATTACTAGTGAGAGGCTGGCTTCACAGACAGGGGGGAGCTGCCTGACCCTCACTCCTGACTTCCCCCATGTCCCAGCTAGTGAATGGTGTGTGGGTGAGGGGGGGGGGGGGAGGATGGTGAAGTCTGAGACAGCTCCCTCCCTGCATTACTAGTGAGAGGCTGGCTACACAGACAGGGGGGAGCTGCCTGACCCTCACTCCTGACTTCCCCCATGTCCCAGCTAGTGAATGGTGTGTGGGTGAGGGGGGGGGGAGGATGGTGAAGTCTGAGACAGCTCCCTCCCTGCATTACTAGTGAGAGGCTGGCTTCACAGACAGGGGGGAGCTGCCTGACCCTCACTCCTGACTTCCCCCATGTCCCAGCTAGTGAATGGTGTGTGGGTGAGGGGGGGGGAGGATGGTGAAGTCTGAGACAGCTCCCTCCCTGCATTACTAGTGAGAGGCTGGCTTCACAGACAGGGGGGAGCTGCCTGACCCTCACTCCTCCGGGGTATTGTGATCTTCCTGCACACAGTGCCCTATCCCTGATACCAGGGGTGTTGTGATCTTCCTGCATGCAGTGCCCTATCCCTATTAATACCAGGAGTGTTGTGATCTTCCTGCATGCAGTGCCCTATCCATATTAATACCAGGAGTGTTGTGATCTTCCTGCATGCAGTGCCCTATCCCTGATACCGGGATGTGTGCAAGAAGATCACAACACCCCCGGTATCAGGAATAGGGCACTGCGTGCAGGAAGATCACAACACCCCCAGTATCAGGAATAGGGCACTGTGTGCAGGAAGATCACAACACCCCTGGTATTAGGGATAGGGCACTGTGTGCAGGAAGATCACAACACTCCTGGTATTAATAGGGATAGGGCACTGTGTGCAGGAAGATCACAATACCCCTGGTATCAGGGTTAGGGCACAAGTTCTAGTCACATTGACTGATCACATTACTTGTTTTGTCAAGCTACCAACTGTTTCCATTTCCCATCCCCCATATACTGTCAGTAGGAAGCTTGGTAACATGAATAAATAAGAGGGCAGCCAATAGGAATACATATTCATTCCTAAACTGACCTTAACTGACCTGAAAAGTGTCAAATTGTATCATTTTCAGTTAGTGCGCACTAACTCCCAGTTAGTGCGCACTAACTCCCGTTAGTGCGCACTAACTCGAGTTAGTGCGCACTAATCGGAAAAAAACGATTTTTAACGATTTTTTAACTAAAAAATCGTGCCTAAGACGATTTTCTTGCCCTGCCACACGATTTCTATCGTTAAGACGATATGGAAAACGATTCACATCCCTAGCATGTACTAGGGATGTGAATCGTTTTTTGACGATTTAAAATATCGTCCGATATATTTTAAAACGCCAAAAATTGTTAGGGCCACGATACAATACCAATTCCCCCGATTTATCGTCAAAAAATCGTAAATCGGGGGAAGGGGGAGGGCAGGAAAACCGGCACACTAAAACCCCCTAAAACCCACCCCCAACCCTTTAAATTAAATCCCCCACCCTCCCGAACCCCCCCCCAAATGCCTTAAATTACCTGGGGGGTCCAGCGGCGGTCCGGAACGGCAGCGGTCCGGAACGGCCTCCTGCAATTGAATCGTGTTGTCTTCAGCCGGCGCCATTTTTCAAAATGGCGGCGCAAAATGGCGGCGGCCATAGACCAACACGATTCGACTGCAGGAGGTCGTTCCGGACCCCCGCTGGACTTTTGGCAAGTCTTGTGGGGGTCAGGAGGCCACCCCAAGCTGGCCAAAAGTCCCTGGGGGTCCAGTGGGGGACCGGAAAACGATCTCCTGCCGCGAATCGTTTTCCGTACGGAAAATGGCGCCGGCTGTACGCGTATGGCCGGCGCCATTTTCCATATGGAAAATGGCGCCGGCAGGAGATCGACTGCAGGAGGTCGTTCAGCGGGGGTCACCCCCGCTGAACGACCCCCAGGTAATTTAAGGCATTTGGGGGGGGTTCGGGAGGGTGGGGGATTTAATTTAAAGGGTCGGGGGTGGGTTTTAGGGGGTTTTAGTGTGTCGGCTCACGATTTTCACGATTTTCACGATACTTTAAACACCCAAACGGCAACAATACGATTCCCTCCCCCTCCCAGCCGAAATCGATCGTTAAGACGATCGAGGACACGATTCACATCTCTAGCATGTACTGTAATGGAGGGGAATTATAAAAAAAAACCTCAAAGACAGCCAGAGCAGAGGGGGACCCCAAAAGGTACCAAGAATAGATTGGAAAAAACCAGCAGTGTTGCTGGCAATTAGAATCACAAACAGTAAATGCAGAGCAAGACAGTAAGAAGAATGCAAGCAACTTGTCAAGATATACAGCGAGGGTGAGGCATAAAGAAGGATGTCATCAAAAGCCCACGGCCCAAAGCCTAAAAAGAGGCAAAGCAGTACCAGAAGCCAAAGGCCCAAGGATGGATGAGTGGTACAGCAAGTGTGTAAAGTACTAGATTTTCAGAACAAGACCAGGAGACAGCAAGAAATGAAAAGGGAAAGGTATTTTAAATTCACATCTCAAACAGCTAGAGCAAAGACAGAACCACACAAAGTTAACAAGAGTGTCTTGGAGAAGCAGCAGCAGAGTGGTACTGGATATTTAAATGAAAAATCATAGGTGCGTAGCAATATAGCAAGAAGAGTTCACTGCTTAGCAAGCACAGTCCAAATGCTTGTCAGTAGCACATACATTTATTGGCTATGTCTATGTAGTATACTATAGCTGTTCAGTAGAATACTATACCCAGCATCTGTCATAGGGGTGTGCAGGGAAAAAAATAGTTTTCATTTTATGGTTCGTTTTCCGGTGATTTTTTTCCCCCTCAAATTTCAGTTTGTGGAATGTTTGATTTGTTTATTCATGTGAAAAAAAACAAATAAACAAACATAAAAAAACCAGACAAAAAAACAAAAACAGGGTCCCCGAAAGCCACCTGTCCCTCCCTTCTACCCACCCATAAAAATGCCAGGGCCAGGATTCGCCATGCCCCTCTTAACTGGTCTGGCGGGGTTCCGCCAGAGAATTCTGGGCCCTCACCGAAACCTTGACCTTGCATAAGCCGAGGGTGCAGTAGGTCACCACAACCTCAGCCTCGGCTTAGAGACCTAGGCCAAGGCTATGGCTTTGCCTGGACCCAGGTTTGATTACAGAGCCTGGCCTGGAGGCTGTGTCTTGATGCCTGGGCCTCAGTCTAGAGTCAGGCCAGGCCTGTAGCTCAGACATTAGAGCAGTTCCAATTATGACCTCTTCTTTCCTCTTTTCTTTTCCAATTGATGCTATTTGCTGGGGTTGTGCTACAGCTAATTAACTCTGGCACATTCACCTCAGCAGATGTGCCATTTTTCTGTACTCCATTTTGATGTATGGCTGAAACTAAAGAAAGCCCAAACAATCACTTACCTGATCCATCAGCTATCTGCGGAAATGGCCAGATTGGGTTCTGATGTCTGGGCTTCGACCCAGACCAAGGCCCGACACCAAGATCCAGCCCGTAGACTGGATTCTGATCCATTAGCCT
The DNA here is from genome assembly GCF_901001135.1 of Rhinatrema bivittatum. Taxonomy (NCBI): domain Eukaryota; kingdom Metazoa; phylum Chordata; class Amphibia; order Gymnophiona; family Rhinatrematidae; genus Rhinatrema; species Rhinatrema bivittatum. Next base: position 798,918,279 of record NC_042615.1, on the reverse strand, counting down.
CAATCTAGGTCACAGCCTGGTCCAGACCTGATGCCATGGCCCAGCCCAGAGATTGTGTCCTGATGCCAGGGCCTTGACTTAGGCCAGAGCCTGGGCACAGGCCTAATGCTGCAGCCTGGCCCGGAGTCCAGGTCCTGATGCTGGGATCTCAGCCCGAACCCAGGCCCAATGCTCAGACCTGGCCTGGAGTCCATGTCATGATGCCTGGCCTTGGGCCTAGGGACAGGCCCAGGTCATGAACCCAGCCGCCTGAGCAACTCTAATGATGTTCACTTCTTCTTTTCTTCTTCAACTGATTCCATCTGCTGGGGTTGCTTCAGTTGAAGAAGAAAAGAATGTCATTGGAGCTGCTCTGAGGCCTGGTCCTCATGAGGCACAAATCTGGAGATTTGGGGCCAGAGGGATCCTGAACACTGGATGGGGGGGGGGGGGGGGGGGGGAGAGGGAGCGAGAGAGAAAGAAAGTCTATCTGACACTCTCTATATATTCCACTGTAAGAGGGGCATGTTCAACTCAGGGTGGATTTTGGTGGGGGATGTTACATTGGTCTGTCTAAGGTGCAAGGGTCTGTAACACTGCCCTCCCCCCCCAAAAAAAAAAACCCATCCTGAGTTGAAAGTGCCTCTCTTACAGTGATATATATAGAGTGTCAGATTGTCTCTCTTCTCGCTTCTTTCTCTCCCCCCCCCCCCCCCCCCCATGGTCACTTGTGTGAGTACATGCATAAATGCTCTACACATATGCACAATAGGGATATTTCAAATGATATGTATGTACTTGCACGCACAATATAAAATTAAGCATATTTTTACTCTTGTGCCCAATATGTGAGCTTAATAGGGGTGCACACACACTCCTTTTAAAATTTACCTGTCAATGTTTGTTAAGTTTAGTGCCAGTTTATTATGAGTAAGCCAATGCTTTACAGTGTTCAAACTAAAGAAATCATAACTGTATATCAGCCTATGATGAGGCCAGCAGGAAATAGAATTGAACATCATCTACCAGATACGAAACCACTCACAGTTGTAAGTAGTTGACAAATAGGGGCCAAATAGATGATGAATAGTTGGGGTGAGAGTGCTAACCACTGCAGAACACCAGTATGCACTGGATACCAATCCAAATTCATTTCTTCAGTTCTAAAGGTGAAAGACCTGACATTCCTTTACTTTTTGGCTGCACATACCTCTTGGAGCTTTTCCATAGCATGACTGGTATCAATTAGCCCTCTGTCTGCAGCTGATTTACATCACATTTGGAGGCCATGAAAGCCTTCTTATCTATTTTGCCTGTATTGCTCAAGAGATAAAAAATGTTCACAGATATTATTCAATGTGATTGGGACTATTTACTATATGGGGAGCGGGTTAGGTAGGGGGAAGGGAGGGGAAGGTGGGGAGGGCAGAAGGAAAGTTCCCTCCGAGGCCGCTCTGATTTCGAAGTGGCCTCGGAGGGAACAGAGGAAGGCTGCGCGGCTCAGCATGCATAAGTTGTACAATTGTGCACCCCCTTGCACGCGCCGACCCTGGATTTTATAACATGCGCGCAGCTGCGCGCGCATGTTATAAAATCAGGCGTAGATGTGTGCGCGTCAGGTTGCATGCACAAATCTACGCCTGTGCACAATTCTTAAAATCCAGCCCATTATTTTTGTCTTGTTCACACAAGTATGAAACAAAAAGCATAGATTTATTGTTAATCAAATCTATTGATTCCTCCAGAAAAGTAGAAACCCCCACACTAGAGGCTTCAAACACATTCATTTTCATTTTCATTTTGAATCTTACCAGGTTTCAAAAATATTTTAGGAAAATAAAATATCTTCGATATCTTTGGTAACAAATTTTCCTCACACAATAATATTTCCTTCAAAAATTTCTTAAACATTTCCTATGGTGATAATAATCACATTATGGGAAAATTAACTAAACATACATTTTTTGATTGCATCATGTTTTCTAAATTTTCAATCTCGCTATGCATAACTAAGTAATCCTTAATATGCATACATTCCAAGTTCTGTAGTAATTGTATTTTTGAAGATACAGCAAAAATATCCTTCTCAACACTTATTCTCCCCCACCAAAGATGTACCCGTGGTTGGGGTGGAGAGGTCGGGCCCCCACCAGGACTCAGGAATGCCAATGAATTCTCCCTGACTGTCCTCTAAAGTTGAATCAATCACTTTAAACGTGATTGTCCATTGGGCCCCGTGTGTTTCCTGAAACCAGAGAGGATGTTATGATCTTCGCTTTTCTTTTCCTTCCCATTTAAGGGAGATTTAATATCCTCCATCTACCACTCTATACCGGGCAAGACCAAGCAAAATTTACACAAAACTGTGCACCCCTTCGGTGCGCAGCTTGGGTGATGCGCCAGCGGCGGCAATGCACCACCCTGCTGTGGATTTTAAAGGCAGCTGTCAACTCCCGAAGTCATCACTGGCCACGTCCCTAGATGTAGTAAAGCCAATTCAGCTGTGCCATGGTGGCAGGCAGATCTTCCAAGTCTCACGACTTACTTCTCATTACAAAGGGCCAGGCCCTCTCACCTCCAGGTCTCCCCAGATTCCTTGCCGCCCTGACGTGGATTTTAAAGGTAGCGGTCAACTCCCGATGATGTCACTGGCCATGCCCCTAGATGTAGATCAGCCGATTCAGCTGTGTTGGGGCCTCAGGCAGATCTCCCAGGTCTCACAACTTCCCTCAGATGGATCGGGGGGCAGGAAAACAAAGATTCAGGCTCCTCTCACCTCCAGATCTCCCCTTCCCTTATTTCTTTTAGCATTTTATTGTCTGTTTGTTCACTATGGCCAACTGGACAGTTATATACCCCTATTGCTATTTTATTCCCCTTTTCACCTGGAATTTCTATCCATAAAGATTGCATTTTATTTTTGCAGAACTTTTATCCTGTTTGACTCAGTGCCACACCTCCACCAATTTGTTGATTCCTATCATGTTGATATAATTTGTACCCTGGTATCACAATGTCCTATTGGTTATTCTCCTTTTACCAGGGCTCCAAAATACCAATTATATTAACCTCTTCATCCAGTGCAAAACACTAACTCTCCCAACTTATTTTTCAGATTTTTAGCATTTGTATACCGACATTTCAAAGTATGTTTTTTTGTTTGTATTAACAACTTGCTTATCAATTAACAGGATAATTTAGAATTGTTCTGCTTTGTCTGCTTGTGACAGAATGTACCAACAACTCCCTTATCCTGCTTTTATCCCAGACCTCCTTAAGGCTGAATGCCACAAGGGATTCTGGGTGAAGGGAGGTTCCCAGGCCCAGAGAGCTTGAGGTGGCCCCAGGGAGTTGGTAGGACTCATGGTGTACCCGTACCTAACATTTGTGTCCAACACAAGGTGAGCTACTATTTTGGTTTCTGTAACTTTGAAGCACTGTAAATAAACACTTTAACCAGAACCAGACTTGTCAAGTCTCATTATGTTCCTTGGCTATTCTTGAGGCTGTTGGTGGCTCGAATACACTACACTGCTCTTTACTTAAAGGCATCTGTAGCATTTATTATAAACTTTCTAATGGGGTGCCCTAAATTCCCAGTTCCCTTACTATCCTCAAAGATATATGCTTCCAAACCATGCAAATTTGAGTGACTGTCAGCTTTCACCCATCATCTAATTTAAAAGCTTCTCTATCTCCTTTTAAATGTTAGTGCCAGCAGCGTGGTTCCATTCTGGTTAAAGTGGAGAACAACCTTTCAGAAATGTCTCCTTCCGCCAAACGATGTCCAGTTATTAACAAATATAAGGTATTTTTCCCTGCACTATTGTCTCACCTACTCATTGAGACCCTGGAGATCTGCTTGCCTCTGCGGTCCTGCACGTGGAACGAAGAAAAATTCTGAGAATGCTATTCTATATGTGTTACATTTAACCGTCAAGAGCCTTTGGTGTTGGTGGAATATAAATATAAAGAAATAATGGGACAGCAGATGTAACCTCACCCAATCCTTGAACTCGTGAGTTGAAAGATATACTGTTATAAAGATAGCTAATCTCTCTGTCTCCCAGCTCTTTCAGATTTAGTCTGAGTTAATAAATTCAGATCAGCTGGAGTCCCTATGATTTTTGCTATTATAGGGCAGTAGCAAGTGGGCAATTGAAGGTTCATTTATTTAGGGAAGCCTACTTTACAATCAAAGAGATTCATGTTTCACTGCAGGTACATTTTGATAACAGAAAGATATATTAGAAATGCTGGCATATATGTGTCTTCAAAAACAACTGGATTATTCTTGCAAAATGTGTGTTTTGTTTTGCTTTGTGTGACAGTTTGTTATTTTATGATTGATTTTATTGTAAGCATCTTAGAACTTCAGATAATGTGGCTTATAATTTTTTTAAATAAATAAATAACTCTCTTAGGAACATAAAAATTGCCATGCTTGGTCAGATCAAGGTCCATTGAGCCCATCATCCTGAATGACTGTGGCCAATCCAGATTGCAAGTACTTGACAGATCCCATAAAAATAATCTAATTCTTGTTACTCACACCCAGGGATAGCAACAGTTATCTTTAGTCTACCTGGCTTATAATGTATTATTGACTTTTCCTCCAGGAACTTGTCCAAACCTCTTTTAAATCCTGTTATGCTTGATCACGTCTTCTGGCAACTGATTCCACAGCTTGATAGTGCACTGAATGAAAAAGTACTTTCTTTGATTTTTTTTTTTAATCTGCTGGCTGTTAGTGTCTTGGAGTATTCCCTTGTTTTAGTATTATTTGAAAAGGTAAACAGCTATCTTTTACTTACCCATGCCACCTACTCATGATTTTATAAGAATATAAGATTATAAGAAATATCATAATGGGTCAGACCAAGGGTCCATCAAGCCCAGTATCCTGTTTCCAACAGTGGCCAATCCAAGTCACAAGTATCTGGCAAGTACCCAAACATTAAACAGATCACAAACTACTATTGCTTATTAATTACCATAATAGCAGTTTATGGATTTAACCTCTAGGAACTTATCCAAACCTTTTTTAAACCCAGTAACATAACTGCTGAAACCACATCCCCTGGCACTGAATTCCAGAGTTTAACTATGCGCTGAATGAAAAAGAATTTTCTTCAATTTGTCTTAAATGAGCTACTTGCTAAGTTCATGGAGTGCCCCCTTGTCCTTCTATTACTCAAGAGAGTAAATAACCAATTTACATTAACTTGTTCAAGTCCTTTCATGATTTTGTAGAATTCCATCATATCTCCGTCAGTCTCTTCTCCAAACTGAACAGCCCTAACTTCTTTAGCCTTTCCTCATAGGGCAGCCGTTCCATGCCCCATATCATTTTGGTTGCCCTTCTCTGCACTTTCTCCAGTGCAGCTATATCCTTTTTGAGATGCGGTGACCAGAATTGCACTCAGTATTCAAGATGTGATCTGATCTCACCATGGAGCAATACAGAGGCATTATGACATCCTCTGTTTTGTTTGCCATTCCTTTCGTTATAATTCCTAACATTGTTTGCTTTTTTGATCGCCACAACACACTGAGCCGACGATTTCAATGTATTATCCACTATAACGCCTAGATCTCTTTCCTAGTGCCCCTTTAACCTCTTGATCATCCAACGGTACAACCTACTCCCTTGCAGGCTTTCTGCTTCGGATATATTTTTAAAAGCTTTTATTGTGAGTTTTTGCCTCTATGGCCAACTTCTTTTTAAATTTTCTCTTAGCCTGTCTTATCAATGTGTTATCGATGTGGACCCTTGAGCCAGAGCGAGGGATGTAGACCCTAAGAATCCATAACCTACAATTTAACCCCAGAGCCCTCTTCTCATATGTCTCAGAGCTAACCCAAAATTTGCCCACATCCATACCCGGTGAGGAAGCTAAAACAAAATGCGATGAACTCGCACAATACTTCCATAATAAAATATCCAAACTCATGACATGCTTTACTACAACCACTACCCCTTCCAAAGCCCTCCCAAAAAATGCTAATGCCACACTAAACACCTTTGAGACCACTGCTTCCACTGAAATAGAAACAATACTTAAGAAAATGAGACCCTCTTCACATCCATCAGATACTATTCCCACCAAAACCCTTTTATCCATTCCCAACATTATATCCCAACCTTTAGCTAGCATTATTAACCAATCCATCACTTTTGGCACTGTTCTGACCTCACTTTAACAAGCCATAGTCAAGCCTATACTTAAGAAACCCAAACTGGACCCTGCAGAACTGGCCAACTACCGCCCCATCTCTAACCTACCCTTCATAGCAAAAATTCTTGAAAAAATTGTCAACCTGCAACTAACAGACTATCTTGAACAACATCAACTTCTTTTTGCATCCCAACATGGCTTCCGTAAACACTTCAGTACTGAGACACTCCTAATTTCCCTAACAGAGCACCTCCTCAAAGGCCTAGACAAAAGCCATTCATACATTCTGGCACTACCAGACATCTCATCAGCCTTCGATACTATCATCCACAGCATCTTAATTGAACGGCTCATTGAAATAGGCATCTCCGGAATACCACTTCTCTGGTTCATATCATACCTAAACAATAGACAATTCAAAGGAATTAGTGAATCTAGGGCAATTCACATAACACGAGGTGTTCCACAAGACTCCTCCTTATCCTCCACCCTATTTAACATATACCTTCTACCACTGTTATGCTGCATTATCATTCCATGTAAACCAATGTGATGTTCCCAACGAATGTCGGTCTATAAAAAGCGTTAAATAAATAAATAAATATTAAATAAATACTCCCAATGCCTATGATGTCGTCGAACATCCAGAACCTCCCAGACCTGGTAGACTGGGTCGTCATCTGAAACTATCTCTGGAAGCTTGGGTGGGCGTGGTATGATAGGAAGACAGCACCAAAGGTTTTAACAGGGACACATGGACGGAATTGTGTAACCGGAGGCTAGAGGGCAGTCTCAGACAATAGATCACAGGATCTAGGTGTTTGAAGATTGAAAAATGGCTGATGTATCTGGGTGCCAGCCACATAGATGGGACCCGAAGGTGGATGTGGCGGGTGCTGAGCCAAACCCGATCCCACGGGTTAAAGAGAGGAGCTGGACGGAGGTGTCTATTCAATGTACACTTGGCGATGTCAGCAGTTTTAATCAAGTTGGCGTTGGTGGTCTCCCATAGGTTGTGCATCTGGTCCACTGTGAGTTGGGCGGCGGGAGACGGTACAGAGGTAGTGGTAGTGGAGGTTTAGGATGCCTTCCATAGACCACTTGTAAAGGAGACAACCCCATGGCTGAATGGACGTGAGAGTTGTGAGAAAACTCCACCCAGGGTAAGAGTGAAGACCAGTCATCTTGGCGGTTTCCTGTGAAGGAACAAAGAAAGATCTTCATTCCCCGGTTAAGTTGCTCGGCTTGTCCGTTTCCCTGTGGGTGAAAGGCTGTGGTGAAGTCCAAGTGTACACCGAACTTCCTGTATAGAGCCTACCAGTACTTGGCAATAAACTGGGGGCTGCGATCAGATGCGATATGCAGGATAAGGTCATGCAGTCGAAATATGTGCAGAGTGAAAAGTCATGCCAACTCTGAAGCTGATGGTAATTTATGCAAAGGGATGAAATGTGTCATTTTGGAAAATCTGTTGATTATGTCCCAGAGGAAGTAGGCAGGTCTATGACGAAATCCATGGAGATGTGTGTCCAAGGTTCTAGAGGGGCTGGGAGAGGCTGGAGTAACCCCCAAGGGTGACCGGGCAAGAGCTTCTGCTGTGCACATGTTGGGCAGGAATCCACATAAGATCTTACATCCTGGACCATCCGCTGCCACCAGTAATATCGGGATAGTAGTTCCAGAGTTCAGGCTCTGCCTGGGTGTCCCGCAGTGAGGGACTCATGTGCCCAAAAAGGACTTTAGGTCACTGGTGGAGGGGAACTACCGTCTTCACCTGTAGTATGGTGTCAGCCGCCGCTAGTTTAACCTTGGCAGGATCCAAGATGTAGTGGATTACTTCTGGTGCATCTTCAACCTCGTGCAGCCTGGAAAGTGTCTGCTTGTATGTTCTTCTCTGCAGGATGGTAACATAACACGAAGTCAAACCGACTGAAGAAGAGTGACCACCGATGCTGGCGTGGATTTAAACATTGAGCCTTGCTGAGGAACTCAAGTTTCTTATGGTCAGTATAAACTGTCACGGGATATTGTACCCCCTCTAGCCACTGTCTCCATTCTTCAAAGGCCATCTTAATGGCTAACAATTCCTTGTCTCCAATTTTGTAATTCCTCTCCACCTGGGAAAACTTGCAGAAGAAGAAAGAGCAGGGCAGAAGAGTCCCTTGAGGAGAGCACTGGCTGAGTACCGCCCCTACTGCGAAGTCCGAGGCGTCAACTTCCACGATGAATGGATGAACTGGGTTGGGGTAGTGAAGACATGGCTCTTGTAAAAAGGCCCTCTTCAAATCGTTGAAGGTGTGGATGGCTTCATCTGGCCTTTGTTTAGCGTTGGGTCCCTTCTTAGTTAACGCCATTAGAGGTGCTACTATACGATAGTAGTGAGGAACAGGGATGTGAATTGTTTATCTGATGATTGAAAATATCGTCCGATATTTTCAATATCGTCAGATATCGGGGGGTCCCTGGTAGCGATAGGAAACCCCACGATTAATTTAGTGGGTTTTCTTGTTGTTATGGAGGGGGGGCGGGAAGAAAGGACACAACCTAAAAACACAACCTGACCCTTTAAAATGAGTTTGTTAGTATCCCCCCACCCTCTGGACCCCCCTCCCAAATTTTTAAATACCTGGTGGTCCAGCGGGGGTCCCAGGAGCATTCTCTCACGCTCAGGCTGTCAGCTGCCACTTATCAAAATGGCGCCGATGGTCCTTTGCTCTTACCATGTGACAGGGGCTATCGGTGCCATTGGTCGGCCTCTGTGACATGGTAGGTGCACTGGATGGCCCGTGCCATTTTTAAAGATGGCGCCGGCCATCCATTGCTCCTACCATGTGACAGGGACCGGCCAATGGCACGGATACCCTGTCACAATCTAAGGGCAAAGGGCCATCGGCGCCATTTTGTTTACTGGCAGCTGACGGCCCGAGCACGGGAGAATGTTCCCGGGACCCCCGCTGGACCACCAGGTATTTAAAAAATTTTGGGGGGGATCCAGAGGGTGGGGGGATACTAGCAAACTCATTTTAAAGAGTCAGCTGTATTTTTTGGTTATCGGCTTGGGCGCAGCCTATAAAAAAAACCCGATCGGACTGCAAGATAAAAATTTCACAATGTGAATCGGAACCAGAATCCGAACCAATACCGGTTTCGATTCATATCTCTAGTGAGGAATAAAATTCCTATAGAAATTGGCAAATCCAAGAAACCTCTGCAATGAACGATGTCCCACCGGTTGCGGCCACTCCCAGATGCTGGATAGCTTATCCGGGTCCATGCAGAAGCCAGAGGAGGATATAATGAAGCTCAGGAATGGCAGGTATTCCTGTTCAAAAAGGCATTTTTCTAATTTAGTGAATAGGCGGTGTTCCCTTAGATGTTGGAGGACTCGATGAACATCCAGGCGATGTGTACTCAAGTCCTTGGAATAAATTAGGATGTCATCCAGGTAGACAATTACCTCCTTATGTAGCATATCCCGGAATAACTTGTTGATGAGATTTTGGAACACCACAGGGGCGTTGCATAGTCCAAATGGTATTACGAGATATTTGTAATGGCCGTCGCGCTTATTAAACACTGTCTTCCACTCGTCTCCTAGTTTTATTCGGACAAGATTGTAGGCCCCTCGGAGGTCCAGTTTGGAATATACCTTGGCTCCATGAAGGCGATCCAACAACTCAGGAATCAGGGGAAGCATGTAATGGTCTTTTCGAGTGATTGCATTGAGTCCCCTGTAATCAATACAGAGTCTTAAAGAACTGTCCTTCTTGGCTACGAAGAAGAAGCCTGCCCCTGCTGGAGAAGAAGAGGGGCAAATGAAGCCCCGATCGAGGTTTTCCTTTATATATTTAGACGTTGCCTGCGTCTCGAGCAGGGACAATGGATATACCTGTCCCCGGGGTGTAACTGTACAGGGTAGTAATTCAATGGTGCAGTCGAAGGACCGATGCTCACAGAAGGGCCTGCGAAAGCTGGACCGATGCTCCAGAAGGGCCTGCTAAACCCGGCAGTGATCGCACCACTGCGGTGCGATCGCTGCTGGCTTTCGCAAACCAATAGTGCCACCATGAAAGGTGGTGCTATTGGTCGCGTTAATGACGGCGATAAGGATCCTTACCTTTTTGCCGTCAGTGATGTCTTTGCAGCATCCACCCCGGTGCCGCCCTGACTCCTCTCCTTCCGGTGTGGACGCTGCCCAGAACCCGCCCCGATCTAGGTATCTTGATGCTTTTAGAAAATGACCCCCTATGTCTTTCTGAAGATAGGACAATGAGAATTTCACACAATACTCAAGGTGCAGTCGCTCCATGGCTTGAAACAGAATTATATTTTATTTTCCATTCCTTTTTGGACCACTCCTAACATTCTACTTGCTTTTTGAATGCCTCTATGCACTGAGACAAATATTTCAATGTATGGTCCACAAGGCCTTCAAAGTCCTTTTCCTGGGTAGTGATTCCCAATAGAGAACCCAGTATTGTGTACCTGTAGTTGGGATTTTATCTCTTGCTTCTAACACCTTCTTGGCACATCAGATACGGTAAATGGGGCTGGGATATTTTTTGGGGGGGAGAAGGGCTTGGAGGCCCTTGTTGACCCAGGAGTAAATTCTCAGTGGGAGATATCAAATAGGCCCCCTTGTTGACCTGGGGATTTGACTTCAAGGAGAGGGGGGGCCTCTGATTTTGGCATTGATCCTTTAATAAATTTCAGGGGAGATGGGGACATTTAACAGCTGACAGCCTATATTGCACATAGGGCATGTGTGTGTGGGGGGGGGGGGGGGGGGGGAGGGGTCATGTATTATTGTCAAGACATTATCAGGATTTTTGGATGCAGTTTACCCTTATAGAATAATGCAAATTATGACTTAAAACAATTTGCTTTAAGACATTTTAATATTAATGAGATGATTTGCATGCATTTTTATTTTATACTTTAGTAAAATGTATAACGCAATGATATTATTTTTATTTTATACTTTAGTAAAATGTATAACGCAATGATATTATTTCTTTGCAAAGAAATACTTTTCTTAAATTTTAATTTGATTAAAGAAACCAGATACTTTTTGTATTTATATGTAATGACTCTCTGAAACTGTATGGTAATAAATACATGAAAGCTGTAAAGGATTTATGCAATGTCCTGCTGAAATACACTGGGTTTATGGCTCTAACATACACTGTGCCTTGAACCTGGTGTAAACATTTCTATACTATTTTCAACTAAAAATAGTTGTCATATCGAGGAATAAAGGCCTGTGTCAGGTTGCCTTTGCCATGCAGGAGGTCAGAATTGTCTATCTTGCCCCCTTCAGTTTTTTGGCAGTTTATAAAGATCTAATTGTTATCAAGAGTTCAGCGCGGAAACACTATTATAAATGAAAAATTAAGAAACAGCATCCTTAGAAGAAAATAACTTATTACAATTAATGTAATGAAGTAGAGCAGTTGAGAGCCTTTAAAAGGACCCCCTAGAATGTTTGATATTATTAGTACGACTAAAACGTCTTTCAGGAACCTTGGGGCCATTCTTCCATCATCTTACCCAGGACAAGTAGCAGCAGAGAGGCAGCAGAGATATTTTAAGAAGTGGATTTGAAAGTCTCCCCCTGAAGCAGTCAGCTTCAAAGCAGCACCATGTTGAGGTCTTTTCAAGAAGATGATGACGTTATAACTGGTTAAGTATATTTTTGTTCTTTGAAAAGGATTAAGAAATTAAGGAACACTGATCACAAGGACCACTTTTTTGATTATATAAGAAAATTAAAACAAAAAGGATCATAAATGATGTCATAGAGCTTCAGTCAGCTATATAATTTAGTACATTTTGGTACGAGGATTTGTTGATATATATAGGTACTAGGGGTATGGCAGATAGACATGAAGCATCAAGTCCCCTCTGCTGGTACTAGAGGCATCAATATTAAAAATAAAAGAACCCAGGAGCAAAATATAATATATCAAAGAAGAAGGAAATTTCACTCCAATTTCTGCAACACAAAAAAAGGTTGAAGATTTGAAAACCTTCACATATTTGTTATTTTTTAATGACCATCATAATAGTGCCAAACAGATTGCATTGATTGTTTTAATGGCTAGTGACCAAAAATGGCATGAGTAGTATAATCATAGGTCATTTCGATTGGCAATGGATCATATGCAAAAAAAATAAAAATTAGTCTTTTTTTTTTTTTTTTTTTTACAAAACTGCTGCCATTATGAGGTAGAATCTTGCTCCCCGTGCTTCCCCAGCAGCTTCTGATGGAATCTGCGCTGAAAGTGTAAGATAGTCAGAGTGCACGCCTCCAGAGCTGAGCAGTGCTGAAGAGTGCTCTCTGGCTAACTTACGCTTCCAGCCCACCTTCCATTAGAAACTGAGAAGGAAGCGCCAGGAGCCGGTATCTACTGTACCCATCTCCTGACAGACGTTTTATAAATGTCAGGGGAGGGGGATTGGAGGATGTATAGGTGGTGGGGGTAAGGTCACAGGTGGGAAACATGCTTTTTTTTTTTTTTTTAATGGGAATGGATTAATTTGGAGTGGACCCCTGAACCAATTTCACCATTTAGGAGGGGGTGTGGAGTGTCAGGTGGTACATGGGCCTTCAATGAAATGTGATGGGGGAAGGAGGGGATCAGCCCATGAGCCCCTTTGTTTTTTTATCTATTTCTTTATTATTTCAAAGTGCTACATATGTGGATAACCTAAAAACCCAAATTGATTTATTCCAACATAAATGGTTAGGTTTTTAAGTTATCCAGCTACATGCTGCTGGATAACTTTAGACTGGTATATTCAATAGGGCATTTACCCAGCTTACTGAATATGATCCCCTTTCTGTTTTGGCCTTTGTCCTCTTGAACTGGGCCAAAATTAATCTTTAGACTGGGTCTAAATAGCATTCCTGTATTCAAATACTTGCAAATAAAAGGATTAATGTCCACAATAGCTTATGGGGAGAATTGTAGAACATCAAGTGGGCAGTCACTGGGCAAGAGTTGCTTTCAGTGCCTCTCCCTCTCCCTTTCTTTCAGGCTCATGTGTCACAGACTCACAGAATGACTCAAAATGGCAGCGTGGTTGCCCTTCCCCCCTAAGACAGTCACCTCGCTTGCCCAACCTTTATGACGGCCTTGTGCATCACTTACTAAATGTGACCTAATCTCTTAGCTCTACGATCCACTACAAGCACATTCACTAAGAATATTTCACTCAAAGATGCTTGGGAAATAGATAGTAATTAGGCGATTGGGAAATAAGAATTTCTGGAAATTTTTAAGAGGGTGTGGAAGGGTCCACAATGTCCTGAAGAATGGGTAATACATTTTTTACTGATAATATTATACTCTGATTAAATGTAGGATGGAAATTGGGCCATCTGGTTTATGCTGCAGAATGTGTGGAAATAAGAAGACATTTTTCCACATTTTGTGGCAATGTCCCAGAATGCAGTTTATATATTTGTTTATTTGGTCAGAAGCATTATCATGCTTCCAGAACATGAAAAGGCCATTGGCTCCCAGAGGATCCTTTAGTTCTACTGGTAGGTCCCACTTAGAAACAACAGAGGAATCTCATTAATAAATTCAATGCTTCTTGAGACCAGGTGGATGAATCAGTAGCGACAATAATGATTCCACTAGGCAAAGAGGCTTGATTTGAATGAATTTGGAATAATTGTGAGTTGGAAAGAATAATCCATGCAATCAGAGAATCCTGCCCAAAGATGTCAAAATTATGGAAGCTGATCCAAGAGCAGCATAAAAGCTTCCCCATATCTGACAAAATGAGTGCAATTTGCTGTTATGATGTCAGTCCTGCCCACTTTTAAATAATTGAATACTGAATGAGTTCCTGTACTTTCAGGGGATGTGCGTGGCATGTGTAGAAGGGCAAGGAGAGCTGGGATGATGGTGAGTTTGTCATTTCTTGCTCTCTTTCTACAAATATTTTACAATCATATTCCCATTTCATGTAAAGACGCTATATACATGCATACATTCAGTGTACAGACAGATGAACCCAGATCCAGTGGGTTATGCACCTCTGTCAGCAGGCGGAGACAAAGCAAACTGATATCACAGTATATATACTCCTCCAATGATATCAGCCTGCCATCTCCAATGACATCTCCTTCTCCAGCAGATGGGGTATGTGCATTTCCCTACTGGGGATTGCTTTAAGTTTGGAGGAGAATTAATTGGAGATTTGGATGGCCCCGCTCTCCTGCGGTGATACCTAATGGTCCCTTCTCCAGCTGAGAATTCCCTAGACGACTTCCATGATCCCTCAGATGAGTGCCATGGTCTGGTAGCTGGTTATAGGTCAGTGTGGACTTAGCTGATTAAGCAGCTGAAAGGCAGCAGGTGCAGGAAGCCAAGAGCGGTGGTGATGGTATATGCCCTCTCCTCATGCAGCCAGAGACCATTTCTGCCAGGAAGGCTGAGCTCAGGTATGTTTTGAAAATATAATTAACAAGAAACAGTCATAGATAGAATGGAGTGGTTTGTTTAGGACAATCGCTGGTCTCCATGTTCAGTGCACTGACCTGACGTGTGCTCCCATTCCTATGGGGGTTAGGGAAAATGGGCAACCTGGCAAGTTGAGCTAGGTCTTGCTGTTAGGCTTGTTTTTTGTGTGTTGTTTGGTAGGCCACAGCAGCAATTCACGTGTTTTTTTTCTGCGCAGTCGGCTGCACTCTAAAAGATCATCAGTGAGCGCAAGTGCATTTTGCTGTGCGTCCAAATTGTGCACGTGGCTTGTGTGCACACTCTTATGCATATTAGTTGTGGGCCAAGGTTTGGAGCAATTAAAATACACTTAGGGGAAGATTTTCAAAAGGTTACGCGCACCGGGCCTATTTTAAAAAGTCCCAGCGACGCCCGTAAAGCTCCGGGACACATGTAAGTCCCGGGTCTTGCAAAAAGGGGAGGGGGCGGGGCAGAGCTGGGTCAAAGGCTCCCAGCACAGCGACCATTTGCCGCTGTGCCGGGGATTGCACGCCAGACGACTGCCAGCTCGCACAAGTTACTTCAGCCCTAGGGCTGAAATAAGTTTTAAAACAAAAGAAAAAAGAAAAAAAAGGTAGGGGGAAAGGGCAGGGGAGGTAGGGCAAGGGAAGGGAAGGTGGAGTGGGAGGTAGGGAAGTTCCCACCAAGGTCAGTTTTGGAGCGCCGGCCAGCCAGTGCTCCTACCATGTGACAGGGGCCGGCCAATGGTATGGATACCCTGTCACATGGTAAGGGCAAAGGGCCATCGGCGCCATCTTTATGAGTGGCAGCCGACGGCCCGAGAATGGGAGATCGCTCCCGGGACCACCACTGGACCACCAGGTAATTTTAAAATGTTTTGGGGGGATCGGGAGGGAGGGGGAAGCTAAGGGGTCATTTTTAAAGGGTCGGGTGGGGTTTTTTTTATCTGGCCATCGGCGCCATTTTTGAGTGGCAGCCAAAATGGCACCGATGGCCCGAGAGCGGGAGATCGGTCCCCATGCCCCCACTGGACCACCAGGTACTCGTAAAAAGTTTTGGGGGCTTCGGGAGGGTGGGGGAAGGTAAGGGGTCAATTTTAAAGGGTCGGGCCTCACTAAAAAAAAAAATTAACGATGTGAATTGGAACCAATTCCGATTCACATCTCCACCGATCAGATTTTTTTCTCCCTCCAGCCGAACCCGATCGTTAAGACGATCGGGCACACGATTCACATCCCTAGTGCTTCTAGTGGCATCTTCATCCTGATTGGTAAGGAGGCCATGGTATGCAGATCTGCAAAGACTCTTAGTGGAAACCCTTCTTCATCTTCTACCACACAGGAACTTGTTGAGCAAGGGCCTATCCTTCATGAAGATCTAACTCAGTTTTGTCTTACAGTATGGTCCTTGAGAGGGCTCACTTGTTGAAGTGTGGATATTCTACTGCGGTGATTGCCTCCTTAGTATGAGCACAAAAGTTCTCCATTTCTTTAGCCTATGTGCAGGTTTGGTGAGTATTTGAGGCTTGGTGTGAAGATCAGGGGGTACTCATTCAGTTAGGATCCTGCTCATTTTGGAATTTTTGCAGGATGGCTTGAATTAAGGGTTGGCCCTAATTCCTTGAAGGTACAAGTAGCGGCTATTGCCTGTTTCAGTGGCCAGATGAATGGTGAATCCTTATCATCTCATCCTGATGTGGCCCATTTCTTGAGGGGAGTGAAACATCTTCGTCCTTTTTTATGGTTACCAGTTCCTTTGTGTAGTGTTAACCTGGTGTTGGATTTCTTGGTGGGCCCTACGTTTTGACCACTGCATGGCCTTTTCTTGCAGTTACTGACCTTGAAAATGGTGTTTCTGGTGGTGATTTGTTCTGCAAAGATTTTCTGAGCTGCAGGCCTTTTCTTGCCGGGAGCCATTCCTTCGGGTGACTCCAGAGGTGATTCAATTGTGTACTGTTCCATCCTTCTTGCCTAAAGTGGTCTCATATTTTCTCTTGATAAGGAAGGAGATGAAGAGGAATACTGCCTGTTGCATCCCTTGGATGTCAAAAGACATGTCATGAGATATCTGGGGGTTTCTAAACCTTTCTGAAAGTCAGATCACCTGTTTGTCCTTCATGGTAGGGGAAAACAGAATGAACCAGCTTTGAGAGCTACAATAGCTTGCTAGATTAAGGAGGTGGTCACAGCCACGTATGTGGCAGCTGAAAAGCCATTGCCCACTCAGGTAAAGGCTCATTCCACTAGGGCTCAAGCAGTGTCATGGGCGCATGTAGATTGTTGTCTCCCATCGACATTTGCCAAGCTGTGACATGGTTCTCCTTACATACCTTTTCCAGGTATTATCATCAGGATGGCAGGCCTGGGAGGATGCAGCTTTTGCATGTGTAGTTTTGACTGGACCGTGGGTAGCCACCCGTCCTTTTTGGGAGTATATTGGGTACATCCCACTGGTTCTGGATTCATCTGTCTGGATGCTAAGAAATGAGAAATTACTACTTATCTGATAATTTCCTTTTCTTTTGGATAGACAGATGAATCCAGCTTCCCACTTTTGGCTCCTGAATGATGGCACTATGGTCCTCCTGCAGGAGTGTTAATCCAGTCAGACTAGTGTTAATACATGCTGAGGTAGAACTTAAATAAGTACGTGCGTGTGTACTTTTGTTCGCTCAACCGGTGCGAACAAAAGTATGCCGGATTTTATCAGATATGCGCGTAACCACGCGTATCTTATAAAATCCAGGGTCAGCGCGCGCCAAGCCGCGCAGCCTGCCTCCGTTCCCTCCAAGGCCGCTCCGAAATCGGAGCGGCCTCGGAGGGAACTTTCCTTCCGCATCCCCCCACTTCCCCTCCCTTCCCCTATCTACCCCACCCCCCAGCCTTACCTAAATCCCCTCCCTACCTTTCGTTGTGCAGGTTACGCCTGCTTGAAGCAGACGTAACTTGCACGCGCCGCCTCGGCATCCCCCGGCACAGGCCGCAGTGCCGGGGGACTCGGGACCGCCCTCCCAGCCTGCCCCCGAACCATCGCCACGCCCCCAGGCCCACCCTGGGCAGCCCCCTGATCCTGGACACACACCCCAGAACACGCCCCTGGACTGCCGACACGCCCCCGGACACGCCCCCTCCCACCCCATTTACAAAGCCCCAGGATTTACACGTGTCCCGGGGCTTTGCGCGCATCGGCGGCCTATGCAAAATAAGCGCACCGGCGCAAGAGTGCCCTGCGCATGTAAACCGGCAGGATTTACGCACGCAGGGCTTTTAAAATCTAGCTCTCTGTGTCTGAACTCAGTGTTTCTTATTGTTTGAGTACAGTATTGGTTGTCTGTTTTTAATCAAGATTTTTGCTAATTTGTCCACAGTTGCTTTTGAAAAGAATACTGGCAGGAGTATATATATATATATACCGTGACATCAGTTTCCTCTGTCTCCATCTGCTAGTAGAGGGACATAACCCCCTGATTCTGGATTCATCTGTCTGTCCTAAAGAAAGGGAAATTGTCATGTAAGTAGTAATTTCTCATTCAATAAACTGTGAAAATGAACAAAAAAAAAAATGCCTGAGTATACTAGTGATCTACATTTCTGTAAGTATATCTGCAGCCTTTACTATCTTTTAAGAGTGGGCTAGAATTGGCCCTGCCTTGAACATAGCGACAGTCCAAGTTATTGTTCTGCACGCTTGATTACCGTATTTATAAAAATATAGTTTATGATATAATAGAGGAGTCTGCTGTAATAAGGCATTCAGGGCCATTTATGAAGGTAAAACAGCTGCATGTTGACAACACTTCTGTGACTTGAATGAGTTTGCGTGGCCCGGCAATGTCTCCTGGGTATTCAGGAGACATTGCCGTTGATTTAGAAATGGCATCGGAAGGCACACATGGAGTGTCAGTGGTGGCCACTCCTTTGCAACTCAAATATTTGCCTGCGGGGCCTGCCAAAAAGCTACGAGATCAAGCTGAGTAGGGAGGACTTTACAGCAAGAGGAAGAAATCAGCTCCTGGTACGTTCCGGTAGCTGCCCACTTCTGCACCCTGCCCGAGCCAGGCGGCATCAAGCCCATGATTACGGCACTCCAGCGGGTTCAGCCTGGGGAGGAACCGTGCAGAGAGCCACAGCGGTGAGGGTTTGGTTACAGGACCTCACACACTGGAAGGAAACAATAATGCAATGCCTATTGTTTGTAATTCAGCCCTGCTGTTCGGGGGAATGCAAGTTTGATGCCCTTTTTCCCGAATTCAAGGGAACATTAGCAGGCCGAGGCATGGCAGGATTCATTTGAAGGGGTGTGGTGCCACACAGCAGATGATGGGAGAACAGCAGCTCCTGCAAAACATTTCTTTTGCAACAAAAGGTGCTGAAATGCTTCGGAGAGGTTGTTTGTTTTTTTTTTTTTCCCAGTGTCCAGAGGTCCATTAAATTTGTCCTTGGCTATTTTAACATGCAAAACCTCCTGAGATCTCTTGCACATCTTTTCACGTCTACACCTCTCAGTTGGCTGCTGGTTTTTACATTGCAAGTGCAGGCTACTTGGAATAGCTTCGGGAAATGTGTGTTTCTCATGGGTTTATTTTTAAATCTTGCACTTGCCTGTGTTTCTTATCATAGCCTAAATTTTGGACATATTACTATTCCTGATATATAAGAATAAAATGCTGAAGTGGCTTCATATTGTGCCTTGTTCTATATCCAAAATGTTCTTAAATTTAATTTACTTATTGTATTTCAGAAACATGGATACAGATTTTTCTGGGACAGTGGCCATGGGAACTGATTTCAGTGTTTACAGGACATATCATAAGAGAGGCAATAGTATTATTATTGTACAGTTATAGTTGAATACAGTAAAGTTAAGATGGAAAGACAGAGGTACAGACAGACAACAGCAAGTGCTCTATGCATGGTAACCCAGAGATTACTGAAAGATCTTAGCTTAAAGCACCTTAGACCTGAATCTCAATCCTGTTCCTAAGTTACCATATTGCACCTCCAAAAATTGTATTAGTATAATTAATTAATGCTTAATTTAAATCCATGATATCAAATGTATCATACATTTTATATGTCCTGGATGCTCTGTATGACTGTTGTCACATTAAATCAGGAGGGAGATTGCCTTGATCACAAAGGGGCGGATTTTCAGACTCCGCGAATAGGCCTACTTTTGTTTGTGCTCCAGGCGCAAACAAAAGTACGCTGGATTTTAGTAGATACGCGCGGAGCCGCGCGTGTCTGCTAAAAACCTGGATCGGCGCACGCAAGGCTATAGATTTTGTATAGCAGGCGCGCGCCGAGCCGCGCAGCCTACCCCCGTTCCCTCCAAGGCCGCTCCGAAATCGGAGCGGCCTTGGAGGGAATCCTCTAACGCCCTCCCCTCACCTTCCCCTCCCTTCCTCTACCTAACCCACCCGCCCGGCCCTGTCTACACCCCCCCCTTACCTTTCTCCGGGGATTTACGCCTCCCGGAGGAAGAAGTAAATCCCCGCGCGCGAGCGGGCCTCCTGCGCGCCGGGCCGTGACCTGGGGGCGGGTACGGAGGGTGCGGCCACGCCCCCGGACCGCCCCGGGCCGTAGCCACGTCCCCGTACCCCGCCCCCAAAACGCTGCCGACACGCCCCCGAAATGCCGCGACAACCGGGCCCGCCCCCAACACGCCCCCGACACGCCCCCCTCGGAGAACCCCGGGACTTATGCGAGTCCCGGGGCTCTGCGCGCGCCGGTAGGCCTATGTAAAATAGGCTCACCGGCGCGCAGGGCCCTGCTCGCCTAAATCCGCCCGGTTTTGGGCGGATTTAGGCGAGCAGGGCTCTGAAAATCCGCCCCAAAGGTTTTTACCTTAGACTTGAAATGAGAGAAAAGATGTAACAAATCAGGACATCAGAGCCCTGGTGCCTTAACAATATGGCATCTCTGAATCTAAGGCAGTTTGTCTCAGGAGCAATCTCCAGGATAGGAAGAATCTGCTAGAGCAGCGGTTCTCAGCTGGTGTGTCACGACACACTAGTGTGTCGCCAAGAACCCGAAGATGTGTCGCCACACTTCCCGGTCCCCCGCTGACCCAGCTGCTCCCCCTACCCAGGTGAAATAGGTGCTCCGCCCAGGCTTAAACTGCTGATAGCCCAGGCGGAGCACGGCAGGACAACTGGAGTCAGCGGCACCGGCCTGCTCTCTTCTTACCACACCCCGGAAGAGGAAGTGATGAGCGGCGGGTGCGTGCACGGGAAAAAGAGACCAAGCTGGTGTGGGCATCATCGGCCCAAAGAAAAGAAGAGAGGCACGGCCTGAAGAACGAGCAGCGCGGCTCGGAGTGAAATGAGGACCAACGTCAACCCCCCAGCGGCGATGGGGGCTCCTTTCTCCATGAGGGCTGAAAATGATGGAGGTTGCTGCTGCCTTTAGGGTTGGAAGTGGAGGAGGATGTTGCTGCTGCTAGTTCGGGGGAGGGGAGGAGCCTGAGTGAATGAGCAAGCATGTGTGTTTGAGAACGTGTGTGTGTGTGTGTGAGTGAGATAGCATGTATGTGAATGATTGAGAGCCTGTATATGAGAAAGAGAGTATGTGTGTGATTGAGAGCTGGTTTAGTTGAGAGAGCATGTGAATGTGGAATTGAGAGCCTGTGTGTAAATGAGAGAAAGAGAGAGCATATGTGGCTGTGTGTGACTGAGAGCTGGTTTAGGTGAGAGAGCATGTGAGTATGTGATTGAGAGCCTGTGTGTAAATAAGAGAAAGAGAGAGAGCATGTGTGTCTGTGTGTGACTGAGAGCTGGTTTAGGTGAGAGAGCATGTGAGTATATGATTGAGAGCTTGTGTGTAAATAAGAGAAAGAGAGAGAGCATGTGTGTCTGTGTGTGACTGAGAGCTGGTTTAGGTGAAAGAGCATGTGAGTATGTGATTGAGAGCCTGTGTGTAAATAAGAGAAAGAGTGAGAGCATGTGTGTCTGTGTGTGACTGAGAGCTGGTTTAGGTGAGGGAGCATGTGAGTATGTGATTGAGAGCCTATGTGTAAATAAGAGAAAGAGAGAGAGCATGTGTGTCTGTGTGTGACTGAGAGCTGGTTTAGGTGAAAGAGCATGTTAGTATGTGATTGAGAGCCTGTGTGTAAATGAGAGAAATAGAGAGAGCATTTTTGTAAGCATGTGAATGAGAGTCTGTGTGTGAGAGAAAAAGACAGCATGTATGTTTGTGATTGAAAGCCTGTGGGCCGGATTTTAATAACTACGCCCAATTTTATAATATGCGCGCAGCCATGCGCATATTATAAAATCCGGAGTCGGCGCACACAAGGGGGTGCACACTTGTGCACCTTGCGCGCACCGAGCCCTAGGGGAGCCCCGATGGCTTTCCCCATTCCCTCCGAGCAGCCTCAGAGGGAACTTTCCTTCCACTCCCTCTCACCTTCTCTTCCCTTCCCCTATCTAACCCGCCCCCCAGCCCTACCTAAATCCCCTCTACCTTTATTTTGCTGGCATAACTTGCACGCGCCGGCCAGCTGCCGGAGCGCAATCCCCTGGCACAGCCGAAGGCCTCGGTCACGCCCCCGGACCACCCCAGACCAGTGCCGCCCCCACCCATGCCCACACCCCTTTTTCAAAGCCCCGGGACATACACGTGTCCCGGGGCTTGCTCGCATCGCCGGGCCTATGCAAAATAGGCTCAGCACACTTTTAAAATCTGCCCCTGTGTGTGTAAGCATGAAAAGATAGCATGTTTGTAAATTTGTAATTAAGAGCCTATATAAGTGAGAGAGAAAATGCATGTGTATATTGAGCAAATGCCTGCGCGTGCATGTTATAAAATTGGGCGCACATGTGCGCGCGCCAGGTGGCACGCGCACATGTAGGCCGCGCATGCATCTTTTAACATCTACCCATTTCTGTTCAGACAGAATAAAGTTGACAACCACTGTGCTAGACCACAGGTTTTCATCGGGATCCGGAGCTTAAAATGATTTGCTAACATTAACCTTAACCTTCTATGATTTAAATGCTAAAAATGCAGATATTTTCCACAGCAATAGTTTAGATTGATGTTTTCCTTGTTGTTCTGAGAGGTTCCAGAAACCCATTTCCATTATTTCTTTCCAGCACATAAGGACTCGACATGAAAGCACAGGCTTTTGAGGTGCACTTTCTATAGCATAAAATACCACATCAAAATAGCAATTTATTTGTGATTTTTTCCTACCCCAGTAAGCAAATAAAATACCATGGGGGCAATTTTCAGTCGGCATCTAAGATCATTGGCTAAAACTAAACTGGCGATCTTAGGCTAAGTCAAGTCACACAAAATTATACCTGAATATTTTCCATAATCTAGGCAGGCAAAATTTGGACCTCTCGATTGATTTAATCCTGCCTGTTGTGTGTTGTGGGCAGTGCCGGTGCAAGGGTCTGCAGCCACCCTAGGCAGCGATGAAGTAACAGCATCATGTGATCTCTCCCTCTTTCTCTCACCCGCACCAACCCGGACCCCACAGATCGCACACCACGAACCTCCATAGCTTGGCTCACACACCGCAAACTTTCCCAGCTCCAGGCCTCTCCACCCTCCTGTTTTGCTTTCAAAAGTGCCACCCTTACACTCAACTCTGGCACCCTGCCGACTGCCAATGCCCTAGGCAGCCGCCTATTGCTCCCGCCAGCCCTAGCTGTGGGTAATCGAAAAGGAAATTATTTATCCCAAATTTCTACATTAACAATCTAGTCAACATGCTCAGATGTTGTGTTGACCTAAAATGTGAATGTTGATTTTGTGAGCTGTTGTGATCTTCTTTTGTAATGACGTTCTATATATAATACACAGATAAATAAGTAAATAATCAAATAGATAAATAAATAAATAATCGTAGTCATCTACAGGCTGATGCAATAAATTGCACCCAGTCTAATGCACAGCTTAATGAGTGGCTGAAGCATTTTTAGGACTCTTGTCCATAACCCTAAATGCAATAAGGGGATCAGCGCTTCCAAAGCACATGGCCAAACAAAGTTTAGCAAATAGTGCTCATCAGATGTAAATGCCGTGTAGATGAGGCTATTAGCTATTACCCCGCAATGAAAAAAATCCCCATGCACCCGAGAAATACTTTTTAATCCGTTAAATTTTAAGTCTGCCTGGAGCAGGCGTAAAGTCTTCCCGCATGTCAAGGATTCAACTTAAAAACAACAACAACAAAAAAAAACTGCTTTTCTGTGATTCCTCCTATCATCACTTTACTAAGTAGGAAGAACCACAGAAAGCTGTACCATGCAAAAAAGTCTTGACATAAAAAAAAAAAATTAGGGGAGCGCACAATATACATTCAAAATATACATGCTCCGGGCCATGTATATTGTGCGTGCATATTGTGCTGGTAAAATAGCTGCTGCGGAAAAAACGGATGCTCGTAAATTGAGCATCCATTTTACTAACCCCCGCACAGCCACGTCTCCTAGGCATCCCATGCCATGGGTGCATTAAGGAGCGTGCCCTTTTTAATGGGGCAGCTCATTTGCTTAATGCATCGGGCGCCCAGGAAAGGTGATTGTGTGCGCGTTAAGACAACGTGCACCCAGTTTAGGTGCACATTTTAAGCACGTCCATATTGCACCAGCCTGCTAGTACGGAAACTCAGGGCTGCCTTCATAGGCAGGCAGCTAGGTTCTTCTGAAAATGCGCCCCTAAGATAACGCACAGCTGCATAACACATTATAAAAGCTCCCAAAAGTAGTTATTGGGTTGATTCACCAATTATGCTGCCATAAAAGCAGTCAGATGTGAAAAGCAATTGGGACACGCAAAGAACAATTTGAGGTCAACCAGCAGCACCATTTTGTTTGGCACAGTTGGTGAGGCAGGAAGGTGGAGTGCTCTCTCTCCTGCTCCTTTCAGTTTTTCAACAACATCCGATAGAACAGAAGGGGAGGGGGGTTTCCTTGCATGAAGGGATGAAGGGAGACATGGGGAATTCATTTGGCATAGGGGAGGGACCTTGATTCAGCATCAAGGATGGGGGCATCATCCCAATAAGCCTTGAGGCGTCTGTGTGGGGGAGGGGGTGAAGGAAAAATGACACGAGTTGCTTTTCTGCCCATGTAGGGATATAGGGGCAAATAGCTCATGGCTATTTCTTCTGTCTGTGCAGAGGGTAGGGCTGTTAGTCTGCAGGGGATTCTTCTGCCTGTGAGGAGAAGGTGGAGGGACTGGACCATAGTGTTCTTGCACTTTCTGTCCGTACCTAACCTAAATATGTATCTACATTTCTCTGAGACTGAAGTGTAGTAACGTTTTGGTTTTTTTTTGCATTATCATCGGGTAAACACAAGTCACCTTGTTTACTGCAATTTGTTCTAACCTATTTGAATATTAGTGAACTTTTTTTCTGCATGGATTTTGCATGTGATGCAGCGCTTTAACATTGTTATCACATTATTAGCCCATGCTTTCTCTGCATTCATTTTAACATGCAGTAATGCACGGATGGGTTAAGGCTGTCACAGTAATAATGCCCATTAAACACACATTAATGTGCATTATCTGTTTTACATGCGTTAGCCTTCGTGTTCTTTTTGCATTTTGGACCAAATAAGCTATGAGTTTCAGAATAAATTAGCTGTCCCATTTCCCTATGCACGAGGTTCATTATCCCTATTCAAACATGCAAAATCTCTCTGCCAATATCATTCCCCTGCAGGAAAAGGTCGGGCAAGCACACTGAACATGCTCAGATCCTGATGCCAGTGCGATCTACGGGAAAGAAACCCTATTTCCACATTGCCCTGTTTGCATTCTGTCTAAATCACTTATTCAGTTCCCTTCCGTAGGAATCAATGGGGGAAGCCTCTGTCCTAAAATGCATGCCAGAACTTTCTTCCTAGAGTCACAAAAGAAATAGAACCTATTGGGGCAAGCTGAAAAGCAGGATGAATTGCTGAGCTACAAGACCGGCATACGTCCAAATACAAAATCGTGCCTTTGACTTACAGCTGCCCTCTCCTTAGAAGGGATGTCATCCACAGAACACTGGTCACGCGCCTTTCCCCCGTCCATTCCATGTCATTTTCAACCCCCACTCCATTGCTCTCCTGGCCTCTGGCGCGTGTCTGCATGTGTCCTTCCATGTAGTATATGTCTCTGTGTGGCAATTCTGGTGTGGCACCTGCTGTGCTTTTTTTTTGTGTCTTGATTGTATCATTTAAATCAACCTTAACATGGTGTCATCTCCCTTCTTCTTTGCTTCTCTGTACATTTGTGAATTGTGCTATTGTTTCTTTTTTTTTTTTTTTTTTTAGCAAGGGGAAAGATCTTTTGTTGCACGAAATAGAAAGGCAAATGCTATTCCTGTATTTTTTCTTAGTAGTGTCTGTCATGTTGATTCTCATTATCTTTCTTGGAGAGGCTAATTTTTAAACAACCCATATGAGAAAATCAGCAAAATTATATTTATGTTCAACCAATTTTCAAAACCGACTTATGCTCAAGTCAAGTTTGAAAATTATCCCAGCAAATCTACCCCACCTGATATTATCAGGTGAATTTTCAAAAGTTGCAGGTGCAAAAAGAGCACTTATGAGAGTAAAATAGCAGATCCCTGGGTAATTGCTATTTTAATAACCTCAACATGCATGGTCCACAAATACATTTAACCATGTAAAAATGGAGTGGACCAGGACGCTTGGGGATGGCTCAGCATTTATGAGAATAAGTTGCTATTTTATATGCAATATGGGGCAGATTTTCAAAGACTACGCGCGTAAGCCCCGGGATGCACGTATGTCCCGGGGCTTTCAAAAGTGGGCGGTCCGGGGGTGTGTCTGGAAAATATAGGATGGATCCACCTTTTACTTGCTCCAAAATTCTTAGTTCATGTCCTTGATTTCGGAGCGGCCTTGGAGGGAATGGGGACAGCCATCGGGGCTCCCCTTGGGCTCGGCGTGCGCAAGGTGCACATGTGTGCACCCCCTTGTGTGTGCTGAGCCCGGATTTTATAACATGCGCGCGGCAGCACGCGCATGTTATAAAATCGGGCGTAGATTTATTCGCACCGGGTTGCGCGAGCAAATCTGTGCCCGCGCATAAGTTTTAAAATCTGCCCCTATATGTTTATAAATGTAGCACATTACTTACATATATTTTCTCCTGCTCATAACTCGAGTAAGTGATGGTAAACATCATAAAGATGAAAAATTGATTGGGTAGGGGGTCTTGGTGAAATGGGAGGACTACTTCAGGCTGAAGAGTCAGGTGGGTCTTCATGAGCTGTAGATGGACTGAGCAAACTGGTAAACTAACTGGTAAAACTGGTTATTTCATTGCCGCATGTTAAAAAATCCCCTGGGTTAATGCATGTAAAAGCCCAACTTATGTGGGATAAAGGAGCCTAAATAATGCAAATAAAACTATTTCACATCCAAATATGAGGATATATAGTTGAAAACACTTATCTGGCTAAATTCTGAATTGTCTTGCTAAATTGCACCTTAGCCACTACTTAGTTGGAGAAATTTGAACTTATCCGGCAAAGTCAGAAAGCTGAATAAGTAGCATTTTAAGAATTATCTGGCTAAGCTGCACTTTTTCTTTAAGTATTTGGCTATCTTAAATAACTGGATAACTCAAAAAATTGCTACTTTAGTCAGACAAGTAGTGCTTTTCAGACTTATCTGGCAAAGTATCACTACTCAGCCGGATACATTGGAACTTTTCAAGATACGTTGCGCTAAGTATCCGGATAAATCCAAATTTGCACAGTTCACTGTTTTTAGATTCATGAGCACATTTGTGCATATATGTACTCCTATTTTATAACCTGTGAATATCATTTGTATACATACAATAATAAAATACAGTATTAAATTTGCATGTGCCCGTATACATGCCTTTATGAACGTGAGCAGTTTTGAAAGTTTATCTCTCTGGGCGCACAAATATTTCAAGTAAATTTGCATGCATACTTGTTAAAATGAAAAAGTATGCATCCGAACCCCTCCCCAAACCTCACAGTCCCACTCCCCCTCCCCATTGTGGATTTCCTGAAAACTAGACTGGTCAAGTGTGCCCCAAGGATAAGTTGGGAAGCACTGCTCTAGGACATGAATAAAAGCTATCAATCTAGGAGGGTAAATAGTTGCAGGTTGGAAAGGCAGAAGAGAGGATCCAGAAAATGGAAAATATAGGATGGATCCACCTTTTACTTGCTCCAAAATTCTTAGTTCATGTCCTTGAAAATATCAGATTTGGGGAATGTAATAACAAACTCAATAGGAGGTAAATATCCCCTTTCTTGGCAATAAATATTTGGAAAACCCCAATTTTCAGGTTTTATTCATATCTAGCTGCTTTCTGGTGGTGAGATGGGTAAATCAAACTTTTCTCCTTTCTAGTCTACATAACCCCCCTCCCCCCACCTCTTTTTTTTTTTCATCATTTCTTTATTGAATTTTTCAACTTAAGTGACAACAGCCCTAATAAAATAATAACAATAACAATAAGAAGTACATAACTCCCACTCCCTGAACCCCTCTCCCCCCTCCCCTCCCTTTCCTTTCAGGATCCATCCTTCCCCCTGCCAGGGCTAAGAGGCAACCCTCGTATCATTGGTAGATTCACAGTCCATATATCTGGAAATAAGGTCTCTCTTGGAAGGCGGTAGCAGTCCGGGGGCATGTCCTGGGGGATGTCCGGGGTCAGGAGGTGGTCCGGGGCGGGTCCGGGGGTGTGGCGATGGTTCGGGGGCAGGTGGGGGGGAGGCGGTCCCGAGTCCCCCGGCACTGCAGCCTGTGCCAGGGGATGCCGAGGCGGCATGGGCAAGTTACGCCTGCTTCAAGCAGGCGTAACTTGCACAACAAAAGGTAGCGGGGGGATTTAGGTAGAGGTGGGGTAGATAGGGGAAGGGAGGAGAAGGTGGGGGGACGCGGAAGGAAAGTTCCCTCCGAGGCCGCTCCGATTTCGGAGCGGCCTCGGAGGGAACGAAGGCAGACCGCGCGGCTCGGCGCATACAGGCTGCCAATTTTGCGCATCCTTACGTGCGCCGACTCCGGAGTTTATAAGATACACGCGGCTGCGCGTATCTTATAAAATAAAATCCGCACGCGTACTGTTTTAAGATCTACCTCTAACTCTCCGGTTTTATTCTCTTGATTTGAGTCTAGGCATACTTAGCACTACCTAAACTATTGACCTTTCTGCATTTGTGACGTGCTCGGAGAAGGGATCCATATAACCACCTCAAACTAAACGCAGAAAAATAATAAATAATTTAGGAGAACATTCTCTTTTGTTTTTCAGCCAATAAGTGATCATGGTTTATAAAGCTTTAGAGTTCAAGCCAAAGCAGAAATGTCTTCAAAGATGTTTGGTATCCTCTTGAATCTGAGGGAAGATTAAATCCAAAACATCTCGTCCATGACTAATCTGCATATTTAGTTTTAAAGTGTTTCTAGTTTTAAACCATCTTCATATCTAAATTTTCTAAAACATTATAGGCATGTTCAGTAATGGTTTAACAAAGTAAAGGTTTGCGGCTTTGCTGCCTGACAGATATCCAATTCATGCACTTTATGTCCAAGGCAGATGGCAGCCATATTGGGTTTCTATCCTGAAACATTAATTAAATCCCACCTCAGCCATTTTCAAGCCATAAGGTACCCATTACTGATTCTAGCACAAGGGCCAAGTAAACTCTCACCTATAGAGAGCATGATCCTTGCAGGTCAGGAATGGAAATAATGGGCAAGCAAGCTCTGCAACTCTATACTCTATTGCAGTTAGTGGATAATAAGATACAGCTAATCCGACATCCATTGCTGTCAGTCCTAAGTATTATACGGTACATATTTAACAACTAGATATCTGCTAAATTATGTCAAGAAACTCAATGAGCAAAGTTGATTGAAACTAAAACTATCTTGTTTCATTATTTTTAGTTCGAAGGGAAGGAAGAGCTGAAGTAAGTGCATTTCATTTAATGGAAGAGCAATATGAGCAGAGCAGTCTCTTTAATAAATGAAATCAGATATGTCAAACTATATAAAAGTGATGAATACTAGATTTGGAGATGTATACTGCAACTTAGCTTTTGTGTCACGTGCATCTGAATAAAATATTCCATACATCAACTCTTATATCTGATTTTGAATTGGGCAACATTATATTACTAGACAATATAGCATAACTAGAGTGCATGGTAGATAAGTGAGACAAAAAAGGAAACCTGAATGATAAAGTACATTTTAACAGCTGAATATCTGAGAGTACTTCAAGGTTCTGTTTAACATCTTAATTTCAAACTGAATGTTGCCCATAAAGTCTGCTTTCAAATTTAGGGGGTCATTATCTAAGAATTTTCCTCATAGACCCAGAATGGGAGAAAAGCTTTAGTAAACAGTCCCCTTAGATTCCAGTCTGGAAAAGTAGGATAATTAGAACCCAATAAGAAAACACTTAGAGGATAATGTTCAAACAATTATGAGCAGCAGTAGGGAATCGGGATGCACATTCATTTTAAACAAATTTGCAAAATGCAAGGAATAAAGGGCAATTTGTTTCATTTTGGGAGCCACAAAATGAATTGAGGGCCCCCCAAATTAAATGAATCTGAGCAAAGGTCTAGAACCCCCCAAAAAATAACTTACCTGATGCTGAGCCTGGTCCAAAGCCAGGTCCTGAGGTCTGGGCCTCAGCCTAGGCTGGAGCCTGAGCCCAGGCCTGAAGCCAAGGATCAGTCTGGAGCCAGGTCCTGATGCCTTAGCCTAATCTTAGGCCAAGGCCTGATACTGGGTCCCAGTCAGGAGACTGAGTCCCAATTGTCTAGGCCTTGGTCTAGACCAGGGCATGGACCCAGTCCTTACTCTGTAGCCTGGACTGGAGCTGGGTCCTGATACCAGGGCCTTGGTTCGGACCCACACCATGGTCTGGCGGGGAGACTGGGCCCCTAATCTCAGCTAGGGCCGAGGCCAGAGTCTGGCCCCAATCTCAACACCGGAGCCTGGCCTGGAGGCTGAGTCTGAAACCTGGGCCTCAGTCTAGGGTCATGTCCAAGCCTGGAGCCCAGGCCTCAGAGGTCCTCTCTTAGTTCTTCAGTCTTTTTTCTTCTTCTTCTAATGATGCCACCCACTGGGGGTCATGCTGGTATAAATGAACTCCAGCGCCACCTCCTCAGTGGAGATAGCCCTTGTACTGTGCATTATTGCCATACTGCATTGCCGTCCAGCAAAATGGCACCCTCTACTGGTGAGAATGCAATCTTTAATCAACTCCAGCAGGCTCCCAGCAGATGGCTTCATTAGAAGAAGAAGAAAGAAGACTGAAGATCTAAGATGAGGATCTCTGAGGCCTGGTCTCTGGGCCTGTGCCTAACCCTAGGCCAAGGCACAGACATTGGAACCCAGTTTTCAAGCCAGGCCCCAGAGTTGGGCTTGGGATTGTTATTATTTGTGATAATTGAGGGTGGATCCTTGGGCCGGTGGCAGATGACCACACCCATGGGGAAGATCCCGAGAGGGGCCACCGGTCAGGCTGAGAGTTGGGAGACAGACACACACTAGATCTTTTATTAAACTGTATAAACCACCAGAGGTGGCAGTAGTGAGCTGGAAGAGCCCGGCTGGGCTGTAGTCCCTCAGGCACTGGAACAGTGATCCCAGGATGGCTGAGCTGTAGAGAAACTGAATATAGTGAGTAGGCAAAGTATGCAGAGTTTGGGAACAGAACCTTGATGGTAACACTCACACAATAATCTCTTGAAGCAGCCCAGGGGCTGGAATGAAGTAGGCCCTTGAGGAGCGAGTACCTAGTTCCAGGGAAAGCTCTGAGAGAGAGATGGTAACTCACTGGTGTTGTAGGCAGTGGTGACTTCCTGGCAGAAGTTGTATTCGGTAGCAGGTCCGGGAACGTGGGCTCTCGAGGAGCGAGTACCGGTTCCAGACTGCGACCTGAAAAGCAAGAGAGAGAGTAAGGCCCCCGAGGAGCAGGCACACCTGGTAAAGTCAGAGGAGGCAGAGTAGCAAGGTATGCGGAGAGTGAATCCCATCAGCAGCGATACCTGGAGGAAGCTAGGTAAACTGTTGCTAACTCGAATAGCTAGCAAAAACAAAGACCTTAAATATCTGGGCTTGACGATGTCATCTCAGGGGGATGCCCCTGAGGTTTGCGCCACAGCTGGTACTTCAGTCGGGGCTGTGCCGCGCATGCGCCCTTAGGCTTCAGGAGAACATGGCAGAAGGCAGAGCCTAGCCAGTCCGGGGACGCTGGAGGAGAATGGCAAGATGACACCGTGGCAGCCAAACTTCCATCAACCAAAGAGGGAGTCGCAAAAGAGGTAAGGTGGGCGGAGTGGAGACATCGGGCAGCGACGGTCGCAACAGGGATGAGGTCAAGGCCCTAGCATCAGGACCCAGCCTCCAGGCCAGGCTGTGTTGTCGGGCCTGAGACCAGGACCTGGCTTTGGCTTTGGCCCAGGTATCTAGAACCTGCTCTTGGCCAGGCCCTAGCTTCAGGTCTGGGTCCAAGCCAAGATCCTGACATCGGTACCTGGCCTGGCTGGGCTGCTCTGTGGGGCCTGGGCCCAGGCCTTGGACTATGCTGATTCCCAGGCATTGGGAGTTGATTTCTGGGACAGGTCCTGGTGTTGGGCCTGGGTCTGGGCTGAAGCCAAGGTGTCAAGACCTTGTCTCTAACCAGGCCCCAGTTTCAGGCCAGGGCCCGGGCTCCAGCCTAGGCTGAGGTCCAGGTGTCTAGGCCCAGGCTCCAAACTAGGCCAGTCCCAGGAGTCAGGACATGGCCTTTGGGACAGGCTCTGGCATGAGGCCGGGGCCTGGGCTGAGACCCCAACTTCAAGACCTGGCCTTTGGGCCAAGATGTGACATCCTGAGCTGAGGACCAGGCATGAGGACCTGGTCCCTATCCCATGTCCCGGCTTCAGGCCTCGGTACAGGCTTTGGCCAAGGCTGAGGCTTCAGCATCTGACTTAGGCCCTTGTGTCGAGCCAAGGAATCAGGACCAGGCCTCCAAGCCTCAGCCTTGCATAGAGCTTACACTGAGGTTGCGGCAATCTACTGCAGCCTCAGCCTACAGAAGGCCATGGCTTTAGCCTGGGCCTAGATTGCACAAATGGATCCCCAATGGACTGGGTAAGTTGAGGCTGGGGAGTTCCTGGCCCCGGCATTTTTTTGGTTGGGAAAAATGGGTTGGTATGGAAGGCTTTGGGAAGCCCTGTTTCCTTTTTTTTTTTTTTTTTTTTTTTAGTTTTTTTTTAATTCATTTCTTTTTAAATGAAACAAACTAAATAAACATTAAACAAAATGAAATTTGTGGGGAAAAAACCTCCAGAAAAAAACCCACAAAACAAAATGAATTTTTTTACACCTGCATATCCCTATGCAGCAGCATTTATTTATTTATTCATTTAAGAAACGTATATTCCATGGCTGCACGTAGTTCTGTGATTGTATTTTATAACTCATTCGTATCATATATGAGCATAATATAAGAGAGGTATATCTTTACCATGGAACATATACACTTTCATATTCTTATAAACAAATTCATGCAGTGTATTGAAAGCGAGTATTTCAATGCATTGAACATGTATTGTTTTCTACTTATTTAAAAAAATATATTTGCATATATTTTATGCATAAAATAAAGTAGGACATACTTGTGTAAAACCTGATTTACATGCATAAGTCGACATATTTCTAAAACATGTGTGCATAATTGAACTTAATCAGTTTACCAGTTACTCCACCAGTTTGTCGAGTCCTTCTCCAGGTCATCAAGATCTTTCAGATTTTTCAGCCTAAACTTCCCCCAGTTTACACAGACCTCTCACCAAGCCAATACTACACAATAAACACATCTGATATCAATTGCGCAAGATAATTAGCAGATGTAAAATTTCCTGAGTAAGTTGCAAAATGTACATGGATGTCTTTTAAAATAGCAACTTACTTGCTTAACTGTTGACTCTGCCCCAAAATGCCTATAGAACAATTCTTTGTTATGTGTGTATATCTGTGTGCGAAATGTTAGGTATGCACAAATTTCAGCTTTTATAAAAGAGCTATTACATGAATACAGGCTACTTACATGCATATATGCTAATTTTTACACTTGTAACTATTTGAAAATTACCTCCTTAGTTTGTATGACTAGAACGCAAGATAAACCTCTTTGAAGGCAGAACCTTTCAGACTAGTTTAATAAACGAATATAGTTTATTTGTGTGTTTTGTTTTTATTTGTGAGTACTTTGAATTTTCTAACTCAATTGGAACTATCCTCTACAGGCAATAGACTACTATGAGTTCCAGTTTACAACTAACTGGGGATGTTCCCCCAATTTTAAACACCTCCTACCTAGTCAAGCCAGCACGGTAATAATCCTTGGCCAAGCGTCACAAAGTGTGTGCTTTCTTCTATATTCTGCCACATGTGCATCCCAATTCTTGCCAGTAGGTGTCATGTTTGAGGGAAGACTTGCACTACTTACTCCTAAGTAGCTGTGAATACTGACTTTACAGCAGGATTTCCCAAACCAGTTCCGGTGACTCCCCAACCACAGTTGTATTTTCAGGATATCTACAATGAATATGCATGAGAAAACTCTGCTTATATTGGGGACCTTATCAGGTGAATTTTCAAAGTAGTTACGCATGTAAATGTGGCATACTCTCATGACAATTTCCAAAAGCCATTTATCCACATTAAATGAAGTTAGGACAGGTAAAACCTATTGACAATTTAATGGTGTATATGGTAGAAATGGTCAAAATTCCACTTATATGGGAAAATTGCATTTAAACATGTAATACTCAGTTTTAAGTGTGCAAATGCTTTTAAAATTAGGCCTAGTATGTGCAGTTTTCTCTCATGTGTATTCATGGTGGATATCCTGAAAAGCTGACTGGCTGTGGGATCACGAGGGTCTGGGAAGCCCTGCCTTGCAGTATCCCTAGCTCAGTTTAATCCAAAAAGCAGAAGCCGTATCTCAAAAATTAAATTTAGGCCTTCTCATGGCAGTATGCAACACTGCCACTGATCCATTGGGATAGACTTTGTACTTCCATTTATTCATGCTTTACTGCACAGAATTTAATAACCTATAAGGTCAATTTGAAATGTGTTGTCATTGTGTCTCCATGCACACACACACACACACACACACAACACAAACACACAATCACCTTAATAATGCACACACAAATTTGCTTATTTCAACTTTAACTTTTTTTAAATACTTTGAAATTTCAGCATCGAAGTGAATTAAAATTATGTGATAGGATAGCACAGTTAAACTAAATGCATGCCTACTTACTGCAATTGATTAGGAACCATTTTATCCTACTGCATATCTTCTGGAATTAAAAAAAAAAAAAAAAAAAGAGTTCATCTGGCCTGTTTGAAAAGTAATCTTGCAACCATTTCTTTCATCTTTCAAAACTTTGTGCTGAGAGGGAAAGTGATTTCTACTGTTACCATTAGTAACAACTTTCTAAAAAAGAAACAAAAAGCAAGAAGCACATTTCATGTATTCAAGAAACTTGTATGCATTGTTGAAAAAAAAAGTATTCTTTTATTCTGCTTTGTTTAAGGTTATTTGTACTTGGATCAAGGTGAGTGTTTGTTGTTATACAAAGAATCTATGGGGGGGGGGGGGGGTGTTAACTTTACAGTTCCATCTTTGAGTACTGCTTCATACAAACTGCATTATACATTATTCTTTCATATGATTTACATTAAATATCCCTTTCATTGTATTTTTTTACATGTTCAAAATTAATAGCAGGTTATTACAACCTAGTCTCAATTATCAATCATAGGTATGATATGTCTGTATGATATGGTTATCAAGCATGTTTTGGTTCCTGGTATTTATTTTAAGCAAAGAAGACCTATTTGTGCAGTCTGAAGTTCAGAATGAATTATCTTTATAATACATTATGTATTTTCATTTAGAAACTGTTTTTTTTCTTTCTTTTTTTTAGAGAACTGAGGAAAGGTGATACATTAAAAGTGTGGAACTCAGAGATAAGTCTTGCAGACATATTAAATTATAAACAGCCTCAGAGAAAATGACACAGAGAAAATAAGGCTTCTGAAAATGTAGCTGCAAAGATAAAACTAAGGCTGCAGGCCTGATCATTTAGGGGGTCTATCATTCTGACTGTGGGAATTTTCAAGAGCAGAAAAAGCCCAATTGCTAGTCTGTTCATTCTCTTCAGCCTTTGTCAGCTGGCTTTATGGAATATATACTCTATGTTACTAGAAAAGATATGGCCCAGCCCTTTATTGTTTAGAGTACAGCAGTACATTGGATCTGATTATACCAATTATTCTAAAGACCTCAGTGCTATAAAACAATCAGCTCCTGGAACATCTAACAGATCGTGTATTCAGTATATCTACAATAAATATGTATAGGCAGGAGCAGGTTAACCCCATACAAGATGGCCTCCTAAAGTGATAGCTCCATGTGGATCTAGCACTTTAAATTCCATAGAGATCAAGTCTCTCTAGATTCCTATAGGGATGTGCAGAGGAAAAAAAAGTGGCTCTGTTCATTCATTCATTTCGTAGTGCACATCCATTAATGTCATTAATTTCCAAACAAATACGTATATATATTTGCTTGTTCATTCTATTTAATCATTTGTTTGCCATTATAGTTAAGGGGGGAAGCAATGTAGCCTATTTTGATCTCCCCTATTTGGAATTTCTAATCATTTCTCAGTTTAAATCTTTTTCTTGAAAATAGCAAGTACACAGTATCAAAACAAGAAGACAGACTCATAAAATTTCTAATTATTTCTAATAAAATTTATGGATAGACATCAGAAGGGTGAAGGCAAGCCAATATATGAAGTCTATATTAATGTGGCACCAAAAGTGGCATCAACAGCCTAAGGCACCATAAACAAGTAAAGGGGTAGCAGCAGTGGCTGGAGATCTCCAAGGCACCATCAGAGGAGCAAAGAAGCACACGCCAAGTGGGAAGAACACGCCAAGGCACCAACAACAGTGGCATGAACCCTTGCAGGTAGTACAAGAGGCAATGTGGCAGCAAGGGTGGAACCAAAATCCTAATGCAATATGAAGCAAGAATGAAACAAGGCACTGAGAAAGGGACAAAGCAGCACAAAGAATGGTATCAATACATAAAGACACCATGAGAGGTGCAAAGCAGCCCACCCAAAGTGGCAATAACAACTCAAGCTGAAGAGTCTGGGATAAGACAGCAAGGCAGAGTGACAGCAAGACCTTCAAGGAAGGAATTTTAACAGATACGTGTAGCCGTACGTATCTGTTAAAATCCGGGATCGGTGCGCGCAAGGCTGTGCAAAATTGGCAGCCTGCGCGCGCAGAGCCACGCAGCCTGCCTCCGTTCCCTCCGAGGCCGCTCCGAAATTGGAGTGGCCTTGGAGGGAACTTTCCTTCCGCCTCCCCCCACCTTACCCTCCCTTCCCTTACCTAACACACACCCCCAGCCCAATCTAAACCCCCCTACCTTTGTTGTACAAGTTATGCCTGCCTGAAACAGGCATAACTTGCGCACACCGGGCCGGCCGCCGGCGCATTATTCCCAGGCCCGGGAGCCGTTTCGGAGGCCTCGGCCATGCCCCCGAAATGCCCCCAGGCCGGAACCACGCCTGCGTCCCTGCCCCCAAATGACACGCCACCGTGACACACTCCCCTGACACCCCCCCAGG
Source organism: Rhinatrema bivittatum (assembly GCF_901001135.1). Lineage (NCBI taxonomy): Eukaryota > Metazoa > Chordata > Amphibia > Gymnophiona > Rhinatrematidae > Rhinatrema > Rhinatrema bivittatum. The sequence goes on along the minus strand of NC_042615.1, from coordinate 798,880,949 downwards.
AAAGCCCCGGGACTTACGCGCATCCCGGGGCTTGCACGCGCCGCCAAGCCTATTCAACATAGGCTCGGTGCACGCAGGGGGTACTTTGGCCAGGTTTTCTTGGGGTACGCACGTATCTTATACGCGTACCCCTTTGAAAATCTGACCCAGTAAGTACAACAGCAATGCTGAATGGAAGAAAAACTTTTAAGATGAAGGATAGGGGTAAAGCAGCAAGGCAGAATGGCATGGATGATATCTGTTTTCCTGGTGAAGCACTTGCCACTTGTCAGATTTAGTACAAGTGAATAATCTGTCCTCAGTAGTATTCTTTCCCTACTTGAATTTCATCTTGATGCTGGGTAGAATTTGGGGTTTCTTGTTAAATTTGCTTTCTGATTGAAATTTTAGTCACAATCAGAACATGACAATGGTCTCTCATCAAAGCACCTTTCTTAGAAATTTGTGAGATTTGCTTTATTAATTATGTTTTTCCCATACTTTTTTCTCTTTCCTGTCTTGATTTTCTGGTGTTGCATTAGTTATCTAATCCTTCTGAAACTTATACTATGTTCCAAAGATGTGAAAGGTATCTTCTGTGTATGCTTTCTGTTCTGCTTATATTTTTTTCTGAAGGATTTTATAGTCAAAAAACACCCAGAATTAACAACAAACAAACAGTGTGGAAAATTGATGCTGGGATTATAGAACAAAATGAAGAACCATAAAGCAGGTGGATTAGGAGGAAAAACTCATATTTTCTTTTTTTTTCCATTTTTTTCTGGGGAATATATACCCTAGTATAACAAACAAAGAAACAGAGGGGGGAGAACCAGGCTATGTTTGTAGAAGGGTAGAACAAAATGAAGAACCAGAAAAGAGTGGGGTAGAAGGAGAAACTTTGTTTTTTACTTTTTCATATTTTTTTTCCAGGGGACAAAAAACAAAACACAACAGTTTAACCAACTAATGAACAACAGCAACAACAAAAAGTGCACTAAAATTCTCATGCTAGTAAAGAATAGGCATGGCAAATAGGCAGAGTGGTATCAGAAAGACCCATAAGGTGGTACATCTAGGCATGGAATGTAGGCATGTAGCAGCAGGACCCCTAAGTTGGATCACCAAGAGCATGGCAAGTAGGCAGAGTGATAGTAGCAAAACCCTAATTGTGGTGTAAGCGGCATGGCAGATAGGCAGAATGGTAGCAGTAAGACCCCTAAGGTGCTTCATCTGGGACAAGGCACGTAGACAGAGCAGTAGCAGCAAGACAACGAATATGGTGTAAGGGCCATTATAGTGTAAACTGTGATCTCTGTGTTGGGATCTCTACTGTGGCCAAGAGTATTAATGGTACTTTAATGCTTGGCCCATTGCGGATCACTCCCAAGACCAGCTGCACTCACCAGAGTGTGCCATTGGTCCCATCCTGATGACATGTTCCTCTGATGTCGCTGGGGCACCGTATTGCTGGTTCAGTTTTAGGACTCCCTAGGCAAGTATGGGCAGTGGGCACTGCACACATTTCTTAAAGGCCCTGTGATGGGAACGCTACCCTGACACTTCTCGATGACACAGGCCTGCCCAAGGGATTTAAGGCTCAGCTGTGCTACCACTTTTTACCACAACTAAGATGCTTAAACTTCAGCCTTTCTCTTTCCTGCTCTGATAAAATATTTCTCTGGGTTTTTCATTTAATTCTTAGTCATCTGAAGTATACCTAAGCTTCTGGCATTGATATGGTGAAAGGACTCACAATTCCCCAGTCTCCCTTAGGAATTAGTGGGCTGTCATCCAGTGAGGGTTGAGACATGTGGTTACCTGACTCACTGTTATGGTAACAGACCCTTAGCATTGGTTCTGCTTCAAGCAAGAGCTAGGGTACTGCTTGTCTAGCAGGCGGGACACTCCTCTAAGCTGGGGATAAGGGAGTTGCTTGATGAGATGCACCTCAGTATCTCTGCTTTGACAACTCAGTTTCTGGTTTATATGTCTTCTTTTCTCTCATTCAACATCCACTCATAATGATAACATTAAACAGCTGAAAACTATTACATTGCAGGCCAACTGTGAATAGCTTAACTTTTACTGTCCTATACCCTACCTGTATCTCATTCAAACACACAATCACTCCCAGTGGCTGGCTACTTTACTTTGCTTATTTCTGGGGGGGTTGTTTTTGTTTTTTGTTTTTTTACTTTATTAGGCCTCAAGACCAGAGTCACTGGGCAGGTCTCACTCTCAGCTTGGTTTCCAGTGCATCTCTCACTGGATTCTATAACTGACACAGACTTTTCCAGAAGCTGTGGATTCTGGTGCCAGTGCTGATGTATCATTAAATATTTCTTGAATCAAACTGCACAGCTGAAAGAAGTCTTAATCTTGCTGCTTTGCATTTTCTCCCATGTTATTATAACATTTGAAGAATTTAGATAGACTTGAATATTTCCTGGAAGGGATTTTTTAGGTCAAACAAAATTGTGCTTTGTCTTTTCTAGTATCATTATATTGCCCTCATCCCTGGAAGCCTGTGTGTTACCAGAGTGGTTTCAGAATTTATCAGTCTTGTGGCTCATGCTGTGCTGTTGTATCTTGTTTCCTAGCTGGTTGACATGGTGAAACCCATCCAAGACTATCTGAAAGTCACCTAACTGGGGTTTAATTTACTGTCAATTTAAAATTCAAATTACAAAAACATTCAAAACATATTCTCCAACATATGAGAATATCTCCCAAGATGTCTCGCATTATTCCACATGCCCATAAACATCCATTATGCTCACTAAATCACTCATTAAAACCCATGCCCGCTGTCCAAAAACATACCCTTTACAACTAAAATAAAAATTTTCCAATGATTTCTAGATATCCCTTTGTTGTCCCCCATCAAAACTGTGCTTTTTAAACCAATTTTGGAGAGATTTATTTAGGAAACGCTTCTAAGCTTGATTGTGTAACTTCTGTTTTAAAGGTATACTTTTGGGGCATGGCTGGGGCATTTTCTGTATCCCCAGGATTTATTTATCTGCAGCCTTTGTTTATTTTTAATCATTTTTAAGATGTTAGGGTTTACTTTTAATGAATTTAGTAGTTTACATTCCTGGCTCATGGGACATGCTGATATCATGGCCTACACTGAATTAGTACACCAGGAGCTTTCCCAAAGCCCCTGATGCCTGGGGTATAAATGTCTTCCTCTCACTGCAGTGGCCAAGCTCTCTGCAGGAGGGCCGACAATGACAACACACAACTTCCAGCTGACTGCTATGGCTCCTCCTCCATCAGCTGTTTCCTCCATTTGCATAACCCGATGAAGCCATGAGGAGCCTTCTACACAAATGAAACCTTAAGCTGCTTCTGACTCCTTTTCCCATTAAAACCAGTGATTCCACAGAGAGTCAGTCACTGACTCCCACGGCCCCTGCACTTTGTGGCTCTCAGCTACTGCTTTTGGCTTCCTCCTTGTTTGATCACCAATGCCACAGGGAGTCAAATTCACCATCACTCTGCCCACCCTCCCAGGGTGGCCGCTCTTTACCAGGTCTGTAACCAGCCCTGACGTTCTAGGCTTCTCAAAAAAGCCTCTGCCTCTTTTGGCCTGGCCTCTCTAGCCCTTTTAGCTGGGTTTGGAACAGCTTTACACTGTCTCCAGATATAGCACCCTGTTCAAGCAGCTCAAACCAGGCTGCTTAGCACTTCACGTTCCCCCTTTGCCAGGTTCAGGCCACATCTGCTTACAACCATCTATAACCATCCTTCAAAGCTCCAATTCCAATGACCCTTGTTCTACCCTTGGACAACTCCAGAACAAGTTATTTTTATTTTTTTTTTATTTTTGTATTCCCCTTTTACAGTAGATTGGCAGAGTAGTAGAAAGATACTTAAGGTAGTGTAAGGGGCATAGCAGGTACTCAGAGCAGTAGCAGTAAGAACTCTAAGGTGTTACATCTGGGTCATGGCAGGAAGGTAAATGGCAGCAAGATCCCTTAGTTGGTATATCTTGGGCATGGCAGTTAGGCAGAGCAATAGAAGCAAAAGGAAGGGAAATAGAGAGAAAGCAAGATTGTATAGGGGTGTATGAGTCAGAGCAAGTGATCTAGCCAGACCTATGTCAGTGAAGACAGCTGCTGACAAGGACCTATGTTAGTGAATACAGTCCCTGGTGGGAGGGCTTGGCTCTGTCAGGGTAAGGGAGGGGTGAATTTATTTATTTATTTATTTTTAATTTTTATATACCGGAATTCCTGTATACAATACAAATCAGTCCGGTTTACATGGAACGAAAAGATAGCCCTGGTCTGGGAAGTCAGATCAGGGTTTTTTTACAAAGAACATTGAACAATAACATATAATCCATTCATAATACAAAGAACATTGAACAATAACAATAAATCCTTAAATATTTTCGTAATTTAATTAAAATTAGGCCAATGGCATGTTGAACTTAAATTAAATGTAAGGTAAATTGAAATTTAATTTTGCTTAAAATTGCATATTATTAACTGTAACACAGAATATTCCCAAGTTCAATCAGGATGCGGCGCTTAGTTACATTCTGGAGATTGGAACGCTTGCCTGAAGAGCCAGGTTTTTAACTTTTTTTTGAACTCTGGTAGACTGGGTTCGAGGCGTAGGTCAGGGGGGAGAGCGTTCCAATGGTGTGGTCCTGCAGTTGAGAGTGCTCTTTTTCTTAGTAATGATGTTGCTGGAGGGGCGAATAATGTGCCTCTGTAAGCGCTTCTGATGGGTCTGGAGGATAGGTGTGGACGAAGTTGAGTTTGGAGTGATATAGGTGCGATGTTGTGTATTGATTTATGAATAATGGTGAGGGTTTTAAAAAGGATTCTCTGTTTGATGGGTAGCCAGTGGAGGTTGCTCAGAATGGGGGAAATATGTTCTCTTTTATTGGTGTTTGTTAGGATTCTGGCAGCGGCGTTTTGTACCATCTGTAGAGGCTTGATACTGTTAGCAGGGAGACCAAGTAGAATTGCGTTACAGTAGTCGAGTTTTGAAAAAATAATGGATTGAAGGACGAGGCGAAAGTCTTTGAAGTGAAGGAGTGGTTTTAACTTTTTGAGGACTTGTAGTTTATAGAAACAGTCCTTGGTGGTGGTGTTTATAAAATGTTTTAAGTTAAGTTGATTGTCAAGCCATGCTCCTAGATCCCTGACTTTTGAGGAGAGATAAATGTTTAATGAGGAGGGTTGCGAAAGGCTGGGTGAGTAGATACGTGGGTCCTGTGAGATAAGTATCATCTCTGTTTTGCTGGAGTTTAAAATCAAGTTTAGGTTGGAGAGGAGTTGTTTAATTGGTTGTAAACAATCCTCCCAGAAGGAGAAGGTTTTTTGAATAGATTCTGTGATGGGTATGAGGATCTGGATATCGTCTGCATAGAGGTAGTGCGTAAGCTTGAGATTTGATAGCAAATGGCAGAGGGGGAGGAGGTAAATGTTGAACAGGGTGGGTGAGAGAGATGAACCTTGTGGTACGCCTTGGTCTGATAGGATGGGTTCAGATTCCTTATTGTTTATTCTGACCTTGTAGAACCTGTTTGATAGAAACGATTTAAACCAACTGTGGGCAGTGCCTTTAATTCCTATGTTTGAGTGTGAATGAGTGTTAATTCCTATGAATCCTATGTTTGAGTGTGAATGAGTGTTAATTCCTATGAATGAGTGAAGGGAAGAGAAAAGATAAGAAGTAAATGAAAGGGGTTAGGAAGAATGAAGTATAAAAAGGGAAGGGATAAGAGGGAGCATGAGAGAAAATACAGAAGGGAAAGAAGGAGAAAGAAAAGAAAGGAGGTAAGGGGTGAATGAGATGAGGCGAGTGAGTAGGAGCTGAGGGAAAGATAGTGAATGAGAAGGTGAATGAAAGGAGGGGAGGGAAAGGCAGGAGAAGGAAGTGAATGAGAGGAGTGAGAGTAAGGAGAGGGAAGAGAGGAAGAGAGGGAGAGTGGGTGTAAGAGAGGAAGAGGAGGGAATATTTCACATATACACCACAGGGGAAGGGAAGGCGGGAAAAGAGGGGCCTGGCAGTATAGCAGGGTTGCCAACTTCCAAGAAATCTAGAAATATTATTACATTATCTGCCACAACTCTCAGAATCCCATGCCCTCCCTTTCCCAGCATTAGAATCATTCAATGGGGCAGACATTGCATCACCGCCGCCCCCCCCCCCCCCCCCCCAATACACACCCACACATCTATACACCAATCCAGCAGACTCTAAGAGGGACCCCCATCCTCACCCCATGCAAAACTAGTTTCATGTACTTTAGAGTTGAAAATATGATCCCTCACTTTTGAATTCTTATATATCTCCACTTGTCCGTGAGCTGAAATTCTGTGCTCACATACTGTCAGCACTTTACCTTCATACTTTTGAAGTCAGTCACTACTACCTGACCAGTTCATGTCGCCTCTATTATTTCATATCTTACTGTCTTTGTCTCAAAATGTACTAAGTGATTTAAAAAAAAAAATGTCAGGGCATATAAATTTAGAACGGAAATTTCAGTTTGATATCTTCTTCCATTATTTCTCACTTGCTGCCTGAGCTGATCCTGCTCCAATTTATATAAGGTGAAAGGTAATTTTTTTATTACTGAATATAGCTTCTACCTTGTATAACTCTAAAAAAAAAAGTCATAACTTTTGTACACCTTCCCTATTATACATTTGAAAACTCCTGTGCTGTTAAATGTGTCTCTTGTAGAAGTGCTATAGGAAAGGGGGATTTTTATAGAAATAGTACATTTTTATCTTTTTTTTGCATAAATTGCCTATTAAATCTACCTATGTTCAGCACACAGATACTGATATTCTTTAATTAGGCATGCCGTCATTCTATCTCAGCTATATACTTTCATTTCTCAGGATGAATAACCCATACAGTTTTGTTTAATACATGCCAATAGTTGTATTTTGAATTTTGTCCAAAACCTATATGGGGTTATTCCCTAACAGGGTACACAAGTAGGCAAACAAATGAAACGGTCCAAATACAGGAAGAGTAAAAATGGATGCATCAGATTCTGCGCTATTTGTAGAGATTTTGCAGATTTCCAAACCCACTGTGACCCATAATGACTTTTAGGTGTTATCTTACTATTACAATCCTTTGTCTCCTCTTTCTTCTTTCCCTAAACTTGCATATCCATACCATCAAGGAAATTGTCTACCATCTTTCATAAATGTACTACCCTGTGTGTACTTTATCCCGATGATATTTTCTTTTCACTAATGCCAGCTCTCTTATGTTCATTCAGCCCTCACCTTCATTCACTGATGCCTGCTCTCCAGTCATTTACCTTGAATCTGCCTATTTACAGGTCGATACTGTAAGACCGCGGGAGAGCGGACGAACGCCTGCTCTCCCGGCGCGCGCACCAGCCCTTCGCCGGTGCGGGCGATTCAGTATTTAAATGAGGTGACGCGGGAAAAACGGGAAAAAGGAGGCACTAGGGACACTAGCGCGTCCCTAGCGCCTCCTTTTTGTCAGGAGCGGCGGCTGTCAGCGGGTTTGACAGCCGACGCTCAATTTTGCCGGCGTCGGTTCTCGAGCCCGCTGACAGCCACGGGCTCGGAAACCGGACGCCGGCAAAATTGAGCGTCCGGTTTTCGGCCCGACAGCCGCGGGCCGAATTCAAATTTATTTATTTTTTTTACTTTTTTTTTACTTTTGGGGACCTCCGACTTAATATCGCTATGATATTAAGTCGGAGGGTGCACAGAAAAGCAGTTTTTACTGCTTTTCTGTGCACTTTCCTGGCGCCGGAAGAAATTAGCGCCGACCCAAAGGTCGGCGCTAATTTCTTAGAGTAAAATGTGCGGCTTGGCTGCACATTTTACTTACTGGATCCCGCGCGCATACCTAATAGGGCCATCAACATGCATTTGCATGTTGAGGGCGCTATTAGGTGCCGCGAGTTGGACGCGCGTTTTCCTCCCCTTACTGAATAAGGGGTAAGGGAAAACACGCGTCCAGAGCAGGCTGACTGTTAGTTTCGACCTGTTAGTTTTCCCAGACTATTGTAAATGAATTGTTCTTTGTACCTCTCCTTGATTATCTTGATAGCAGGATGTGCCACAGATGAATAATAATACCAAGTGGATGGTTTCAAATAGACTGTGTTGTTTCAAAGTACACAGGTACTTTTCGACCTAGAGAATGTGTAGGCAGTGTTGAAAGGCAAAAAAAAGTGAGCTGTGTCCTTTTGGAAAATTGCCCTCAAGGTAGTAGGACATAGAAGTACCTGCACCTCCAATTTCTGCAGATGGTAGAATAGGGGCAAAACACCACATCATCCTCATGTACATTTGAAAATCCAAATATGTGCACGCTGACCTGAGAACTCTCCCAGGAATGCCTCTTTTTAATTCAGCTTACAGCAGATGCATTTTGGAAGTTCTTATTTAATATTTGACACTCTGAGGGGGAAGAGATTTTAAGCAAGGTGATCAAACTGATCCCACTGGGTAATTTTTTTAGTTACCCAATAGGAATGTGCTTTTGGTTTTCCATTGCAGAGCACACTCATTTTCAGTGCACACTGAATCAAAGTAGTGTACATTAAATTAATTTAGTACATATTTTTTTCAACTTAAGCATGCACTTTTTGATTTAGGGCATATTAAATAGAAATGAAAATTAACAAAGAAGAACAAAAACAATGAAGCAGATGAAGAAGAAAAAAAATTTTTTGTCTGCCAACCTCTATTTCCCTGCTAAATCCCTTGGAAAATTGTACAGAGGGAGGGTAGGGTAGTTTTCAAAGGAAGTTCTGTGGATAAGACAGTGATTTATTTGGAGAAATGGCATTTGAAAAAGTATCCACCTGATATGCATGTAATGTTATGCACACGCACCCTGAATGTGCGTAATTTTACACATGTAATGGAGAAGCAATCCAAGGGGTAAGGTCCGGGTGAGGTTTGCAGTCATGTACATTTTTTTTTGTTTTGCACTTTGAAAAGTACGTGGGCAAATTTTCTCAGAAAATCCCCCAGTACAAATTATTAGGTGTAGCTAATACAGGGAGTGCAGTACACATGAGCAGCATGTAAGCATGTCCCACATTTTCTCTTGTACGTAGGATTGGAACCAGGACCATTCTAATGCCTATGATAGCAGATAATATCACTAAGGCTAAGAGGGTGGGCCTCCCAAAAGAAAATGTGGCTACTGGTTTGGCTGGGTTTTCATTCTTATTGAAGGTGCATGGTGTAAGTGACCCTTGTTTATTCTTTGTGGTCAGATATTTAATGTCTGGATTTTGGTAGGGTGGTTGGCCTATGATTTGACAAAAGGCATCCAGAAGGTTCAGAGAAGGGCTACCAAATGATAAGGGGAATGGAACAGCTCCCCTATGATGAAAGAGTAAAGAGGTTAGGACTTTTCAGCTTGGAGAAGAGATGGCTGAGGGGGGATATGATAGAGATGTTTAAAATTATGAGAGGTCTAGAACGGGTAGATGTGAATCGGTTATTTACTCTTTCGGATAGTAGAAGGACTAGGGGGCACTCCATGAAGTTAGCATGGGGCACATTTAAAACTAATTGGAGAAAGTTCTTTTTTACTCAACGCACAATTAAACTCTGGAATTTGTTGCCAGAGGATGTGGTTAGTGCAGTTAATAGAGCTGTGTTTAAAAAAGGATTGGATAAGTTCTTGGAGGAGAAGTCCATTACTTGCTATTAAGTTCACTTAGAGAATAGCCACCGCCATTAGCAATGGTAACATGGAATAGACTTAGTTTTTGGGTACTTGCCAGGTTCTTATGGCCTGGATTGTCCACTGTTGGAAACAGGATTCTGGGCTTGATGGACCCTTGGTCTGACCCAGTATGGCATTTTCTTATGTTCTTATGTACACATACAATTCTTGTGCAACTATGGAAAGACTTGCATATACTGTTGCTTTCCTGGGAGCCTGCGGCATTGGTGAATTAATACCATCACCTAAGCATTTCTATCTGAATATGTGGGTGGTCTCTATTCTGAAAGATAAGGGGCAGATTTTAAAAGGCTTATGCGCTCCGGTCCTATTTTCAAAAGGCTTGCTTGCTTTGGAAGTGCCCAGCGACATGCGTAAAGCCCCGGGATGCATGTAAGTCCTGGGGCTTGAAAAAAGGGGCAGGGGCACTGGCGGGGCATGGGTGGGGCTTGGCCAGAGGCCTCCAAATGGCCGTTGTGCTGATTTTGGAGTGGCCTCAGAGGAAACAGGGAAAGCCAGCTGGTCTCCTCGAGGGCTAGGTGAGTGCAAGGTACATTAGTGTGCACCCCCGTTGCGTGCACCAACCCCTGATTTTATAACATGCGCGTGGCTTTGCGCGCATGTTATAAAATTGGACGTACATTTGTGCGCGCCGGGTAGCGCACACAAATCTATGCCGCACGCGTACCTTTTAAAATCTGCCCCTAAGTGAGCAAGTTTTTAAGTCCTGAATTTGTTGTGTGACTAATATGTTTTAACAAGATTTGTTTGAGAAAAGCGATTTTTCTTTTGCCTGTACTGTTAACTTCTGGGCTAAGAGCTAGTCAACCTAGCATAATTGCATTAATCTAGTTTAGAAGGGCTATTGCCTGAAAGGCTCTCAGAGTTAATTAAGACCATGATTTCTCATTGAATGATAAGGCAGTCTCCCTTCTAAAAGATAAATTAAAAAGGTTTTCTTGCTTTGGAAGTGCTGTGTAACGAATATTATTTTCACAGGTTTATTTATATATTTGACAAGGTTTTTTTTATTTCATTTTATATTTTGCTTTTTCTATTAAATTCTGGGAAAAGAACTTGCTAATGTATCATAAGTGGATTGAAGTAAAATCACCAATTATTAGAATAAGATCTTCCTTTGTATAGCAGATCTTCCACCCCTTAATAAGTTAACCAGTACTTTTATGACTGAAATAATAGATAGTAATGTACAGCACACTTTTAGATCCTGTAACAACAATTTGATACGAAGAGTCAAGGGGAAGATAGTATTGGTAAGAGTTGCAGTCAAATACAGAGGCTAGATAGTGAGCATGGAAGAGTCACTCCGGAGTTTGGCCATAAGGTGCCTGAAGGACAAAAAATACCTTGAGAGGCTTGAAATGATCTAAGGACATACACAACAAAGGAAAGTCAGGAAAGAGAAAGCATGGAAAACAGACGAGAAGAGCCCACAAGAAAATCTGCTCATGATACAAGTAAAGTCATCCCTTGAGTTGTTTTGCATGTTGCTTTCCCAGCCTCTCAGTCATTCTTGTTCTGTCTACAAGGAGCTCATAATATTTGAGAACTTGAAAGTCTAAGAATACACTTACTAGGTAGTTTAGCATGAAGTGTTTAAGAGACAATCTAGAAAGGCTTGACATTAGCAGTTTATAACTTACATCTAGCTGATAACAAGACAGATTTAGAAACTGATGCAGAATGACAGAGTACACACGTATATTATATTAGAGCAGATGACACAAGATTGAAAACATTACTGTAACTTATTAAAGATTGATTTTGCAGGCATTCCTTGGCATTGCTTAATAGAAACAAATATTTATGCAATAAGTAGCCTGATAAAACTAGAAAACCTATGTATTACAATGCAACACATTACTAATGCTTTCTGTCTTTGCATATGAAAAATGAATAAACTGTTCCATATTATGATATATAGTTTATCACAATTCACACTTTGAGTATGCTGTAATGCTTTCTTTGAACTATTATGTAGTATGTTTTTGCAGTGTTGCAAAAAATGATGATTTCTGAGGGAACCTTGTTTCCTTTTTATATTTTGCACCCACTACTATTACTACTTAGTACTATAATGTGACTAGACAGATACAGCACTACACAGACATATATAAGAGACAGTCATGCTCAATGGACAGGATACATCCAGACTACAGGCAATTTATTTATTTATTGGAAAAAAGCATGTTTAAAATCAATAAGATAATAGTCCAGAAGAACCATAAGAACATAAGAACATAAATTGGCCCCAAAAATTGTTTTTTTTAGGTGTGATTTGAATACAAATAGAAAGGGAGTATGATGCACCAACTCAAGGAAGCTATTCCAGGCATTCAGGTCAGCAAGGTAAGACATGTGGCATCATGGGAGCTATAGGAAAGATTTTAAAAAAGCATACAAATTGGCTTACTGGAGCAGATTAAAGTTCCATCAAGCCCAGCATCCTGTCTCCAACACTGACCAGTCCAGATCACAGGTACCTGGCAGAAACACAAAGAATAGAAACAATTCATCTTGCTCACAACTAGGGATAAGTAGTTGCTGATAGTGGTTTATGGATGATGTTTCCTTCAGGAACTTGTCTTTGACAAAAAGGTTCACAGTTTAATTGTGTCTTGAGTGAAAAAAAATACTTTACCCAGTTGTTTTAAATAGACTACCAATTAGCTTCATGGCGTATCCCCTAGTCCAAGTACTTTTTGAAAGGGTAAAAAACTTCCTGTTCTACCCCACTCTTGATTTTAGAGACTCCTATCACATCTCCATTCAGTTGTCTCTTCTCCAGGCATAATTGCTAAAACAGTTCCACTCTATCTTTTCTGACATGGAGTAATCAGGACTGTACCTAATACTTAAGGTGTGCTCATACTGTGGGTCAAATCAATATATAAGCATGATGATGTCCTCTATTTTATTTCTCATTCCTTTTCTAATAAGAGCTAACATTCGCTTTGCTTTTTTGATGACCACAGCACACTGGGCCCAGAATTTCAAAGTACAGTCCACATTGATTCCAAAATCCTTTTCCTGGGTAGTAACACCTAATATAGAGCTCAGTATCATGTACCTTCTATTCATCCCTTTGCACTTTTTCACATAGAATTTCATCTCCCATGATGCCCAATTCCCTGTTCTCGCAAGGTCCTCTTAACAATTTTTCACAATGGTTCATGATCTAACAACTTTGAAGAATTTTGTGTCATCTATGAATCTGATTACCTCACTCTTCACTCCCCATTCCTGATTATTTATGAATTCATTAAAAAGTCCCAGTCCCAGTAAAGAACCATGGACCATACCACTATTTGCCTTTCTCTATTGAGAGAAATGACCATTCAGTTCTTCTCTCTTTTTCTTATCCTTTAGTCATGATAAGGATTTTGCTTCTCAACCCAGTCCTCGGGGCATACCTAACCAGTCAGGTTTTCAAGATATCCACAATGAATCTGCATGAGATAGATTTATGTGTACTGCTTCCATTCTAATCAAATCTATCTCATGCAGATTCATTGTGGAAATCCTGAAAATTTGACTGGCTAGATGTGCCTCTTGGACTGGGTAGAGAAGCACTGTGATAGGACATTGTCTCCTGTTCCAGGACTTTTTACATTTCCTGATGCACCTTTCATGGGCTACTTTTTCAAACACCTTCTGTAAATACATATACACTATATCAAGTGACTTGTTTATTTATATATTTATTTATATATTTATTTATTTAGCACTTTTCTATACCGACCTTCATGGTTGAAAGACCATATCAGATCGGTTTACATCGAATTGGGGAACTGTAACAAAAACAATAGTTTGAACAGGAAGAACAAAGTTACATTCAACAGACTTACCCTTCAAAAAAAAATCTATTAGATTTGTAATACAAAACGTTCCTTTGTTAAATGCACATTGGCTATTCCTATTTAGTCTGAGTCCATCCAGATAGTCAGTAATTTTTCTATTCAGAATAGCTTCTAACATTTTGCCTGGCATTAACATCGGGCTCATTGGTCTATATTTCAGGCTTACCCTTGGAGTCCTTTTTAAATATGGCAATTACGCAGGCCTCCCCCCAATCCTCAGGTCCTGTAGCTTATTTGAATGGTAAGTTAGAATACTAGTAATAAGTCTTCAAATTCATTTTTTAGTTCTTTCAGAACTCTGGGGCATATACCATCCAATCCCAGTGATTTGTCACTCTTTAGTTTGCTCATTTGTTCCATTACATTTTTATGGTTCATCATTATTTGATTTAGTTGCTCTGAATTATCACCCTCAAAGAATTTTTACAGTGTATGTATCTCCTCAACATTCTCCTCAGTGAAGACCAAAGCAAAGATTTAATATAATTTTTCTGGTATAACCTAGTCTTCCTTAGCACCCCTTTTACTCCTCAGCCATCTAGTGATTCAAATGCTTCACAGGCTTCTTGCCTTTGATAGATTTGAAAAAGTTTTTTTTTTTGTTTCTCCAGCAAGTTTCCTCTGAAATTGTTTTTAGCCTACCGTGTTATTTCTTTGCATCCAACTTTTCAATGCTTGTGCTCTTTCTTGTTTTCATCATTTGGATCTACCTTCCAGTTCCTGAAAGATGACCTTTTGGATTTAATAACCTCTTCTTTCACCTCACCACTTAACCATGCTGGCATTCATTTTAATTTCTTCCTACATTTTTTAATGCGTAGAATACATTTAGTCTGGGTTTTCAAAATGGTATTTTTAATCAGTGTCCACACCACATGCAAACTTGTAACCTTGGTAACAGTTCATTTTAATTTTTTTTTCCAAATAATTCTCACATTTTATTATAGTCTACTTTTAAAGTTAAATGCTACTGCAATAATTTTTTCCTAAATGTCTTCCATTCAGTGATTATGTTAAATTTGATTAACATAAGATACGTGAGGAGAGGCAATGGAGAACTCCAGAGTGAATGAATTTGAAAGCAAGTAGGAGAACTGCAAACAGAAGCAGATGAAGTTGAAATGTAGTGACTTGAGAAGAGGTGTTCATGCTTATAATGGCATTGGAAAAAGATAAGTCAGGAAGTTGAATTGTGCTTAATGTGAGAAGTAAGTTGAATTGTGCTTAATGGGAGACCTGTGAGAAGTAAGTTGATGTATAATAGCAAGGTGATGATGACATAGCAGGTAAGGGATTTTGAAGTATGTTCAGGATGAAAGATGTAAATTCTGGTTACAGAAAAATAAATTACAAGATCCTTATTCAAAAAGTTTGGATGAGTTTGAGACAGAGCTGGACAAACTGCAGGATTTGAATTTTACCGCCACACAGAATGTCTCTAAGTTATCCAAGTGAATTTTTACATGGAAAATACTTACCTGGATAAATCAAAGGTTTTCAGGTATGGGATTAATTTATTCAAATTACTCAGCCAGATAATGCCAATATTCAGCATTTTATAGGTAAGTCAGGTCAGTCCTACAGTTATCCAGTTAACTGTATCTGGATAACTAATACTTTATCCAAGTATCTTCAGTTGAATGCATAACTGATTGTGTTCTTTCATATATCTAAGTAAAGATACATGGATAATTTTATTCAAAAACTTGATTGCTAGCTCTCTGCATATTAACCTCTACATGTTTTAGCAGTGTTTTGGATGTGTGCAGAAAATAAGACAGAGGAGTCAAAGATGATCCCAAGATTCTGGGTTGAGGAGACTGTGAGGAAAACACCATTAACCCTAAAAACAGAAAAAGGGAAAAGAGCAGAAGTGTTTTGGGAGGAAAGCTAAGAAGTTTGGTATTAGCCATGTAAAGTTTAAGATGAAAGTGGGATATCAAGTTGGTGATGTCAGACAAGAAGGCTGAGATATGGGAATAGATTGTTATGATTTCTGCCCATGGTGCCCATCCTGTGAGCAGGCCTCTCCACCTACCTTGTGCCGCGCTGCTCTGATCCAGCTAGCAGCCTTCTGCCACTCCCCGACATGGCCAGGAGGCCATCGTTGCCATGCCCGCATGGGCGGAATGCCACGCTACCGACCTCCCAAGTGGCCTGGAGGCCGCCACTTCTGCTGCACTCCCATGGCCTGGACCGCCATGTTGGGGCCTTCACTCACAGCAGAGAGCCACGAGTCAGCCTGCCTTCAGCGGTTGGGAGCCGCCAACACCTGCTCCGACCTTGCTTTGCGGCCGGGGGCCACCCCTGAGCTTTCCGTTGCAGGCAGGGATGCCGCTATTGGACTCTCCCTGCTTCTGCCTGCCTCTCTAGGCGCGGGTCACACCTCCTTACAAGATTTAAAGGGCCCACGGCCGGATATGCCCTGGGCCCCTCCTGATGATGTCTTCCAGGGTGTCTTTCTGTCAGCCCTATAAAAGGGCTTCTCCTTCAGTCTTGCTTTGCCTTTGGATTGAGGTCTCATAGTTGTCTGTGTCTTCGTCTTTGGTCCAGGTCCTTCGTGGTCTTCTCCTGTTTTGACGGCTCTGTCTTCATGTTCCTGATGTCCAATGTTCCTTCGTCCGTACCTCCAGATGTCTTCATGTTACTGATGTCCGATGTTCCTTCATCTGTACCTCCAGATGTTTCCATGTTCCTGATGCCCAATGTCCTTGGTCCCTGATGTTGCTTCCTGATGCCTTGTCTTCACCTCTGCTGCCAGAACCCCTGGTTCCTAGATGCCACTCTTTCCTGGCATGCCATGTGGTGGTCTTGTCTTCTTGTGGTACATTGCCTGTCTTCTCGTCTGCAGCTCAAATCTACAGAGGGTCATCCTTGCCTGAAGCCAAGTCTCGTCTTGGTCCTCCGTCCTGACTCTCGTTTCAGCCCTTGGATGTTCTTGGGGCTGCTCCGTCCATGCCTAAGACTCTGAATGAACCTATTCTGCTTCAGCATGGTCCATGGCCAGCCAGGGGCAGCTGGGTAGGGCACACCTCGGTACAGGCTTCTACTGAATCTTCACCATGTTGCTAGCTTCATCTTCCACGTATCCGTCTGGAGTCTACCATGCACTCAAGCATCATCTGTGACCAGTCCCATGGGTCCGTCCTGTGGTGGGATGTGTAGGGCACGCTGTGTTGCAGCCTCAACCTAGTACTTGACTTTGATCCTGAACCTTGTTCCTGAATCCTCGTCTTCAGTAACTTGATCCTAAACCCTCATCTTCAGAACCTTTGTTTTCACCTGAGACTTCGTCCAAGTACCTTCGTCTTCGCCTGAGTCTTCGTCCAAGTATACATGTCTTGCCAAGCCTCCGTTTGCCCCCGTCCTCTGTCCAGCCTGCTGCCTATTGCCGTTTCCCAGCGGCAGGTCCGAAAGGGCTTGGAACGGTCTGAGGACTGTTCATTGACCAACATTGCATTGCTGGTCTTCTTGGGGCGTGCAGGTCTGGTAGAGGGTCAGACCTTCAGTCTCCTTGTCTTTATTCCAGTCTTGTTCTGCTCCTTGTCTGCCCATGCTTGCATAAGCTCACCACCCGCTGTGCTCTTGGGGCTCCTCCCTGAGTGGCATGGCGATCCAAGGGCTCATGTCTCGCGTCAGAAGTGACCATGCCACTGCGCTCGTAACAATATCCGGAGGCATAAGCTTGGTCCCGACGAGTGTGCTTCGCAACATAGATTATGGGTGAAATTTTTGATGAAGATAGGTAGATCAGAGTATACACTAAGGGGTAGATTTTAAAAGCCCTACGTGTGCCAAATCATGGAGATATGCACGTCTCTCAGTCCAGTGCGTGTATTTTAAGAAGCGTCCATGGACGTTTGTGTCTCCCGGTATGCACACATAAGAAAAAGTCCAAAAAAGGGGCAGGGAATTTGTTGCGCTGGGAGTGGACTCTTGGCCTGATGCAGGATAGGTATGGCCCTCCAGTTGGACCCGGAGAGCGCCTGCCACCAGGAGGCAGAGCACAGGAGGAGACAGAGGCTAGCTGGTACTTCACCAATAGCAACCAGGGGTTCCCTCAGGTTGAGCCCTTGGTTACCCAGGCCGCCTGGTCTTAGGTGGGCCTTGCAGGGTCTCCTAGAGAGAAAGTTCAAGGGAGTGCCCACCACGAACAAGGGTGCATGGTCGGTGTTCAGGCAAGGAAGGCCAGAGGTCGCAGAAGGCCAGGATAGAGTTTCTGAGTGTATAGCAAGAAGTAAGGCCAGAGTCTTTGGTACAGAATGGTCAGCAAGGCAGGGTCAATAACAGATGTCAATCTGGGCATAGTCAGGTCAAGCAGGAGGTCAGGTTCCAGATGGCAGGCGAGAATAGTCGAAGTTCCAGGCAGAGGTCAGGGCAAGCAGCAATCAGAGAGAGCAAGAACAGACAAAGCTCAGTACCATGAGATCAGTCCGAAGGGATGGTGAGACGAAGGAGCAGGAGACGCTGGAACTGGAGACACAGGAGACGCTGGAACAGGAGATGCTGGAACAGGAGACGCTGGAACTGGAGGATGCTGGAACAGGAGGATGCTGGAATAAGATGCTTGAACAGAAAACTGGAACAAGACACAGGAGCAAGGACACTAGAACGCAGGAAGGCAAACTTACTATCACTAGGTGATCAACCCGATTGCCAAGGCAAGGAAGTGATGTGAGAAACTTCCTTTTGTTGAGGGATCAATCTGGGTGTGCCGCGGAGCTGGGACCTGCCCTTGGCCCTTTAAGAAGCCAGCCAGGCTGCACGCCTGTGCCTAGGGGCAGGGCCGATGCCATAGAGGACGCCAAGCCCCGCCATGAGGCCAGGCTGGAGCTGGGAGGTGAAGCGTCGGGGAATATTTTCCTTTTAAATCACTTAATATATTTCTTTGGTAATACCTAAAAATAGAGCAAAATCTGTGACAATGGTGTCTATTTTCCAATAAAGGTGATTTTAAGACTCAGGTACAAGATCTAAGTGCCAGGATGTTCAGACAGGGCTACCCTGCTTTATTATTAAAAGAGCATAGAAGTATACATTCAATGTGGAGCACTTCTGGATATTGTGTTGAGACAGACAAGGAAATGGCATAAATATTAAACAAATATTTCAGTTCGGAGTTTGCTAATGAAAACCCTGGAGAAGGACTTTTGCTGGTTGACAAGACCGTAGAAGGAAATGGGCTTCTGTAAAAGAAGAGTATGCATGGCAAGAGCTAGGAAAACTAAATGTGGACAAAGACTATGAGACAGGATGAGGTACATCAAAGGATACTACAAGAACTCACAAATATCCTGGCAGGTCCGCTAAAAGACCTGTTCAATAGATCCCTGGAATTGGGAGTGATGTCATGAGATTAGAGAAGAGGGGTTGTGGTCCCTTTTCAAAAGAGTGGTAGCAGAAAGGAGGCTGGAAACTACAGGCCAGTTAGCCTCACCTCAGTGGTAGGAAAATTAATGGAGATGCTGCTGAAAGAAAGGATACAACTATCTACAATCCAGTAAGTTGCTGAACCCAAGGCAGCATGGATTCACCTAAGGAAAGTCTTGTCAGACAAATCAGATTGATTTTTTAATTGGGTGACTAGAGAATTGGATCGAGGAAGAGCACTCGATATTATCTACATGGATTTCAGCAAAGCTTTTGATACCATCTCACATAGGAGGCTTGTGAACAAAATTAGATGCTTCAGAATGAGCACCAAGATAGTGGCATGATTACAAACTGGTTGACTGATAGGAGACAGCATGTAATGGTAAATGAAACCTATTCTGAAGAGAGAGTCATGTTAAGTGGCGGGGCCACAGGGATTGGCATTGGGACCGGTTCTGTTCAATATCTTTGTGAGCGATAATGTGGAAGGGAGAGAAGGTAAAGTTTGTCTACTTGCAGATGATACCAAGGTATGCAACAGTGAGGACACACCTGAAGGAGTAGAGAGAATGAAAAGTGATTTACGAAAGCTTGAAGAGTGGTCAAAGATTTGGCAGCTGGGATTCAATGGCAAGAAGTGCAGAGTCATGCATCTGGGATGTGGTAATCCAAAAGAGCCTTATTTGATGTGGGGAGGCTAATGTACATGGATCAAGAGCGGGATCTTGGGGTGATAGTGTCTGGCAATCTGAAGATGGCATAACAATGTGACAAGGCAATATCTAAAGTCAGAAGAATGCTGGGCTGCATAGAGAGAAGAAAATGGAGGTGGTGATGTCATTGTACAGGTTCTTGGTTAGGCCTCACTTGGAGTTCTGTGTTCTGTTCTAGAACCTTTATCTCAAAAGGGATAGAGACAGAATGGAAGTGGTCCAAAAAAGGCTACCAAAATGGTGTGGGATAGGAATGTGAATTGGTTCTGGAATTGGTTCCGGTTTCAGCATCGTGGACCCATGAGAAATCTTCGTTTCCCACGGTCCAGATGGGGTTTTTTTTGGCTTTCCCGAGCCGAAATAAAACCCAAAACACCCCGACCCTTTAAATATAATTATTTGGCATCCCCACCTTCCCAACCCCCCAAAAACTTTTCTAAAGTATCTGGTGGTCCAGTGGGGGTCCCGGGAGTAATCTCCCGCTCTCGGGCCGTTAGCTGCCAGTAAACAAAATGGCACCGATGGCCCTTTGCCCTTACCATGTGACAGGGGCTATCTGTGCCATTTGGCCACTTCCCGTCACATGGTAGGACAATGGACAGCCGGCACCATCTTAAAAAATGGCGCGGGCCAATGAGCAACCAATGAGGGCCCTGACTTTTATGGTCTGGGGAATCAAGTATGGGGGTAACCTGCTGATGTAGCAGTTACTACCCTTAACAAGTCACATATGCAATTTCCATGCTATAATGGCCTATCACAAACTGCTGAATGACCCTCTTAATCAGTTAGGACAAAAGTATTGAAAAACTGACCAGGCTAAACAGTCAAAATTAACTGATCAAGTTCTGGGTTTAGGGGTGAGGTTATGTTAGAGGGAGTTAGGAAGCTAGCCTTGATTTTCAGTGCTATCCACTCAATTTGGCCAGGCAAGTCTAGGCACTGTAATAACAGGCCTAATTTGGCCAATCTTTCCCCCTACCTCCCATTTTGTAGAATGTGTTATATATGGAGTTGTCAGTCCCCTACAAGATTCCCTATTTTCCATCAGAATTAAAACTCTCCCTTTCACCTGAATTAGATTTTTAACAGGAGGTCAATCACATTGTTGTCAGAGCAGTCAAGGATGTCGAGCTAGCAAGAGAGAATCCTCCGACTGACTTCTGTTAAGAGTTCTATTGGATGGGACGAAAGTCAGCTGGGTTCCTGATATTCTTGAGATGAGGAAGAGAGGGAAAACCTTCTAGCAACCACCTGCACAATAATTTAATTCCAGCAGGAGGGAGTGGGGATCACAGGGACTGGCAACCTCCTGCATAATATTTTATTTCTGGCAGGGGTGGGGATACAGATGGGTTTACTATGCCCTTAATAAAAGAGGACCAAGGCCTGGATTTTCTAAGGGGTGGTGGTGGATTTTCTAAGGGGTGGGGTGGTGAAGCGGGGGGGGGGGGCCTGTGAAAGCCGGCAGCGATCGCACCGCCTCGGTGCGATCGCTGCTGGCTTCCACACCCAATAGCGCCACCATGAAAGGTGGCGCTATTGGGCGCTAGTGGCAGCGAAAAGGGTTCTTACCATTTCACCGCCAGTGATATTTCCGCTGTATCCGCCCCAGTGCCGCCCCGACTTCTCCTCTTCCGGGGCCGACGCTGCCCCGATTCCACCCCAATTTAGTGATCACACGCGAAAAGGGACTTTTCGCGTGCGATCCCTTTTGAAAATGACTTGGTGATTTTCAGTGCTTATAGGTTTAGGCAGGGACTCTTATCTCCCCTAAATCTAGCAGATCAGCTTGACTTCCTAAACTTAGGAACACTTTCAGTTGAAAACCTAAGCAAGGTTAACTGTCTAGGTAACAAGGCAGTTTACCCTGTTATTTTTCCTGCTTACAGGTTTTTGAATATTGATCTCACAGTTTCTAAGGAAAGTGATAAAATTGTTGCCCCAGTTACAATAATTACTAAAATAAGAACATTACCTGGATCTTTTCCAATCAAATTTAGGCTACTCCAAGGACCAAAAACAGTTTTATTATCACTAACTGATGAACTTCAATGACAGATGGACAGAGTGCATGATACTCATGGTTTTTTTTAGAACTCACTGCAGTTTTTTGTTAGAAATATTATGACCGCTTAGTTGCTAGTTTATTTATTTTTATTTATTTAAAATTTTTATATACCGGCATTCATGTTGCAAACACATCATGCCGGTTTACATATAACAGGGGTGTACAGTGAACAATTCAATAACCTATTAGTGTGGAAGGAAGCAGTTACAAATAACAAGGTAAAAGAACTGGGAGGAGAGAAGAAAAGGGAGAGAATAACATTAGGTATAGGTATTTACATTAGTAATAACATTTTTACATGTGGAAGTGGTAGAATCTGGCTGAATAGAATTAATCGGTGTCCGGGAAAGCTTTTTTAAACAGCCAGGTCTTAAGTCTCTTCCTGAAGGTTGGGAGGCTGGGCTCCTGTCTAAGGTCCGGTGGGATGGAGTTCCATAGAAGGGGGCCGGCTGTTGAAAAGGCCCGATCTCTCAAGGTAATGTGTTTGGTAGATCTGGCTGGGGGCACTTGAAGAGATCCTCTGAGTGTGTCTCTTGTTGGTCTGGCGGAGTTATAAATTTGGAATGGGAATTGTAAGTCGAGTGGGGTGTGTTGATGGATGGTTTTGTATATTATGGAAAGAGATTTGTAGAGGATTCTAAAGTGAACAGGCAACCAGTGGAGATCTTTTAGGATTGGAGATATATGGTCCCTCCTCCTGGAGTTTGTCAGTAATCTTGCCGCAGCGTTTTGTAACATCTGGAGGGGTCTAGTATAGGAGGAAGGTAGGCCCAGTAGGATAGAGTTACAGTAATCGATCTTAGAAAAAATGATAGCTTGTAGAATGGTTCTGAAGTCCTGAGTGTGGAAGAGTGGTCTAATTCTTTTCAGAACTTGGAGTTTGTGGAAACAGTCCTTGGTGGTTCTGTTGATGTAAGCTTTAAGGTTCATCCGGTTATCAATTAATACTCCTAGATCTCTCACCTGTGTAGTAGTTGGGATAGTTGGAGGATTAGAGATGGCATTGTTATCTGGGGAGATGAGAAGCAGTTCTGTTTTAGAGGAGTTTAGAGGAGTTTAGAAAAATCTTACCATATGAGAGATGATTTTAGTGAGGCCTCCAAATGTACAATTAATAGTCTGGTCCTATTTTTGGCTTTTATTATGCTGGGTTATAGAAGTCTTTACCATTCTACCCCCCACCCCCTGCTCTCTATTTTTTAACCTTTATATATGTCCTTTTGGATACGTTATCTAGAAGTTTATTCCATACTATCATTATTACACAGATGATATACAATTAACATCTCCCTAGATCACATAAAGATTAGACAATCAACAGACAAAATTATTGCTTATCAATAGTAACAAACTGGATGCGTAGCGATAAACTAAAGCTTAATCCATCAAAAAGTGAAATTCTTTGGGTAAAAAGAGAAAGGGTTATCGGCCTGAAATTGAGGGTGTAACAATTCCATTGAAGGATGAAGTAGGTTTTTAGGGGGTCATTCTTGACTCAAGTTTAAGTATGGAAGCTCACATCTCATCTATGGTCAGGGACTTATTTGCAAAATATCAACAAGTGTGTCAGTTATGTCCCTTTCTTGAGCCCACTGCAACTCATGCAGTTATAATATCTCTTATTGACTATTGCAATTAATTTTATTTCTATTGATTCAAAACTCTGCTGCTCATTTCTTAGTAACTATTCATTTTAATGTTTAATTCTTGACTTTTCTCTCCAGTTTGTAATTGGCTTCTTTTGTTGCAGTTTGGGTTATTATTGCTGCCTCTGGAATAGTTTTCGTCCTATTTGAACTATGTGTCTTTTATTGTTTTATTTATTATTCCATGTTTTGTTCTTTGTCTTTGTTATATATAATACATTTTTTTGTTTTTTACATTTTCAGGGCAATTTGAGACCCTGTGGGAATCTTGCAATTTACTTGAATATAAAACATTTGATTATTGTGTCCTTTATGACCTGTTACTTATTACTGAAGTTTTTAAATGTTATAATTTACTATTTTACTGTTTTTAAGTGTCTTCCACCATTGATTGGTGCCTTACCTTGAGTACAAAATGGCAAGGTGAGTTAAAACATAAAACCAATAAACTACTTTGGAAAATGTCATGTGCATACTCTGTAGACATAATTGGCATCTCAGATACTTGGTGAAAGGATAAATAACCAATGGGAAGGAAGAAGAATGGCCAATTATGTCACAATGCTAAGGTGGATTAACTTTGTTGGGGGGGTGACAATTTATTTTAAAGATGGCATGGAGTACAATAGGATAAAGATCATGCAGGAGACTAAATACATAGGAGAATATTTATGAGTGGAAATTCCATATATTAATGAAGAAGAATTTACTAGTATTTTGATCTTATTAATGACTTATTGTATTTTCTTTACTTTCATTGCATTGTAAACCATTGTGAAGGTCCTACTGATACGACGGTATAAAAACTAATAAACTAGAAACTAGGGGTGGGATATACTACTATCCACCCGGTCAAATTTAACTAACAGATGATGAAATACTAATAGAGAAGAAAATAAATTTGGAAGAAAAGTAATAATGGGAGATTGAATTACCTAAATATAGGGATTGTCGTGCATTTGTCGGCTTACACCCAGGGATGTGGCCATTTTAAAACATCTGCGCATATACATGTGTTTGTTATAAAATAGGCTGAACACATGCACAGGTGCAAGCAATTTTAAGTAGGTACTCAGATGTGCGCACAAATCGTGCTTCCACCATGTAAGTGGAGGATTTTAAAAGTGGTGCGCATGCACAACATTGCCAGTTTCACCAGTTCCTTCCCAGTTCACCCAGGTAAGGTATAGCACTTTCAAATGCCCCTAGTTTAATTGCGTTCCTTTTCTCCTGTTAGCCCTGACCCTTAAAACCCTGCTGGCAAGCCTATATTTTTTTGTTTTATGATTTACATGCCATCCACAGCAGAAGTAAAGTTACTTGGCGGGGGACCCCGGTGTACACTGGTTACATTGAGAAATCCAGGAATGCCCATGCACCACCCAGACCACAGCCATTCCCTGCCCCATTTTTAGAAAAAATATTTTGGGCACTGTGAGGCAATGCCCCTATTTTCCCCCTTAAACCTGTGTGGGATTAGGCTGGATGCCTGGTCTACCTTAATTCCCCTTGAGAGAGAGAACTCTATGGGTGGGGCCCAGCAAGGGATGAATAAGAGCTGGGATCCAGGTGAGGATATTCAGACCAGGCCTCTGGTCTCCGAAAGGAAGGCAGCTCCTTTGTGCAATACTGTCCAAGCCTTGAGCTGAGATGAAGCAACACAATGTAAATAAAGAGTGTACACTGCCTGAGGAGAAGACAGTCTATGGTTGTGCATGTGTGAAGTCCATCTAGTTTGCCTGCAGGCTTGTGGGAATCACTGCTCGTTCCCACATATTGTGTCATGCTTGGGATTTTTCTAAGCTTTTCACAGAAACATCCCAGCCTCCAAGAACATGTCTGTGTGGAGTGCAGAGAGTTGTGAAGAGGATCTGTGGTTCTAAATACTGTACAGAACCCAGGGGACCTGAGGCTCTTGAACAAAGTACAGAGCGCAGGAGTGCACAGAGTACCATGGTTTGAGAAAGGGTGTGGCAGAAGCTGAACTGAAGAGGAAACAGTGAATGGGCCTGGGTGCAGGGACAGCCAGAAAGTTTAAGAGTTGAACCAGCTAAAGGGAGAAGCCCTGCTGGAGTTAGTTCAGGGTATTAAATAGGGATGTGAATCATTTTTTGACGATTTAAAATATCGTCTGATATATTTTAAATTGTCAAAAATCGTTAGAGCCGCGATACAATAACAATTCCCCCGATTTATCGTCAAAAAATCATAAATCGGGGGAAGGGGGAGGGGAAGGGGGAGGGCGGGAAAACCGGCACACTAAAACAACCCTAAAACCCACCCCGACCCTTTAAAATAAATCCCCCACCCTCCCGAACCCCCCCAAAATGCCTTAAATTACCTGGGGTCCAGAGGAAGGGTCCCGGTGTGATCTTTTACTCTCGGACCTCCGCTGCGTTGTAGAAATGGCGCCGGCGCTACATTTGCCTTGTCATATGACAGGTCAAAGGTAGCGCCGGCGCCATTTTGTTTTTTGTCCCCCGACGTCAGGAGCGTAGGAGATCGCTCCCGGATCCCCGCTGGACCCCCAGGGACTTTTGGCCAGCTTGGGGGGGCTTCCTGACCCCCACAAGACTTGCCAAAAGTCCAGCGGGGGTCCGGAACGACCTCCTGCAGTCGAATCGTGTTGCCGTATGGCGGCGCCATTTTGCGCAAAATTTAAGGCATTTTGGGGGGGTTCGGGAGGGTGGGGGATTTATTTTAAAGGGTCGGGGTGGGTTTTAGGGTTGTTTTAGTGTGCCGGTTTTCCCGCCCTCCCCCTTCCCCTCCCCCCCACTGGAACCCAGGTAATTTAAGGCATTTTGGGGGGGTTCGGGAGGGTGGGGGATTTATTTTAAAGGGTCGGGGTGGGTTTTAGGGATGTTTTAGTGTGCTGGTTTTCGATTTACACGATTTACATGATATTTAAAAAACCCAAACTGCGACGATCCAATTCCCTCCCCCTCCCAGCCGAATTCGATCGTTAAGACGATCGATCACACAATTCACATCTCTAGTATTAAAGAAGTTATCATTGTTTATGCAGGCTTTTTTTTACTTTTGCTTTGAAAAGAAACATGCACAAAACACTGGTGCAACAAGGCTGTGCTGAGCAGGGTGTGGCCCTGGGAAGCTGCCAAAGTTGGCTAACAGTGCTGTGTGTGGACGCAGGGTGGAAGAAAGCAAGCTACTCTGCACTGCTAGGGTGCAGTCAGAAGGAAAACCTGGAATGGAGTAGCCAGCATATGGCAGCAGCAGAATGCAGCAGTCTGACTGCATGACTGAAGAAGATTGGCAAGCATTGTTGCAGAAAGACTTGTAATGGCAGAGGATGCTACAGGAAAGCCTCATAAAGCATGAGCTTACTTTACCTCAAGGGAAAAAGAACCTGGAAGCAAGCCAGGCTCTTGTTGATTCCTGTTTAGAAAAAAGCTTATGTGGCTGGGGAGCTGAGGAAGATATTGCAGAGTATTTAGTGGAGGCCTAGCAGCTAAATGGCACTACAGGGTGTGCTGGTGAAGACCATGTAGGGTGCCTAAAAACTACCAGAAGTCCAGGAAAACCACCTATGAGAAGATCAGAGAAGGAGGCTGTGAAGAACCCTGAGAGAGTGGTCATAGGAAGAGCAACACAGACTGCCCAGAAGGAGGCATAACTGAGAGGCATGTGGGATGCAGCAGAGGAAAGCCTGAGCAAGGTGCTGCACGGTGGCCTGACAGTGGCGCTACAGGAGGTCTGGACGAAGACCATGTAGGGTGCCCAAACACTGCCGGGAGCCGAGAGTGAACTCCATGAGAAGCCCAGTGAGAGAGGGGATGGGAAGTCCAGAGACAGAGGTCAAAAGATGCCAAGTAAGAAATGTCATGGAGAACCTAGAAGGTGGTGATGTGAAGGACCCAGCAAGTGAGGCTGTGGAGGAGAATCCAGAGGAAGGAACCGTGGAAAGCCCAGAGGGTGGTGTTGCAGATACCCTGATGAGTAAGGCTGCGGAGGAGCAAGCAACCAGCACAGGTGAATGGCCAGAGAGCGCTGAGGGGATATCAAAGAAACTACCACAGGAAGCCCCACAGTCAATCCAGAAAGTACTGCTGGGGTGGACATGAACCCGGAGCCAGCAAGGGACTTGATCAAAGGACTGGAGGTGCATATTGCAAAGTGGGTGATGGTTGGTGTGTTGTCTAGGATAATCCTGGTAGGACCCTGACCCCAAGCATGATTGGCAGGAGGCCAGAGAAGAGGGAGTGGGGATGTGAGTCATTTCCTTGGATGGGATACAGGGGAAGTAAATAAGCTCGAACCGATGGGTCCAAGCTGAGGGGGGGGGGGGTATGTGAGGCAGTGCCCCTATTTTCCCCTTAAACTTGCGTGGGACCAGCTGGTCTACCTTAATTCCCTTTAAGAGAGAGAGAGAGAGAGAGAGAGAGCAGTGGGTGGGGCCATCAAGAAAAGAATAAGAGCTGGGATCTAGATAGGGATAGTCAGACCAGACCTGAGGTCTTTGGGAGGAAGGCAGCTCCTGTATGCAATATTGTCCAAACCTTGAGTTGAGACAAAGCAACACACTGTAAGTAAAGAGTGTACACTGTCTGAGCTAAAGACATATGTGAAGCTATAATAGTTACTGTTTTAACAAGGCTAGGGTCAGTCTAGTTTGTCTCCAGGTCTGTGAGAATCACTGCTCATTCCCACAGGCACATAGAGGGAGAAGCGCATGAGCATCTGCTCAGTGCATGCTGGCCTGACATATCTCCTGGTTTTTGCATGCATAGGTCTTTTAAAATTCACCTTTATCTAGGTAAATGTTACATCAGGACAAGATGGAGAGGTAAAGCTTCTAGATGAAATTAAAGACTGCTTCATAAAGCAGCTGGTCTGGGAACTGATGAGAAGGAGAGCCATTTTAGACATACATTTTAGTGGAACGTAGGATTAGGTGTGAGAGGTAATGGTAGTGGGATTGTCAGCAACAGTGATATTAGCATGAGCAAATTAGACCTGATAACTGGAGAAAGGGACTTAAAGTACATCTACAGCTTTAACATTTAACTTGCCAATGCTTATACTTTTTCCTATTTTTTATTATTTAAATGGATCCTTTCAATTTTTGAAGGTCTTTTTTTTTTGGCTAAAATAGCCTCTCTTACCTTACCTTTTAACCATGACAGTAAGCATTTGACTTTCCTTCCACCTTTCTCTGTGCATGGAATACATCTGAACTGTGCATCTAAGATGCTATTTTTAAACAATGTCCATGCCTCTTATACACTCTGAACCTTTGCAGCTGCACCTTTCAATTTTTTGCAACTATTTTTCTCATTTTAACAAAGTTTCCTTTTTGAATGTTTAGTGTTAGAGCTGTAGATTTACATATTGCTTAATATGTAAATCTACAGCTCTAACACTAAACTGAAATTTCATAAATTCCTTAAATTTTTCCTCCACCTATTCCATAAACTTTAGGGGTTTTTTTTAGGATAGCTGAATTTATAATACCTTCCTGCAAACTGATATTGCTGGAAAATAAAATGGTGGCAAATTTCTGCTCCAATTCTAAGTTTATATTTTATTCTCTTTCCAATCTCTTTGTGAAACACTGGGGAAAATTGTTCCTCTTCTCAGATTCTTAATCTAATGTTTAAAAAGAATCTCTGAGAGGGTTTTTTGTTTTTTTAATTCTCTAGTCTAACTTTGATTATCCAAGGTTGCAGGATTTAAACTAAGCCATTGACCATTCCTCACAAGGGCTACTCCATTTATCATTAGACAGCCAGGAATTCTAAAGTGCCCTTGTTTATACAGGCACACACTCTCCTTAACAGAGCTTAAAGGCTTTTTTCAAAATATTTCTATTTCATGAGAATTCTTTTAGCAAGAGGTTCAAGATTTCCATTTTCAGCCCCCCAGAACTCGGCATGAGGGTGTCCTAAAAATATTTAAATTAAATTAAAAAAAAAATAACTGTAGTGCTTGAACTGACAGTTTTCTCTCATACTGGCTAGACTAATTAAGCTAATAAATATTAGCATGGATCAGCTCCAGTTATTATTTAACTATAACTATCCTCAACTCTTACTTGGCCTGAATATTTTATTACATAAAATGTTACCCATCACACAGATAAACCACCAAGATTAAGGTCTAAATTTTCTATCTTCGCCCGGCTTCCTGAATCGCGCGGTACCGGGGAGTGGGGGGGCGAAGCTGGGGGGCTTTCGCTCCCAATAGCACCACTGTGAAAGGTGGTGCTACTGGGCACGCTGCTGGCAGCGATAAGGTGTCCTACCTTTTCGCCGTCAGTGAAGTCGTCATGGAGTCCACCCCGAGGCTGCCACAACTCCTCCCCTTCTGGTGCAGACTCCGCCCTGACTCCTCCCCCTCCGGTGCAGACTCCGCCCCGACTCTGCCCCCATTTAGTTTTCACGTGTGATACTTCTGGAAAATGACCCCCTAAGTTTCCTTAACCCCATGTTTCAGGTATAAAGTGCATTAAGACATTTTAAAGATGTAGACATTTTCCATTATGAGTTACTGAAAAATCTCTGTTCTTTAACCAGTTATGGTGTAATTATGCCATCCTGTTTACATGTTCTTTACCCCATGCCTATGGCATTGCTTAGGTGTTGGCTTCTGATTTGTGCTGAGCTGCATGGCTCTTCTATTCTAAGTTTTTGCTACATGACATCCAACACCAACTTTCACCCATTTTGATCAAGTAAACAATACAAAAATAGTCCTTTGGCACTGGTGGCCATCTTCAAAAGCCCAGAACATTTTTATCAACATAAGGGCTGGATTAGGATTTTTTCACCCTCTTTCACGTGTCCCCAAAGCGTATTTAAAATATTTTTACCCAATTCATGTTGTTTTTATCTCAGAAACATCATGGGAATATATAGGATGATTTTACACTTTAAAATCCATTTTTAAGAAAAGGCTTAGATCTCTCCGGAGTTCTCAACAACCTCTAACTTACCCTTGTATTTAGTTTTATGTAACTTTATGTATTTAATTTGCTTTTATTGACTTAGGCGCTGGGATTGCCATTGTGCACCCAGAGCTTTAAAAACTCTCAGGGACCCATATTATGCTCTCCCCATCTCAAGCTGGACATTATTTAAATTTATATTGACTTTTTCAACTTTTTTTTAAGCTATTTTCATATCCCAGGTCAAACCTACAGCTGCCCACTGATGTTGCTTCTAACATTAGTGGATCGTGCCCTGCTTATGATTATCACACTGAGGGCTATCCCAGGACTTCCAGATACCTTGGACCAATTCCTGTAGCAGCACATCACTATTCTTAATTACCAATGTGGCCCTGTGATTGGTGGAAGGGGCAGCAGCGAAAGAAGCACCACATTCAGCTGCTCACTACTGCCCCCGAAGCCTCCTGTGATTGTCACGGGGAACTTCTATCCTGCTTATGCGATCTTCAAATATGGATTCCTACCACTCCGGTATGGCTCCTCCTCCTGCATTACCATTGCCGCTGGGAGCTTTCTAATGCTCCTTTAGCTCTTTTACCACTGTGGCCCTACAACATTCAAACACTGCACGGAGCGGCAGTAGCCACAGAGGCATTCAAACACTGCATGGAGCGGCAGTAGCCACAGAGGCATTCACAGAGCGGGATGGTGTTCCACCTTCACGGAGCGGAAGGATGGAGGGCTGCTATCTCAAAAAAAAAACCAAAAACCAAAAAACAAACAAAAAAATAAAAACAGGGGTGGGTAAGAGTATGGGGTAAGGGTGTGGCCTACTTGTTACAGCAGTTGCTACCCCTAATTGAGCTGGACGTTCACTTGGATGCAGATACGGCGCTGCTCTCTAAATTGGTGGTGGGGTGGAGGGGAATTAGGGCTGGAGGGTACTGGAAGCCAATAGTAACAGGTGGGAGAGAAAAAAAAAAGGGGAAAAAATGGATTAAGTGCGTAGCTTGCTGGGCAGACTAGATGGGCCATTTGGTCTTCTTCTGCCGTCATTTCTATGTTTCTATGTTTCTATGTAATAGCACATCACTGTCTTACTTGATTGACCATTGAAACCTCACATTAGACCCACAGCAATCTCTCTCTCCATCCATAGGTCACACAGATGAGGGACTGCAACTACTGGCAACATAATGCTGTCCACAGCCTGCCTACATACCAAACTCCTACACACCAGGGAGCACTGCATTAAGGTATCCCCATTGTCACCTGTGACAGGAACCCAGATAATTATATGTTTTTTTCTATTCGACCTTTATTTCACCTTATTAAATGTCATCCCAACATTTACTCACCTCCCAACCATTCCCCAAATCCTAAAACCTCAAAATCACAAAACAAAAACAGATACTCATGATCACATTAACTCTATTCAAAAAGGTCAGGGCACTAGGTTTGTGGGACTCTCTAATGCTACTGTGGCTCTTTCAGCACTGCAGCTCTACAGCCACTGGCAGCACATCACTGTCCTACTCGATTTGCTCCTCATAGCCTCACATTAGGCCTCACATTAGGCCTCCTTCCAGCCACAGGCCTGACAGACCAAGAGCCAAAGCTACTAGCAGCAAAGCACTGTCCACAGCCTGCCTACGAAATTAGGCCCCACAGAAAAGGGACCACAACACTAAGGGACCTCTACTGCCACTATTCTATATTTTATCCCTATTCATACATTATAGATGTATTAATCTATTTTACAATCAATGGATATAATACTTTGACATTTGTCTTCAGTGTGACTGCAGGGATTACTAATGCAAATTGTTTTTGACTGAGGATTAAAGTTTACTTCATAGTTCATGGAGGAGTTTGTAAAGCTACTAAGAATACAAGTGTGATTACCCTCAGTTTATCATCCACATTAATGGATAGATCGAAAGAGTCATTAAGACATTGGAGCAGTAATCCATGCCTCACTTGTGGTTCCTTCTTTTTTTCTTGAACTTCTCACCTGGTTTATGACTTCGATTGCCCTGATCTATTCTGGTTCCTGATTCCTGATTTCCCTGGGAGTGATCTGTGTGGTATTTATGACACTCTGCTTCTCTACACCAGTGGTTCTCAACGGTTGTGTCATGGTACACCAGTGGGTCACCAAACACCGATAGGTGTGTCGCACAGTTCCTGCTCTCTCGCTGCTCTGCCCACCCTCTCCTCACCCCAGTGAGATGCACACAATTCTTCAAGAGCACAGTACATTCAAGCTCAGAGAGGAATAGCAGCAGTGTTCATGGAAGCCAGAAACAGCAACATGGCCTTCCCGCTCCTGCGGCCTGGAAGAGGAAGTGATGTTCAGCAGGCACACGAGAAGCATAAAGGGCCATGCTGCTTCTGCTACTGCTGCAGAAATCATGCCCTAAGCCTCCCCCCCAGACCCTGCATCAGTAAGAAGGCAGCACTCAACTGTTTGCCTGTGCTGCTCATGGTGCAGAGCTGTAAGCTTGTTAGGTATGCTTGAATGTGGATTTGGATTTACATACCTTTCCAAGATCAAGGCAAGTGACATTATAGGCATGGCTGTTGGCAGGTATTTCCTTTTCCCAGAAGGCTTACTGACTGAGTCAGTCCTTCACCACCATAGACCGAGGCAGCTAATCGACAGATTTCTCAAACTGCCGTGTAGCAGGAAATCCCCGCGGCCACATTCTCAGCTGACTGCTCTACACCGCGATGATCGCAGCACAGGCAAACAGCTGAGTGCTGCCTTCTTACCGCTGCAGGACCAGGGGGAGTCACTCCTGCTGCTGTTCCCAGCTTGTCACAACTCTGCTTTAATAGCAGCATTCCAGCTGCCTTGTGATGTAGCGGCCATGCGTGCTGGGAGTGGGGGTGAGTGAGTGAGACAGAGAGAATGAGCCAGCATTTGTAAGTGTCTGAGAGAATGTGTGCGACTGAGACTGTGTATGTAAGTAAGAGTGAGAAAGCATGTGTGAGAACAAGAGACTGATCAGAGGGGTGACTGGTGTGTGTAAGAGAAAGAGAGTGGTCAGAGAAGTGACTGGTGTGTGTATATCAGAGAGAGATTGGTCAGGAAAGTGACTGGTGTGAGTGTGTGAGAGAGATATTGGTCAGGGAAGTGACTGGTATGTATGTGTATATGAGAGAGATATATTGGTCAGGTTAGTGACTGGTGTGTGTGTGTGTGTGTGTGTGTGTGTGAGAAAGAGAGAGAGAGGGAGTTTGGTCACAGAGATGACTGGTGGTTTTGTGAGAGAAAGAGAGATTGGTCAAGGCGGTGACAGAAGTGTGTGGGAGAGAAAGAGATTGATCAGGGAGGTGACTGGTGTGTGTGAGAGAGAAAGAGAAAGATGACTGGTGTATGAAAGACAGAAAGTGTGTGTGTGTGTGTATATGTGTGTATATGTGTATGTGAGACAGACTATGGGCCCTATGGAAGAGGAGCGTGAGGACAGAGCTGCAGAAGGCATTGTTGCTTCTGGTTTGTGCTATTGGCCTACAAGTGAAAGGAGTAGGAGAGTTTCTAGAGAGGGTAAGTAAAGGTGGTTTTTTAAGTTTATCATCCTTGATTGACAGCCATTTTAATTATTGGGCATTATTATTAATTTTTTTTTTATTTTTGTTTAGATTTTTATATTCTGCATTTCATACTTTTTTGACATTTCAAAGCTGATAACATTCAGCTATTATGTGATGTGTCTGTTGTTTGAAATATTTTATTGGTGTTTAGAGAATTTTTAATAATTTTGGATATTTTTAATGATTGGATGCTATTCTATTTATCAGTTGTTTTTAAACATTTATTATATTTATTATTCAAATATTAGAATTATTATCTTATATTACTTGAAAAATGTATAAATAGAAATATGGAGACAAAAACTGAACTGGAAACAGCATGAAGCCGAACTGAGTGTATGCAGTGCAATAATGGAAAAAGAAAAACATTAACTTAATGGTCACTTTATTCTGTATTTGGTCAGGTTCTGTCTGTGTTCTGCATGTGTGACCCAGGTAAGGGTATTCTACAAGCTTGTAGTTTTTTTGTAGGGATCTATACCAGCTTGGCTTTTTTCTGTTTTCCTAATAGGAGGTGTATTGGTGTTTAGGGCCTGGTTAAATATTTGCAGTGTTGCTTTCTCATAGGTCGGGTTGTTACTGTTTGAATGAGTTCCATAATGCAGGTGTAACTTTTTGCATATTAGTTTGTGTATATTATTGCAGATCCTGGGAGTCTGTTAGGTGCTATATTTCTGTTTCCATTTCTTCAGTTTTGCATTGAATGCAGAGTGGCTTTTTTGGGTTTCCATTCCAGTTTTCTTTGAAGATATCTGGTTAGGTAGCAAATTATCCAGCCACACAAGGCTGATCATTTTAATAATCAGCCGGTTCTATTCAAACATAGCCGGTTAGGTTTTAAAGTTGTTTGACTATATTTAGCCAGATAACCTTAAGCACGTATATTCAGTGTGAAGTTTATCCTGCTGAGTAAATGAGATAAGTTATCCAGCTTGTTCTATACTTTCTTCAATTCCATTATTGTTATGTCTCTTGCATGTCTACTGAAAGAATGTTTCTTGTATCCGCCATACATTTTGTGAAGAAATGCTAATGCTTGGAGCACAGTCCTGAAAGCTCAAGAGATGGTTAAGAACATAAGAGCATAAGAACATAAGAGTTGTCATACTGAGTCAGACCAAAGTTCCATCAGGCCCAGTATCCTGTTTCCAACAGTGGTGAAGACAGGCAAAAGGTATCTGGCAGGATCCCAAGGGGTAGAGAGATTCCAAGTTGCTTGTCCCAAGAATAAGCAAGCAGTGGGTTTCTGCAACTCTACATTAATAATGGCTTCTTTAAATCCCACAGAGGGAGAAAGTCCTGCGGGTGGGACACAGCTGGGAACATTAAGAGGCAGAGTGTAGCTGGGATCATCAGACTAGGCCCAGGTCTCCAGGAGAAGGCAGCTCCTGTATATTATTGCTGTCCTGACTGTGAATTCAGGAAGTGGATCCTTACGTATCTGTGTTTACTGATTAAGGTAAGCAGATATTTGAATATTAATGAATGTGCACTGTAACTAAAACACTGAACCCAAGCACTGACCTCTCATTTACAGTGTTACACCAATTCTAATCTGTTGTGACAAATAGAAGAAAACCTAGTGGTTAAAGCAGTGGACCTCAAGCCAGGGAAACCAGGGTTCAAATCCTGCTGTCACTTCTTGTGATCTTGAGCAAATCACTTTCCCCTCCATTGCCTCAGGTATAGAATTTTGATTGTAAGCCCTCGTTGAAGTGCCTGTAAATGGAAGTCTCAGTGCTAAACCCCTTTCTGAAGCCAAACTGATATTGATGAACAAATGCCTGAATATAGCCATGTGTGGGTGATAGGGTGCGGCCAGCCTGATTTGGATATGCAAATATAAACAGGAAAGGGGTGGGACCTGACACACAGACCGCTCAGTGCTTTTTGTCATATTTAGGAGGGTTTTCTTACTCCTAGTTATTGATTCCCTGTTACATGTAACTGCTTTTCTGCACCATTGTTCAAATTGTAAAGTTTATTGCACCCCTGTTTCTTGTGAACCAGCATGATGGGACTACCGTCTTGAATGTTGGTATATAAAAAAACTTAAATAAATAAATAAATAAATGACTCAGCAGGAACATATATGAAATTTAGGGCAAGGAAGAGAGGCAATTGGGCTACAGGCTTGCTTTGATCTTTTTTTGTACTACACAGTGCCATTTCAAAGGATATCTTTGAAGATATCTGGTTAGGTAGCAAGTTATCCAGCCACACAAGGCCGATCATTTTAATAGCCAACCGGTTCTATTCAAACATAGCCGGTTAGGTTTTAAAGTTATTTGACTATATTTAGCCAGATAACTTTAAGCAAGTATATTCAGTGTGAAGTTTATCCCGCTGAATAAATGAGATAAGTCACCCTGCTTGTTCTATGCTTTCTTCAATTCCATTATTGTTATGCCTCTTGCATGTCTACTGAAAGAATGTTTCTTGTATCCACCATACATTTTGTGAAGAAATATTTCTTTACAGTGCTTTCAGTCTCATTCCATGATCCCTGGGCTAGAATATTGTTTCTTGTGATATAGCAACAGCCATTAAATTCTATACAATAGTTATTGTTATAAAAGGCCAAATGTTCAAATCACCATGCTTGTTAAATGCCATTATATTCTAAGAAAAGAGTAGCATATTAGTTGTATCTCTCATTCATTCCTTCTAGTATCTGCTGTAAGAATGATTGAAAAAGTGGTAGGAAACTTATGGTCATTTTATCATTGCCATCTGGAATGAATGAGCAGGATATACAACTGCACGACACAAAGGGTATAATATTTGATGAATAAATCATTCATCAAATGTTATACCTTTTAAATTCAACTGAAATTAGAGATAATGTTTACAGCTTTTGCCTAATCCTGTATTACAAGAAAATACTATTTAATAGAAATGTAACATGACAAATAGCAAGTGATAGTAACACAGATGCCGTACTTTTCCTTTACTGGAACTTTATTGAGATTTCTTTGTGGATATAGTAATTGTTCTATAGAGTTTTACTGCCTACAGGAAACAAAAAAATGAAAGCCTCTAAAATGAACATAAAATAAATAATATGAAATGTTATAGTAAAGAGATCAAATGCTGAATAAAATTGTGCTTGATGATTCTGTTAAGATTTATCAGGTTTGCAGTTTGATGAGGGCATAAAAATGGAACTTCAAGCACAAACTAGATAAGAGAGGCAATAAAAATTCATATATAACATTAAGCAGAAAAGAATACTTCATATTTTTCTTTATTTTTTCTAGTAAAAAATAACATAGTACAAACCTGTTGTTCAGTTTTTATTTGTAATAAAGGAGAGATCATTTTTGACAATGCATTTAGATAAAGGCTGAAGAAGGAAGTAGACCTGAGCCTTAACCACTTCATTGACCAGTGAAAACTGGACCAAGTTGTGCAGACTTTGATTTTCGATGAAGCGCTTCCACTTCTGATAACAAGATCATATTGGTAACCATACATTATAGCATCTATAATTGTATGAAAATGTTACTGGATGGCTCTGCAAAGTAAAATCAAATTTAATTTTCATCTCCATTTCATATGATTATTCTGATTGAATGTAGCTTAAGTCATCCAAATTCAGGATTTCAAAAAGGATTGGAAGGAGAAATTGTCAATTGAAGTAAATAAACATAATTATATCTTATCTTTAAAAACAATGGCTTTCAGTTGTACTGTATATCTTGAGAAAACAAATAAACCTTTTTTTTAATCCACGGGTGTTTATATTGCTCTTGATCAAATCATGTTTTATGTTATAAGGTACATTGCAATAAGCATGAAGCTTATTATACCCTTTTCAGTTACAGGAAGCCACTCTCCAGATATCAGCTCCTCTTGGAATTAGGAAAGTATAAACTAAAAAAAGATAGTCCACATGTCAGACATCACAGAAAACAAATAAATAGGTATGTGTTGTCTTTGAAGGAAGTTTTTCTCTCTCTTCATGTATAGTGGTGTTAATTACGAATGAACATTCACTTAAGAACATAAGAACATGCCATATTGGGTCAGACCAAGGACCATCAAGCCCAGCATCCTGTTTCCAACAGTGGCCAATCCAGGCCATAAGAACCTGGCAAGTACCCAAAAACTAAGTCTATTCCATGTTATCATTGCTAGTAATAGCAGTGGCTATTCTCTAAGTGAACTTAATTAATAGCAGGTAATGGACTTCTCCTCCAAGAACTTATCCAATCCTTTTTTAAACACAGCTATACTAACTGCACTAACCACATCCTCTGACAACAAATTCCAGAGTTTAATTGTGCGTTGAGTAAAAAAGAACTTTCTCCGATTAGTTTTAAATGTGCCACATGCTAACTTCATGGAGTGCCCCCTAGTCTTTCTATTATCGAAATATTAAATAACCGATTCACAAGAAAAGGAATCCAAACCAAATCAGACAGATTCATTTTGATTTGTTGAAACTGATAATAAGAGCCAGAGAACCAAAAATCAACAAACATTTTTGTTTGCATTTACATAGAAACATAGAAACATAGAAACATAGAAGTGACGGCAGAAGAAGACCAAACAGCCCATCCAGTCTGCCCTGCAAGCTTTCACACTCAAGAATGTGGAAGATCTGGGAAACTTGTAGGCTCTGCAAAGCCTATAATTAAAGGCCAGGTGGGCATCAATGGCAATATTTAAATCATAATACAAGGAAGCTTGGTTCACACAGAAACCAAAATACAAGCTTGTGTCTCACAGATTCCTATCTCAACTGACAGGAGCCAGGTGAACGAAGATTCCCTGAGGTTACAGCTTTAATTAAAGGTCTGGCACCAGCAACAGAATTCAGGCCTACTATCTATTCAGAACACAGACCTACTATCTGTATACACAACACAGAAGATCAAAAGGAGATCAGAAGAAACAAAGTGCATCAAAGCCATGTTGATAAAGGAACTTTTATGGTGGGAGGAGGTTGTTTTCAGGATAGACAGGTTTAGGGTGAAACTCTCAAACGGGTGAATGATCCTTTTACAAGCATTTTCTATGTACAGTGGAAGGTATATAATAACAGCGTGTACTAGATATTACAAGACACATCGATGCTGTACCTGTCTTGTAAGGTTAGCATATGTGCTTCCAAAGATATGGAATATTAAATTTATACTTGTTCTAACTGAAATTCTGATTCATATCTTTGTTTGAAAAAGTGCTGACAAGCGCCTTCTTAAAGTACAGAATATTATGTACAGAATATAAATCCCCTTTACTTCATTCCCCCCTGTCATTGAAGCAGTGAGCTGCGCTGGATATGTATTCCAAGTGAAGTATCAGGCGTAATTGATTTGTTGTAGTAACCGCCGTAACAAGCAAGCTACACCCATGCTTATTTGTTTACCCAGACTATGTAATTCATTCCTTGTTGGTTATTGTCTGAATATAAATCATCTTTTCTTCATTTTCCCTGCTGTTGAAGCAGATTTATTTTCTTTTTCATTAAAAACTACGTGGCTAGCAAAACTGCTGGTTTATTTTTTTCTTTTGAAAGCTGCTAGCAACCAGTGATGGGAGGGAAGGGAGAATGTAAGAAGTTGCTCTTCACCTACTACTTGTGATTTTAATCACCAGTGCTGCTTTACTCCAAACCTCTCTTGATACTTTTGGGTGGTTCTATATCTACTTATGCTATCTTTAAGGATTTTTTTTTCAAATTCCTTTATGGTATATGTCTATGGTTGTTCTTGCTGTGACAATCCCATGCTTTACAAAACATTAATGAGTCACTTTTAATGATGTCATGTCCTCTTGGGCTATTTCTTCAAACTTTGTTCCCTTACAGTTTTTTTCTGTCTATTGGCATTATTCAATATTTAGCCTTAGACAGATTTTACCACAGTAATATGGAAGATCAATCAAGCCTGAATCCCTAGCCTCTTCCCCAAATGATGCCTTAGGGAAACTACATCAGGCCTCCTGCAGGGATTTCCTCTGGCTTCGCCTTCTTAATATCCAAATATTTGGATATTATTTGGATATTAAGAAGGCTTCGCCTTCTTAATATCCAAATTACTACCTCCACCTTCCTCTATTCCTGATGCCTTTCAACTAGCTTGATCACTCCATTCTTATACTTCACTTTCAATGCATATCCAGCATAGTTCTCTGCTTCAACAGCAGGGGAAAAGAAAAACTGTTACTTCACACATCCAGCAGAGCTCTCTGCTTAAACGGCAGGGGAGAAGAAAAAAGGGTTCGCACTCACAAAGCGGGGAGTAGCTGGCTTGTTACGGCGGTTACTACCCCAAACCAAATGTACCTGATACTTCACTCTCGACGCATATCCAGCATGGCTCTCTGCTTCAACGGCATGGGATAAAGACTGATACATCACGAATTTCCAGCATAGCTCTCTGCTTCAACAGCAGGGGAAAAGAAAAACTGATACTTCACGCATATCCAGCATAACTTCAACGGCAGGGGAGAAGAAAAAAGGATTCACACTCACAAAGCGGGGAGTAGCTGGCTTGTTACAGCGGTTACTACCCCAAACCAAATGTGCCTGATACTTCACTTTCGATGCATATCCAGCATAGCTCTCTGCTTCAACGGCAGGGGAGAAGAAAAAAACTGATACCTCACGCATATCCAGCATAGCTCCCTACTTCAACGGCAGGGGAGAAGATAAACAACCAATAAGGGCTGTATAACATAATCTGGGTAAAAACAAATAAGCATGGGTGTAGCTTGCTTATTGCGGCGGTTACTGCCCCTACTACCTCTAACTAATCAAGCTAGATATTTCACTTGGATGCAGCTCCATCACCGCTCTCTACATTAATGGCGGGGGTGGAAGGGAATTAGAACCAAGAGCTAAGAGAAACAGATAAGTATGGGAGAAGAAATGAGGGAAGCTTGCTGGGCAGACTGGATGGGCCATTTGGTCTTCTTCTGCCGTCATTTCTATGTTTCTATGTTTCTATGTTTCTATGATTAGTCGTTTGCCCTCTATCTATCTATCTATCTATCTATCTATCTATCTATCTAATATATCATATACAG
Source organism: Rhinatrema bivittatum (assembly GCF_901001135.1). Classification (NCBI taxonomy): domain Eukaryota; kingdom Metazoa; phylum Chordata; class Amphibia; order Gymnophiona; family Rhinatrematidae; genus Rhinatrema; species Rhinatrema bivittatum. The sequence continues at coordinate 798,840,027 of NC_042615.1, read as the reverse complement.
CTACAGGCTTCCTTATGCTTCTCCCTGCCCAGAGATAGATTGCTTGATTAGTTTTTTGCCCTATATAGATGGAGGTCTGAAGTTCAATTTGCACATCAAGACAATCTATAGGCCTCCTCCAGACATGTCCTCTGACTTCTCTCTGACCAGGGCTTAATACAATATTGTTGGTGACCTTTGCTCCTTGTTTGAAGCCTTGGGGTGTTCTTGCCACTGTGGATGGCTGCTCTGCATTTTGGACAGTTCCTGCCACTCTTTGTGCTACTTTGACTCTCTCTTAGTACCACTACCTCATGGTATTCATACCACTGTTTTTGATTCTCTTTGCATGTCGTTGAAGCCTTGGGCTGTTCAAACCATCCATGCTGCTGCTTTGCTCCTATCATGGTACCTTGGAGAACTCCTGAAACTGCTAGTACCATTTTACCCTTTTATTTGTGCAACTTAGGCTATTCATGCCACTTTTGGTGTCCCTTAAACACAGTCTGGGTGTGTTGGGGTTCTCTTCCTCTTTCTTATGATGTCTACTAGGGATGGGCATTCATCCAGAAATTGCCTAATTCATCCTAGATCGGAGAGCCTGAAGGGATTTTTCCCCGTTAGTGCACACTAAACCGAATTGTAAAGGCCCAAACCACGGGAAATATGAGATTTCCTGCAGCGGGCTGAAAACGAAGCCCAGACTGATAGGTTCAGGCTTCGCACATCCCTAATGTCTACACACAAGTTTCATTAGAAATGGTTAGAAAACTACAATGTCGGAGGCTAAAATAGGCTGTATTACTGCTCCCAATGAGATTAATGGAAAACTAATGAACAAACAGAATGAATAAACACATTTTTTTTACTGAAATGAGCAAAGTGAATGATTGTGACCTAAGAAGTGAATAATCAAACCAAAACTAAATTGTTGCCTCTATACATCCCTATAAGTCTTGCTCTTAGAGGACATTTGTATACATTTTTAAAAGGATTTAAACTTGGGAAAGGTCAAAATAGATCAGGAATGTTTTGTATATTGAGTTATAGAAAGCCCTATAAATTTGGGAAGAAATTGTGTGGATCTTATTGTGACTAACTGGCATATGTAAATTAAAAGAATATTAGTCCAGGTAGACACTTTGAAAACTAGGATGGCTACTCTTGAAATCTGTTCCTTATTTTACTGAGGAATATTTTATTTAAAAACTGAAGGGGTGACATTTAGAAAGACAATGGAGAAATTTTGAGATCAGACTCTTCAAACACTGGGTATGGCACATTATAAAAACTATAATGCTTCAGTAGTTTTGGCTAAGAGAGCATGTTTTACCTCTTCTGTCCTATTTAGCAGGGAAAACATGGGCCAAGTCATTAGAAAAATGGGCTGCAAACTATTGAACCCAATGTTCAAATCCTACTCCGCCTGCTGATCTTCCTTGAGGCCTTGGGTAAGTTACAGGGAGGTCAATGTAGTAACGTGCCCAATTATTCTGCTGGTGGGACTTCATTCAGAAAAATAAACAAATATTCCCAAAGCTCATAAAACCTCCGAATTTTGGGAGGTTTTACATATTTTTTTTTCTTTCACTCAAAGCCCTGTTTCTGAAAAAATTTGTAAACTTGCCACCTCACAAGTAGTGAACTTTTATGCATAGTCTGCTATATGTGAAAATAATGAGCTGCTATGATGCAAAAGCATGTAAAACAGCTCAATATTAATGAATCATCAGTAAATTGGCACATAAAAACATCTTTGCACATTGGGTTTTGCAAAAAGGCAGTCTAGAAATACAAAAAATGCTTAGTAGTATTATGAGTGCAAAACTACTCTATATAAGATTTTCTGTTAGAGACCTATTTAAACCAGTAGATAACCATCTCCTCTTCGAGATGAGTAGATTAATATGCTAGCTCAAAATCTATTCTCTCTCAACTCTATTTTTAACCCTGTTGTGCCACAAAATATGTAGGTCTCTATATAGAGGTGTAAGAAGGGGATGCCAAGCAGGTGTGATCTGGTCCATTGTAAATAGTTTGAAGCCATCGCTGATTTATGACTGTTCCCTAACGAAGGGTTTTTATCCAAAACATGGCCACGGTTAGTTTATTGCGGTGAGAGATATTTTTGAAGAAATGTGGATATGTGGATTTAATAACAATAACCTGCTAAAATGGAACTACCATCATTGGTTTGAGTCTCAACTTTCATTTTATTTATTTTTATTTATTTATTTAGTAAATTTTCTATACCATCGTTTAGAGCAATTCCTTCACAATGGTTTACAAAAAGGCACATAATAAAAATTTTAATAAAATGCCAGATAAGATATTAAGATATTTTATTTGCAACAAATATATTTAATTTTAAAATATAGAAAATCAATGGACTGTCATAATAGAAGTTAATATTAGGTGGGTTGAGTGGACATTGATGATTATTTGAGTCCTCCACAGTAACCTGGTTGTTACTTGATTTGGATGTTTTATGAAACTACCATCCCCTACCATTCATTTTATTTTGTATTGAGAGCCAATTTTTTGTCCATACATGTATGTTGTGAGGTGTATTTTCAGCACATTATCATCTATATAGTGATCATCATGCTAGGCATCATAGAGGATGCAGTGTACATTTTTATGTCTAACATATATAATCATAGGTCAGCAAATGATAATTTTTTTAGAAAAGAATTTTTGCAAGTGAAAACTAAATGGCTCTAGTATTATGCCACTGTTACTTATCTTATTCAAGAAGTTGCCATCTTGTTCTAAGTTGCTTATATTCTGTATCTTATATGCATTTTCTAAACCTTTATGATGTGCCTCTAAAACCCAACAAGAGTCTATGTTTTGGACACAGGTCCTACATCAGGGTATGGCCACTACTATTTTTCTGCAAAAGATAACATGTGGAATATTAATATATTTCTAAAATTACTTCAAAACAATCAATGCCTTATGGATAGAAGTAAAACCCATGTTTAATGTTTCACCCTTCTTATTGTATATGCTGATGCTGCACTGGAAGTGATGTAAACTGCCATGATTCCCCTTCCCTTTTTCTAAAGAATTCCTTATCAGTCATCATTATCACAGTAAGAAATACCAGTCTATTTAAATATTCAAGCCACTGGGATGTATAGAGTTGATAAGATAAATCTGAAATTGTTCTTTGTAGTTCAAAATAGATAAACAATCCTTGTGGATTATTTCTAATGCATTCTGTGGCTCTCCACTTCATATCTGAGAAAGTATGAGATAGCTGGATGCAATAACATTGATGCCTGCAATTGTTCTAGTGCTAATGCAGCTCTGATGTTCAATGAGACTTTTACATATTTTCCAACAAGACATGCCCACATATTTTTTTTAAACAGGGGCAAATGATCATATAGACCATGTAGGATGTTTAGCAATCTGAAAACCTTTTGGCTTCATAAGTTCTTCCCATGTGTGGATCACTTAAATATGCACCTGTGAGAGCCTGTGTATACATGGTACAATGGCTGCACGTCTAATGTCCCTTTGGGTTATTACCTGCTGGGATGTCCATCCTTGGAAGGACTGAATGTATTACGTAATCACAAAAATATATGCTCCCCTGGAATAGTCTATCAAACATCTCTGCTGAAATACATCCACAGTGTACATACAGACATATATGTAAGTAGTTTTTCCACAGTAATGTACAGACAAGTTGTCTCTACTGTTATAATAATAATAATTGCCCAAGTTATCTTACTTGCTTCATAGTGATGTAGAGTCTAATAAGTTTAAAGTCCTCTACTTGCTGTATTGATCCCAGCCCATCCTGACTATTGAAAAATTTGGGAAACAATCATTTGGTTTGGCTATTGATGCATCTCTAAAGTAACTACTCTGAAAAGTAGTTACTTAAAAGTAGTTCTTTAAATCATCCAATGATGATTTAAAGAAATCATCATTAGATCCAAATACTTCTGGAAATTTTACACCGGATTGAAATGTACCATTTTTAGTAAGAGTCACGAGAAATCACTAACTGAGCAATTGTTAGACTTGGTAGGAAACTTGGATTTCATGGATCATTACCAGTCTGGGTTTCATTTAGGACACAACGGATTGATGGTGCCATTGAGTGTAGTAGATAATAGGGATGTGAATCGTTTTAGGACGATTAAAATTATCGTCCGATAATTTTAATATCGTCTTAAACCGTTATGGAACACAATACAATAGAGATTCTAACGATTTATCGTTATAAATCGTTAGAATCGTGAGCCGGCACACTAAAACCCCCTAAAACCCACCCCCGACCCTTTAAATTAAATCCCCCACCCTCCCGAACCCCCCCCCCCCAAATGACTTAAATAACCTGCGGGTCCAGCGGCGGTCCGGAACGGCAGCGGTCCGGAACGGGCTCCTGCTCCTCAATCTTGTTGTCTTCAGCCGGCGCCATTTTCCAAAATGGCGGCAAAAAATGGCGGCGGCCATAGACGAACACGATTGGATGGCAGGAGGTCCTTCCGGACCCCCGCTGGACTTTTGGCAAGTCTCGTGGGGGTCAGGAGGCCCCCCACAAGCTGGCCGAAAGTTCCTGGAGGTCCAGCGGGGGTCAGGGAGCGATTTCCCGCCGCGAATCGTTTTCGTACGGAAAATGGCGCCGGCAGGAGATCGACTGCAGGAGGTCGTTCAGTGAGGGTGGACCCGCAGGTTATTTAAGTCATTTCGGGGGGGTTCGGGAGGGTGGGGGATTTAATTTAAAGGGTCGGGGGTGGGTTTTAGGAGGTTTTAATGTGCCGGTTTTGCGATTTTTCGATTTTTCGATTTTTCACGATTTTTCACGATATTTTACCCCCCCAAACGGCAACAATACGATTCCCTCCCCCTCCCAGCCGAAATCAATCGTTAAGACGATCGAGGACACGATTCACATCCCTAGTAGATAATCTGCAGCCTTAATTAGATAGCAGTAATAAATCCATGCTGATTTTCATACATTTATCAGCTGCTTTTGATCTTGCAGACCATTTAACTTTGTTGCAGCAATTGCCATCTTTAAGGATGGGTAGTTCCATGTTAAGCTAGTTCTTTCTTTTTTTTTGTCCTCTTAGATCTCATTTGTGGCATAAGGGAATAAACTTTCTAATAATGACTTGCGGCATGCCCCGAGTCTCCATTCCCTTCTTGCTGTTTTGTAATATTTTTATGGAGCTACTTGGGGATATTTTTAAGAAACATAATGTAAGTTATTACCTTCATGCAGATGATGTACAACTTTTAATACTATTTAGTCTTGACCATGAGGCACTTACATCCATGTTTACATGATATTTTGTTATGAATGAAGGATAATAGCTTAAAATGAAAAAAAGACTCTTATGGTTAGAAAATCAAACTTTCCTCTGGCTGACTTTGCATTGAGTTCTGAGATGAGACTTATGAATGATTTTGGATTCAAATTTCAATTTTACTAAGCATATTGTGGTTGCAGTCTTCTGAAAGTTCTCCTAGTGCATGAAATGTGTATTGATATTGCTGGTGCACAAATGAAAACAGCAATTAATGCTTTAGTATTGTTTAAATTAGATGATTGCAATATATTATTGGTTGGTTGGAAAATGGCGCCGGCTGAAGACAACAAGATTCAGTAGCAGGAGCCCGTTCCGGACCGCTGCCGTTCCGGACCGCCACTGGACCCGCAGGTTATTTAAGTCATTTGGGGGGGGTTCGGGAGGGTGGGGGATTTAATTTAAAGGGTCGGGGGTGGGTTTTAGGGGGTTTTAATGTGCCGGTTTTGCGATTTTACGTTTTTTCAATTTTTCACGATTTTTCACGATATTTTACCCCCCCAAACGGCAACAATACGATTCCCTCCCCCTCCCAGCCGAAATCGATCGTTAAGACAATCGAGGACACGATTCACATCTCTAGTCAGCATGCCAGTCTCCAATGGGACAGACTCTGGTTCAAGACCAGACCCAGCTCTTTTTTTTTTTCACCTTACATCATCCCCTCCTAGGGGTTACCTCTGAGTACTCTTCAGAACCCCCCCCCCCCCCCCCAAGCTAAGACTACTCACCATGTGCTATCTTCCTCTTCAGCTTATAGTAATAGCTCTAAAGTGACAGGATTCAGACCTGATGAGACAAAAACAATATGGTTAATTGCAAATAATATATGAGGTCTTCTCCATGCCATTCTTCCCCACAATGCTACTTAAAAGATTCAATTAAAAAGCTATTAATGTGGATTTAGCTCTGGGTGAGCAATGCTTATATTGACCTCAAGGGATCATATATTTTTTCATAATGCAGGGAGGACCCCAGTCCAACAAGATTAAATCTGAATCTCTAGAGCCATGAATATTATCTCTCCCCTATTCTCTCCCATAGATTCATTGTCTGTAGAGTCTTGCAATGATCTTAAACTGTCAGTTCTTTCCTGATAACTTCCTTATTCAGGTTTGTTAGGACTTCACAGACTCCTCTTGTCCTCCATCTTTTTCTAAGCTTGATCCTATGAACTAAAGTTGCTGTTACTGGTGAAACAACCAGTTTTCTCGTAGGTGTTGGAGGAAACTCATGTGCATGATATGTGGCTGTTTGTTGACAGCAGTTTCTTTCTTTTTTTTCTTTCAGATCAAGATAGCCTGACACATAGAATTTTTGGTGAATTCGCTATGGGTGCATAAGAGCCCAATGAATCCCCTTCCCCCCACCAGGCTCCTCTTGCTCTTTCTCTGAAACTGTGCCCCAGATATCATCCTCATGATATTCTTAGCTTCTTTCAATGCTCAATGCTGCATTCAGTTTGGAAATAATTGGTTTAACCATTTCATTTATCTTGAAAAGGCTAATATGATGGCTTTCCTCTGTTTCTACTGCCCTCTGAGGTAGTCCTCCTCTTGGGACTTTGACATCTCCACCTGAATTATGGAGACAATTCTTCCTGTTCTGTCTCTAACACTGATTCTCCCCTGAGACATTTGGATCCACACACCACTGTAGTCTCAGGACCCCTCAATCCATGATGAACTGCCACATCAAGAATTTCCCTTTTTAGAAGACACTTGGCCAAATAGTTTCCTGATTATATAGCACAAGCACTGGTATTGTTGACACCGACATTCGCTGTCTAATCGCTGCTCCCAGAAGAAAGTAGCATCTATTTGCATGGGCATCAGAGGGTTATCTTCAGAGGTAATGTAGCCACCCCACGTTTCCCCTTCATTCTCAATGGCATTCTCCTAGCATTCCCCCTAGGGCCTCCAGGGGGACAGGAGGCTCCATACGAGCTAGATCATCCTTCCCCTTATCTCATAGACCAAGGTGAAACAAATGCCACAGAGCTGGTAGATTCCACTCTATGTCTACTGATGGCTACCAGAACCAGATCAAATACAAAACAACAGAATCAGACCATTGCCTCAGGTACTGAAAAGTCCTCTCAGCTGTGCGGGCTGGTTGTGAGTCCCAAACATTCAGATTAAACTTGTGCAAAACTCAGTCTAGTTTGTCAACCTTGGATTTCACAAATCCATCATCATGAATGCCCTTTTCAGAACCTCCCCTGTGAGCCTGTGAGCAGGCTGACAACCCAAAAAACCTTTATGCTGTCCTCTCCAAAACAGCCAGGATGCATTTTGAATTGGAGATTACATTTGTGGATGAATATCCAATAGCAACCTCTAGTGCCCGCACACCACCCTAGGGGGTAGGATAGGAGCAGATTAGTTCCTTCTGATCATGACCTCTAAAACCTGATATTTTTATGTGAATGTTTGCATTGTTGCCAGCTGGCTATGAATCTGGTTCTAATGATCCATATGCTGCATTGCTGCTCCCCTTCCAGGAGCTGTCACTTTTTGTTTAGATACTGTATTGTTGGCAGCTGATTGTTAACTTGGCATGAGTGAATTTGCTAATCTGGCTTTTCTACTCCAACACCAGTTGCTCAGGAACTCCAAAAGCTCTGCCATTGAGGTAGTGGATGAACACCAACCATTTTTTCTCTGAACTCAAAACAAAGTTGAAAGGCATTGAATTGCAGCTGTGACATCATTTAGTCAAGGCAAAATTACCAGAGTTTAGGACAGGTGATCACAGCAAGATGCATCAAGATTTGATAAAGAGTTGGACTGGACCTGGAATCAAGACTTGAAGCCAGAAAAGTAACATAAAATAAAAACCTGGCTCTCATCAAACACGTACAGGTAGATTTTAAAAGTGTTGCTAGCATAAAAACGCCCACATAAGGACATATGTGGGCCATGTGCGAGCAATGTGGATTTTAGGAAGCCACAAAATAGATATGTGCATGCATGCATGCGTCAAGAATAAGGGGGTAGAAAAGGGGCGAGGCCAAGACTTGCATAAGTTCATATATAAAGAGGCTGACCATGGTGTGTGTCAGCTTGTTATCTGTGTAACTTTACTGCTGGTCCTGATGAGGAGCGAGTCTGGAGATCTCGGCTTTTAGGGCTTTTAGCACAGCGTGAGGGTTCAGGTTCAAGTGGGGGCTTGCAGGTTGAAGAACCGGAGGGGTCTTGAAGACCTCAACATGAACTGTGCAAACTGATGGAGTACTTGGAAAAACTGTTTTTCCCCCTCTCATGAGCATGTTTTAAAATCTGCCTGCATACGCACGTAAAAGTCGCTAAAGCCCTAGAGGAAATACATGTAGGACACTTACTTGAGCAATCTCTTAAGATCACACGCACACATAAGAGCATGTAACCCCATCCCAGTGTGTCTATCTTGCACAGGTGGGGACATAACATTATTTGTTGCTCTTTGGGGCTGGAACCTTTCACTGGCCAGCTCGTCCACAACCTCTCCTACTCCCAGGGCCAGATTCTTTATAAGGGGGGAAGATACACTTCAAGGGCCCAATGTGACAGGGGTGACCTTCTTCCAAATTACTTTGAAGTTCTTTGGGTTCCTTTGGGGAGGGTAATCATCCTTAAGGTGGGTGCAGTGAGTGTAAAAACTTTGGTTTGGTGTCCAAAGTTAAAGCATTTACCTTTAAACACTGATGATGATGAATGGCACAAACTCAAAGTTCAGCACCACAGAATTCTCTTCTCAGTTTCTTACAGTGTCTTCACTCTGTGCAGGACTCACTTATATCAGGACAGAGAAACTTCCATTCACTTGGATTAAGGCAACTGGCACGCCCAGGTGGGCAAGGACTTTTAGGATGGTAAAAACCCCTTCCAGAACTGATAAAAATGTTAAAGAATCTTTCTCTCCCCAAGGTGGTGAAACACTAGATGGATGTCCCCAGTGATGTTACTTTCCTTTACTCATGCTTAACACATTTTCTTATTCTAACACAGTCTCCTTAGTTCTTCTCTCTGGATCCCTGAAGGGAAGGATCCCCTTGAAATAAGCAGCTCTCTTGCTTCAGAACAGGAAGGAAGGTCAGCCAAAACATCTTCCTGGATCTTCTAACAAAATAATTTATTTTTTCCCCCAAAACTGATTTTTAACACCGGAGTTGTTCCTTGCAGTGGGTCAAAACCTCTAGGGCAGGTCTTCCCTATCCCTGGGCATCATAGACACAGGGTACCCCAATCCCTGGTGCCCAAGAAAGCCCAGATGGCTCACAAAGCTCCTACCATGAAAAATCTCAAAAGTTTCAGAAACAACACAGCGGGATATCCCAACCAGTTAGTGATTAGGCTGGAAGGAAAACCCTCCTGGCCCTGGTAAGGCCCACCAAGCAGGGCTTGCTTGGCTCCTCTGACTGGGCTTGAGAAATAACAACATCTAAGCTCCTAACTACCTCTTTACCTCTTTACCGTAGAGAGCTTGGGACTGCCTCCCAAGCTCTCGGAGAGGAGCTGCTAAATAGACTCTCAGGGGGCCGGCCATTCCAGACCCCTGCATTTGAATGGCAAACTCTCTCTCACACTAACCTGCACCTTCTCTAGCTGAACTAAGAGCTCACCTAGGTCTTAATGGTGACCTAACTGTAGGGTTCATCACATGCAGCGGGTGAGGGGGGGGGGAGTGTTTTAAATGATCCGTGCATACTCGCTCACATGATTTAAAATTGCAGCATATCTTCCATTGTGTGCTCATTTATGGATGCACACTCATTCCTTTAAAAATTACCCGTTTAGTAAACTGGAGTGTTTCCCCCCCCCCCCCCCCCCCCTAGTTAACAACCAAGCAAAGGGTTAAGTCCCTTTTTATCTGAAAAAGAAAAAAAAAACCACCAGACTTGAACAGTTTGCTGTAAATGAAAATAAAGCTAGGTTTATCATTAGCAAGACAAGGTCCTTTGCAGCTAGCATGGCTAAGGGCTTGGTTTGTGGTGGGGCATACTGAGGTTCCTGGCAGGTTGCCAGGAGCCCCAGGACATGAGACAAGAATTTCCATGTGCAATACAAGGGTTATTCATAACCTAAAAGATAATAGTTTCTCTTCGCCTTCATTAACCCAAAATGTACTATCTAACAGCAGCTTTATAGTACTGACAGTTGCACAGAATACAGCCTTCAAGTTGCCAGGAATGCTAGGATAGCCCCACTTGTGAACCTCCAAAGACCAAGCTGCCTTCCCAGGAACAGGGGTTGCAGGTCTGAGCTGAAAGCAAGTAAGCAAATCATCTCATCTTACTTGGCTGCAAATGAAGACACCCATCCTGTAACAACAGAAACCCTGGTTTAAGATTAGGCATGGTCCTTCCCCCATAAAATTGGTTACTTGTAGCATTCGGGATAAAATTTAAAGTTTTAAATTTGGCCTTAAAGACCTTCAATGGACTGGACCCATTTTATTTGAAAGACCAACTTCAGTGACAATGCACCATCTGGAACCCTGAGAGCCTCTCAGAGGGATTTCTTCGCGACACCCTTTAATGCAGAAATGAGATTCAGAAGATCTTAGGAGAATGCTTTCTCTTGTGTATTTCTGGGGTCATGTTTGGGTAGAGAGAGGAAAACAGCTCATGTAGATTTTATTTTCAAAACTCTATGAGGGGTTTTCCCCTGTTTTTCATCCTGAAGAAGTAGCAATAAAAAATGTTAAACTACACTGGTAGTTTCCAATTGAAAATTACCTTCAAGGTCCAGAAAGAACAAATTATCTGCAAACTTTACTCTCAAATGTTGACTTTATCCAGGATAGTGTCTAGGTCCCTCCCTCTGTGTGGGGGGCCTAGTGGTTGTCCTCCCTCTCTCCTCCAAAAGGTGCAGCAGGAACAATTTGTGTGGCTGAAATAACCTCCCCAATTATGTTAACTGTTTAGATTGTCACTAAAATTGGTGGGGAGATGTGGGATTAGAGAGCCGTAGGTCTAGATTAAACAGGGGATCTTAATACAGAATCCTTCCTGAATATTTTGAAGAGGAATATTTATTTTCCTTTTGTTATTCCAACTTTCTTCTATCTGCCTTATTTCCTCATTGGGATTGATTTAGGGTTTGTTTGGGGTTTTTTTGTTTTTGGGGTTTTTTTATTGTTTACAACTTAAAATTATATGAAGTAGAGCAAATGGTTGCATTTTGCCTGAATACAGTATTTACTTATTGCATTGCAGAGTTGTTAAAGTGAAAGATGTCATTGTTTGTTTCTGATTTTAATATTGGGACTGATGAGTTTCACTTCAATTAAACTAAGGGTTAAACAAAAGTACTAGGGGATTGTGTATGATTATCATAAATGCTAAAAGTCCTAACTGAAATGCAAATGCTAGAATAACCAGGTCTGTCAGACCAACTCTGCAGGGAACCTAAGACACTGGATGTTCCACAACAGCTACATCAGACTAGGATGACAGAATTTAACTAGCAGCAGGGTCTGTTTAGCACACTGCATGTACAGTAACAGCTAGAAGTCCTAGTAGAATTGAAGGTGCTAACATAATCTGGCTGGCTGGCTATACAGTGGACCTAGGAAGCCAGATGTTTGGGAAATGGTCATGCCAGCACTGTTAGCGATTTAGATAATTACACAGCTTTGTGCTTAGACACGGGAAGGAAGGAGAGTTGGGTGAGAAGTAAGGGGGGGAAACTGTATACTCAAAATGATGATGATGGAGTACAATTGAGAGAGGAAGAAAAACTGCTAGAGAGTCTGGAGCTTTAAAGCAAATGATGTAGACAAAAAGGCCTATGCAATATAACATGCCAAAAAAAAAGTTTAATGTGGCCTTGAAAGAAAAAAAAGGAGCATGCACACTAAAATGGCACTTAATGAGTAATGCAATAAGATTTAGTACACCCAAAGTAAAAAATGTCAACAGTAGCATGGTCATGCTATGTTTATGGCAGAACATATTAAAGTAAAATATAACCTCGATAAAGCATTTAAAAGGGTTCCTATTTCTCTTTGACAACCACATTCACTTATTCTTATTATGTCCTTTCTGAATGAAATATTTAAGTGCATAGTTCAAGTGTGATAAAACTAGGGAGAAGAAAGTCACTGTGATAAAGTGAAACACAAGGTTAAGTATTGGAAACTAATTAGTGGTTTCATCAGTCACAACCCTGCTGAACTGGACTGCATCCCAAATGATAAGAGCATATTGTTTCAACAACAATTAAACACCAAGTCATACTTTCATACCATAGAATTATTTGGAATTCAAATGCAAATGTATGAATACGTTCAACATACTAAGCATATTTTTGTGCTTTCAAGATAATAAGCTTCCTAGGCAGGAATGAACTTAGTCTCATTCATTTAAGATCGCTTTATTCAAGTCCATTCTAAATCATACAAAAGGACACAATGCAAGCAATTCTTTAAAAAATAGGGACTTTTACTGAATGGAAAATTAACCCTAGAACATCAACTTAAACTTATGGAACTTGCTTGTTCTGTGCTCTTAGGTCCTTCTTCCAGAGGAACTCTCCTTGTGGTAAGTGACTAGCCACTGAGCCCCCTATTGCTTTCCCCACCACCATGTATATACAAACAAGCTTTCACAAGGCTCCATTAGATCAGGGAATACAATGGAGGATGAGAGGATAATAACAGAGAGAGAAGAAGGTGGAAGAAGAGATACATTGACAGACACTTGAGCACCTAAAAATGAATTCATCTTTATTTACACAAGGCAAATGTATTTCCAAAGACAAAGGTCTTTGCTGACATTGACATCGTTAGTGTCCAAAGACCGTTAAGGCTGACAAGCGGACTGAACTCCAAAAATAGCTTGCTAGCTGACCAACTATTTTGTGCACAGAGTTCATTTCTGGGAGGCAGTTATTTATTTATTTGATTTTTATATTCTACTTTTTGCTACTCAAAGCAGATTATATTGAGGTACTATAGGAATTTCCCTATCCCCAGCAGGCTTACATAAGTTTATACCAGCAGGTCACAAGGAGAGCAGCCAAAGGGTCACACAGAGTGGGAAAGGGATTGGAACACTGGTCTCCCTGGTTTATACCCCACTGCCTTAACCACTATACTACTCCTCCACTGGGTTGTAGACTATCTGATGCAGCCACTGCAATGCTTATAGTACAGAGTTGTCAGAGGGTAGAATATGCAGGTGCTTTTCTGAGTCAGGATACCCAGATTCCTCCTTGCATATTTATTTTATTTATTTTATTTATTTATTTAACAATTTTTCTATACCAACATTAAAATACACATCATATCGGTTTACATGATAACAAAAGGTGGAAATTACAAATAACGGGGGGGGAGGTGGAGAACTAAGAGTAACTGGGGGTCGGAAAAGGACCATACTCCTTTATCTCTCTAATCCAGTCGTTTCACATGAATCTTTCAGGACCCTTTCAAATGTACCCTTCACAAGACATATACTTTATTACTGTTTTGCCTTTCTAAGCTTAAAGACTGCCTCTGGCTCATGGGCAGTTAACTTCTGCCCTTTTTACAGATGTATCCTGTAAGAAAGGAAATGCCCCTTTGTATTTGTCTACTTCAGAAGTTTGAAAAAAAAGCAGGAAACTGATGAGGAGTGTTGGTATGAATGAATGAGTAAGACATACCTGAGTTTAAATGCTTTAGATTTCATACAAAAATATATACTAAAGCAGGATGTGAATTGCCAGCATTAGACATTGACAAGCAAGGAGCACAGACTTGTGTCAGAACTCAGCACAGCACAGGAAGATGTTCATCATTTACAGGTAGCTCAGAATATGATAGCTAAGTTAATTTTTGGGTGTCTGGGAAGAGTCAGTTCAGAGCCTCTCCTGCATCAATTACATTGGTTGCTGATTAGAGAGAGGGCTCAGTTTAGGTTGATGACTCTCATGTTTAAGGGAGTATCTGGGCAGGAAGCTAAGTATTTGCAGAATCTGGTCAAAATGTGTGCCTCTATTTGTAATTTACATTCTGCACAGGGGCTTCTATTACAGATACCATCATAAGGAAGCAAATTATTTGCTATACAGAAAGCAGGTGAAATCATGGATTTTTCCAATTTGAAGAGTAAATCATAAAAAGCTATGGTTTTGAAGGCATTTTTTCAGGCTTGAAATGGTGAGTAGAGGTTGATTTAGAGCTTTTAATGGAGGTTTAGTGTTCCCATATTTTTATTGCTTTATTGATTTGAAGCAGTTGTAATTTGTGGTTGTTGTTCACCAATCCGGTCAGATCTGATAACTGAGTGAATGGTATATAATAATTGTGAAATAATTAAATAAATAAATTACAGATGTAAAACTCAGGAAAGTACTGTAGACTTTTGCTAAACTGGCCAAATTGACAGTCTTGCCTTCCAATCAGATTTTCAATGAACTTTAGCCAGTTGAATATGAATTACTGTTGCACTGGGAGTGGATCCTTGGCCTGGTGCAGGATTGGTATGGCCCTCCGGTCAGACCCAGAGAGCGCCTGCCACCAAGAGGCGGAACACAAACTGAGACAGAGGCTAGCTGGAGCTTCACCAATAGCAATCCAGGAGTTCCCTCAGGTTGAGCCCTCGATTACCCGGGTCGCCTGGTCTTAGGTGGGCCTTGCAGGGTCTCCTAGTCAGACAGTTCAAGGGAGTGCCCACTATGAACAAGGGTGCGGTCAGTGCGAGAACAGGAAAGTCCAGAGGTCGCAGGAGGCCAAAAGAGAGTGTCCAAGAGTATGGCGAGGATCAAGGCCAGAGTAGTAGTCAGTGTTCCAGGCAGAGGTCAGGTCAGGCAGCAGTCAGAGTAGTTGAAGTTCCAGGCAGAGGAGGCGGTGATCAAGAGAATAGTCGGAGTTCAAGGCAGAGGTTGAAAACCAGGCACAAGTCCGAAGAGGTCTGCAGACAGACGAGCCAGGAAAGGAACTAACCCCAAGGAAGGGAGAAGTTGCTAAGGCGTCCCCTGAGTGTCAGGAGTCACCTTATATAACCCTCTAGTGGTGACATCATCTGAAGGGGCCGGCAATCCTGGCGCACCGCGGGCCCTTTAAAAAAGGGGGAGGTGTACTCATGCGCGGCTAAGGGACTGCACAGAGGAAGTCGGTAGCAATGTCTCCACCGCGAAGCAAAGGCCTGCAGTGCGGAGAAAGGCTGAAGATGTGCTGACAATCGCTGGAACGCCTCCCCTACCCTGCTCCGGAGCAGAGCTAGCTCTGGAATGGCACGGGAGGGCAGGTAGGAGGGGACGGTCGTGAACCCTGAGACCGGTCATCGCAACAGTACCCCCTCCTCAAGGGCCTCCTCTGGGGGTTTCGAGAAAGTTGAATGCACATTGAAGGAGTTCTTGTATATATGGAAGGTGATCCTGACTGGAGCACCGGGTTGCGCCCCTCTCAGAGTGGTCACGGGGAAAGACTAAAGTTCTTGGCAGTATTGGAAGAGTGGTGGAGATGCTCCTCCCCTGTTTCTCCAGGTGTAACTGAGTCTGCAGACTCAGGATATCCTATTCCTTATAGGCCAGAAGAGACACAAAGCCATTCATGGCCTGCTTCTGCCCCCTTTCGAGCGTTTCAATCTCAGCCATCTTTTGTGTCAGTTATTCCTTCAAATGTGAAGACTGTTCCTAAGACGGTTCTCTGAAGAGAGGAGGGTCTGGTTTGAGTCTCCTGTGATCTCATTCCAGGAACGAGAGAATTGGTAAGAATAGTTGCTATGGTTAGGGTCTGAGGTGGTGCCACCATTTTCAAACAAGAATATGAACATTGTGGACCCCAAAGAACCGGACGGCCAGTGGTCCAGTCAAGGTATGGTTGATGTCTCTGCAACCAGGGCAAACCCAGGATTACCGGGCTCACTGCTGTAGGTAGAACATGAAAAGAGATCAGCTCCGAGTGGTCTTGGCCGATCTTCAGAGTAAGGGGTTGAATGGCCTGAGATATCACCCTGGGAAGGACGTCCCCGTGGACCGAAGAGAGAGGCAGAGGTGGCGTTATCGGGCATGTGGGAATCTGATATTGATCTATGAGGTCTTGTTGAATGACGTTTGCTCCTGCGCCAGAATCCACTAGGACCTGAGTAGAGAAACTGATGAAAGGCATCTCCACTGAAGCAGTCAACAGGAATAATGGTGAAATCATGGTGAGACCAAGAGGGATTGTTTCAGGAATCTCTTGACATGAACTTGTGCTCCTCTGAGGACACTGCGGTAAGATATGGCCCAAATTCCCACAATACAGACAGAGGCCGAGCTGAGGGCGGCGGACTCTCTCCTCATCTAGGACACGAGTATAGCCCAGCTGCATGGGTTCTTCAGTAGCCCTGGAAGGCAGGGAGCGATTACCGGAAGGGAATCAGTCCCTGGGACTGTTTTTGGGTTGGCACGGCTCTCCCGAGAATGTTCCTGAAGATGTCTATTGATCTCCCCTGTTAGGTTGATAAGGCCTTAGCAACCTGTTGTGCTGGGAGTGGACCCTTGGCCTGGTGCAGGATTGGTATGGCCCTCTGGTTGGACCCAGAGAGCACCTGCCACCAGGAGGCAGAGCACAAATGGAGACAGAGGATAGCTGGAGCTTCACCAATAGTAACCCGGGGGTTCTCTCAGGTTGAGCC
Source organism: Rhinatrema bivittatum (assembly GCF_901001135.1). NCBI lineage: Eukaryota > Metazoa > Chordata > Amphibia > Gymnophiona > Rhinatrematidae > Rhinatrema > Rhinatrema bivittatum. Next base: position 798,823,125 of record NC_042615.1, on the reverse strand, counting down.
CTTGGTTACCCAGGCCACCTGGTCTTAGTTGGGCCTCGCAGAGTCTTCTAGTCAGATGGTTTAAGGGAGTGCCCAATATGAACAAGGGTGCGGTCAGTACAGGAACAGGAAAGACCAGAGGTCGCAGGAGGCCAAAAGAGAGTGTCCAAGAGTATGGCGAGGACCAAGGCCAGAATAGTAGTCGCTGTTCCAAGCAGAGGTCAGGTCAGGTGATGATCAGAGAAGTTGGAGTTCCAAGCAGAGGTCAGGTCAGGTGGTGATCAAGAGAATAGTCGGAGTTCCAGGCAGAGGTCAAAAACCAGGCACAAGTCCAAAGAGGTCAGCAGACAGACGAGCCGGGAAAGCAACTAACCCTAAGGAAGGGAGAAGTTGCTAAGGCATCTCCTGAGTGTCAGGAGTCGCCTTATATAACTCTCTAGTGGTGACATCATCTGAAGGGGTCGGCAGTCCTGGTGCACTGCGGGCCATTTTAAAAAGGGGGAGGGGCACACACGTGCAGCTAAGGGACTGTACAAAGGAAGTCGGCGGCAGCATCTCCACCTCGAAGCAAAGGCCTGCAGTGTGGAGGAAGGCCGAAGATGCACCAACAATCGCCGGAACGCCTCCCCTACCCTGCTCCGGAGCCGAGCTAATGCCGGAATGGCGCGGGAGGGCAAGTCGCAAACCCTGCGATCGTACCAACAATTACTGATGTGCAGAGTGTCCCTCTGATTGTCATAAAGCTCAGTCATACCCAATGAGATATCTGGACATGATAGAAACATAGGAGCATGATAGCAGATAAAGAATTTAAGTAGTCGGCCCATCCATCCAATTTATCTAGCCCTTACAATTCCCATCACTCCCTCTATTTATCCCATGCTTTCTTGAATTCAGTTACCATTTTTACCTCCACCACCTCCACTGGGAGGCCTTTCCATGCAGTCATTACTCTCTCTGTAAAGAAATATTTCTTAAGATTACTCCTGAGTCTACACCTTTTCACCCTCATCCCATGACTCCTATTTATAGAGCTTCCATTCCATTAAAATAGGCTAGTCTCCTGTGCATTGAAACCTTTGAGATATTTCTATGTCTCTATCATATCTCCCTTACCTTGCCTTTTCTCTAGGACAAAGAAGGAGAACGAAGACCACTGTTCATTTTAGTAGCCACCCTCTTGACAAAATCCAATCAATTCATATCCTTTTCAAGGTGTGGTATCCAGAATTGTACACAGTATTCTAAATGAAGTCTCATCAGGAAACTATACAGAGGCAATATCACCTCCCTTTATCTGCTTACCATTCCTCTACCTATGTAGCCAAGCTTCTTTGGGCTTTTACCATCACTTTATCCACCTTTTTGGCCATATTAAAATCATCAGTTGCAATCACCCCCAGATCCCGCTGTTCTTTGGTGCTTAGATTAATTTTGTCTCCAATACTATATGTCTCCCTTGAGTTTTTGCATCCTAAATGCATTACTCTGCATTTTTTAGCATTAAATCTTAGCTGCCAGTCTCTAGACAATTCTTCAAGTTTTGCTAGCTATCTCTTCATGTTTTCCACCTCTTCCTAGCTGTGTACCCTATTCCAGATTTTGGTATCAATGGCAAATAAACAAACCTTTCAAGACAATCTTACAGCTATGCTCTCACAAAAATGTTGAAAAGAACTTCTCAGAGTAAACTCCATTTACCACTACCCTTTGTCACCTCTCATTCAGTCAGCTTCTAACACAGTCAGTCATTCTAAGTTCAATTAATGTATGTCTTCTGTGCAGATCTATGTCAAAGGCCTTTCTGAAATCCAAGTATACTACATCTAGCGCTCTCCCTTGATCTAACTCTCTGGTCACCCAATCAAAGAAATTGATTGTTTATTTTATTTATTTATTTAAAGCTTTTTCTATACCATCATTCGTTATCACATCACAATGGTGTACAAAAATATGTTTAGAACTAATTGGCGTTCACATATTTAAATATCAAAGTAAATAACACTAACATTAAAAAGTGTAACACATAAAACAAAAAAAAACTTACTGAACAGCTAAAATGATTAAAACAAATCATGAAAATAAAACTTAAAATACACTAATAATAGCTCAAACATTGCCTGCAAAAGCTCGCTCAAAAAGGTTTACATATAATAAAAGCATGCTGCTTCAGATCATGCAATCCATTGGATTCCTTAAACTGCACTATTCTCTGTTTTAGCAGTGATTCCATTAATTTGCTTACAATTGAGATCAGACTAATTGGCCTATAGATCCCAGCTTCCTGTCAGTAGGAACCACATCTGAGACCACCAGTTCTCCAGAACTACTCCCGACTCCAAAGAAGCATTGCAAAGGTTAACCAGTGGACCTGCCAGGACTTTTCTTAGTTCCCTCAATACCCTTAGATATATCCCATCTGGCCCAATTGCCTCATCTACTTTATTTAGCTCCTCATCAACATGCTGTTTTGATGTCAAGTAACCAGATATCTATGAACAGGTTAGCAAGTAAATTTCAGTAACTCATCCCTATGTTCTTCCTGTGATGACTCCATAAAAACATCAGCACAGAAGTTTGACCAGGTCAATTGCAATGGACAACAGGGAGTACTGAAAACCAAAATCATCACAGAGGGTCCCTGTAGCACAGAGACACAAAATGCAAAAAAAAGTCTTCAAATTGTTAATGACTTCTAAAGCAGCTAAGTTTCAGATGGTGTTGTAAATGTATGTTTAGGGCTATCTGACCTATTACAAAGGGGACACAATGAATATGGTGAACTTGTATATTTAGAAAAAAACAAAAGAACCAAAACAATTACAGTCCTATAATCAATAATCACAAAAACAACAAAAGGACACTGTTTACTGAATTTCCAACACGGTGACACTCTGTAATCTAAAATAACAGAATTTGGGAAAGAACCACATCAGCAAGCCTGACAACGGCAGTTGTCAGTCTAGCATTGATTCACCAAGGGAACAGACGGACTATTAATATTTTCAAATTCTTTTTCTAATAACTTGCAAAGCATCAGTTATGCTATAAAAAAATCTACCACAAATGACGATCAGACCAGACGGCTTTGTAGACATGCACTGCCGTTGTCAGGCTTGCTGATGCGGTTCGTTCACAAATTTTGTTATTTTCGATTATAGAGTGTCACGGTGTTGGAAATTCAGTAAACAGCGTCCTTTTGTTGTTTTTGTGAACTTGTATATTTGCCAGGGTCTGATCAATGTCAAATACAACACAGGCTCTTGTCTTACAATATGCAGGAGAAACAAAGGTATTCAAGAGCCCAATCTTACAGGACAAGCAAGGAATGAGATCCAAACAGCTCAATCAGATTCAGAGCAGCCCTTACAGACCCAATCCGGTGAATTAGGGACTTATCGCACCAACAGAGACTCCCTGCTGGCTAGTGCTTTAAACAAATGTGCTATCAAGGGTAGGTCTCCTTTTGGGCCAATGACACCTCAGTTGGTGTATCCCAGCTCCTAATACTTGAAGAAGAGAAATAATACTGTATGACTCTCCCTGGAGGACTTCAGCCTGTCTAACAATAATAAACCTTACTTAATTTGATTATTGCTTCCTCTTCATTTTGAATCCGATAGAAAGGGTTCTAGGATTGGTGGGGTGGGGAGAATGTTTCGTTGGGGATCACAACAGTTTACACTGTCGTTTACAGATGACAGATGGTTCTAACTTGTACTCTTGGCAGATTCCAGCTCTCCTGTAACACTGTTCTCCTTCTTATCCTGCCTCATGTGAAGTGTGTTAGCTCTCCCACTTCTTAACACCAATATTTGAAAGCATGCAGGAGGATCCAAGAGGAAAAGAGAATTGATTATGCTCAGTTTACTGTACTCATGCTTATTCCTTCAGAGCAAGCATGTTAATATTGACATCATTTACTGCAAGTATGCTAAATCTTATTTCATCACTTAAGTATCATTTTTTACATGCACATTATATCTTTTTGCAAAACTGTATTTAAACTATTTGTATGAAAATTATATTGCATAGGCTTTTCTCTATATGTTGCTGTTAAAAATCAAATTACCCAGGTATGTGGCAATGTTCTAGGAGAAGCTAGTTCTCTGCCACCTCCGTAAGCATGTTGCCATTCACCTCTCACTTGTTAAAGTTAAAGCTCTACTGACATCACATTTATTCTTGTGTTATTTCTCCTATACTTTCTTTCCCTCTCCTTGTTTTCCATTCTGTCTTTTAAAGACAGAATACCTTTTCATATTTTCAGCTACAACTTCTACATTGATTAATCTGTTCTCAGTGTCAGATATGCATTGCTCAGTGACTTGGATTTGGCTAGATAATGTTGTAACAGATTGATTCATCCTTTTGAAGCCCATTTTCATATGACTAATATCAGTTGCCACAGCTTTCAAAGAAGAATGTAAAAGTTTAATTTTGTTTAGTACTGCCTGTGAATTCGTACTCATGATTTGACATATTGCTGTCTTGGATAAATAGTTTTCCCTCCATAGATGCATTCACATTTTCATTTGTTTTCAATGGATTTTTAAACTTATTTTTGGATGCCAAACAATCAGGTTAATATTCAACAGGTGGCCATTTTGTTTACCCCCCAAATCAGGAAGTCTCCTGGGTAAAGGAACCTCAGATTTACGCAGCTATTATTTACAGACCCTATAGAACTCTTGAGGCTTTGTGGTTCAAATGTTTTCTTTCTAAACAAATCTTTTCTATTTGTATATTTCTTGTGCATGTTGTAATTCTATGTATTCACAAATTATTTTAATCCTTAGGCTTATAAATCCTCTCAATGTAAATCTACAATTAACTATCCCCAATCTTAGAGGAACCTTTCATTCACATTTTCTAGAATTAAACACTCTCAAAATTATTTTGGGAAATTGTATCAGAAAACAATGTGCTCTTACAGTCGTCTGGCTCTTGCCCACAAAGGGCTGCAACCAGTTTTGTGTATGTGGCACTCACAGTCACCTCATTTGCTCTTACAAAACAGCAAGTATACTATACTTTACAGCGGCAGACAGCACTGCGACAAAACAGCAAGTGAAGCGCCAGTGAGCACGAGTGTGGTGTGTAAAAGTGCCACCGAGAGATAGTGGATGAAAAAACAAGAAAATTTGGAGCACTTTGGTGTCGGGCATTAATCAAGATAAGTAGTAACAAGCACAATTGTGGTTTTAAATTTGGGTAACACAAGTGGGAGTTTGAAGTCTTTTAAAAAAAAAAAAATTGAAGAAAATTACAATCAATGGGAAAGAGTAAATGAGGTGACTGTGAGTGCCACATACACGAAACTGGTTGCAGCGCTTTGTGGGCAAGAGCCAGACAACTGTAAGAGCACATCGTTTTCTGATACAATGTCCCAAAAGTAATTTTGAGAGCATTTAATTCTAGAAATGTTCCTCTAAGATTGGGGTTAGTTAATAGTAATTCTATGTATGCCATGTATTCTTTTCTATTGTTGCAATATATTATTGTTGACCTGTCAATAGTGGGATCATGTTTGTAGTGTGAATGATTTTTGTTTACAGTAGCTAGTACAGTAGAGAATGTATCTTCTCATGCTACCTAGTGCTATCAGTTGCCATTGTGAGTGTGATAGGTATTAACAGAGGCATGTTTAACTACGGTACTATATGCAAGTTATCCACAGTCCTTTAAAAACATTTCTTTTTGAGTGAGGGACACTTTAATCATTACAATTACAGGAGGATTCGTATTTGTTTTGGTGGCATTATCTGATAAAGTATAAGAAAAAATGTTTGTTCCAAATACCAATATCTTCTTCTACTTTCTATACAGTAGATAATAAGAAAGCCTACGTAATATTTTTTTATAAGCTGAAATGTTTTAAAAATGTCAAAATTGTTCTTACAGGTAGCAATGGGATCTTGGGCCCAGGCTCACAAGCAGTCTCAGGCAGGAGTAAGTATCTTGAGGTGAATAAAAGATGTGTATGTATTTGACTGAATACATTTTGTGAACATGGATATGAAAGGAGTGACGAACATAAATGGAACATCTCTGGTAACTCCTCCTGTATTCTCTGAAGGCATTTTTTTCAGGCCACGACAAATATTTCCCTTTTGTGCCAAATATTTGCTTTTCCAAAAGTGGGCATTAGTATACAAAATAGTTTCAGGCACATTGAGCTTTGATGAAAGGTGAACTGGGAGAACTATAACAGGTGCCTTGCAGGGAGGAATAAAGAGAGAGATTTTAGGTCTGATCTCCGATAACTAAAATATTCTTTTGTACCATTGTGTGGTCCAGCTCTCATGTAGTTCATTTGGTTGATCAATGAAGCCTGTTTTCTAACTGCGCTGCATGTGCAAGGTGAAAGAAAATGACACTGAAATCTAAATTATTATTTATTTTGCAACATAAAAGCCCAGTGCTATCTACAAATAGTCTAATTAATTGGGATTAATTCCATGCGCAAAGTTAGAATCTGTGGATGCTGATGGGGTAATACATCAAAGCAGCTTCAAGTTTATAGAAAATCAATGGCAAGGTAACCTTGCCTACTGTCTCTGTTGATGTCACCGAGAACACTAATCAGTCATGCTTTGTAATGAACATTATTATGAACCAATATTATTTGTTTTCATATTGGCAGATTCCAGACAGAAATAATATTCACTTGTGTAAACTGCAGTATTCTAAAGATGATATTTACCTCTGGGAAATTGCTAGCTATTTCCAAGCAGGGGAAAATTGTCGAGCTGCAAATTGCACAAGACCGGAGATGGGAAATAAAATAAATTGCACTGCATTGAAACCTTCTGATGCTGTGTTTGGTTCAGAAGTCAAAGCTACATTTTGAAGAAATTCATGATTCCTAGAGGGGATGCTTTACAATAGAAACTCTTTCCATTGGGAGTTTCTATCTTTGTTTAGAATATTGTGTTCTGGGTCTCTAGTCCATTGATTTCCAGCCTTCATTATGAAGTGAAAATACCAGCTTGTGTCCTGAAGTTTGTCCTTTGCTTATCTATGCACAATTTCCTATCTTTTTTTTTTCATTTATAAGTTCACATTGCAAAAGATAAAATGTCAAGTGGCAAGACACAATTGGAAGGGAAGCAAACATTTTCTAAAAACGCTCAGTGCTTTTCCACTTGCCAAAATCTTTGGAGACTGCTAGAGATGCAGTCAAATAGCATTTTATAAAAGAAAGGGGAAATACAGGGGATGCACAATGGCTATTGTATTATTTGCATTATTTCGGTTGCTGCAGGTTTTAACAGATAAAGCTAGAATTATAACTGGAGATGACTTGAATATTTAAAGACAATGCCAACATGCAGAATATTTAAGAAGAATGACATTTTCCCTACAGAATAACATACAAATTAGGGATGGGTAAGTCAGTTCATACTTAATGAAAGGTGTTGTTGAACTGAGAGAATTGAGTATGACAGTAGGATACCTTTTGCCAATGTGAATTTAGAGAAGATCCAATGAATATGACTTCATTAGGGGTCATATTACAAAATCCCCAAAAAGAACATTCATCAACAAAATATATGTCAAATCAAAAAAGTGATGAAGTGTCAAAAAGACAATAATTATAGGAAGCCTCAAAATGATTGGTATCGTATGTGATAGCAACCTCTCTATTATGTAGTTCTGCCTGATCAGATTGCACATTATTATAATCATTCTCCAGAAGTCACACCTGCAAGTTGTGTATCTTATTGTTTATATAATGTCTCTCATATTATTTTCCATGAACCATAGTAATACTATAAATGACAGTCCATCAGGTTAACCCATGCCTTCTGTTAAGGATAGTAGCTACTAGGGATGTGCAGAAGGACCACATATGTTACATTCGGTATTCGTATTTGTGGGGGGGCAGATATGTCGCATTCAGCAAGGTGGGGCCCCGATCCGTTCATGCATTCCATTCTTTTTCGTTTCCCGGCTAAAATTTAATTAACTACAACCCCCCACCCTCCTGACCCCCGCAAAACTTACCAAAACTCCCTGGTGGTCCAGCAGGGGTCCGGAAACCATCTACTGCACTCACGCCGTCAGCTGCTGGTATTCAAAATGATGCCAATAGCCTTTGACCTTACTATGTCACAGGGGCTACTGGTGCCATTGGTTGGCCCCTGTCACATGGAAGGAGCAATGGACGGCTGGCACCATCTTGTGCTCCTACCATGTGACAGGAGCCGACCAATGGCACCGGTAGCCCCTGTGACATAGTAAGGGCAAAGGCTATCTGTGTCATTTTGAAATCTGGCAGCCGACAGCTCGAGTGCAGGAGATCGCTCCCGGACTCACACTGGACCACCAGGGACTTTTGGCAAGTCTTGTGGGGGTCAGGAGTGTTCCCCAAGACTTGCCAAAAGTCCCTGGAGGTCCAGTAATCAAAATGGCGCCGATAGCCTTTGCCCTTCATATGTCACAGGGGCTATCGGCGCCATTTTGAATACCGGCAGCCGACGGCGTGAGTGCAGTAGATGACTCCCAGACCCCCGCTGGACCACCAGGGAGTTTTGGCAAGTCGTGGGGGGGTCAGGAGGGTGGGGGTTTTGTTTAAATTCACTCCTTTAGACAGCCAAATAATTTGGTGAAGATTTGTTGTATTTGTGGGAATCGTGATACATTTTGCTTCCCCACAAATATGACAAATATGGCCCTATAGGTTGCGGATTGCCAATACGTTGCAAACCAATGCACACCCCTAGTCACTACCAGTCAATGCATCTTTCCCCCATACTTACTGTTAAAGGTGGTAGTGACTCCTGTTCTGTGCAGATGACTCCCTTGGTTTCTATTAAAGATGGTAGTGAATGCTGCTTCATGCAGGTTACCACTTTGCCTTCTGTTAATGGATGTATCAGCTGTTGCTATGTGAAGGTTACCTCCATTCAGAAGTGTTACACCTAAAGTTAACATAGGTTACCCCATTTTTTTCATTTCCATCCTCTAGTCTCTAGGGATCTGTAGCATTTATACCATGCCCTTTTGAATTCCATCTCCATTCTCATCTTCACCACGTCTTCCAGGAGGGAATTCCATGAATCCACCACTCTCTGTGAAGAACTGTTTTCTGCCATAAGAATTTCATATTGTGATCCCCCTAGGTCTGCAGTTTCTTTTCCAGTAAAAATGGCTTATTTGTGCATTAATACCTTTCAGGTATTTGAAGATCTATATCATATCTCCCCTGCATCTCCTCTCCTTCATGGCTTTTCATGCAGACCCCGCACCATTTTGGTCACCTTTGATGGACTGTTTCCATCCTGTCCTTATCCTTTTTGCTATATGGTCCCCAGAACTGAACCTATTATTCCAGGTGAGACCTCACTAAGGATATGTACAAGGGCATTATCACCTTTTTCCTGCTGGTTATGTCTTTCTCTACGACAGCCCAGCATCTCTCTGGCTTTTCATGTTGTTTTGCTGCTTTCAGATCACCAGACCCAATCATGTCAAAGTCATGTTCCCAGTCCGTGCACATTAGTCTTTCATCCACCATCTCATACAGTGCTTTTAGATTGCTGCATCCCAAATACATGACTCTGCAATTCTTGTCATTGAATCCCAGCAGCCAATCATTCAACCAATCTTCAAGACTTCTTAAAACACATTTCATTCTCTTCACTCCTTTATGCATGCCCACTCTGTTGCAGATTTTAGTTTCATCCACAAAAAGACAAACTTTTCCTTCCATCCCCTCTGCAGTGTCACTCATGAAGATACTGAACAGAATCAGTCCCTATATTGATCCTTTAGACACTCCATTTAACACTGTTCTCTCTTCAGAGTAAATTCCATTTGCCAATAAACACTATCTCTGGTTAATCAACCAATTTTTTAATCCATTCTACTAGTTTGCCATCCACTTCCAGGCTTCTCATTTTATTCATGAGCCTCCTTTGTGTGATAATATCAACAGCTTGGCTGAAATGCAAGTAGATCATACCAAGTATACTTCCTTGATCTAATTCTCTAGTCAGTCACCCAATCAAAAAAAATATCAATCAGATTCATTTGGCAGGAGCTTGCCCTGGTGAAACCATGTTGCCTTGGATCCAGGAATCCACAAAAGTTGTAGATAGTATCATTTCCTTCATCTATTAATTTTCCCATCATTGAGGTCAGGCTAACTGACTGTAGTTTTCACCCTCCTTTCGGCTACCATCTTTGTGAAGCAGGACCACAACTGCTCGTCTCCAATTTTGTAGCACCACTTCTGTTTCCAGAGATCTATGTGTCTTGGTGTTCAATTTTTTATCATTTTTATGCAAATAAAAATTCATCTAAAAGCCAACTTATCTTAAATGGATCGAACCAAAAGTCTTCTCAATTTTTCAAGACTGCAGTCTCATAAAAGTCCCCAAAAGATGCCTTATCCTTTGATCTTTGATCTTTATTCTGACCCATCCATTACTCCAGAGTCACCTTCATTGATTTTTTAATAATCTGACACCCCGGGTATTTCAGCATACTACATACATGGCAATGAGTTTAATTTATATGATCTAATATAAATTAGATCATATACATTATGATCTAATTTTTTATGCCCTGTTTTTATGTTGGCAAGACCTAACGGACATTGAAGATATGTATGATGGAATATGAAAGCTGTATTAGATTGGAGAAGGTTGAAACCCCCTTGGTTTCACATTCCCGGTCACACCAGCATTCATTTAAGGATTTATTATTTTCAGTGGAGAGAGTACTTGGGGCAAATAACCAAGTTGGGATTATAGCTTGAATTTACTTCTATGTGAACACTATTGGATATATAATTGGAATACTGTGGCTCAATAAAGAAGTCAATTGGACAATTTTCTAAGAATTTATTTTCATTAGATAAAATAGTTTTTTAGGTTACATGTTCACTTATTAGGTGTTTTAAATCTTTGGAGCTTCTATAATAGTCCTAATCCCATCATGTTTCAGTTCATGATTTTGAGATGTAAGTATGAAAAAAGTTAGAGAGTTTTGTGGATGCCTCAGAAGATTTAGGACAGTAATTAATAAATGTTTATTTTTTCAGCTTTTGAAGGTGGCCTCTGATGAAGGCTTTTTCTACCAAAACACCTGGGATAGCATTAGAAAATCAATTCAGATGACCCTGGAAATATAGATGAAGATCTATACCTATTGTTCTGACACAGCATCTTTTGGGGACATTTATGTGACTGTAGTTTTGAAGAATTGAGAAGAGTTTTGGTTCTTCCCATTTAAAATAAGTGGGATTTGGATGAATTATTATTTGCATAAAAATGATAAACTAAATTGAACACCAACACTCATGAAAAATAATATAGGTGAGATCTTATATAAGCACCAAGATACAAAATTTAGGTGTGACCTTTGGTGAATGATTATAATAATATGAAAATTGAATGGCCAAAACTATAAAATATTCTGACCATTGGCACACATGTGCATATTGTCATGAGAGTAAACATTTTAATTCATGTGTGCAAGTACGCACTATTATTTAAAATATGCCTACCGTAAGTATAAGTGCTACTAATTTTAAGCGGTTACTCGAGCAAACATAAATCGTGAATCTCATTAAGAATTTGTCAGCTTTAATGCACACAGGAAAGAAGATTTTAAAACATACTTACATGATAGACATTCCTAATTATTCAACGGTTTGCCCTGTTTCCCTTCTCGAGGTCATCCAGAACACTCTGGTTCTTCATCCTGCACTCCCCCGAGTTTAACCAGATCCCTCACCCAGTCAATTTAGGCATTATTAGAAATTTATGAAGACTTACACTTCATAAAGAGCAGTGGCCAGTTTTAAAATATAGAATTACGTGCATAACTGTTAGCCGCACCAAGGAATGCCCTTGCCCCGCCCTCAACTGTCACTTCTCTGTCCTTTTTTCCTCAAACGTGCATAATTTGCAGTTTAAAATACATGTTGGTCATGTGTAGCCCAGATATTCACATATATGGGCTTTTTTTAGCATGAGCAATGCTTTTAAAATTCACTCTAAATAGAACACATCATAAGATTGTTCTGGATATTGCTGTCAAATGTGTATCATGGCAAATATTGCTGAAGGCCTAACAAGGTTCAGAAATTAAATTGCTGTTGTAAGAATGCTGTGTAAAAATTCACAAGGTAAACTGCTTGTTAATTTAAATCTTCCTAGACAAATCATAGAATTTTTAGAGGACAACAATTTTCAAACTGCCTGATTACTGCAAAGTCCGCAGGTACTTTTAACCATCAATCTTTATACAAAATTTCAAAGGAAAAAGCACATACTTTTATTTTGAAAATTGCTTTAGATCTGTTTCATTTGAAATGACATAGACAATGTCAATGATATTGTGTATGTTGTCTCATGTTGTTAATAAAAAGAAATTAAAACAAAAATCCACTTTTTTTTTTCATTTTTAGTGTGCACAAAAATATTGAGCACTACCTCAAAATAGCACAAACTAACAAAATACACTATTTCAATTTAGTGCACTATTATTTGAGTTAGTGCACACTAATTTGATTTGGGGGCATGAAAAAATGATACAAATTTAGAAAAAATAGTATAAAACAAAATGAAAATAAGCTAAAAAAAACAATAAGAGAAAAAGGAACACAATTTTTTTCACCATGAATAACCCATAAGTGATTTGCACCTCCTTTATTGTGTAGTGTTCTTGATTGAATGTTGTACCTTGTCTTGGGTGCTATGGTGGAAAGGCATAGCACAAATTTAATGTATTGCTAAGCTGAAAGTTTACGTACAAAGCATCGTGGAATATCTGCACAATTGTTACAATTAACATGGCTATGCAAAAAGTCACATGATAGAATTATTTTTGAAATCATCATAGAACCAGATGTTCTATGTTAAATATGGCTGATATAAGCAAAAAGAACCTGAGTCTAGTTAGACTAATCATAACTAGTATCCACGTGGAGCTAAAGTCTATTTTAGGCCCAATACAAATACTTTCCATTAGTGATGGATTATTTTCTTAAGGGATGGAAACATGATCAGTAGCACATGATAAACTAAAGATGTCAAAGACTGAGAAGATTAGGCAAAGCAGGCCATGCTTCACTTTGAGATGGGTTATTTTTTACACTGTAATCTCACAAAGTGTAGTCAGCACTGTTTTAAACTCTATTTAAACTCTTGAGGTTTTGCAGATGGGGGGCTCTATTTATTATGAAAGAAAGTGTTGTGGTAATCTCGTATAAAACAAAGTCAGTGTGCTTACCTGATACCTATCAGAAGAATCAGCTGGGTGATCATAATCCGCTAGGAAAGAGCATTCTGCAGGGCAAGAGCAGCATAGCAGAGAAAAAAAATATGGTTGAGTTTGAACTTCCAAACATTGATAACATCTGAATAAGAGAGGATGTTTCCAGCCTACTATTAGAAGAGCAAGGAAAGAAAATAATTAATTGGCATGTTCTCTGTTTTATTGGGCTCTGAGTTCACTACATGAAAAATGTATTTAGAGCATACCCTGTGTCTTAACCTCAACCTCAAGGGGCTTTTTAGTAAAACCGTGGACACCTTCTCTCTTTTTTTCCTCTCCTTCTTGTTCTCTTTCCAGTCTCTGCATTCATTCACGGCTGTTCTAAGTAAAGGTATACAGGAACCATTTATGAAGCTTTTATACAGGACAAGTTATCTTCCTAGTGCCATGTGCAACACTGCAGAAAATGTGATGGAGGCATATCAGCAGTGTTTTACATGGTTCCTTCCAAACTGTTCAATCCATTCAAGTCATGCTGAGCCCCAAATGTTTTGGTGCATCTCTACAAAATCAGAATATATCTATGGGGTCGGGGGAGAGGGGACATTTTTTTGAGGGGGAAGGATATGGTACTAGGTCCTGCTTAGCATACAAAACTGCAAAACACCAAAAACAAGGGAAATCTTGTTACCATGCTTATGTCTCATGCCCATCGATTTTGTACTTTGACTCGGCTACTTATGTAATTAGCTTTTGTAAATAGTTGTGATTTTACTGATTTTGCTGTATCTATTTATTGATATCACGGACGCTCGCGGCATAGTCAGCTCTATACCCTATCCCACTTTTAACCACCTTGTTCTCAGTTACATGTAAGGGCCCTGCCCAAAAGTTAACCTGTTTTTTCAATGTTATATGTAAGGGTTCTGCCCATTTGTTCCTTTTTAACTGTAAACCGATGCGATGTGTAAACGGTCATCGGTATAAAAGAAACTTTAAATAAATAAATAAATAAATAAATAAATAAATAAATAAATATCAATAAATGGGTTTATAATGCAGCATTGGCCCTACCATCTTTTCTTACATTTATGTATAGGTTTTTTTCCCCTTTCAAGTGCAACTAAAAGGACATACCTGCCAGGACATATATTACTCCCTTGCATAAAAAAAAAAAAAAGAAATTATAAATATACACAGAAGATAAAGGAGCAGGAAAATCCCCATGCTGAGTATATTATTCTACAAATAGCTCGTAGAAATCCCAGTATGTCCTTTGAATACTTATTGAAGGAAAACTAGAAAATTCCTATGACCATGCTTCGACTGCTGGTGCTGTCAGTGTTTGACCATTGTAAGAACAATAAGGCACCCACATTCTATGAGATGATCCATATTAATAATGGACTGGATCCTATTAATGGAGCACAACGAATCATATTAACTTGCACATCCTAAGATTTAAGGGATTTGGGTAGCCAACATTTTAATGTTGGTTCCTTTCTTTCATTTTGTGCTATTTTTTTTGGGCAAAATTCATTATGGGGTTTTGTGTTTTGATTTTTATTCTTTTTTTTTCTCATTTCTGGAATCTTTTAACTCAGGTGAGTTTTTAATTACAGGCACTTGGACTACTTTTGTTATTAGTGGAACCTCTCTGTTGGGATGCCCTAACTCTAATGCTTCATTAGTATCCTTTGAAGATACCTCTCTCCGAACCATACGCTGCTGAGCGACTGTCGGCTTTCCCCTTTGTTCTAGATTAAAATCTGCTCTATCTTCTTTTTAAAGGTTTTTACCATCAGTCTGGTTCTACTCTGGTTAAGGTAGAGCCCATCCCTTTGGGCTTAAATTCTTGTTTACTAATTATGAGTAAACACCAACGGGCGGAATTTAAATGCCCTGCTCGCGTAAATCCGGCCGGATTTACGCGAGCAGGGCCCTCGCGCACCGCCACGCCTATTTTGCATAGGCCGCCGGCACGTGCAGAGCCCCAGGACGCATGTAAGTCCCGGGGCTTTTTTAAGGGGGCATGTTGGGGGCATGTCGGGGGCGTCGCTAAATGACGCGGCGTTTCGGGGGCGTGATGCGGCATTTGGGGGCGTGCCTGGGGGCGTGGTTTTGGCCCAGGAGCATTCCGGGGGCGTGACCGCGCCCTCTGGAACAGCCCCTGGGTCAGGTCTTGGTGCGCCAGCAGCCCGCTGGCGCGCGGGGATTTATGTCTGCCTCCGGCAGGCGTAAATCCATGGATAAAGGTAGGGGGGGGTTTAGATAGGGCCGGGGGGGTGGGTTAGGTAGGGGAAGGGAGGGGAAGGTGAGGGGAGGGCGAAAGAAAGTTCCCTCCGAGGCCGCTCCGATTTCGGAGCGGCTTCGGAGGGAATGGAGGCAGGCTGCACGGCTCAGTGCGCGCAGGCTGCCCAAAATCGACAGCCTTGCACGCGCCGATCCTGGATTTTATAAGATACGCGCGGCTACGCGCGTATCTTATAAAATCCAGCGTACTTTTGTTTGCGCCTGGTGCGCCAACAAAAGTACGCGATCACACTATTTTTTAAAATCTACCCCCAAACCTTTTGTTTAGGTCTAGTGAAATGAAATACATTGTAATGTTTTTGCTTTCATTATCAATGGTTTGCATATAACTTGCCAGTGCTTATGCTGTTTCTTGCTTCCTTCATTTGGATCCTTTTCCATTCTTGAAAGATGTTTGTTTAGCTATTATAGCTAGCCTCTCTAACCACATATTTTAACCATGCCATTAGTCATTTAGTTTTCCTTGTACTTTTTCTAATGTGTGGAATACATCTGGTCTGAGCTTCCAAGATGGTATTTTTAAACAATGTCCATGCCTGGTGTAAACCATTGTGGGTGTGAACCCTTCCTCCGAGGTGCAGTTGGTGCAACCTGCAAGGAGGAGCCTTGAAGTTCACAACTTTTGACTGGCAGAGCACACCGTGGCAGAGTCCCAACTGGAGAGTCACCTTTACCAGCCCTATTCCTTTTTCGTTGAGCCCAAGGATGCTGGAGCTGGTAGGACTTAGGTACGGGCATCTGCTAATGAGGTGGAAATCAGTGGAGATTGTCAAGTCACAGGCCAGGTTCCAGGGCAGGCCAGGTTTGAGTGCATAGTCAGAGATAGGCAGCAGTCAGGACAGGAGGCATTCAGGTGTGGTCAAGATTAAGGAAGTAATCAGAGGCAGGTGGAGTTCAATCAGGCAGTGGTCAGAGGCAAGCAGTGTTAAATAGTAGTCAATTATCAAGCAGTGGTCAGGGGCAGGCAGAGTCTTATCAGTGTTGGTAATCAAGTAGGCTGATTTCAGGATCAGAGATCCATCTGAGGGAAGATGGGACAAATAGGCAGGCAGGGAAGCAAGGAACAGCACAAGCTGTCAGAAGAAGACAATGAAGAACTTAAGACTGACCATAGGATGAAGATGAAGACCTCAGAAATTAAACTAGGAACACAAGAATGAAGACCAGGAACACAGAAATGAAGACCTTGAACACACTGAGGCAACTTGCTCAACCGAATTTAGTTGACTTATTGCTAAGGCATCTTGCTGTGGGGAAATGCCCTTTTACAGGACAGCAATGATGATGTCATCAGCAGGTGCTACGGCAGTTTTCCTGCCATGGTCCCTATCAATCTGCCAAGAAGTCATGTGCACGCACCTAGGGATAACATCACTGGGAAGAGAGGTAGGGAATAGAGGCTGGGAGAGTACTAAAGGCTTTAGTACGGATACACGAGCTGGAGGTATGCATGGAAGTCTGCAGCCTTGGTCTTTGGCCTTGTCCTGCAAACCATAGAATACATTAACTTTTGCAGCTGCTCCTAACCAATCTTCTCATTTTATCTTACTTACCCTTTTGAAAGTTAAATGTTGTCACAGTAGATTTCTTTAGTGTCCTTCCTCCAGTTATTAAGTCAAATTTTATCATGTTTTGATCAGTATTTCCAAATGGCTCCAACACTGTTACCTCTCACACCAAACCTTATGTTCCTTTAAGGACTAGGTCTAAAATAGTTTCCCCTCTTATTGGATCTTGTACCAGCTGCTCCATGAAGCAGTCATTTATTTAATCTAGGAATTGTACCTCTTGTTATGACTGTTGCTGTCTGACATCTCCACTCCACCCTCCTTACCTATTTGGCCACTCCTCCTGTGGTTGATGGACTTTTGGCTGCTGCGGCATCTGCCTGCCATCCTCTCTGCCATCCCCGGTCTAGCTTGGGTGCTGCCTCCCGCCATGCTGTCCAGCTGCCTTAGGGCATGCTCACCGTGCGGCCCTGCTTCAAGTACCTTCTTTGGCGCGAACCTCAGGGGCGTCCCCCTGAGTTGACGTCATGCATCCCGGATACAAAGAGCTCTTGGCAATAAAGCTTTCATTTGAGGAATGGCGGCCTTGGCTTGAAGGTGCTCAACATCAAATAACCATATTCATGGACCACAAAAATGAGTATCTCCGCCAGATGGTCCTTATTTTTTAATCATTTAGACTTTGTGCTTAAACATCGCCCCGGAGGCAGAAATACCAGAGCTGATGCCTTGTCACGCTCCTTTCTCTCGGAGGATGTGCCTGAAGAACCTCAGCACATAATTGACCCGAAGAAAGTCATCTTGGCGACTACACATTCTGTGCCTGCTGGTAAGACCATCGTACCTAAACACCTCAGGAAGACCATCGTACCTAAACACCTCAGGAAGAAAGTGCTCTTTTGGGCGCACAATTCCAAGCTGGCTGGCCATCCTGGTCAATGCCGTACCCTGCTCAAGATCCAGAAGTTATATTGGTGGCCTACGATCAAGAAGGATACCCTATCCTATGTAGCATCCTGTACCAACTGTGCCAAGAACAAACCTGCTTCTGGCCAACTGTGGGGTTTGCTGCAACCACTGCCAGTTCCAGAGCAGCCCTGGTTACATATCGCTACTGATTTTGTAGTCCATTCACCCCCTTCCGGAGGAATGAATACCATCTGCGCAACAGTTGATTGCTTCAGCAAGATGGCCCATTTCGTGGTGCTGCCTGGATAACCTTCAGCCTTGAAGCTTGCAAAGCTCTTCATATCGCACATATTTCGCCTTCACGGCCTGCCTAGATATATTGTCTCAGACCGAGGATCTCAATTCACGGCAAGATTCTGGAGGACCTTCTGCAAGTTATTCGACATCTCTCTAGACTACACTTCAGCCTATCATCCGCAATCAAATGGCCAAACAGAATGGATGAATAGAACTATATTTTCCTCTTAAGTAACTAGCCTAGCTAGCAATTGATTTCTGAACTCAGACTAGCTCAGAGTGCAGCCACCTTCTGCAAAGAAAGTGCGTGGCACGCCACGTGCTTAAGTATATATATAGTGCTGGGTCATCAGGAAAATCGTCACCGAGCACTGAATGACAGCACGATTGGCTGCATTCAGTGCATTTCACAAAATGTTATCGCTGTTACACTGCATTCCGGTCTCCGTGCCAATCTGTCCAACCCACTCTGTCAGGGCTGTGAGGTCACTGATGACTCACAGGAAAGGGCTGGTTTTTGGCTCTGGATACATCCAAATGGCGTCCTCTGATTGCAAATGGCGGTGAAGAAAAGTGCACGTGCACGCCTTGCACCGTGCAATGGATGAAACGGATGATACGTTATATTCGTGGGGAGTCGCGATACGTTTCGCTTCCCCACGAATATAACGAATAGGGACATATACATTGCGGATTGCCAATACGTCAAAAACGAATGCACACCCCTAGCAATCACCTTATTAAAACCAGTTGGTCAGACCCGTCAAGCTACACAATCAGCCAGGCTCTATCACCTATATCAATTCATATCTCCTTCCTGTCTTACCTTATCTTCACATGCTATCTCTCATTAGGGATTTGCTTTCATTTGGAACAACAAAGACAATATAAATGATATTGTCTATATTGTTTCATGTCATTTTAACCCCCCCCCCCCCACACACACACACACACACACACACAAAATTTGTATAATGTTTTTCCATTTTTCTTGGGAGGGTGAAGGATGGGGGGGGTTTGCAGCCCAATTTCAGTTTAAAAATATAACTGGAGAAAGGGGTGGAAAAGGGCCCGACTTGCTTACTGCACATTTATTTCCGATTTGAAGGTGGTGGGGGCACATTCCAGCCGAACCTTTTATGCAATTGGTGGGGGGAGGGAAGATATCTTTGAAGATATCTGATTAAGTCACAAATTATCTGGCCACACAAGAGCATATAACGTAACCAATAACAACTGAAAATTGGCTAAATTAGGTACATTCTGGATTTGCCCTACTTATGCACTGTACTTAAAATCTTTTTTACTTTCTTATTACTATTCTGCATATCCATTATAGACTTAACCTGTTGTAACATGCTTTGACCTTTCTTGTTGGAAAAGTGTGATATAAATAAACAATGATGATGATGGTGATAATAAATAGAGTGTCTGCCTATCTACTGATATTATTTCTTAGTTACTGCCTGCAGTTGTGATTAGATCTGATTTCAGATATCATATTGAGAAAACATCAAGTCCTTCTCAACTTTAGCATGAGGACTGAGGAACTGGTAGGAGAAGAGAAAGTCAAAAACCTTGAGGAAATGCAGAAATGAACAGTAAAGGGTAATCTTCATCATCTCCCCAGTAGAATTTCTAAACCATGGGGCTTATTCTGTTTCAACTGCTATTATTATCTTGGAATACAGAGAATTGAATTCTTTAGTTTCTGGTTTGATTTTATAGGGTAGGAGTATAATACTCTTTGACCTTTCACTCCAGAGTCATCCAAGTTTACAAACTTTCTTGAGATATCTAAAATTCTTAAGACAACATTTGACCGAATAAGGCAACTAATACTGGACCATATTTCATCAAAATAGACTTTTCCCAGAAACTAAAAAAAGCAGCCCCATGCACGGGTGCCAACTGGCTCCAGATTTTCAGGACAGGATGTTTCAGTCCAGATTTACCTCATTGCATGCAGGGATTGGTAGGCTTGCTTTTCTAAGGACCGAAAATATGGAAATCAGCACTATAATTCCTTGCTTGCAATGGGGTAAAACAAGGACTGGATTAACCTGTCCTGAAAATCTGGAGCCAGTTGTCAACCCTAGTGCCAGCTGTAACAGGATCGGCCTCCTAACATCTCTCTCTGGGTACCCTCACTCACCAGAGCTACGGGGAGGTGAAACAGCCCATCCCTTGTTGTTCCCAGACCTTTGACTATACCTCCGTGCAGCAATATTGACTGGTCAGGGGGGGAGGGTTTGCACTGACCCCTCACTCCCTGGTAACTCCTTTTTTCTGGGCCCACATGGTAGCCGCTTCCGGGTTCAATCACAGTAGGTTGCTTGGCTCTTGAGCCTTTTTGCATCCTTAGCCAGGCCTAGCATCCAATGGGATTGGTCAACCATGGGCAGTGACAAGGGACCAAGGGAGGATTAGGCATGTTTTTAAAATGGGAAGGAAGCCTCTATCCTTCTACTTTTTTTGCCCCTGCCATCCTGTCCTTGCTGTTGCTTCCTTCCAACCCTCCCTTTTTCTTACTTATTTTTTCAGTTTTGAAACGTATACCTAGCTACTTGTTAGAATAATTATAGGATTTTTTGATTGAATTTATTTTAATATGTACTCAATATGCCGTTCC
This sequence comes from Rhinatrema bivittatum, assembly GCF_901001135.1. Taxonomy (NCBI): domain Eukaryota; kingdom Metazoa; phylum Chordata; class Amphibia; order Gymnophiona; family Rhinatrematidae; genus Rhinatrema; species Rhinatrema bivittatum. The sequence goes on along the minus strand of NC_042615.1, from coordinate 798,802,254 downwards.
TGTCTGAAAACCATATTCTACTGTAATTGTATTGCTCTAAAGACTGGGTGATCGAGCTAGGGTTGTAAGGAATGGGGGAAGAGCCTGAAGGGATTGTATTATTGGGCTATGGTTGATGTAAAGGTCCATGATAAATTGTTTGTCATGTCCCGTCAAGGATTGGTTCATTGGTCGGGATCTAGTATCTACCAACTGTGGCCTGAGCCCACATGGGGCCCAAAATCTCACAGCTCGGTACGGGGCCAAACCTGGCCTTGCTATTTGTGCCATGCCCCATTAAGTCTCTATGAGGTTAGCAGAAGAATGATTGCTGTAGAGATTTCTGGGTGGGGGAGGGGCAGGAAGAGTAGATAAGTGAATATCAAGTGCCTAAATGTATTCCACTTTCAGGTCATTTAATAAAGTTGTGGCCAATTTATCCAGCTCAAAACAAGGTCTAAAGTTTTACTTCTTGTCTTTCTTTAAGGAGGGATGCAGCAAGGTTAAGTGAACAAGGTCAGATATGTCTCAGGATACAGTGCTGACCTGCCTTCCCTTATACTAGACCAGTGGTACTCATTCTGGTCCTTGGGGATCACCTAGTCAGGCTGGTTTTCAGGATATCCACAATGAATATGCATGAGATATATCTGCATGCACGACATCTATTGTATGCAAATATATCTCATGAATATCAGTGGCACATATCCTAAAAATCATACTGGCTGAGTGGTCCGAAGACTGAATTGAGAATCACAGTTCTAGAGGACGGGAGATATACATCTGTCTGCTTACATTTAGAAAATCAACTTAATATTTTAGCATTCACTTAGGCTCCGGTCTGAGGATTCTATATTTGTGTAGCACGGAAATCACATTAATCTCATGCACTGAAAACCTCATTCTGTCCTCTGATGCATAGGATAATGCCGAGCCTGTTGTCTTATCTAGAAAGAAACAGGCAGCAGCAAAGTTGCAGGTGGCTTTGAACTTCTAAAAAATGACAATAGCTGATAGGGGTTTAGACTGTGAGACTAGTTTCCAAGAAATTAATGGTGCATATCTTTTGGCTCGTATAGCAGCTTGTCTGAAATGGAATCTCTATAACATTTTACTTGCTTGTAGTTTCATAGAGCCTCGTGCTCTCCAGTGGAAATAGAAACATTTATTTAAGTAAATGTCTATATTTATTTATTATGGATGAACTCTGCTCTGATAAAACAGAAAAGCTATGCTGACACTAATTAAACAGCTAACAAATGCTTTTCAGAAAGAAAAAAATGTCCTGGCATGAAATATATTTAAATAAAGGACCTTGATATATATACATTTTATATATATGTTTGTTTTTGCTTATTTCTTATTACCTACCAATATTCTTTGGTAATTTACTTGTCAAGCTTAGCCATTGTTTGTTTTGTCTCTCTTCCCCTTTTCATGATCCTTTGCTCTCTCTTAAGTCGCTATAAATCCGATTAAGCATTAGCCAAGAAGAAACCAAGGCTGATCTAATGCAGCTCTGCATGGGGTCTTCCTTTTCTCTCTCTCCCACATACTTTTTGTCCAGAAATAAGCACATAACTAAATACAGAAATAAAAGTCCATTTACCAGTGGCTAGGTAAGCCATGATTCAACAGCTAACATGGCACCAACTTGCAAGGTTCTCAGAAACCAGGCCAATATTGGGCAGTAGGGATGTGAATCGTTTTTTGACGATTTAAAATATCGTCCGATATATTTTAAATCGTCAAAAATCGTTAGGGCCACGATACAATACCAATTCCCCCGATTTATCGTCAAAAAATCGTAAATCGGGGGAAGGGGGAGGGCAGGAAAACCGGCACACTAAAACCCCCTAAATCCCACCCCCGACCCTTTAAATTAAATCCCCCACCCTCCCGAACCCCCCCCCCAAATGCATTAAATTACCTGGGAGTCCTCTGTAGCGGCGGTCCGTGGCTAAATCGGGGGAAGGGGGAGAGCACGAAAACCGGCACACTAGATCGTGAGGTCTTCAGCCGGCGCCATTTTTCAAAATGGCCGCCGCAAAATGGCGGCGGCCATAGACGAAAACGATTCGACGCAAGAGGTCGTTCCGGACCCCCGCTGGACTTTTGGCAAGTCTTGTGGGGGTCAGGAGGCTCCCCCAAGCTGGCCAAAAGTTCCTGGGGGTCCAGCGGGGGTCAAGGAGCGATTTCCTGCCGCGAATCGTTTTCCGTATGGAAAATGGCGCCGGCCATACGCGTATGGCCGGCGCCATTGTCCGTACGGAAAATGGCGCCGGCAGGAGATCGACTGCAGGAGGTCGTTCAGCGAGGTCCGGAAATCTCGCAAGGGTTCCGGACCTCGCTGAACGACCTCCTGCAGTCGATCTCCTGCCGGCGCCATTTTCCGTACGGAAAATGATTCGCGGCAGGAAATCGCTCCTTGACCCCCGCTGGACCCCCAGGAACTTTTGGCCAGCTTGGGGGGGCCTCCTGACCCCCACAAGACTTGCCAAAAGTCCAGCGGGGGTCCGGAACGACCTCTTGCGTCGAATCGTTTTCATCTATGGCCGCCGCCATTTTGCGGTGGCCATTTTGAAAAATGGCGCCGGCTGAAGACCTCACGATCTAGTGTGCCGGTTTTCGTGCTCTCCCCCTTCCCCCGATTTAGCCACGGACCGCTGCTACGGAGGACTCCCAGGTAATTTAATGCATTTGTGGGGGGGTTCGGGAGGGTGGGGGATTTAATTTAAAGGGTCGAGGGTGGGTTTTAGGGGGTTTTAGTGTGCCGCTGGACCACCAGGTAATTTAAGGCATTTGGGGGGGGAATTTAATTTTAAGGGTCGGGGGTGGGTTTTAGGGGGTTTTAGTGTGCCGGCTCACGATTTTAACGATTATGACGATACTTTACACACACAAACGGCAACAATACGATTCCCTCCCCCTCCCAGCCGAAATCGATCATTAAGACGATCGAGGACACGATTCACATCTCTATTGGGCAGCTGCAAAGTGAAATTCCACATTCAAAATGTTACTTATTTTTATGGCTCTGAAGGCAAAGCCTTGAATTCTTCTAACAAGATGTCTGTATCAGTGTATCCCCCCTCCTAAGCACTGAATGAACAGAAGTCTGGAGTATTTCTGCTTGACATGCTTCTCCTCCAATGTTGACATCTCCTGCCAATATGATCCCCCTTCCTATATCACTTCTTAGCCTTTACTTCTTGTCAAAGCTCATCCTCATCCTCACTCTCACCTTACCATCTCCCATGACACTTTTCATTCCACCAGATCCTTGTCCTCCCTGCAGCATGACTCCACTTCCAAGCCCATGTACCTCTCTTTTCCTCAGTTAAAACTCCAAATTCAACACTTTCTCCTCTCTCCATTCCACCCATCCCTATGCCTTACCTAAAAGCCCCGTCTTCTCTTCATCATGCTTCACCACAAACTGCTTAAAAATCACCCGTTTCCTATGTTCCTGGTGATGTCATTAGCCCTGCCTAATTCTCCACCCCTACAAACACCCCCGGCCCATTCTCTATCCCAGGTGATACTGCAGAACCCTTTTTCTCCCACTGATGGCACAGAGAACTGACTGCCAGTTTAGATAATCATATTATTATTATTATTATTATTATTATTATTAAACTATGAGAAAATTAAGCATTTTTAAGACAAACATAAAGGAGGTGATAAAGAAGCAGTAGGGGAGAAGCAAGGTAACATGAAAGGTATTGGTTTAGCTATAGAAACATATCTGCCCAGAATGGTAGAAATCAATAAAAAGGAGGCAGTACATTTTACTTTTAATGATCAGAAGTGTTTATATATTAATTGATTATTTTTTAAATTACTCTTATAAATTATTCTAACATATCACTAGCCTTTCCAAAGTATGCCCAAGTTGAGGCGATGACAGACTTTGCCCTCACTTTGTCAAAGAGGCCAACGGTCGGTCCCTGTGACATAGTGAGGGCAAAGGCTATCAGCGCCATTTTGAATACTGGCAGCCAACGGCCCAAGTGCAGGAGGTCGCTCCCGGACCCCCGCTGGACTTTTAGCAAGTCTTGTGGGGGTCAGGAGGGTCCCCCAAGACTTGCCAAAAGTCCCTGGTGGTCCAGCGGGGGTCCAGGAGCGATCTCCTGCACTCGGGCCGTCGGCTGCTAGTAATCAAAATGGTGCCGATAGCCTTTGCCCTTACTATGTCACAGGGGCTACCGGTGCCATTGGTCAGCCCCTGTCACATGGTAGGAGCACAAAATGGTGCCGGCCATCCATTGCTCCTACCATGTGACAGGGGCTGACCAATGACACCAGTAGACCCTGTGACATAGTAGGTCAAAGGCTATTGATGCCATTTTGAATACCGGCAGCCAAGGGTGTGAGTGCAGGAGATGGCTTCCGGACCCCCTGCTGGACCACCAGGGAGTTTTGGTAAGTCTTGGGGGGGTCAAGAGGGTGGGGGGGTTGTAGTTAATTTAATTTTAGCCAGGACATGAATAAGAATTAATGTATAAATGTATCGGGGGCCCCCCTTGCCGAATGCAACATATCTGCCCCCCGACGAATATGAATCCCGAATGCAAAGTATAGTGTCCCTATGCACATTCCTAATATACACTGCATATTAGGGAGATGAATCGTTTTTTGATGATTTAAAACAATAATCAGATATATTTTAAATCATCAAAAATCGTTAGAGCCGCGATACAATAACAATTCCCCCGATTTATCGTCAAAAAATCGTAAATTGGGGGAGGGGGGAGGGCGGGAAAACTGGCACACCAAAACAACCCTAAAACCCACCCCGACCCTTTAAAACAAATCCCCCACCCTCCCGAACCCCCCCAAAATGTTTTAAATTACGGGTCGTATGACATAGTGAGGGCAAAGGTAGCACCGGCACCATTTTGAATATTGGCAATATGGTGCGAGTGCAGGAGGTCGCTCCCGGACCCCCGCTGGACTTTTGGCAAGTCTTGTGGGAGTCAGGAGGCCCCCCCAAGCTGGCCAAAAGTCCCTGGGGGTCCAGCGGGGGTCCGGGAGCGATCTCCTGCACTCGTGACGTCGGGTGACAGGAACCAAAATGGCTCCGGTGCTACCTTTGCCCTGTCATATGGTAAGGGCAAAGGGCCACCGGCGCCATTTCTATTAACGCAGCCGTGGCCCGAGAGCGGGAGATCACGGGAGATCGCGCCGGGACCCCCTCCCCCCACTGGACCCAAGGAAATTTAAAACATTTTGGGGGTTTCAGGAGGGTGGGGGATTTGTTTTAAAGGGTCGGGGTGGGTTTTAGGGTTGTTTTGGTGTGCCGGTTTTCCCGCCCTCCCCCGATTTACGATTTTTTATGATTTAAAAAAAAACCAAAACATGACGATCAGATTTCCCTCCCCCCCCCAGCCAAAATCGATTGTTAAGACGATCGATCACACGATTCACATCCCTACTGCATATCATTCGATAGAGCACTGCCATGGCGATATAGAAACACAAGTAGTGTTATGTTTTAGAAATATTTTATAACCAGAGGGCAAAATCAAATGATCCTGAATAGACATGGATGATTGACAAACAGAACAGGTATGGCAAGGATAATGAGATCCAGAAGTGCACTTGGACGAAAATGACGTCACAGAACTGTCAGATTTAACTAACAGATTTATCAAATTGCCATACCTGTTCTGTTTGTCAATCATCCATGTCTATTCAGGATCATTTGATTTTGCCCTCTGGTTATAAAATATTTCTGAAACATAACACTACTTGTGATTCCTCGATGGTGGTCTACCTGATTCAATGTCCGTGCTTACTACTTTATATCGGGAAGACTAAACGTCTCTTGAAGACCAGAATGATTAAACATCGCTCCAATATTAAAAATAATCGGGAGGACGAACCCTTGGTGTTGCATTGTCAGGAATACAAACACACTTTTGCTGATTTACTTTTTTGTGCAATAGATCAGATATTACCGCATTGGTGAGGGGGAGATCGACACCATCTTTTATTGCAGGCTGAACAACGCTGGATACACAGACTTAATACTGTTCATCCGTCCGGTTTAAATAATGAGTTGGATTTACATGTTTTTCTAGGATGATTATCTTTTTCCATAGATCATTCTATGACATCTCAACCGTACCTGACTTGGGTCATTGACGTCATACTTTGGGTGAATTTAAAGAGACGTGAGCCTCGGTTTCAGCTCCTCCAATCTCTCTGTTGACAAGATGGTTGAGACGTCTGGTCCCGTTTGAATGGTTAGCCATGCTATCATCAGATAAGTAGTATATTTTTTTACTTTCTTACTATTTGTTATACAAATTAATTACAATATGGTTATTTTAGGAAATTGACTCTTGCTAAAACATCTTTGATGTGCCCCTGATGAAGCTGAGTTAGCGAAACACTGGCCTGTGTAGGGCGATAAGAATGTTTGCTTGCTAAGAGTCTGATTCATCTTGATATCCATGGATGGAGGACTGTTTTAATAAAAAGTTAAAAAATCTTTATATAAAATTGTTTTTTGAAGCATTAAAGAATGATGAAGGTGGATGATTGAGTAGACTGGTTAGTGTCTATAATAAGGACATATAACGTCAGGCTTGCTGACACCTTCTTAGGCTATTATTTACAATATTTTGGTTTCCACATTTTTTGCCATTAGATTTCAATTATCCCAATATTGACTTGGTAAATGTATCATCGGAACATGCTAGAGATATAAAGTTCCTGGATGGAATAAATGACAGCTTTTTGGAGCAATTGGTTCAGGAACCGACGAGAGAGGGAGCCATTTTAGATCTAATTCTCAGTGGAGCACAGGATTTGGTGAGAAAGGTAATGGTGTTGGGGCCGCTTGGTAATAGTGATCATAATTTGATCAAATTTGAATTAATGACTGGAAGGGGAAAATAAGCAAACCCATGGCTCTCTTGCTAAACTTTCAAAAGGGAAACTTTGATAAATGAGAAAAATAATTAGAAAAAAACTGAAAGGAGCAGCTACAAGGGTAAAAAGTGTGAAAAAGGCGTGGTCATTGTTAAAAAATACCTTCCTAGAAGCACAGTCCAGATGTATTCCACACATTAAGAAAGGTGGAAAGAAGGCAAAACGATCACCAGCGTGGTTAAAAGGGGAGGTGAAAGAAGCTATTTTAGCCAAAATATCTTCATTAAAAAATTGGAAGAAGGATCCAACAGAAGAAAATAGGATAATGCATAAGCGTTGGCAAGTTAAATGTAAGACACTGATAAGACAGGCTAAGAGAGAATTTGAAAAGAAGTTGGCCGTAGAGGCAAAAACTCACAGAAGCAGAAAGCCAGTGAGGGAGTCAGTTGGACCATTAGATGAACGAGGGGTTAAAGGGGCAATTAGAGAAGATAAGGCCATCACGGAAAGATTAAATGACATTTTTGCTTCAGTGTTTGCTGAAGAGGATGTTGGGGAGATATCCATATCAGAGAAGGTTTTCATGGATGATGATCCAGATGGACTGAATGAAATCATGGTGAACCTAGTAGATGTGGTAGGCCTGATTGACAAACTGAAGAGTAGTAAATCACCTGGACCAGATGGTATACACCCCAGGGTTCTGAAAGAACTCAAAAATGAAATTTCAGACTTATTAGTAAAAATGTGTAACCTATCATTAAAATGATCCATTGCACCTGAAGACTGGAGGGTGGCTAATGTAACCCCAATATTTAAAAAGGGCTACAGGGGTGATCTGGGAAACTACAGACCAGTAGGGGTGTGCATTCATTTTCCCCGTATTGGCGATCCGCAACATATATTACACTATTTGTAGTATTCGTGGGGAAGTGAAACGTATCGCGATTCCCCATGAATACACAAATCTTCCCCGAATTATACGGCCACCTAAATACAAATTTAAACAAACCCCCCCAACCTCCTTAATCCACCCAAGACTTACCAAAACTTCCTGGTGGTCCAGCGGGGGTTCCGGGAGCCATCCCCTGCACTCACACCCTCGCTGCCGGTTTCATCATAGCGCCGATAGCCTTTGTCACAGGGGCTACTAGTGCCATTGGTCAGCCCTTGTCACATGGCCATCGGCACTATTTTGAATACTGGCAGCAGATCGCCTTTGCCCTCACCATGTCACAGGGGTTGACGGTCAGTACCTGTGACAATTTGAGGGCAAAGGCGATCGGCGCCATTTTGAGTACTGGCATCGGCCGGCCGGCGTGCAGGAGGTCGCTCCCGGACCCCTGCTGGACTTTTGGCAAGTCTTGAGGGGTCAGGAGGCCCCCCCAAGCTGGCCAAAAGTCCCTGGGGGTTCAACGGGGGTCCCGGAGTGACCTCCTGCACTCCGGCCGTCCGATGCCAGTACTCAAAATGGCGCCGATAGCCTTTGCCCATACTATGTCACAGGGGCTACCGGTGCCATTGGTCATCCCCTGTCACATGGTAGGAGCACAAGATGGCGCCAATGACCATGTGACAGGGGCTGACCAATAGCACCGGTAGCCCCTGTGACAAAGGCTATCGGCGCCATGATGAAACCGGTACCGAGGGTGTGAGAGTGCAGGGGATGGTTCCCTGACTCCCCGCTGGACCACCAGGGAGTTTTGGTAAGTCTTGGGGGGGGGGGGGGTCAGGAGGGTGGAGGGTTGTAGTTAATTTTAATTTTAGCTGAGACCCGAATAGAAATAGCCGTATTAATGCATCAGGGCGCCATACAGCCATATCTGCTTCCCCACGAATCCGAATCACGAATGCAATGTATGGCGTCCCTCTGCACATCCCTACAGACCAGTTAGCCTATCTTCAGTGCCAGGAAAAATAGTGGAAATTGTTCTAAACATCAAAATCACAGAACATATAGAAAGACATGGTTTAATGGAACAAAGTCAGCATGGCTTTACCCAAGGCAGGTCTTGCCTCACAAATCTGCTTCACTTTTTTGAAGGAGTTAATAAATATGTAGATAAATGTGAATCGGTAGATGTAGTCTATTTGGATTTTCAGAAGGCATTTGACAAAGTTCCTCATGAGAGACTTCAAGGAAAAGTAAAAAGTCATGGGATAGGTGGTGATGTCCTTTCATGGATTACAAACTGGCTAAAAGACAGGAAACAAAGAGTAGGATTAAATGGACAATTTTCTCAGTGGAAGGGAGTGAGCAGTGGAGTGCCTCGGGGATCTGTATTGGGACCCTTACTTTTCAATATAAGCACATAAGAAACATAAGAAAATGCCATACTGGGTCAGACCAAGGGTCCATCAAGCCCAGCATCCTGTTTCCAACAGTGGCCAATCCAGGCCATAAGAACCTGGCAAGTACCCAAAAACTAAGTCTATTCCATGTTACCACTGCTAATGGCAGTGGCTATTCTCTAAGTGAACTTAATAGCAGGTAATGGACTTCTCCTCCAAGAACTTATCCAATCCTTTTTTAAACACAGCTATACTAACTGCACTAACCACATCCTCTGGCAACAAATTCCAGAGTTTAATTGTGCGTTGAGTAAAAAAGAACTTTCTCCGATTAGTTTTAAATGTGCCCCATGCTAACTTCATGGAGTGCCCCCTAGTCTTTCTACTATCCGAAAGATTAAATAATCGATTCACATCTACCCATTCTAGACCTCTCATGATTTTAAACACCTCTATCATATCCCCCCTCAGTAGTCTCTTCTCCAAGCTGAAAAGTCCTAACCTCTTTAGTCTTTCCTCATAGGGGAGTTGTTCCATTCCGCTTATCATTTTGGTAGCCCTTCTCTGTACCTTCTACTTTGCAATTATATCTTTTTGAGATGCGGCGACCAGAATTGTAGACAGTATTCAAGGTGCGGTCTGACCATGGAGCGATACAGAGGCATTATTACATTTTCCGTTTTATTCACCATTCCCTTTCCAATAATTCCCAACATTCTGTTTGCTTTTTTGACTGCCGCAGCACACTGTACCGACGATTTCAATGTGTTATCCACTATGACACCTAGATCTGTTTCTTGGGTTGTAGCACCTAATATGGAACCCAACATTGTGTAATTATAGCATGGGTTATTCTTCCCTATATGCATCACCTTGCACTTATCCACATTAAATTTCATCTGCCATTTGGATGCCCAATTTTCCAGTCTTACAATGTAAAAATTTATGAATAAAAATTAAATTAAAAAAAAACCCTCCTGTCTTGTCCTGGCCATCAAGGCCTCAATCCCAACCCCTCAATTTGAGGCAGCCAAAATTTTGGATTCCAGAAGAATAAGAAAGAAACTCCAATATGTCCTAGCCTGAAAAGGCTATGGACCCGAGAATAATTCATGGGAACCAGTCACCAATTTACAGGCTCCAGAGTTGGCAGTGGAATTCCACCGCAGGTTTCCTTTGAAGCCCAGGCCCAGAAGACTGGGGAGGGGGACTTTAGAGGAGGAGTATTTTTTAAGTCCCTCACCTCTGATCCAAAGTGACTCCGGCATAGTCTCCTGTAGCATGCTGTTCCTAGGACCCTGGACCCTCTAATTCTGACTGCATTTATAGGTCACCTAGCCAGGACTTCCTGTGACACTGGCTGATGATGTTACATTCTCCAGAAGTATAAAAGAACGTCTCTTGCAACCATCCAGTGCCTCAGCAATAGGTCGACTGAGTATCCTGCTTCTCAGCGCGTGTTGCTACTTCATGTCCCTGCTTTGTGCTTTCATAGGTGGGCCAGGGCTGGATGGCCCGGGACCACCCAATAACGAGGGCGCCACCCCTCGCGGGGAGTCGGTCCGCCCCGAGGGAAGGAAAAGGAAAATAGAGCGTCATCAGAGGGCGCCCTCGGCGCCAACTGATGACGCAACGGGCCCCCTTAAAAGGGCTGGGGCGAGTAGCTGCTGCCCTTTTGCATGCTAGCCAGCCAAGCGACCGAACGGAGGTACTTGGAGGGCTAGCACATCGGACCCGCGAGACCGAGAAGGCCCAAGGCGGAACGCAGCAAGCAGCAGGAGATCGGAGCAGAGAAGAACGCGATCGCAAGTATACAAAAAAAAAAAAAAAAAGCGAGCGACTCGAGACGGGACCGTTGGCAGCGTCCAGCGGCCCCCTGCCCCGCCGGCGGTCGCGCGGGGGCGGGCGCAGGAGGCGGCGGGGGGGGGGGGGGTTCGTCCGATCGGCACGGGACCGGGTCGAATTTGCCGCCGGTATGAATTTGCAACAAGGAGCGGAGGAGCATGAGGCGAGGGGGGATGGTGGCGCGGGCCGCTCCGGACTGACCCTCCCCACGTGGTTGTGCTGCCCCGTAGGCTCCAGGAGGCTCGAGCCGAGAGAGGGAGGGTGGCGCAAGCTGCACACGACAGGCCACGGCCACGTGGTCATGCCGCCGCGGCCGGCTCAGAACTAATGGGTATCCGAGGGGGGGGGGGGGGGATGTTTTTTACAATGTTTTATGTCGATGTTTTTGCCTGTCCAGGGTAAGCAAGGGGGTAAGCAATGTTGTCGAGTTCAGAATTAATCATATGAGCGGGGGATGTTTAGATTATGTTTATGTTAAAAAAAAAAAAAAAAAAAAGTTTTGCCAGTCAGGGGTAAGCATTGTTGCGGAGTCACACAGATTGGATGGCTGCTGCCTCGGAGAGGGGGTCAGGATCGTGACTCCTCCGTGGCCGGGGGCGGGTCACAGGGGGTGTCTCAGTCAGGAGGGGAAGGTTCAAGGCTGAGCTCGGGCGGCAGAGGGCAAGGGACATGAGGAGAGTGAGCCGCAGAGAGCGAGGAGTGCTGAGGCGGGATAGAAAAAGCAAAGCCAGTTGCCACACGGGGAGAAGAAGCGAGAGGACGGGCCAGTAAAGGACTCAACTCAAAAAAAAAAAAAACAAACCCAAAAAGAAGGTTTTAAGTCAGGGAGGGGCATTATTGTTAATAACTAAGGTTAAGAAGAGCTTACCGTAGAGACTTGCCTGTTCAAAAAAAAAAAAAGGGATGCATAAGGCCGGTTCAGGAAAAAAGGGATGCATAAGGCAGTAATAACGAATTAATTCTTTATTAGATTCGGAGGAGCAGTATGCCACCCCGCAAAGCGGCAGGAGTGGCACAGAGAGCCAAGAAGGCGGGCCAAAATCAAAGGATAACATGATCCAAGGCCCTAGAGAAAGGCAACGACAAAGGCGAAACAAACCCCGAACCGACAAAACAACAAAAAGCCCGCGGCAGGAAGAGGACAAGAGGAGAGCGCGGACGAACCCAAAAAGCAGGCAACCGGGCGCCAATCATTGAAGGAAATGAGCCGAGCGAACAGGAAACCATCGAAGATACAGGAGAGGGAACAACAGCGGGGCCAGCCACGAGAGAAACAGAAAGAGGCCCCGGCGGAGAGACGAATCGATCGATCGAGCCCACAACGAGTCAACAAAGATCCAGAGATCGCTCTCCACATTACGGATACAGGAGGAACGAACCTTGGCTGAGCAACACAGCGGGATACGCCGGATACCACGACAGCGAATGTTATTGGCAAAATCAATACGAAGACGAATACCAAGCAGGTCACCCATGGCAAAGACGAGGCAGCACTGACAGGTACCATAGGGGAAACCCCAGGTGGTACAATAGAGAAAGGAGCGGCTGGGAAGAGCGGCATTACTGCCCATATGGAGAACAGACAGGGTGGCTGCAGAACGTACAGCAACGAGAAAGGCAGTATGATCATAATTTTCGCACAGACGAGGAGGGTCGGACAGAACCCAATCCGAGACGCGCACAGTTCCAAGAAAGCGAGGTTGGGCAAGGGCCACCCCAGCGCTATACAAACAGTCAAGGGAGAGACCGACAAGTTACAGAAGAAACAGATAGACGAGGAGCGGATAGATCTAACACGGAGAGAATGCAACGAGGATCGCAGGGCAGCGAGCAGAACGACGAAGAACAGCCATCGACAAGTCAAGCCTCACAACAAACAGGCGAGCATCATAGTAGGGGTGAGTGCGTGAACAAAGAAGGGGGCCCGGGGCTCGGGTTAGGGCCCATGGGGGCGCAGGGCGGCGCGGGGGCAGGAAAAAAGAGGCAAAAAACAAAGCGCAAGCGTAGAGCGAGCTCCAGCCCTAGCAGCTCCTTCAGCTCAGCTAGCTCGTCATCCTCGGAGTCAGAAAGCGAACAGCAAGGACCCCAGACAGCGAAAGACAAGGAATCAAGAGGCCCGCCAGCGCTTACCACGCTATCAGAGCTCTGGGAAGACGTGCCCAAGCGCTTAAGAAAAAAAATACAAAAACAGAAATATATCGACATATTCAGTATACTATTAGGAAGACGGAAAGCCGAGGGGCGGATGAAACACACAGAAAGAAAACACAGCAAAGAAAAGGAGAGAAAAATCCCAAAGACAATAGTTAACTGGATGACAGCATTCCTATACTTGGCCAGTGTGGTCGGACGGAAGGACCAGTCACAATACGGACCGATGCTAGCATACGCAGTCAATATCATGAAGGCATATCAGCAACACGGAGGCTGGTCATGGCTGAATTATGACGAGCAGTTCCGAGATAAAATGGAAGAAAACTGTCATATGACATGGGGAACACAGGACGTCAGCTTGTGGATTCAACATATGACTTACAAACCGTATGAACAGGGGACGAGAAACAGGAACGCGCAAAGGTCATCCCCGTACAGATACGCATCAAAGCAGGCAGTTGGCAATTCTCAAGACAACACTTGCTGGCGATACAACAAATCCACCTGTACATTTCAAGACTGCAAATTCAGGCATGTTTGCACCATGTGCGCAGCACCGCATCCATTGATAAAATGTAACAAAAAAGCAGCGACAGGGAGTAATGCTAAAGTATGAGACAGCAAAATTCAAAAAAGCACAGTCACCAATACGGTTAGAAGCGTTAGAGAAATGGCTGGAGTCATACCCAAACAAGGAGAAAGCAATCAAGATATGGAAAGGGTTCAAGGAAGGGTTTGTTATACCATTTCAGGGGCAAATTCAAGAAGCAAAGAGCAGCAACTCGCCTTCGGCAACTAAACACACAGATATCGTCTATCAGAAGCTGAAGACGGAAATAGAACTAGGAAGAATAGCGGGCCCATTCGAGAATCAACCATTCAACCGTATGTTCTTATCACCGTTAGCGGTCATCCCTAAGAAAGAAAAAGGAAAATTCCGCCTCATCCTAAACCTGTCATCTCCACCGGGACAATCAGTGAACGACCATTTGCCGCAAGAGGATTGCTCGGTGCAGTACGCATCTTTCGATACAGCACTGGCGCTGCTTCGATCCTGTGGAAGAGGGGCGTGGATGGCAAAAGCAGACATAGAATCCGCTTTTCGGTTGCTTCCTGTTCACCCGGACAGTTTCCCACTTCTCGGGTTTACATTCAATAACCAATTCTTCTTCGACAAGTGCATGCCCATGGGATGCTCAATTTCATGTGCGTATTTCGAGCTCTTCAGCACCTTCTTGCATTGGGCAGTAGCAAAGAAAGCGGAATCACACAACATCATACATTACTTGGACGATTTTTTATTCGTGGGTCCCAAAGAGTCCAACACATGCAGTAACTTACTAGACGATTTCCAGACAGTGGCAGCGGAGCTGGGAGTGCCGCTGGCCAGCAACAAGACCGAAGGCCCAGCAACAACAATATCATTCTTAGGAATAGAGCTGGATTCCAAGCAAATGACAGCAAGGCTTCCAGAAGATAAGATAGACAAGCTGCACAACTTGATCCAGCAAACTGGAGCTTCAAGGAAGATAACACTTCAAGCAGCTCAAACCATTCTGGGAACACTTAACTTCGCATGCCGAGTGATACCCATGGGCAGAGCCTTTATGAGAAGACTGGCAGCTGCAACGGTGGGGATTAAGAGACCGCATCATTATCTGCGGATATCCAAAGAGATTAGGGATGACTTCAGGATATGGTACGACTTCCTAGACAATTACAACGGCATTTCAGTCATTCAGGACCCCCCGATGTCTAACCAAGACCTAAACATACAAACTGACGCATCAGGCGGTTGGGGTTTCGGCGCGTTATGCCAAGGGGCCTGGTGCGCGGAACCATGGCCGAAAGAATGGAAAGATAAGGGTCTGACAAAGAATATAACCTTCCTGGAGCTCTTCCCAATATGGGTCACGCTAGTACTATGGAGCGACAAACTCCGGGACCGACATATAATATTTTGGTGTGACAACCAGGCAGTCGTTCACGTATTGAATGCTCAATCAGCAAAATGCGGGATAGTGGTCAACCTATTGAGAGAGATAGTGTTAGAGGCGCTGCGCAACAACGTCACCATAAGAGCTAGACATGTCCCGGGGGCGTTAAATGGCGCAGCAGACGCGCTATCCCGCGCTAAATGGCATTTATTTCGCAAGCAGGTACCGATGGCAGACGAGACAGCAACAACTATGCCGGAGCGATTATGGCAAATTGGCCTGCAATAGCAAGGGACCTGCTTCAGAGGTCGGTCGCAGCGTCAACATGGACCTCGTACTGCCGAAGTTTCGACGCGGTCGCCAGTTTCCTCAGAAAGAACGGATGGACACAGGGACCCGCTAAGGACGAGTTATTAAACAGGTTCATCGTACAAGAGAAAGAAAGCGGAAGATCCAGGAACGCGGTCATCAAGCTACTGGCGGGAGCAGCATTCTTCTTCAAAGCGCTGGGATGGGGAGACCCCACAAAATCATTCCTAGCGAAGAAGATGTTGACAGGCTGGGCAAGACAGATAGGAACAAAAACGGATGACAGGTATCCCATCACACACCACAGGCTGAACGAGCTCTGGGCATCCTTAGAAAAAATCTGCTCATCTGAATTTGAGACCAAATTATTCAGGTTCGCCTTTTCCTTGGCATTTTATGGAGCCTTCCGAGTCAGCGAATTGGTGGCCCGCAACAAAAGGGACGAGGGAGCAAACGGATTGTTACTAAAGAACGTCCTATGCACAACAGAGATCCTACGCATAAAGATTAACAGATCAAAGACCGATCAGCAAGGGAGGGGAGCCACGCTAAGGCTCAATCGAGTTTCGGGTTGCAACACCTGCCCAGTATTTAACACCAGAGAATACCTAGCTATACGACCAGCGGGCCAAGAGCACTTTCTCATACATCAAGATGGATTACCACTGACAAAATTTCAACTGATAGCGGTGCTAAAAGCAGCTGCACACAAATTGGGTTGGAACGCAAGGAAGTTCAGCTCGCACTCGTTCCGAATAGGGGCGGCGACAAGTGCAGCGCAGGCCGGGCTAGACAAAGACACAATAAAGAAGATAGGAAGATGGAGATCTAATGCCGTAGATACCTACGTACGGCTGGACAAGGTGGCGGCCGGACAAGGGTGCATCTAATCAAAATTAATCAAAATTATTAATTCTATCTTACAGAGCAACGGAAGGTGCGGCAGACAGCATGGATTATTGGTCACTCGTATGTAAGATGGGCGGCCAAGAGAGCGAGCGAACGACCATACGGACAGCACCTGGGTCTGGCACCACAAGGGTGGACGGTTACCTGGATAGGAAAACCCGGCATGCGCTGGAAACAATTATTGCCCTTATTACGGAGCCTGAAGGAGGAGAAGGCGGCTCCAGACGTAATAATAATACATCTGGGGGGCAATGATTTGAACTCATCGTCATGCAAAAACTTAATACAATCAGTAAAGGGTGATTTGAAAATAATAACAGGATTATACCCAAAGGCAACGGTGGTGTGGTCAGAAATTATTCTAAGGCCCAAGTGGTCAGAATCAAAGCTATGGAATAGAGGCCGAAAGAAAGTGAATAGACAGCTGGAGAGGTGGGCGGAAAAAAGAGGGTCACATCAGATCAGACACAAGTGGGCGGAAGACAAATGCCCGGGCTTGTTTAGGGAAGACGGGATACACTTGTCTGACATAGGTCATGACATATTTAACAACATGTTACAGGACGCAATAGAAGCAGGATACACGAGGAGGCAAAAGGCAGCAGCTAATTAGGTCAGTGGGGGGACGCGAGGCAAGGAGACACCTACCTCGCGTCTTGGCGGTTACCCGGGCCGGTGGAATATTGAGTAAGGGGTGCCGGCGGCAGCACCAGACGGAGTGGGAGCCGTCAGCGCCAGGGGAGGCGCCGAAAAGGCGGGGCGCGTTGAAAAGCGCCAAGGGCGGGGCCCCTGCCGGCGTGAGGCCACGTGGTGGGGGATCCCGGCTAATGGACGCCTGGCTCGGTCTACGGCGGGCGGTCAATCAGATTAGCGGCTCGGGTACACCAGGAATATTATTGCTTATATTTAAATAAATAAAAGCTGCGGCCTTTTTACCCAAAGAACAGTTGTAAGGTGTTTTCTGTCATGATTCACTACCACAGGGGTTAGTAGGCGGGGGGGCGAGAGAAGGGGCACGAAGAAGGACAACGACGCACGGAGAGTAAGTGGTGGCTGACAACGTTAATAGGTGGGCCAGGGCTGGATGGCCCGGGACCACCCAATAACGAGGGCGCCACCCCTCGCGGGGAGTCGGTCCGCCCCGAGGGAAGGAAAAGGAAAATAGAGCGTCATCAGAGGGCGCCCTCGGCGCCAACTGATGACGCAACTGGCCCCCTTAAAAGGGCTGGGGCGAGTAGCTGCCGCCCTTTTGCATGCTAGCCAGCCAAGCGAAAACCCACCCACCCACCCGATAGGAATAAGGGCAGAAACATAGCGGAAGGAAAAGGAATTACCCGAGGGTTATATCAAGGAGGTATAGCGAGCATTGTTTAAAAAAAAAAAAAAAAAAATGTTTTTTCTGTTCGTATTACATTGTTAAGGTAATGTCGCAGCTTGGTGGAGGGCGGTTACCCGGGCCGGTGGAATATTGAGTAAGGGGTGCTGGCGGCAGCACCAGACGGAGTGGGAGCCGTCAGCGCCAGGGGAGGCGCCGAAAAGGCGGGGCGCGTTGAAAAGCGCCAAGGGCGGGGCCCCTGCCGGCGTGAGGCAACGTGGTGGGGGATCCCGGCTAATGGACGCCTGGCTCGGTCTACGGCGGGCGGTCAATCAGATTAGCGGCTCGGGTACACCAGGAATATTATTGCTTATATTTAAATAAATAAAAGCTGCGGCCTTTTTACCCAAAGAACAGTTGTAAGGTGTTTTCTGTCATGATTCACTACCACAGGGGTTAGTAGGCGGGGGGGCGAGAGAAGGGGCACGAAGAAGGACAACGACGCACGGAGAGTAAGTGGTGGCTGACAACGTTATGTTCCTGCTCCTGTGTTATAGCTCCTGGCTTATCTGGTATCTGCTCCTTCTCTGTCTCTTGTCTTCTTGTGACTCCTACCTTCTTTTCTTCTCCTGCCTGCCTTGCTTTTTTGGATTGACTTCATGGACCTAACCTCAGCTCTGGATCTGACTGCTGCTTGCCTGCCACCTGCCTTGACCTTGGATTCTGCCTTCTGCTGCCAGCCCCAATCTTTGCTTCGTTCTCTGGACTTCCTTGTTTACAGCCTGCCTCGACCTTTGCTAGGACCCAGACATTCCCCCTTGTGTTGCTCCTGGGACCTGCCCAAGTCCTGTTGGCCATCCGCACCAAGGGCTTAATCTGCTGGAATGGTGGTTGGTATAGGTGAAGCTCCAGCTGGTTCCTTCCCAGCACTTCCACTCAAGGTGAGAGGAGCCACATGGGTTTGCCCATGTGGCCCGTTCCATTACCTCACCTCACAGGGATCCACATCACTACTAGTCAGTCCAAAAGGGATCACAGAGTGGCCGGAGGGCTATCTCCATAAAAGACTATTAGGGTCCTGCCTTCCACAAGGGCTGGACTTTTGCTGTTAAATTTGTGAAGTAAAGGGATGGACTTTACAGAATGCATTCTAAATGATTTATTAGGTTGTGTGCATTTTGTGTGCTTTGTATGTTTTCTTTTAGTCCCAAGTTTAGGAAACCTGACAACCTAGACCTGATACCAGCTACACAGTTTTATCTACGTGAAGACCGAGGTGGATTTCAGAAGTATATTTAATCAGATTGGATTTGTTTACCAGAGGACCTGGCTACTTGATTGTGTCAAAAATCTACCTTTAAATCCTCTCCTACCCCAATCCTATCCTACCCCAATCCTCTCCTACCCCAACCTTTAAATCCTCTCCTACCCCAACCGGGCTCCCGCTCCGATTGCACGGCTGCTCCATCTTACCTGCTTCGTTGCCGGGTCCTCACACGAAACGGCCCCTCTTCAAAGCGGCCAATCGCCTCACGGACGCATCGCTGACATCACTCCTCTGCGACGCCCCTGCAAATAAATTGAGGCCTTCGTCTCGGCGTCGCTCTCTCAGCTCACAGACCCCGCTCCAGGCTCCAGACACGTTTGGACAGGGAAACGGAGGATCGGGCCTGCGCATTCGGCGCTGAAGCCCGTCGGGGTAAGGCCCTTTAAATCCTCTCCTACCCCAACCGGGCTCCCGCTCCGATCGCACAGCTGCTCCATCTTACCTGCTACGTTGCCGCAAAGATGAGCTTTCCATGGCTCTCTCACACTCACTAAACAAACTTAACATTACAAATGCCGACACTGCTCTTGCATCTTGGAATGAGCACACCCTTACAATTGCAAACAACATCTGCCCCCTGACCACCAAGCAACTCTCCTCCCAAAAAAATGCAAAAAAACCTTGGTACAAAACTAATCTAAAAGAACTAAAACAAGCCCTCAGGAAAGCTGAAAGGAACTGGCGCAATGACCCTTCTCCTACCCTACTCGCGCGTTACAAAACTTCACTACACAATTATAATAATGAAATAAATACTGCCAAAAGAATTTCTATGCCACCAAAATTCATCAATACCAATTCAACCCTAAAGCTTTATTTGAATATGTCAACTCCCTGACCAGTCTCTCCCCAAATACCATTCCGGAAGAACAAGCCAAAACTAAATGTGAACAATTGGCAAGGTTTTTCCACGAGAAAGTTAACAAACTCATGACTCGTTTTCCTTCCACCTCCCAAACATCACAAAACAACTACAACATCCAAACTAACAACCCCACAGCAACCCTTACACAATTTGAACACACTACTGATATGGAAATTGAATCCATACTCAAAAAAACTAGACCATCGTCTCACCCTTCCAATACAATTCCTACGAAACTCCTCCTCACTATACCAGACATCATAGCTCGACCAATTTCAATGATTATTAATGCATCCATTGATGCAGGCATGGTTCCCAACCCATTAAAACAAGCGATTCTTAAACCTTCCCTCAAGAAACCTAAAATGGACCCAACTGATCTGAGCAACTACCGCCCAATCTCCAATATCCCGTTCATTGCAAAAATACTAGAAAAAACAATCAACCGCCAACTTAGCGAATATTTAGATGAACATTTGATACTATCCCCATCTCAATATGGTTTTAGAAAACTACACAGCACAGAAACACTGCTCACTTCACTGTCTGACTACCTTATCAAAAGCTTAGACAAAGGACTACCCCATCTACTAATAATCTTAGATATTTCGGCTGCATTTGATACAGTCAGCCATCAGATACTCCTCAAACGCCTTAATGAGATTGGAATTACTGGCACAGCCCACAGTTGGTTCTCCTCATACCTCAGCAATAGGAATTATAAAGTCAAACTAGGCAACCATGAATCGAATGAAATTCCACTTACTCATGGAGTCCCACAAGGTTCCTCCCTGTCTTCCACACTATTTAATATTTACCTGTTACCCCTTTGCCAGCTTCTGTCCAGCCTTAAGATGCCACACTATTTGTATGCTGATGATGTACAAATTCTAATTCCAATCACCGATTCCATACCAAAAGCCCTTGATATCTGGCAGATCACACTCAATGGAATCAACAATCTACTCAACTCCATCCAACTTGCTCTTAATACTACAAAAACTGAACTTATGATTATAACCTCTCCCTCTCCCACCCATCCTACACCGACAATGCCTACCACTCTACCCTACTCCCAATTTTCCCACCAACTACGTGATCTGGGAGTAATAATAGACGACCACATGACATTCAAGAAATATATCAACACAATACTGAAAGAATGTTTTTTCAAGATCCACACAATAAAAAAACTAAAACCCCTACTACATTTCGCAGACTTCCGCACCGTACTCCAAGCCATGTTATTCTCTAAAATCGACTACTGTAATGCCCTGCTACTAGGACTTCCCAAAAACTCCATCAATCCTTTACAAATTCTTCAGAACACTGCCGCTCGCATTCTTACTAACACTACTTCTAAGGAACATATTACACCCATTCTTAAACGATTACATTGGCTACCCATTCACTATCGTATTCAATATAAGGTTTTAACCCTCATACACAAATCCCTTCACAAACCAGAAATGAATTGGTTCAATAATTCTCTGCAATTTCATACCTCTAACAGGCCAATCAGAAATTCATACCTGGCTACCTTACAAACCCCTTCACCCCAACTCTATAAATATTCCTCCTCTAAGGCCCGCGCCTTGTCCCTAGCTGGCCCTACATTATGGAACTCTATGCCCACTGAACTAAGGCTTGAACAGTCCCCGAAAATCTTTAAAAAAAATCTTAAAACTTGGCTATTTACTAAAGCCTACACATGATCCCTACTGTTTCATCTCAACACCCTCCTCCTACCCTACAAACACTTTAAACATTAGCCACGTTGCTCTGCCTTTTCCATTATGCAACTCCTCTAAATCCCTTTCCTTGTCCTATCTTCGCTTCCTCCTTCCCCCCTCACAATAGCCCTCCCTTCCCCTCCCCTCTCCCCCCTCTCCCTCTATTCTATTTTCTACCGTTTAAACTACCTAGTCTTTCCCTGTTAATTATTATATACTAGTTCATATACATATTATATACTAGTTCATATACATAGTTCATATGTACCTCATTTCTATTTTCATAGTTATTTTATATTAGTTCATAATTATTACTACCATGTTCTATGTACATTAGTTCATAATTATTACTACCATGTTCTATGTACAACGCTCTGACGTTTTGTTTTGTTTTTACTGTAAACCGACGCGATATCCCTGGATGAACGCCGGTATATAAAAACCAATAAATAAAATAAATAAATAAATAAAGGTAACATGACACTATATCCAGATATTACTTATTTCAATACACCTCCATGCACCTATTTTGGATTAGTAATAATGAATCATTATGTGTTTTCTAACTGATGTTTATTAATCATTTCAAAAAGTAATGATTTGCAAGCTGACATATGGTATGTTAAGTATGTGCTGTGTGGATTCAGAGGGTATTAACCCTTGAGTTGTTGGTTGAAAAAATATAAAAACTTCTACTATAAAAATGTAATAGAATATTAAAAAATGGTTTCCAAGTTAATTTTTGTTCAGGTTTATTTCTTTCTTCCACTAATATTTTCTCTTATATCAGGTGCATGGATTCCTGGATGTGTCTATAGTAAATTGCTATCTTTTATTTTTCTTTACAGCAAAGGTCAACTAAAGAGAACTGAGAGTGTGGAAATCAATAATAGTGGTTCAATAATAACATAGAAAAAAAAACATTTAGTCCCATGAAGTGGAAGCTTGCATGTCAGGATATCAAAAAAAGGTGAAGATAATAAAGTTCATAAGAATAATATTTTGATGCATGACAGAAGAGTGTTGACCATGTATAAGAGGTACTTTAAAGCACTCGTAAAATAATGCTGTTCAGGGAAGAAAAGTTAAGGAGAGAGTAGCATGGTGCAATGGTTGATTTTAAGGTAGAGACCAACTAAATTTGAGTATTCATTAGGGATGTGAATCGTTTTCCATATCGTCTTAAAGATAGAAATCGTGTGGCAGGGCAAGAAAATCGTCTTAGGCACGATTTTTTAGTTAAAAAATCGTTAAAAATCGTTTTTTCCAATTAGTGCGCACTAACTCGAGTTAGTGCCCTATTCCTGATACCGGGGGTGTTGTGATCTTCTTGCACACATCCCGATATCAGGGATAGGGCACTGCATGCAGGAAGATCACAACACTCCTGGTATTAATAGGGATAGGGCACTGCATGCAGGAAGATCACAACACTCCTGGTATTAATAGGGATAGGGCACTGCATGCAGGAAGATCACAACACCCCTGGTATCAGGGATAGGGCACTGTGTGCAGGAAGATCACAATACCCCGGAGGAGTGAGGGTCAGGCAGCTCCCCCCTGTCTGTGAAGCCAGCCTCTCACTAGTAATGCAGGGAGGGGGCTGTCTCAGACTTCACCATCCTCCCCCCCCCCCCCTTACCCACACACCATTCACTAGCTGGGACATGGGGGAAGTCAGGAGTGAGGGTCAGGCAGCTCCCCCCTGTCTGTGAAGCCAGCCTCTCACTAGTAATGCAGGGAGGGAGCTGTCTCAGACTTCACCATCCACCCCCCCCCCCCCCTCACCCACACACCATTCACTAGCTGGGACATGGGGGAAGTCAGGAGTGAGGGACAGGCAGCTCCCCCCTGTCTGTGAAGCCAGCCTCTCACTAGTAATGCAGGGAGGGAGCTGTCTCAGACTTCACCATCCTCCCCCCCCCCTCACCCACACACCATTCACTAGCTGGGACATGGGGGAAGTCAGGAGTGAGGGTCAGGCAGCTCCCCCCTGTCTGTGAAGCCAGCCTCTCACTAGTAATGCAGGGAGGGAGCTGTCTCAGACTTCACCATCCTCCCCCCCCCCCCTCACCCACACACCATTCACTAGCTGGGACATGGGGGAAGTCAGGAGTGAGGGTCAGGCAGCTCCCCCCTGTCTGCGAAGCCAGCCTCTCACTAGTAATGCAGGGAGGGCGCTGTCTCAGACTTCACCATCCTCCCCCCCCCTCACCCACACACCATTCACTAGCTGGGACATGGGGGAAGTCAGGAGTGAGGGTCAGGCAGCTCCCCCCTGTCTGTGAAGCCAGCCTCTCACTAGTAATGCAGGGAGGGGGCTGTCTCAGACTTCACCATCCACCCCCCCCCCCCTCACCCACACACCATTCACTAGCTGGGACATGGGGGAAGTCAGGAGTGAGGGACAGGCAGCTCCCCCCTGTCTGTGAAGCCAGCCTCTCACTAGTAATGCAGGGAGGGAGCTGTCTCAGACTTCACCATCCTCCCCCCCCCCCCTCACCCACACACCATTCACTAGCTGGGACATGGGGGAAGTCAGGAGTGAGGGTCAGGCAGCTCCCTCCTGTCTGCGAAGCCAGCCTCTCACTAGTAATGCAGGGAGGGAGCTGTCTCAGACTTCACCATCCTCCCCCCCCCTCACCCACACACCATTCACTAGCTGGGACATGGGGGAAGTCAGGAGTGAGGGTCAGGCAGCTCCCCCCTGTCTGTGAAGCCAGCCTCTCACTAGTAATGCAGGGAGGGAGCTGTCTCAGACTTCACCATCCTCCCCCCCCACCTCACCCACACACCATTCACTAGCTGGGACATGGGGGAAGTCAGGAGTGAGGGTCAGGCAGCTCCCCCCTGTCTGCGAAGCCAGCCTCTCACTAGTAATGCAGGGAGGGAGCTGTCTCAGACTTCACCATCCTCCCCCCCCCCCCTCACCCACACACCATTCACTAGCTGGGACATGGGGGAAGTCAGGAGTGAGGGTCAGGCAGCTCCCCCCTGTCTGTGAAGCCAGCCTCTCACTAGTAATGCAGGGAGGGAGCTGTCTCAGACTTCACCATCCTCCCCCCCCCCCCTCACCCACACACCATTCACTAGCTGGGACATGGGGGAAGTCAGGAGTGAGGGTCAGGCAGCTCCCCCCTGTCTGTGAAGCCAGCCTCTCACTAGTAATGCAGGGAGGGAGCTGTCTCAGACTTCACCATCCACCCCCCCCCCCCTCACCCACACACCATTCACTAGCTGGGACATGGGGGAAGTCAGGAGTGAGGGACAGGCAGCTCCCCCCTGTCTGTGAAGCCAGCCTCTCACTAGTAATGCAGGGAGGGAGCTGTCTCAGACTTCACCATCCTCCCCCCCCCCCTCACCCACACACCATTCACTAGCTGGGACATGGGGGAAGTCAGGAGTGAGGGTCAGGCAGCTCCCCCCTGTCTGTGAAGCCAGCCTCTCACTAGTAATGCAGGGAGGGAGCTGTCTCAGACTTCACCATCCTCCCCCCCCCCCCTCACCCACACACCATTCACTAGCTGGGACATGGGGGAAGTCAGGAGTGAGGGTCAGGCAGCTCCCCCCTGTCTGCGAAGCCAGCCTCTCACTAGTAATGCAGGGAGGGAGCTGTCTCAGACTTCACCATCCTCCCCCCCCCCCCCCCCACCCACACACCATTCACTAGCTGGGACATGGGGGAAGTCAGGAGTGAGGGTCAGGCAGCTCCCCCCTGTCTGTGAAGCCAGCCTCTCACTAGTAATGCAGGGAGGGAGCTGTCTCAGACTTCACCATCCACCCCCCCCCCTCACCCACACACCATTCACTAGCTGGGACATGGGGGAAGTCAGGAGTGAGGGACAGGCAGCTCCCCCCTGTCTGTGAAGCCAGCCTCTCACTAGTAATGCAGGGAGGGAGCTGTCTCAGACTTCACCATCCTCCCCCCCCCCCCTCACCCACACACCATTCACTAGCTGGGACATGGGGGAAGTCAGGAGTGAGGGTCAGGCAGCTCCCTCCTGTCTGCGAAGCCAGCCTCTCACTAGTAATGCAGGGAGGGAGCTGTCTCAGACTTCACCATCCTCCCCCCCCCTCACCCACACACCATTCACTAGCTGGGACATGGGGGAAGTCAGGAGTGAGGGTCAGGCAGCTCCCCCCTGTCTGTGAAGCCAGCCTCTCACTAGTAATGCAGGGAGGGAGCTGTCTCAGACTTCACCATCCTCCCCCCCCCACCTCACCCACACACCATTCACTAGCTGGGACATGGGGGAAGTCAGGAGTGAGGGTCAGGCAGCTCCCCCCTGTCTGCGAAGCCAGCCTCTCACTAGTAATGCAGGGAGGGAGCTGTCTCAGACTTCACCATCCTCCCCCCCCCCCCTCACCCACACACCATTCACTAGCTGGGACATGGGGGAAGTCAGGAGTGAGGGTCAGGCAGCTCCCCCCTGTCTGTGAAGCCAGCCTCTCACTAGTAATGCAGGGAGGGAGCTGTCTCAGACTTCACCATCCTCCCCCCCCCCCCCTCACCCACACACCATTCACTAGCTGGGACATGGGGGAAGTCAGGAGTGAGGGTCAGGCAGCTCCCCCCTGTCTGTGAAGCCAGCCTCTCACTAGTAATGCAGGGAGGGAGCTGTCTCAGACTGGTATCAGGGTTAGGGCACTGTGTGCAGGAAGATCACAACACTCCTGGTATTAATAGGGATAGGGCACTGTAAGAGATGACTGTAGTAGATTGAATAAAGATCTGATGTTTCTGCTCTCCTCACACCAAACAAAAACAACACACAAGCAGAGAAGCCCTTCTTACAAAGCTGAGCTAGTGAGTTAAGTAGGAGGAAAAGTAAACATACTGGTGCCAGTGTGGCTACTTAAAAAATACACTTACCAACAATCAATTACATATATTTGAACTGTGTACAGTTCCAGCCAGGACCACCTTTCTAAAATGCACAGTGATTGGCAAATTCAACATGCACTAGCATTTCAGGTGCCTGCTAACAAAAATAATAAACAAACAAGTTCTAGTCACGTGAGTGCTGATCATTACATTACTTTTTTTGTCAAGCTTCCAACTGTTTCCATTTCACATCCCCCCAACCATATTGGTAACATCAATAGATAAGAGCACAGCCAGCCAATAGGAATACATACATACATATTCATTCCTAAGTGACCTTTACTGACCTGGGAAGTGTGAACACTTTGTTTCATTTTCTGTTGGTGTTCGTTAGTTTCCAGTTCCATTTCCCATCCCCCCAACCATCACCTCAGTGGTAACCTTGGTAATATCAATAGATAAGAGGGCAGCCAGCCAATAGGAACACATATTCATTCCTAACTGACCTTCAGTGACCTGGAAAGTGTTTATTTGTATCATTTTCAGTTAGTGCGCACTAAATCGAGTTAGTGCGCACTAACGGGGAGTTAGTGCGCACTAACTCGAGTTAGTGCGCACTAACACGATTTAACGATTTTTAACGATAAATCGTTAGAATTTCTATTGTATCGTGTTCTATAACGATTTAAGACGATATAAACATTATCGGACGATAATTTTAATCGTTGAAAAACGATTCACATCCCTAGTATTCATGTGGTAGAAATGTAATATGCCTGTTCCTGCCCAGAATAGGAGTTTATCCTCACATTATTTGTTTACAAATTTTATTTGGTCAAAGATTTATGGGGAGAGTCTTGAATTATATGTAGATAAGCAAAGATGATATACTTATCTTATAATTGACATCTTCTTGTTTCTCTCTAGGATCATGTTGAGATGCAGTCTATATGTATTAAGTTTAATATCTATACTGTATATTTTTTTTGCAATAGGTATGGAGAGTCAGTTAACAGGATTCTATTTTGAGGAATTATGAGAGAATTACAAGTCATAAGGCCCTGAAAAAGCCTGAGTATTCTTAGTGGCTGGACTGTAGCGGTGGGAAAAATGGAATCTGCTAAAGAATAGCGGCTATCAGGCCAGGCAAAGGTTTAATTACTGGACTTGACTGAGGTATTTTAGATTCTTGTGGTCTGTGGAAACTGTCTGGGGTGTCATGACCCCTCTACCCACTGCTGCCATTCCTCGAAAGCCATCTTAATGGCCAGGAATTCCTTGTCTCCTATCTGTAATTTTTCTTGGCAGGTGTGAATTTCTGGGAGAAATAAGAACATAGCAACAGGGTCCCTTTCTCTGAGTACTGGCTCAGGAAGGCTCCCACAGCCATGTTGGAGGTGTCCACATCTACCACAAATGGGCATGAAGGGTCAGGATGTCGCAAGCATGTGTCTTGGAGGAAAGCACGCTTTAAGTCTTTAAATGTTGCTATTGCCTCAGGTGGCCATTGTTTGGGGTTGGTCCCCTCCCTAGTGAGTGCTATAAGAGGCGCTACCATCCTGGAGTATTGGGGAATGAAATGTGTGTAGAAACTGGCAAACCCAAGAAAACCTTGTAGGGCCCAGAGACCTGTGGGTTGTTTCCAATAGGGATGTGCATTCATCCTGGACTGGGGAGCCCGATATCCGAAGGAATTTTTCCTGTTAGTGCACACTAAATTGAAATTCGGGTCTCCCTCAATTTTAAAGGCCCAAACCGCGGGAAACCAAAATTTCTCATGGCGGGCAAATCCCTAGTGGCCAATCTTGGATGCTGGAAAACTTTTCAGGGTCCATGTGGAATCCAGTAAATGAAATGATAAAACCCAAGAAATGAAGAGCCTCCCACTCAAACAGACATTTTTCTAGTTTGGCAAACAGTTTGTGGTCCCATAGGTGCTGAAGTACTTGTCTGACTTCCTTTCAATGAGATAAGAGATCCTTGGAAAATATTAGTACATTGTCAATATACACTATGACGCAGGAGTGGAGCATGTCGCGGAAGACCTCATTCATAAGGTGTTGGAAGACTGCTGGTGCATTGCAGAGGCCAAAAGGCATCTCTAAATACTCATTGTGGCCATCTCTGGTATTAAAGTTGGTCTTCCACTCATCGCCTGGCTTTATGCGCACAAGGCTATAGGCCCTTCTGAGGTCCAACTTCGTGAACAGTTTGGCTCCCTGTAACCAGTCTAAGAGTTCTGGAATGAGTGGTAAGGGGTAATGGTCTCTCCTAGTGATGGGTGTTTAGCCCACAGTAATGAATACAGGGGCGCAATGACCCATTCTTCCTAGCTACGAAAAAGAAGCCAGCCCCCACTGGTGAGGTGGACAGACTGATGAAGCCCCTCTCAAGATTCTCCTGAATATACTCAGGCATAGCTTGAGTCTCTGGTAATGAGAGGGGGTAAACTTGTCCTCGAGGAGGCATGGTGCCTGGGAGAATGTCAATCACACAGTCAAATAGTTAGTGTTCGGTGATCATCTCTGCCTTCTCCTTGGAGAAGACGTCCGCAAAGTCAGCGTTATGCGGGGGCAAGGCGAATGGTTTTGTAGCCACGGGGAAACCAGGGTGAGGCACATCTTGGAGACAGAAGGAGTGGCACTGAGGACCCCAGGAGGCAATCTGCATGGACTCCCAATTGATTTGAGGAGAATGCTTCTGGAGCCAGGGAAGACCAGAGACCACTGGGTGTATCATCTTTTCCAGGATGAAGAAGGTGAGCTCTTCTTCGTGGAGGATCCTGGTGCAAAGCTTCACTGGAGCAATCATACGGGTAATCCGCCTGGGAACAGGGTCTCTACGGATGAATGAAATAGTCAGAGGTGGTTCCCTGGGCAATGTGGGAAGGTCCAGATGTCTGACTAGGTCCACCAGGATAAATTTCCCCCAGGCACCAGAATCAATGAGAGCTAGTGTGGCGAAGACCCCGTGGGCATGGCGGATAGTCACAGGCACATTACATTGGGGAGCTGAATCAGTGTAGCCCTGGGTCATCTCCTTGCTGACTCCTAGGCTCTGGAATTTTCTGGCCACTCTGGGCACTGAGCCAATAAGTCACCCATACCTGCACAGTTCAAGCATTGGCCCAGGGTGCGCCGCCGCTGCATCTCTTCGGGGGTCAGTCGACTCTATCCAAATTGCATAGATTCCTCCGCTGGAGATGACTTGGGCACTGCCAGTGTTGGAGGTATTATAGGCTGGGAGAAGGATGGGGCCAGAGCCACTAGCCTGCGTGGGAGGCATAGCTCTCATATGCATTGCTGCATTCTCTGTCAATCCGGACAGCGAGTTTAATCAGGGCCTCCAAATCCTCCGGTAGGTCCTGGGCTGCCAGCTCATCCTTAATTCTGGAGGACAACCCTTCCAGAAAAATACTCCGAAGGCTGTATTCTCGCCAACCCAGTTCTCATGTGAGGGTGCAGAATTACATAGCGTAATCTGTCAAAGGGCACAACCCCTGGCATAGGTACAGAAGCTTGGAAGCTGCCGTGGTCTGCCATCCAGACTCAAAGACCTGCTTGAATACTTGGATGAATAGTGGAAGGTTTTGGAGCAAGGGCTCGCCTCATTCCCAGAGGGGAGAGGACTAAGACAGTGCCTTGCCATCCAAGAACGACTGGGCCGGATATAAGGAAAAAATCATGAAACAGTGGTTTATTAAACCACGACACTGCCGGGGATCTCCTGCATAGTGAGGTAGTGCTGGTAGCTGAGGAGTTGCCGTGGGCTCAATGGGCGCTGAAGCCAGAGCAGGATGGGAACTAGGCACCGGGGTGGTGCCCAGTCAATTCACCAGTGTTCCACTATCTCTCCACTATATCCAGGCATCGCTGTTGCTGCTGCAGCCGCTGGGCCAGTCCAGGGATAGCCCGTAGGCCAGACGGATCCGCCGGGTCCATGGCCTCAGCAACCTGTTGAGAATGTGGACCCTTGATCCGAGACAAGGTTGTTGCTACCCTCAGGGAACAGTCTCTGCATGTCCTCATCATCGGGAGGTGGCTTGGAATAGTAGACCCTTCGGGAAATTCACCTATACCAGCCTTCATTCACTGCAGGTTGAGCCCTTGGGTGCCGGAGTCAGCAGGACTTAGGCGTGGGTCTCTATGAGAGGAACCAGAGGACAGAGAGCAGATGCAGTGTCGGGTGAGTCAAGGGTCAAGGTGGGCAGCAGACGAGAGTAACCAGGAACAGGCCAAAGATCGGGGCATAGCAAACAGGTGGGAAAGAAGAGCCAGGCAGAATGTCAGGGCAGGCAGAGGTCAAACAGAGCCGAAATACCAGACAGTAGGTCAGGGCAGGCAGTAGTCAAGCAGAGTTGTATTACCAGGCAAAGGTCAGAGCCGAGAGATCTATCTGAGAGAGAAGGAGCAAGGCAGGTACTGGTGACAAGGATCAGGAACACTGGGACCAGGGGTCAGGAGCAGAGGGCAGAGCAGGAAACAGGAACGCAGGAACCGAGAGAAGAAGCAGGAACGCAGACAACTTGCACTCACTAAGGGGCCGATGCAATAAAAAACGCAGAAAGCAGGCGCTGAAAAGTCAGCACTCACTTTCTTAATGTGTGCATAGCGCCCGCAAGGGGGGGGCTCCATGCTATAAGCAAATTAGGGGATCGCACTGGCAAGGAGACGCTAGGGTTGCATGTGCGACCTTAGCACCTCCTTGCTAATGCAACTCAGCGGTTACCAGCTGTCTGCCAGTTATGAACACCAACGCCGATAAACTAGGCATCAGCATCGGTTTTCATAATGCAGCCGGCTGGTTATGAAAACCGACGCTGAGCATATTGGCATCGATCTTCAATGCGGCGGCTGATGTTTGTTTGTTGTTTTTAAACTTTTAAAGAAGTACAGAAAAGCAGAAAAAACTGCTTTTCTGTACTTCTTTTCAATGTGCTCAGCTATTAACGCCTTCTCCAGGCAGGCGTTAATATCTGAGCGATTAATGTGCATCTGCTTCGCACTTTTTTTTTGCATTGGAGTGAATGAATAATAGCCTCATTCACATGCATTTGCATGTGATAAGCACTATCTCATTCAATCCGCATCGGATGCACATTAAATAGGCATTAGGGGTGGATTAGCGCCTATTTAACCCGCGTCCGACTGCAGGTTATACAGTGCGATCGGCTGAGCGCACTGTATTGCATCGGCCCCTAAGTGAGCAGGACCTGTTGCTGAGGTGAGCTGGAATCAGCAAGGCAGGATTTAAATACCCGTCTGGCCTGACATCATCGCCTCAGGCTGCAGGGAACTTTCCCGTCACTGGCCCTTTAAATTCTGTGACTTGGCACACGCGGGCACCTAGGGGGCCAGCCATAAAGCTTCAGCATCAGCGGCATTCAGGATGCCACAAGAGCAGGCCATGGGTGGGTGGCATTGGCAGTGGGAAGCAGTGACGGAGAGGGCTGGGGCGGGCCTCCATTCAGCACAGGTGAGGGGACCCAGTCACGGAGCTGCGCAGCCAGGGATCCTAACAGGAACTTTTTTTTTTTTGCAACACCACTAATGTAACTAAACCAATGTACCATATCAAGTTGAGAGGGAGTCAGCCCAATCATTTGATTGGATAGGAAATTGATTAAAGTTGACAATTGGAATTAGACTAACATCAGAACCAACTGAGTTAAAGAAAAGGGTCACAAATTTATTATATATTTACAATTGTTCATCTAAAACCATAGAAGCTATAAAAAATGCATATCATTTATGCACGTTTCTCCAGCAAAGGTTATATTGGAAATCATCACAGCTTCCAGTGTGCTTTTTTGCTGTTGTTTCACATTAGAAGATCATCAGGGCTGTTTACAATGAAGTGTACTAGAAATTTGGAAAAGGGAGCAATGCACAGGGCCTAGAAGTTTATTCTTCTCCCTCAGCCAGGGAATCCTGGATAGTCAGATAGCATTAACATCATGGAAGATCTTTATTGTGAAGGACTATGTATGAACCAATGTCAGAACAAATGTCAGGAAGTATTTCTTCATGGAGAGGGTGGTGGATGCCTGGGATGACCTTCCGGAGGAAGTGGTGAAGAACAAAACTGTAAAGGACTTCAAAGGGGCGTGGGATAAACACTATGGATCCATAAAGTCTAAAGGATATGACTGAAGAGTGGGTGGCTCACGGGAACGATGGCTACTACCTGGTGATAATACCCTTATTCAATAAACATACACACAGTTAATACGACTCCAACATTGCTCTAAGCTTCAGCGGCAAAGAGGAAATGTGTAAAAAAGGATTTGCATTCACAAAAAAGTGGGGAGTAGCTTGCTTGTTACAGTGGTTACTATTCCAAACCAAATAAGCCTGATACTTCACTTTCAATGCATATCCAGCATAGCTCTCTGCTTCAATGGCAAGAGAGAAAGTCTGATACTTTATGCATATCCAGCATAGCCCTCTGCTTCAATGGCAGGGGAGCAAGACTGATACTTCACTTTCAATGCAAAGCCGGCATAGCTCTCTGCTTCAACGGCAGGGGAGAAAGTTTGACACTTCACGCATATCCAGCATAGCTCTCTGCTTTAACGGCAGGGGAGCAAGACTGATACTTCACTTTCAATGCATAGCCAGCATGGCTCTCTGCTTCAATGGCAGGGTGGAATGAAGAAACGTGGATCTATATTCAGGCAACAACCAACAAGGACTGGATTACATAGTATGGATAACAAGATAAGCATGGGTGTAGCTTGCTTATTGCGGTGGTTAATACCCCTAACTAATTAAGCTATTTCACTTAGATGCAGTTCCAACACTGCTCTCTACATTAATGGTGGGGGTGGAAGGGAAATAGAATAAAAAAGGTTACTAAGAGCCAAGAGTAACAGATAAGTATGAGAGAGAAAAAAAAAGTGTGAAAGCTTGCTGGGCAGACTCAACACACAATTAAACTCTGGAATTTGTTGCCAGAGGATGTGGTTAGTGCAGTTAGTATAGCTGTATTTAAAAAAGGATTGGATAAGTTCTTGGAGGAGAAGTCCATTACCTGCTATTAAGTTCACTTAGAGAATAGCCACTGCCATTAGCAATGGTTACATGGAATAGACTTAGTTTTTGGGTACTTGCCAAGTTCTTATTGGCCACTGTTGGAAACAGGATGCTGGGCTTGATGGACCCTTGGTCTGACCCAGTATGGCATTTTCTTATGTTCTTAAGTTCTTATGGACCGTTTGGTCTTCTTCTGCCGTCATTTCTATGTTTCTTTGTTTCTATGTAAGTGTTGTTCCTGAGATCCTCTCTGGAACTACTAGCCCAGAGTTACATTTGCATATTCAGTATGTCCAGTTAAGGTTTTGCCAGATTCCAGGACCACCTCCAGTCCTGACTCTTTTTAGGTGGGTAAATTATGTTCAGGCAACAATTTCCTCAGACAAAATTTACCTACTAAGCAGGAGTGGTGGTAATTTAAATCACAAAAATGTATCTGATTGACTCCTAAATTAGCTGAACAAATCTTTTGAATATCCACTTCAGTATGAAATAATAAGTAGGGGCCAATTATAATGTGGACACTGCACAGTGTGCCCCCTATAATGTTCTTTGCCTGTATTGCAAGATCCTCACAGGGGGGAGCAATATTGTCTCCATCACTCCTCAATCTGTAGCACTAAAGGGGTTGTTTATGCGATGTGATGAGCAGGTCCCGGGTTGGCCTCCCTAGCGGCAGCTGCAAGCGCTTCCAGGCCTCGGCGTCCCACAGCAGCGGTCGCCGGGTCTTCCACTGCGCACCAGACCTCATGCTGGAGCTCGGCATCCTCAGCTGTGTTGGCCACACCCCTACAAGCCCGCAGACCGCCCGGCCTCTTGTAGGGCCAAGGGTGGGTCTTAGCTCCGCGGCACGCCCTGATTGATTCCCTGTTATAAGGAAGTCCCTACTTGTACTTCCTTCTCTTGGCAATCGGGTCAGCATTTGTGTTAGATTGTCACTGCGTTTGTATCTTGCTCCAGTCTTGTTCCAATCTCGTTCCAGGATCCTTCTGTTCCAGTTCCGTTCCTGCCTTGTTCCTGCTTCCTAGTACTCCAGCGTCCTCCTGTTCCTGTTTGTCTGTTCGTCTCCCCAAAATGAAAAGGGGCATGGAACTGCTGCCCTATGAGGAAAGTCTAAAGAAGATAGGGCTCTTCAGGTTAGAGAAGAGATGACTGAGGGGGGATATGATAGAGGTCTTCAAAATCATGAAAGGACTTGAACAAGTTAATGTAAATCGCTTATTTACTCTCTCTCAGATAATAGAAGGACCAGGGGGCACTCCATGAATTTAGCAAATAGCTCATTTAAAACAAATCGAAGGAAATTCTTTTTCACTCAGTGCATAGTTAAGCTCTGGAATTCATTGCCAGAGGATGTGGTTACAGCAGTTAGTGTAACTGGGTTTAAAAAAAGTTTGGATAAGTTCCTAGAGGAAAGATTCATAAACTGCTATTAATAAGCAATAGTAGCTTGTGATTTATTTAATGTTTGGATACTTGCCAGGTACTTATGACTTGGATTGGCCACTGTTGGAAACAGGATGCTGGGCTTGATGGACCCTTAGTCTGACCCAGATTGGCATATCTTATGTTCTTATATTTTTATGGTCTGCTTTTGTACAAAGTCTGTGCTTACTTTTCTCCAATGTGCTTTGCACCAGTTTTTAAAGTGAAAGTAGATGTGTGCTTTCCCTTTGAAACTTTCCTTAGGTACAAAGTACCTGCAAACTTTGTACTAATGCAGACTTTGAAAATTGGCTTTGCTATAATTTACAATTTTCTTCATTGGTTCTATTGGTGTATGAATGAGGATTTCATACTGATGTACCAGATATTTCTATATGCTATCCAGTTGTTTGGAAAGGATATGTGTGCATGTCTGCTGTGGTGCATTGGTTGCTAGAATTAATAAAAAGTTAATTGACTACATGTTAATAATGTTTACTGTAGTTCTATTATTTATGTAGCCCGCCTCATGAGAAGTTGGCCTTGTAGCAAACTAATGCAGCCAATAAAAAGATTTGTAAAATACTATAAATCATATGAAACCTTCAATGGTAGAGTAGAGTCCTTATTTATCCTTCCCCTAAATAAGTTTGAAAAGCATTCCATTACAGTTTTCAACTCATGCTCGCAAACGCATTT
Organism: Rhinatrema bivittatum; assembly: GCF_901001135.1. Lineage (NCBI taxonomy): Eukaryota > Metazoa > Chordata > Amphibia > Gymnophiona > Rhinatrematidae > Rhinatrema > Rhinatrema bivittatum. Next base: position 798,766,724 of record NC_042615.1, on the reverse strand, counting down.
CAAACTCATTTATAGGAAAGAAAAATGAAGACTATATTGTATCCAGATGATAGAAAAGGGTTATAGATAAGGAAATAAGTCAAATTAAACTTCTAAAAACAATGTAAGCCTTGCAGAATAAATCCTAAAGAGATGAGTACTTTGACTGCTTCATGGAGTCAGCTTAGATTTATTTCTCTGTATCTGATCTTTTACTATCATTTATTTTATGTATTAGATAATAAAGGTGTAAGTTGTAGGTCAGAAACAAGTAAGTATGTGAAAGCTCAAGATACAATTGCCAGATTGCCTTCCTGTGTCATTTTTTATGGAGTACACACTTTTATTATTTTTGTTGACTGAATCTAGAATAAATGGCATGTTATGGTCAAACCACTTTGATTTAGGATCTATGGGTCTTTTTCAAAGATTTCTATTACTGTATTTGCTTATAGAAAATTATTTTTAATGACTACAGTCCATTGGGATATATTTACCATGTAGACTGTGTATTAATGGATTGTAAAATCATCTGGTAATGTGCATGACCTGTCGATTTTACAGCCCCTCAATCCCCCTCCGTCCAGTTAAACTTATTTCTAACATGGGATGCATTTAGGTAATGATGAATAGAATACTGCTGTATTGCATTGGCCATGCTAAAGTGAGCATGGCCATTGTAACACAGCAGCACTTGCAGGCACAAACTCCTAGTGCTAACTGGTAACTGGCCTGAAATTAAAGTGCCAATAAATGTAGGGGAAAATGATAGAAGTAGCCTACATCCATCTTGAATTCAGCTTGTTGCACGTTTGTTTGTATGGTTTTCATAGTATAAGATGACAAAGTCACCATTCAGCATTTGACTGGTGAAGCAACAGTGAAGGATAAAAGTAGGTGTCTTCCCTTTTTACTATGTTTTTCCAATCCTGAAGGAAAAAGGTATCCATTGGGAAGTGGGTTGTTGCCTTATTAGGTGGCTTAGGAGGTTGGATAACTTTCAGGTTGGGAGGGAAGTGAAGGGGTTTGATCTTTTTGAGTGTATAAGGGGTTGGAAGGATCAGGAGTCATGGTTTGTCAGAGTGTGTGGATGATCTGGGGTGTATGTCGGATAGGGTGGGGGTGGGGTTCTTGGTCTTGAACTGACAGTGTAGATGGGAGGGTGAACCAAACAATATTACTATCCCATAGTTACCAGCTAGGGTACCAGTTGGGTCAGTAGAATAGCAGTTAACACGTATTAACCATAATGCAGCTTAATACATGGACCACCAATGAGTGATTTTATACCTAAAAGCTTAGACCTGAAATCATCATATTTAATAAGGACTTATTGAAGCAGCTTTTTACATAAAAATTAGTTCCTCCCAGAACTAATGGTGCCTACTTTCTGGAATGAACACACATTTGTGTACACGTGACTACTTGGATAGGGAACAATACCTATTTCCAACTCCTTTTGCCCCATCCTCACCCCAAAATCTCCTCAAAAATTTATGTGGATGGTATGCAAACAAAAAACGTGTTATTTGGTATAGTTGTTCATGTGTATTTAGAAAATATGTGAATTTTCTTCCAAAAGCATGCATTTCATGATGCTCATAGACCCCCTGATATATCCTGAATATTGTTATGATCTATGATCCTCTTGGACCCCTGATATCTCTAAAATTCACTGTTGATTATATGGAAAACCAAAAAGATGTTAGATGGTAACAATTACCCACACTCAAGGAGATATACGGATAGATTCATAGGAAGATAGATATATTTGCACTCATAAAACCCAGTTTTAAGCACATAAATCATTTTGAAAATTACCTCCTTTGTGTAGATCAGATGGAAAATCCCAGTGTTTTAGGTGGTGTACTTACCAAAATGTTATTTGGTGGTAAATACATGTGTGCATTCATGGAATATGAGGGTGATCCCAAGCAATACCTTTCATGATTCTCATGGATCTCATGACAATGTCCGGATAATTTAGTTTGGATCAGATGCAAAAAAAATAATAAGTCAACTCTGAGGAGAGAAGGATGATAAGTGGAGTGCAGCAGAGATCTGGCCTGTGGCTGGTTCTGTTCAATATTTCTTTGAGTGATATCTCAGAGGGTTCAGAAGAAAAAGTTTGTCTTTTTGTAGATGACACTAAGATCTGCAACAGAGTAAACATCCCTGAGAGATTGGACAGAAGAAGAAGTGATCTAAGTAACCTCAAAGAATGGTCAAATACTGGCCAACTAAATTTTGGAGAAAAACTTTGCAGGGCCATACATTTGGTGGTGGTGATGGTGGTGGTGGTGGTGGTGGAGTGTGTGTGTTGGGGGGGGGGGGGGGAGAGGGCGGGAATTCAAGAAAGTAGTACATGACGGAGGTGAGATACTGGTGTCTACCAAGTAATAAATTACTTTGAGGTGAACATATTTGATGATGTCAAGTAGTAAAACGGTGGAACGAGGTGGTGGTGAGAGTTAGAGAAATGCTAGGATGCATAGGAAGAGACATAACTAGCAGGAAAAGGAAGTAATAATGCCATTATAGAGATCACTGGTAATTCATCATTTGAAATATTGTGTTTAATTATGGAGCATACAAAATGACAAACAAACATAAATAAGGTAACATAAACAATTAAATCACATTTTAAAAAATCACCCAATACTTGAAAAGTGCAAATTAAATGTTCAATTGATATAAGATTCACTAGAGAACTCAAAAAAGATCATGAAAAAATGGCTAGATTTGGTGAAAAACTTTGCAAGGCCATACATTTGGTGGTGATGATGGTAACGGTGGTGGGGGAAAAAATCAAAGAACGTGATCTACACTGAATTATCTGGACATGTCAGGAGGTCCATGTTACTTATGCAGGCTTGCAGGTTGCCCTCATAAGCTGGCTTACTCACACAGAGCTTCGGAGCCATACCAACACTACTGCCCCATGTAGCCAGGAATGCTGCCACTCCACGCAGCCAGGAAGGCCACCACCATCACCCTAGGGCCATCCCCTAGGCATGGTCACGTGGCACCCACCTACTTAAAAAGGCCCCGTGGCAGAAACACACTTGCCGGGTGCTTCTTGATGATATCACAGGGCTGTATATTTAAACCCCGGCCATGCAAAACAAGATCACCTACTTTCCAGTAGTGTTAGTTGCTGCATCTTTGCCTCCCCAGCCTACCTTGCCTTTTTCTATTCTGCTTGCGAGTTTTACATATAGAAACATAGAAACATAGAAACATAGAAATGACGGCAGAAGAAGACCAAATGGCCCATCCAGTCTGCCCAGCAAGCTTCCCTCATTTCTTCTCCCATACTTATCTGTTTCTCTTAGCTCTTGGTTCTAATTCCCTTCCACCCCCGCCATTAATGTAGAGAGCGGTGATGGAGCTGCATCCAAGTGAAATATCTAGCTTGATTAGTTAGAGGTAGTAGGGGTAGTAACCGCCGCAATAAGCAAGCTACACCCATGCTTATTTGTTTTTACCCAGATTATGTTATACAGCCCTTATTGGTTGTTTATCTTCTCCCCTGCCGTTGAAGCAGGGAGCTATGCTGGATATGCGTGAGGTATCAGTTTTTTTTCTTCTCCCCTGCCGTTGAAGCAGAGAGCTATGCTGGATATGCATCGAAAGTGAAGTATCAGGCACATTTGGTTTGGGGTAGTAACCGCCGTAACAAGCCAGCTACTCCCCGCTTTGTGAGTGTGAATCCTTTTTCTTCTCCCCTGCCGTTGAAGTTATGCTGGATATGCGTGAAGTATCAGTTTTTCTTTTCCCCTGCCGTTGAAGCAGAGAGCTATGCTGGAAATTTGTGATGTATCAGTCTTTCTCCCATGCCGTTGAAGCAGAGAGCCATGCTGGATATGCGTCGAGAGTGAAGTATCAGGTACATTTGGTTTGTGGTAGTAACCGCCGTAACAAGCCAGCTACTCCCCGCTTTGTGAGTGCGAATCCTTTTTTCTTCTCCCCTGCCGTTTAAGCAGAGAGCTCTGCTGGATGTGTGAAGTAACAGTTTTTCTTTTCCCCTGCTGTTGAAGCAGAGAACTATGCTGGATATGCATTGAAAGTGAAGTATAAGAATGGAGTGATCAAGCTAGTTGAAAGGCATCAGGAATAGAGGAAGGTGGAGGTAGTAATTTGGATATTTGGTTTGGGGTAGTAACCGCCGTAACAAGCCAGCTACTCCCGTCTTTGTGAGTGCAAAATCCTTTTTTCCACATTTCCTCTTGCTGTTGAAGCTTAGAGTGATGTTGGAGTCACAGTAACCATGTGTATGTTTATTGAATAAGGGTATTGTCTCCAGGCAGTAGCCATCATTCTGGCGAGTCACCCACTCTTCATTGGCGGCCTCTTGACTTATGGATCCACAGTGTTTTATCCCACGCCCCTTTGAAGTCCTTCACAGTTCTGGTCTTCACCACTTCCTCCGGAAGGGCATTCCAGGCATCCACCACCCCTCTCGTGAAGAAATACTTCCTGACATTGGTTCTTAATCTTCCTCCCTGGAGCTTCAAATCGTGACCCCTGGTTCTGCTGATTTTTTTCTTATGGTAAGGTTGTTGTTGCCTTTGGATCATTAAAACCTTTCAAAGTATCTGAAAGTCTGTATCATATCACCTCTGCTCCTCCTTTCCTCCAGGGTGTACATATTTAGATTCTTCAATCTCTCCTCGTACGTCATGCGATGAAGATCCTCCACCTTCCTGGTCGCCCTTCTCTGTACCCGCTTCCATCTTGTCTTTGTCTTTTTGTAGATACGGTCTCCAGAACTGACACAGTACTCCAGGTGAGGCCTCACCAAGGACCTGTACAAGGGAATAATCACTTCCCTTTTCTTACTCGATATTCCTCTCTCTATGCAGCCCAGCATTCTTCTGGCTTTTGCTATCGCCTTGTCGCCTTGTCGCATTGTTTCGCAGACTTCATATCATTAGACACTATCACCCCCCAAGGTCCCTCTCCTGCTCCGTGCACGTCAGCCTTTCCCCCCCCATCGAATACAGTTCATTCGGATTTTCCGCTCCCCATATGCATGACTTTGCACTTCTTGGCATTGAATCTCAGCTGCCATATCTTCGACCACTCTTCCAGTTTCCTTAGATCCCGTCTCATTCTCTCCCACTCCTTCCGGCGTGTCCACTCTGTTGCAGATCTTAGTGTCATCCGCAAAAAAGACAAACCTTACCTTCTATCCCGTCCGCAATGTCGCTCACAAAGATATTGAACAGGACCGGTCCCAACACCGATCCTTGCGGTACACCACTTAAAACCGCCTCTCTCTTCAGAGAAGGTTCCGTTTACCATCACACATTGTCTTCTGTCCGTCAACCAATTTGCAATCCAGGTCACCACCTTGTCACTCACTCCCAAGCTTCTCGTTTTATTCACCAGTCTCCTGTGCGGACCGTACAAAGCTTTGCTGAAATCCAAGTATATGACATCGAGCACTCTTCCTTGGTCCAATTCCTTGGTTACCCAGTCAAAAAAGTCAATCAGATTTGTCTGACAGGATCTTCCCCTGGTGAATCCATGTTGCCTCTGGTCCATCAATTCTCCGGACTGTAGATAGTTCACTATCTCTCTCTTTTAGCAGAGACTCCATTACTTTCCCACCACTGAAGTGAGGCTAACCGGGCCTGTAGTTGCCAGCCTCCTCCCTGTTCCCACTCTTGTGAAGCGGGACCACCACCCGCTCTTCTCCAGTCTCTCGGCACCACTCCCGTTTCTAGGGATCTATTGAACAGGTCACACAGCGGACCCGCCAGAACATCTCTGAGCTCCCTCAATATCCTTGGATGAATCCCATCAGGCCCCATGGCTTTGTCCACTTTCAGGTTCTTTAGCTCTTCCCACACATTTTCCTACTGTAAAAAGGATTTTCATCTATTCCACTTCCCTCCAGTTTCTTGTTGTGTAGAGATGGTCCTTCTCCAGGGGTCTTCTTTAGTGAACACAGAGCTGAAGTATTCGTTTAATATTTCTGCCATTTCTTCTCTCGTCTCCAACATTGATCATTACCCCCTTTCAATTTCACTATACCACTTTGGACCTTTCTCTTTTCGCTGAGTATCTGAAAATGTTTTGTCACCATTTTTTATCTCCTTGGCAATCCTCTCTTCTGCTGCTGGATTTTTTTGACCAGACTTGATTGTATTTTCTTCGTCTCCCTCAGTTGAGGAGTACAAATATCTTCTTTGTGCTTCCCTCCCTTTGGGATCCTTTATATTTCTTGAATGCTGTTCTTTAGCGTTAATTTTTGTAGCAGCCACCTTCCTTTGAGAACCAGACTAGGTTTCAATTTTCTTTTGCTTTTCTTTATGTTTCTAACATATAGAGCAGTTGCCTTGGTGGATTGCTCCTTTTTAGATTGGTCCACTGCTGATCCACATCTCTCTCGTTCTCCCATCCTTTAAGTTCTTCCTCCAGGTACTTTTCCCCATTTCCTCAAAGTCTGTGTTTTTGAACTGTAACGAACTCGGGTCTTTGTGTTTCTTTTCCCTATTCTATTAGTGATATTAAACCATACCGTTCGATGATCACTGCTGCTGGATGTGGGCACCCCACACTGGACATCTGAGACATTATCTGCATTATTGAGCAATAAGTTTGAGTTATGAGCACCTTCTCTCGTGGGTTCCAACACCATTTGTTTGAACAAGATACTTGCATGGGCATCCATTATTGCTCTACTATTTTTAGTTTCTGCAGAGGGGGATTTTCCAGTCTACATCTGGCATATTAAAGTCACCCACGATCACACCACTTCTCCTTCTTACCTATCTTATGGATGTCTTCAATCAGATCTCTGTCCAAGCTCTTTCCTTTTGGTTTGGAGCCTGTAAACCACTCCAATATAAATGGACACTCCGTCATCTTTTTTTAGGTCGACCCATAGAGCTTCTTCTTTACCCCAACTTCCTTGTAGCTCAGATGCTTGGATGTTGTTTCTGACATAAAAGCCACACCTCCCCCTTTTCTATCCTCTCTGTCTTCCTTAACAAGTTGTAGCCTGGTATTGTTGTATCCCATTCATGAGATTCTGTGAACCATGTTTCTGTGATAGCAACAATGTCCAATTCTGCCTCAGCCATTAGGGCCTGCAGATCTGGGATTTTATTTCCCAAACTATGAGCATTTGTGGTCATAGCCTTCCAGGTACTCTCTTAAGGTTATTGCTTTTCCTGGACTCCTTATGAGATATTAGTTGAGATTTGTTATTCACTTTACTCTTTCTGTTTGTAGTTGTGCCACTGTTGACAGAGTTATCCATCTCAATTAGATTTTTCTTTTGGTTATGGATCTTGAAATACTGCATGCATTGTGTTTTTTCTCTCTTTTCTGGTAATACTGCAATGTTTTTCTCAAGAACTTCCTCAGTTTTAATATAGAGAGGGCTTGTTCTTTTTGCATTTGGTACATTGTGTCTCCTTATCACAGGTCTAATTCTACCAGAGCCCACTGTAATCCTGGATTGTAAAGAATTTCTTAATGACCTGTTTGAGTGGGAGGGTGTACCTGTTGGCTGCTCATCTGTCAAGAATGGATGACTTTGGGTCCTACCTGAGCCTAATGGATCTCCTTTTCTTGACTCCTGGTTTTTCCGTGATATTGGGGAATTATTATCTGTGTAATGCAATGTGGGTGTAATACTTTTAATTGAAGCTAATTGAGCTTTTATCTCAGTCAGCTCCATTTTCAAGGAAGAGAGTTGTGCACAAATTGGGCAAGCTCTAAGTTTCCAGATGCTTTCCCTCAGAATAAAGGATCTACAGCAGTTACATTGGATAGTCCTCATCTTGGTAGTTTGTGATTTGTATTTCCTTGACTGTTACCAATGTACTAATTTATCCTTTATCTCTTCAGCTTGCCAGCCTTACCTTTGTCTCTTCAGCTTGTCCAGCCCTGCCTTTGTCTTTTCAGTTTGCCAACCTTGTCTTCATCTCTTCAACCTTGCCCGGCCTTGCCTTTACCTTTCCAGATGGCTTTTGCCCCTTCAGCCTCACCTAACTTCCTCCTTCCTACACTTGGATTGATTACTGGTATTGACCTCAGCCTAAACTCTTGCTATCCTTGCCTGCTGCCTGCCTCTGAACATAGTCTGAGAGACTCTCATTATCCTTGTCTGCTGCCTGCCTCCACCCTCAGCCTGACTCCAGATCAACTCTTATGCCTTTTTCCCCCGAGTCTGCCACCTGCCAGCCCCAGAACCCAAAGACTCAACCCGAGGGGAAAGGGGGTTGGTAACGGTGAAGCTCCAGTTCAGTCTCTGCACCATCTGATCCACCAGTTGGCGATGAAGACAATCCTATGAGAATCCTGAAAGTTACTGCTTGGGGAGCCCACATATTTCATGAATGCACACATGAATTTGCCACTGAATAACATTTCTACTATATGAACTGCTAAATACGATGTAATGTAATTACAATTCAACTAAAAATAACATCATATATATGGAAACTTTAGATATTTTAATTATTTTTTATATATCTTATGTAAAATGAGCGGGAATCTCATAAAGTGATGAATATGACAACAATAGCTATTTAAAGCTTTAAGCAGTCTGCCACGTTGAGACTGTAACAGTCACATTTTTTTAATCATTGATTCCCGTTCATTAAGTAAAATGTGGGACACATTAGCATTCTGTTTGAACTTATTTTATGCCTTCATAGTGTCGAACCAAAGTGTTAAATTTAGTGTTATTTTTAGTTGAACTGAATAACATTTGGCAATTACACCACCTAAACCTTAGTATTTCTCCAATATCAAAAGATACGACAGAAGTCGCTCTAAAGGTAATCATAACAATGCCATTAAAATCACTCAAAACATTTACCTCAAAAATCTGTATTCCAAAAAATTATAAATAATCACATAGCTCATAAATTAAAATCAACCAGACATCCTATATTAATGCTATATCTCCAAAGCTATCTTAAAAATCCCCAGTAGGGCCCATATTTCACCAATGTGATTGGCTTTTTCAAAGGAACCATTCAAATTGCAAATTGGTACTTCTCTGGCAGACAATACCCAATATCTTGTGGAAACTCCATAGATTTATTCCTGCTCTCAACACACTGATGAGTCCACCAAGATGAGGCTAACCGGTTTGTAGTTTCCAACCTCCACTCTGCTCCCACTCTTAAGAAGCAGAACCACCACCAATCGTGCGGCACCACTCTCGTTTCCAGGGATCTATTGAACAGTTCTTTCAATGGATACTGACTGTATCAATAGGAACTTGATTGTTAGAACAATATAATTTGATCTGAAGTTTTCTAATGAAACGCTCTATAGATAATCTGCTTTCAAACGCATCATGCTTGCTATAGGGGACAAAAGATCTATCAGCACATCTCTGAGCTCCCATAGTATCCTGGGATGTACCTCATCCAGCCCCGGTTTTTCTAGCTCTTCTCAAACATTCTCTTTTGTAAACAAGGTTGAATATACCCCACTGCCATCTATGATTTTGCAAACCAGCAGTTTTATGTAAAATTTGTCTCTACTTGCTTTGTAAAGTTCTTATCTTGTTTAGGAGTAAATTATAAATTACATTCTAATGATATACAGTTCTTTGTCCCTAAACAAGCTTCTTGGTCAGTGACAAATGATTTTTTGAATCTTTGTTTTCCACAGTAAGATCTTGACTTTCTCATCAGCATCTCTCATTAAATTTGGATAAAACTGAAATTTTAAGTAGAATACCATTACTTGATGCCCATATTTTTTATTACATTTGAGAATCTTTCTATCAAAGCATCTAGAATTGTTGAACATTGGGGTGCTACAAAACCCTACATTAGCTCCTTGGCCAAATCTTCCTTTGCAAAACAAAATATGCTGAGATGTTTAAAGCTTTAATGCCTGCTTATGATTTAGAACTGTCCTCTAATCCCTGATCCCCAAATAGGTTAGGACTACGGCAACTCTTTATTAGTTGGACTTCCTGCAAATTCACTTAAAGCTCTTCAATTGATAGAGAATTATCTACAGCGAGGCTTTTAACATTGGAAATTCTTTGCGAACATATATTTTCTTCACTGTTCTCTCTTCATTGGCTCCTGATACCATGGTTCAAACATTTAAATTGTTTTATTAGTTTTTCAAATTGTTACACTCTAACATATCCCCATGGGCCCACGCTATTTTAAAATTTTTATCCCAGCCTGTTCATTACAGTCAAGCCAAACACTGTTTATTACAAGACTCCATCTTTTAGAACAGTTCATTTAATTGAAGCATGAGAGCTTGCTTTTTCAGTAATTGGTCCTCATTTATGGAATGAATTTACAAACTTTCTGCATTTTTCAAAATGCATCATGGAATTTTCTCACCCTAGCTTGATGAACTCTTTAACAGGGTACCATCAAGCTAGGGTGAGAGAATATAGTACAAATTCATCTTTGTTACCTTTTCTCACTGCAAATGATGTCAAATCTTCCTCAAGGTGTACTGTGCTGTTTGTACATCTCCCTCTACATGCGAAACTGGCCCCTAAACCTGAACCACCACTAACAACCTCACCTCAACCTATTAGGGGGTCTTTCTATAGAGATTTAAATACTTAACTACTATGAGAGCCTTTCTCTCTCTCTCTCTCTCCCTCTCCCTCTCCCTCTCCCACTCTCTCTCTCTCTCTCCTCCCTCCCCTCTCTACTCTCTCTCTCTCTCTCTCTGCCTAAACACACAACCCTTTTTGTTATCATTGCATTATTAACATTTTGATGAATCTAGGGGTCTATTAGATCATTAAACTGTGTACTCTGTTTTTAAAAAGGGAGTATAAACTTATTTGGGAAAAGCATTTGGTGACATGCAGTAAAATATGTGAATTAGGTATGCAGGTAACTTTGGAAGCATGTTGATCATTTTATGTATTTATTATTTTATGTTTTGTATTTTTAATATATATTTTACAGTATGAAGTTATTTAATGTTTTTATTTATTGTTTTCCCTGTTACTCTGCCTTGAATGTTTGGGATATATGTAGAATTAATATATTTTTTTTATTAATAAAATAAAATAGGACATGTGAGATTAATGCCAGTATTTTTAATAAACTGTGAAAAGGTGGCATCATTTTTCCAATGGAAGAAAACACATACATTCTCTACCAAATTTAGAATATACATGCTTGAAATTTTAGGCATGGTAAATAATATAACAGGCATGTGTAATAATTGTGATTTATACATGGAGGCAGATATTTTTATAAACGGGCTGCTTCAGTAAAGTCTGCGGGAGAGCGGGCGAACACACCACTCTCCCGGTGCGCACACAGGCCCCCTCGCATGTGCGCGTGATTCTGTATTTAAATGAGGCCCGGCGGTAGAAACAGGCAAAAGAAGGCGCTAGGGACACTAGCGCATCCTTAGCACCTCCTTTTGGCCGGGAGCGGCGGCTGTCAGCAGTTTGACAGCTGACGCTCATTTTGCTGGTGTCGGTTCTTGAGCCTGCTGCAGCCACGGGGCTCTGAAACCGGATGCTGGCAAATTTGAGCATCCGGTTTTCGACCCGACAGCCACGGCCGACTTCAAATTTCTTTTAAATCTTTTTTTTACTTTTTTACCCTTCAGGACCGTCCGACTTAATGTCCCATGATTAAGTCGGAGGGTGCACAGAAAAAGCAGTTTTTACTGCTTTTCTATGCACTTTCCCGGTGCCCGAAGAAATTAAGCGCCTACCTTTGGGTAGGCGCTAATTTCTGAAAGCAAAAGGTGGCGGCTTGGCTGCACATTTGTTTTCTGAATTGCGCGGGAATACCTAATAGGGCCTTCAACATGCATTTGCATGTTGAGGGGCGCTATTAGGTTCGGATGGGTTTGAACGTGTGTTTTCGCCCCTTACTGAATAAGGGATAGGAAAAAAACGCGCGTCCAATGGCAGGTTAACAGTGTGCTCCATCGGAGCCTCCCATCCAAAAACTGCAGACAATAGAAAAGTCCAGTTTACTTGCATTAGTCAATTAGCAGGTGTAAAAGTGTACAAATAAGTTTGGTAGTGCATATATGTGTATATCTCTTACAAAACAACAACTGTTGCATGTAGTTCTGAAGCTTGGCCCTGAGTACCCCCAGACCACTCCTTTTTTCCTCCCACGTATAATGCATGTGCAAAAGCATATATACATATGTACTCTCAGAGGTCAAATATCAAAACTAAACATTTAAATGATAACTTGGAGTAAGATGGATAACTTGCTTTTTACTTCCTGATTCACTAAGAGGTAGATTTAAAAACTTTGGCAAACGCAAAAAACGGCCATATAAGTGCCGTGAATTTTAAATAGCTGGAAGTATGCAGTCCCAGAGAAAAGCTCAGGCATGGCCAGAACATATTGTTACAGCTCCTTGGATAAAGAGAGAGACAGAGACTCTCTTATAAGGCTCACCTGACTCTCATATATGGACCACTGTACGGGGGCACTTCAATTTGGGGTATGTTTTTGGGAAGTCAGTTGAGGTTAGGGAGGGCGGTGTTACAGAAACATTCAGAGGTATCCATTGTAAAATTGACATCATTAAAGAATTTTAGACCTATAAGTGATGAAAATTCTAACAAAAGGACTTGATTTGTACATTGCAGTCTCTGCTAGCTGCATTGTGCAAATCAAGTCCTTTTGTTAGAATTTTCATCACTTATAAGGTCAGCCCTATGCAGTGAACTTTCAAAGGAGTTACACATGTAAAAGTATCAATTTTCAAAAGCCCATTTATGTGCATAAATTCCATATGTAAAAACCCACTGGGCCTGACATTCAAATGGTAGTACTTATCTGCAAACTCGTGGACACTAGATAGCCAGATAGTGACATATCTGACTACCTTTAAGCAGAGAAAAGTGTGCAGGCAATAGGTGGAACTCCTTAGCCAGATAATTTTTCTGGCTAAGTAGTGATATTGGGACTTAACTGTATAAGTTATGCAGCTAAGTTTAGACCTGCTTTGAGCAGGACTTAAGCTCCATACACTTATCTGACTAAGTCCCATTTGTATGCTGATATTCAGTTGCATTGCCATCATACCATTTCATATTCTGTGATAAGTGCCAAACCTGATGTAATTCCTGCATTCAACCACTGGGGGGGACCTGTTTTTCAATGATATGAGAGAGAGAGAGAGAGAGAGAGAGAGAGAGAGAGAGAGAGAGAGAGAGAGAGAGAGAGAGAGAGAGAGAGAGACTGGCCATAATAGCAAGTCCCGTAGATAGGTATTTGTATCCCTAGGATAGGCCTACCTAGTAACTCGAGGTGGGGATTAGGTAAGAGTGTAGGGGGTTAGGGGCCGCTTTCACATTCTACATGAGACGTACGAACAGAACAGTGGTCTCTTGTGAAGATTTGCTGGCCTTCGGAGTGAGGAAACTCACCCAAAGATGAGATTTGGGCAAGGGTCTCTCAACCTAGCTTGTGAAGATTTGCTGGCCTTCGGAGTGAGGAAACTCACTCAAAGATGAGATTTGGGCAAGGGTCTCTCAATCTAGCTTGATGTTACCCAGGTAGAGAGTCCCATCAAGCTAGGTTGAGAGACCCTTGCCCAAATCTCATCTTTGGGTGAGTTTCCTCACTCCGAAGGCCAGCAAATCTTCACAAGAGACCACTGTTCTGTTCGTACATCTCATGTAGAATGTGAAAGCGACCCCTAACTCCCTACACTCTTACCTAATCCCCACCTCGAGTTACTAGGTGGGCCTATCCTAGGGTTACAAATACCTATCTACGGAACATGCTATTATGGCCAGCCTCTCTCTCTCTCTCTCTCTCTCTCTCTCTCTCTCTCTCTCTCTCTCTCTCCCCCCCCCCTCTTCAAATCCTCTGAAATGAGCCTTACAGGACACATCACAAATGGTGATAAACCCTTTCCACATGGTCACCACCTAACACATTTGAAAAAGGTGTAGTTAAAAATCTGCATTATGGCTGTGCAATACTCTTTGCAGAGAGCCTAACCCAGCCCCTACTCCTCCCATTTTTGAATTTGCATCACACACCATACGATATTGTGCGATCACATGCGGTAAACACGTTTTTGCATGCGTTAAAGGCCTATCGCATGCAAAAACGGGGCTTTTCGCACGCGATAAGCCCTTAACGCATGCAAAAACACTACCTTACCGCATTTTGAAAAATGACCCCATAGCCAGATAAGTGTTATTTGTCTAAGTTACTTAGCCATTTTGGTTTTAAATATCTACCCCATGGTGTATAAAAGGAGAGGGCTGCAATGAGAAGAATGATCAATGTTTTCCATCTCTGCAGTAATAGCATTAAATGGTGATAATATAGATATTACTAGAGCTATGAAACTAGTAAGATAATAAACACTGGAATATCATCTCAAATGAATTATGATTAATGTGCATACTTCGAAATATGTCACTCCTCTTTGGGCTTTGGTGAGAACAATACATAGTAATCTTTGCCATTCTCCAAATCTTCTGATCCAAAGACCAAGCATAGAAATTTGCCTTTAATCCAAATATCTGTAAATAAAAAATGACATTAAAAAAAATTAAAATTCTCTATAATTATTTTTCAGTAAAAGCATAAATGATAGCAAAGTGGTTTCATCTGTGGCTGTCTTTTATTTTCAAATCTTAGATTAGAAAGGAACAGTCTTCGCAGGATTATTTATATATAGTAGGTTTTGGGCTGAATATAACCGTCAGTTTTAGTCAATAAAGTCAGAATCTTCACAAGTGATGTTATTTCACTGCAGGAAAACTCATAAACTAAATAAAAGATGTTATCAAAGTGAAAATGACTTCTTATATTCTTTTGGGATGCTGAAACTAAATTTGCATTGAAGAACAAATCATACGTTTATAGCTACAACTTCCCACCCTCTGGAGTTCAACAACATTTTTAATTTGATGACTGTTTTATGACAATTTATGACAGTATGAAAGTTATAGAGATTGCTTGAATGTAAAATACTACATGACATAGATCTGTGAGACAAATGGCAAAATCAATATTATTGCACTTTTGGAGACTTGGGGTCGGCATATCCTTGTCAGCTTTTACTCATAATTTTATTTCATGTTGGTAATAAGAGACAGTGCTGTTGGGTTAAGCGCAATTAAAATACCTCAGAAGGTGTAAATAATGGAAAAGAAACATACTTTGTTTTACAATGGAAAAGGACATTTTAAATCTAGAGGTCACAGGATGAAGCTCCAAAAGGAGTAGAGTAGACTCAAAAGTAAAATATATTTCTTTATGGAAAGGGTGGTGAATGCATAGAAAAACCTCCCAATAGAGCTGGTAGAGGTTTAAACAACAACAACGGAGTTAAAGAATGGGCAAAGCTCAGGGGATTCCCTCATTGTAAAAAAAAAATATGAAGGGAATACCAGAGAGCCACAAGAGTTGCACAGGGAAAAAAAATAGGCAGTCAAGTTGGAACTCACAGCCTTTAATCACTGCTTATTTCTATTTAAAGAGATGGAGGCACATGATTGAATCTAAATCTTATCTCAAGAGGTGGATTTCAAATTAGCAGTATTGAACATGGCAGGAAACAAGACTGCTTGAAAGGAAATCTGAGTCAAATGTAATGAGATTGTGATGAAAATAAGTCCATTTGTATCTTCACACAGACAATACATCCATGCTTTCACAGTTTGGATGATTTTTGACTGATTTGTATGGAGCAATACAATGGTTAATCAGAGATGTCCTAAAATTGTAAACCAGCAACCTGATGACTTTAACACATTGTGCTAGATAGAAGCATAAGGGCTGATGATTGGCTAAAAATCACTAAAAGTTAATATACTAAACCAGTTAATATGCATAATAAATAATGTGCTATTCATTAAAGTCTTAGGGGTGAATTTTTAAAATGCTATGTTAAAAAATTAATATATATATGTGAAGCATCCACAACACAATCTGTTTTTTTTAAATAGGTTACATAAGCTTGTATATCCGCAAAAGTGGACATGATAATGTAACCGTCAGTAAATAGTCAGAAAGAGGCCCAGACAACTGATCCCAAAGATAGACTTTTATTGCCAGCAAGATGCAGCTAAGACAAAGGCTTAGTACAAACTGCATGCCACTCCCCGTGGGGAGTGAACTTTTATACATTCTTTCAAGTAGGTGTAGCTTATAATCAGACCATTGCACACGTCATATAATAGACATGATATGTTAGACATTTTATAGCAGCAATCGTATTAATACAATACAAAATATTATTACAAAATGGTAGCGCGTTTCACTGAATGTCAGTACGTAAGTGCGTAGTGCATGCCATTGCGTAATCAAATGTTAGTACATTCAATATGGCTGTGCGTTCAATTGCTGGCGTTATTAATTAAAAGTTTTCAGTTTTTCTCATTCATTTCTTTCAAACGATTGCCATACAACGATTGTTCATAGGATTGAGCTCCTACAATAGGGGTGTGTCAGAGTGCGATTTGCACGTATGAGCATAAGCCACTATTAGAATACTATAGCTATTTTACATGGCCAAGTTCAAACTTTCATGGTGTTTTTGACTTGTTTTTTGGCAGGCTGTCTTCTCCAAGTGAGTGAGCACAACTGCAGGCTAGGGAATGGGAGCAAGTGCGATTGGGACAGATTGGGCCATATTGGGGGGTGGGAATGAATAATGGAGATTCTAACTTAAAAATGACTCTAATAGCTTATGGATACTCATGGTACAAGTGGGAGGGTCCCCCTTACAGAAAGTATATAGGACTATGGCACAGTTTCTGGATCTATCAGAGGAGCAAATTGGATGCAGGTTCAAATTCAACAAGGAAGCTGTATTGTACCTGCATTATTTTTTAGATCTGTACTCCATAACTGAACACAGTACTCAAGGTGGAGGCCTCAACACTGACCTGTACAGGGACATTATCACCTCCCTTTTCCTGCTGATTACCTCTAATGCAGCCCAGCATCCCTCTGGGCCTTAACCATAGCCTTGTCACATTGCTTTACTACCTTCGATCATCAACACTATCACTCAGTGGTCTCTCTCCCAGTCAATGCACATCATTCTTTCGCCTCCTGCACCCCCCCCCCCCCCCACATCGCATACAGCTTTGGATTGCTGTACCCCAAATGCATGACTTCCAAGATTTGGCTACTTTCCTGCTCCACCACCTCTCTCCCAGTACATTTTTCCCCTCTGGCAGGACTTGAACTGCATTGCTATCAGTGACATGGCCTCATGGCCTGTTGCCTCATGCTCATCCTCACTTTAGCTCTTGAGCTCCTATATGCATTAATAGCAGCTCACCCAGCCACCCATCCAGATTGTCTTTCACCACCACCCCTATACTGTCTATGCTCCACTCTCACTCCTCTGTTACAAAATGTAATACAGAGGATGGCAAAGAAAAAAAAAGTGAAACAGAAACAAATAGATAGGCACTGGCCATCACAAGCACACAAGAAGACAAAGACAAAACAATATGAAGAGAAACAAGGAGTTCAAAACACTGCATATGAAAACTGTTCAATAGTCATCGTTTCCCTGCAACGGAATCCTCCCTGCTCAGGTACAATTTGCTTTGACCTATCTGCATGCAGAATTGACAGCAAGAGCAGGTGCCTTCCTCCTTTTTATATTACATCAGGAAAGAAGGGGAAGAGATCCGAGGAAAGCAGCACCACACATGCACAATATAGTGCACAGATGGCAAATAGAATGGCCTGTACTTGGTTTTAACTGCTCAATCATTATTTTACCATTAGCATGCATGGGAAACTTTTAGCATGCATTTAAAAGACTGGCCACGTTTTTCTAGTAATTGCTCACATTGCATGTCAATAGGGATGTGCAGAGCAAAATTTTATGTTCATATTTTTTATGTCCGAAAGGGGGTCCCACTTGCGGCCAATATGGACATAAAAAAAAATCCATGAGTTGGGTATATGTACATATGTGCAAAAAAAAAAATTTAAACCCCCTCAACCCTCCTTAATCCCCCCCCCCAGACTTACCACAACTCCCTGGTGATCGAGCGAGGAGTGAGGGACGTCATTTCTGCAATCCTTGCGAGAAGCATGTGACGTCGGTGGCACTCGAGTGACGCGGCGTCACGTGATTCCCGGCGAGTTCGCGCCGGACGGCTCGTTCGGCCCAAAAAGAACTTTTGGCCAGCTTGAGGGGGTCAGGAGTGCCCCCCCAAGCTGGCCAAAAGTTCTTTTTGGGCCGAACGAGCCGTCCGGCGGCGAACGAGCCGGGAATCACGTGACGCCAGCGTCACTCGATGTGCCGCCGACGTCACATGCTTCTCGCCAAGGATTGCAGAAATGACGTCCTCACTCCTCGCTCGATCACCAGGGAGTTGTGGTAAGTCGGGGGGGGGGATTAAGGAGGGTGAGGGGGTTTATATTTTATTTTGGCTCAACAATCGCGATTTCCCACATATCGAACATATCTATGTTCGATATGTGGGAAATCCGATTCGTTTATGTCGAATCAATTTTTAAGTAAAAAAAAAAAATGAGTTGCGTTTCACTAATGCGGTCAATCCGAATGCACACCCCTACATGTCAATATGTTAGCGAATAGCTCATTAAGTTGCAATTTTACCATACACACCAAAAATATTTAGGTCTGCCACAAAAACATTCTTTTGTGTGTGTGTGTGTGTGTTTGTGTGAACTTCCTCCTTCCTGGAGGAAAGGAGGAGCAGGGTAATATGATTCAGACTTTCAGATACTTGAAAAACTTTAATGATCCAAAGACAACGACAAACCTTTTCCGTCAGAAAAAAATCAGCAGAACCAGAGTCTTCCTCCCCACGAGCTGAGGCTCCAGGGAGGAAGACTAAGAACCAATGTCAGGAAGTATTTCTTCACGGAAAGGGTGGTGGATGCCTGGAATGCCCTTCCGGAGGAAGTGGTGAAGTCTAAAACTGTGAACGACTTCAAAGGGGCGTGGGATAAAAACTGTGGATCCATCAAGTCTAGAGGGCGTGAATAAAGAGGAGGCATTCAAACACTGCACGGAGCAGCAGTAGCCACAGAGGCATTCAAACACTGCACGGAGCGGCAGTAGCCACAGAGGCATTCACGGAGCGGGATGCCAGTGGCCAGTAGTTGGTGTTCCACCTTCACGGAGCGGAAGGATGGGAGGGCTGCTATCTCAAATAAATAAATAAATAAATAAATAAAAACAGGGGTGGGTAAGAGTATGGGGTAAGGGTGTGGCCTGCTTGTTACAGCGGTTGCTACCCCTAATTGAGCTGGACGTTCACTTGAATGCAGATATGGCGCTGCTCTCTAAATTGGTGGTGGGGTGGGAGGGGAATTAGGGCTGGAGGGTACTGGAAGCCAATAGTAGCAGGTGGGAGAGAAAAAAAGGGGAAAAAAATGGATAAAGTGCGTAGCTTGCTGGGCAGACTGGATGGGCCGTTTGGTCTTCTTCTGCCGTCATTTCTATGTTTCTATGTTTCTTAGGGATGTGAATCGTGGTCCTCGATCGTCTTAACGATCGATTTCGGCTGGGAGGGGGAGGGAATCGTATTGTTGCCGTTTGGGGGGGTAAAATATCGTGAAAAAATCGTGAAAAAATCGAAAAATCGAAAAATTGCAAACCGGCACATTAAAACCCCCTAAAACCCACCCCCGACCCTTTAAATTAAATCCCCCACCTCCCGAACCCCCCCCCCCCCCAAATGACTTAAATAACCTGCGGGTCCAGCGGCGGTCCGGAACGGCAGCGGTCCGGAACGGGCTCCTGCTCCTGAATCTTGTTGTCTTCAGCCGGCGCCATTTTCCAAATGGCGCCGAAAAATGGCGGCGGCCATAGACGAACACGATTGGACGGCAGGAGGTCCTTCCGGACCCCCGCTGGACTTTTGGCAAGTCTCGTGGGGTCAGGAGGCCCCCCACAAGCTGGCCAAAAGTTCCTGGAGTCCAGCGGGGTCAGGGAGCGATTTCCCGCCGCAAATCGTTTTCGTACGGAAAATGGCGCCGGCAGGAGATCGACTGCAGGAGGTCGTTCAGGCGAGGGTTCCGGCGCCTCGCTGAACAACCTCCTGCAGTCGATCTCCTGCCGGCGCCATTTTCCGTACGAAAACGATTCGCGGCGGAAATCGCTCCCTGACCCCCGCTGGACCTCCAGGAACTTTTGGCCAGCTTGTGGGGGGCCTCCTACCCCCACGAGACTTGCCAAAAGTCCAGCGGGGGTCCGGAAGGACCTCCTGCCGTCCAATCGTGTTCGTCTATGGCCGCCACCATTTTTGGGCGCCATTTTGGAAAATGGTGCCGGCTGAAGACAACAAGATTCAGGAGGCAGGGCCCGTTCCGGACCGCTGCCGTTCCGGACCGCCGCTGGACCCGCAGGTTATTTAAGTCATTTGGGGGGGGGTTCGGGGGGGTGGGGGATTTAATTTAAAGGGTCGGGGGTGGGTTTTAGGGGGGTTTAGTGTGCCGGCTCACGATTCTAACGATTTATAACGATAAATCGTTAGAATCTCTATTGTATTGTGTTCCATAACGGTTTAAGACGATATTAAAATTATCGGACGATAATTTTAATCGTCCTAAAACGATTCACATCCCTAATGTTTCTATGTTTCTAGTGAATCAACCTGATAGCGTGGTATATGAGCTTTTGAGATCTCATGTATGCATTCTTAATTTCTGTGGTCTGGAACGCTCTGATTCACTAACACCTTTGGATTTTTCTTAAATTGATCCCCAAAGAAGGTATCACAACCTGAAAATAATTCTGTCTTCAGTGGGCCTAATATAGACATATCAAATATGATAGCAAAGTCTTGTCGTAGCACCTTTGACCCTAGTTGATCGCGGGGTTTCCATTCACTTCTTTGTTGTGCTTACCCAATGTTTTCTTAAAATCTGCTACCTTCTTGCCTCTACCATGTCTACGAGATTCTAGTATTCCTCATCACGTTTCAAAATAAAAATATTCTCATCTCATAAATTTACTGGTTTGAATTTATTGGCATCCCAAAAATCTGATTTTTTTTTTTTTTTTAAGAAAAATCCAAAATGGGTTCAGTTAGCTTTGGATTCTGATTAGCAGATTAAATGTGCGTTCAATATTTCAAAATCTGATCTGAACCAGCTCAGGCAAAGTTTGTCTATGCCTAATTAAAAGCACTTAGTATCTTCTCTCTTGCAACAAATCTCTGCTGTTCATAGATAATCATTGTAGTTGATGAGAGATAACTGAGCATTTGTCTCATATTGGTTCACTATGTTACGTTTGTACAGGGGCAACCTTTTCAATACTCCTTCTAAACTGTTGATGGGACAGCTTGTCATTGTGGTGCATTTTGCTGCACTTTACATCAGAAGTCTCTGAAGATGTAGCTGTGAAGCAGTGCTTCAGGGGAGAAATACTGTGTGCTGCTGGTCCCGCAGACTCCAATGTCCTAATCTTGTGTGGGTGGGGATGATCTGTGGTTCCCCTGCAATTTTCCTTCATTTGGGATATAAGTGGGGACTCATCAGCCACTGGCTACTACTCTCCTTTTTAGAATTAAGCGAAATTCAACAAGCCAGTCAAGTTATCCAGATAACTGTATCTAGATAATTATAGCCTAGTATATTCAATGGAAGACTTGCCCCACTGAATACTGAATTAAAGATATGGGTAACTTTACCCAGATAACTTTACCATAGGGATATGCATTTGTTTTAAATGAAAGTGCAAAACGCAATGAATAAGTATAATTTATTTCATTCAGGGTACCATAGAATGAGGCCAAAAGCAAGAAATGTGATCTAGGCCAAAGCACAATGCCGAGGTCTCGGTGGAGGTACTGGCTGTTGCTGAATACTCAGCCGAGCTCCCCGAAAATCCAATGATGGCTGGGTCTTGATGCCAGTGTCTCAGTCTAGGCTAAACCCTGGACCAAAGCTCAATACTGCAACCCAACCAGAGGCCAGGTACCGATGCCTGGACCCTCCGCCTAGGCTGGGAGAAAAAGGCCAGGCTCAATGCCACCATGCAACAGAGAGGTTTGATCCCAATGCTAGGGCCTGAGGCCCAGTGTCAAGACCCAACTTGAAGGCTGGTTCCTGACAATTTGGCATTGGCCAGAACCCAGGCCCAATGCTGCAACATAACAAGAGGGCTGATCCTGACACCTGGACCTTGGGGCCAGACACGGCCCGATGCCATGACCCGGTCCAGAGGTCAGGTCCCGACGTCGGGGTCTAGGCCCAGATCCAGACCTGATGCTGGAGCCTTGGCTAGGAGGGCCGGGTCCTGATGCCTAGACTTTGGCCCAGGGTCAGGCCTAGGCCACAGAGCCTTGGCTTAGGAGCTCCTCTTCTTTGCTCCTCTTCTTTCTTCAGCACTTGAAAGCCAAATTATGCTGTCCACTGGAATGAAATGTGCCAGACTTAATTAACTAACTCCATTGGTGACCCCAGCAGATGGAGCAGGCTTTCTCACATTGAAGACAATCCCCCTCCCCCCCCCCCCATTTTCCCAGCTAAGCTATTGAATTTGCTATTTTAATTTGATATTGTAGTAATGGATAGTTAGAATTTGGTTATTTTATGGATTGTATTATTTATAACTATGTTAAGCTGTTTTTATAAATTTTTTTTATCCCGAATTATGTTTTATATTTTGGTTTTGAATGTTTTAAGATGTAAACCAATATGAAGTTATTTATAAATACCGGTATAAAAAAAGCATACAAATAAATAAAGAAAGAAAGAAAGAAAGAGATAGATAGATAAATAAATTTAGCTTTCAAGCACCGAAGAAAGAAGAGGACCAAAGAAAAGAACCTCCCAGTCCTGGACTCTGAGGTCTGGGCCTGACCCTATTCCAAGGCCCAGGCATCGGTACCCAGCCTCCTGGATGAGGCCCCAGTGCCAAGCCTGGGTATGGGCCTAGAACCTGGCATCAGGTCATTACCTCCAGGTCGGGTCACGGCATCGGGCCTGGGTACATGCCAAGGTCCCAGCATTGGGACCTGGCCTTTGGGGAGGGTCGAAGCATTGGGCCTGGCCTCAGGTTCCAGCCTGCGGCTGAGACCCAGTCATTGGGACCCAGCCTCCGGTCGGGTTGCGGTATCAGGCCTGGGTCCAGACCAATGACTCAGCATCGGGACTCAGCCTCTGGGTTGGGTTATGGCATTGGGCCTGGGCTCTGGCCCAGCCTAGGCCAAGGCCCAATGATAGGGAGCCCATCCTTTGGGTCAGGTCATGGCATTGGGCCTGGCTGTTTTTTTTTTTTTTTTTATTGTGGTGGGGTTATTGTTTTTCTGTTTGATTCATTCTTTTCACATGAATGAAAAAAATCCAAACCAAAATTCATGGGAAGAAAACCTCCCAAAACAAAACTGAAAATGAAAACACTTTTTTCCCCTGCTGTTAACCACTGGCCAACTTATTTAATATTGACCTCTTGAATCCACATTGTTCAATTCTGGCTCCACAGTTGGTGGAAAAATGTATCATTATTTATTAGGATATAGAGGAAGGAAATGAAAAAATGAGTGCAGTGGAGTAACTTGCTGGTGTGGCGGTTACTACCTTTAACCAATAAGCCTTCATTCTGTTGATGCATCTCCATTATTGCTCTCTGCTTTTACGGCAGGGGAAAAGGGGGAATTTGATTCAGACAGCACCAACAAGGACATTGGATTTTACGGTCTGGGAAAACAAATAAGCATAGGGGTAACTTGCTGGTATGGCGGTTTCTTTCTACGCTTAACCAACATGCCTGATACTTTGGATGCAACTCCAACATTGCTTTCTCTGCTTCAAACGGCAAGAAGTAACAGGGAATTGGACTCAGACAGCAACCAACAAGTGCCCTGACTTTGACAGTTTTGGAAACTAAGTAAGGGGGTGACTTGTATGGCTCAGCAGATGCTACCGTAAGCTTGCTGGGCAGTCTGGATGGACCATTTGGTCCTTTTCTGTCAACATTTTCAATGTTTGTATGTTTCTATCACTTTCAATAAAGTAAACATTAACTCAACATATTGTACATAGGGGTGGGAATTCATTTGCAAATAATTAGGAAATAAAAGATGATATTTCCTAATTCATTATATTTTGGAAATAACAAAGGGGCATTTTAATGGATTCTTAGAAGGACCCTTAAGACACAGAAAGCTTCAAAGATAAGTTTTTATTTGCATAAAAAATACCCAAAAAAGTGATCTTTCAAACTATGTTGTGCCTAAGTCGATGATTAATTATAAGGCAAAAGAAGGCAAGCATTGTGGGTAGCACCTCTTACGACTGGTATATAGCACACTTGGATGTGTTCAATTGGGGAAGAGGGCTTTGTGAATTATATTGCTTGACATGTAACCATCGGTTCTGTCACATTATAAAATTGTAGAACTAACATTGGTACAGCTAAATAGACTGATTAAATAGAATGGCTTACACACATACTGTATATATGAACAATGAAGAACATAAATGACATGTAGAGTAAATGATAACATTGGTGCATTTGAAATTATGTACAACACAACTTTAGTGTTAATAGAGTTGGTTTTGATGAATTTACAAAATATTTACAGATTATATATAGCATAACTTGGAAACTTGGAAATACATAAAGTCAGTTAAAGGCATATTGCAGGTTAGGCAGTGGAAAAATAACAAGTATCAGTATTTGGCAGGATGGGTGCAAGGAGGTATTGTAGTCACTCTTACCACTGGCTAAAAACTAAAAAGCAAAACAAGAGGTCCATATTCACTGGCCAGATTGTAAAATTAGCTGGGTAAACTTATCTGGCTAACTTTGGAGGAATATTTAGTGGTGCAGCTGTGTTACTGAATATAGCCAACAATCTTAAAATAGCTGGTTAAGTTTATCTGGCTTACTTTAGGACTATTCTACAGCATGACCAGAGTTAGCTGGACAACTTATCGGACTAACTTTGAATATCAGAGTTAACTAGATAGTTTATCTGGATTACCTAAATCCTCCCAGAAACTCCCCAGAATGCCCCTACATTATCTCGCTAAATTGTAGCTGGATAAGTGTCCAAATATTCCAAAGTCGGTATTTAGCTGGAGAACTTGTGACTCTAATTTTCTTATTTTTAGGCAGCATCATGGAAATGTGCATGAAGAATTAAGTTTATTGACTAGATGCCTGCTCATTTATATGAAATGTATTTATGAAACATGAGTGTGAATGTGCTGCATGCAAATTAGTTTCTCTTCATACTC
The DNA here is from genome assembly GCF_901001135.1 of Rhinatrema bivittatum. NCBI lineage: Eukaryota > Metazoa > Chordata > Amphibia > Gymnophiona > Rhinatrematidae > Rhinatrema > Rhinatrema bivittatum. The sequence goes on along the minus strand of NC_042615.1, from coordinate 798,741,573 downwards.
ACATGGATCCTTCTGATATGCATAGATTATATTAGTTAGGACCCATTTGAATTAAAGATATTCCTTATTTTTCAACTGATAACATATTCCTCATTGTTTTATTGTATCACTTCGCCTCTCCATGTTAAAAAAATGTATTGCTAAATATGCATGTACTTTTAGGGTTATATTCAGGTATGTATGCAAATTTTTCCCTCTAATTTTGACAGACTATGTGCCCATACATTTCATTGAGAAATTTGTATTAGCTGAGTTCAGATTTGTGTGCTATGAGACATGTATGCCTGAGCAAGAAACAATGCAAATGATATCAGAATTTTGAAAGTGGTATTTATTTAGTAATTGCTTTAATGAACATAATTCTATATTAAGTTATTTCAGAATATAATGTATTTTAATAAATAGAAAACATTAAATAAATATATTTGATTTCATAATTTTTTTGTTAGCATATATATCCCTACCATATAATTTTGCTTATATCATTTTATGTGTGTGCTGTGTTTTGCCATGTGAACAGAGTTCAGATCCTCCATTCATGTGCACACACACACACATATCTTACCCCTAGATGTGTCGTGAAAAATAAAACGGGGTATTTGTGGGCAGCTAGCCGTATCATGATGGTGCAGTTTTACCTGCTGAGCTGCGGCCGAGCCACTCACCATCACCGCCATAGCTCCACAGGAAAAGGTGTAGTTATTTCTCGCAGTGCTGCCTGGAGATAACTCCGCCAAAACCCCTCCCACACTCCTCCCCTTCCCATAATTAAACTAATACCGCCATGTTGCACCGGTATCGCATGCGGTAAGGCCTTATCACGTGCAATAAGGCCCATCACAGTATAAATAATGACCCTTTTAGAGAGAACAATGTTTGTGAGTTATCTGGCTAAATGTCATTGAATAGTAGGGATGTGAATCGTTTTTTGACGATTTAAAATATCGTCCAATATATTTTAAATCTTCAAAAATCGTTAGAGGTGATATTTAATAGGAATTCCCCCGATTTATCATCAAAAATCGTAAATCGGGGGAAGGGGGAGGGGAAGGGGGAGGGCGGGAAAACCGGCACACTAAAACAACCCTAAACCCACCCCGACCCTTTAAAATAAATCCCCCACCCCCCCCAAACCCCCCCCCCCAAATGCCTTAAATTACCTGGGGTCCAGTGGGGGGTCCCGGTGTGATCTTTTCCTCTTGGGCCTCCGGTGCGTTGTAGAAATGGCGCCGGCGCTACCTTTGCCCTGTCATATGACAGGGCAAAGGTAGCGCCGGCGCCATTTTGTTTTTTGTCCCCCCGACGTCAGGAGCATAGGAGATTGCTCCCGGACCCCCGCTGGACCCCAGGGACTTTGGCCATCTTGGGGGGGCCTACTGACCCCACAAGACTTGCCAAAAGTCCAGCGGGGGTCCGGGAATGACCTCCTGCACTCGAATCGTTTTGCCGTACAAAATGGAGCCGGCCATTACGCCGGCCATACGGCTTATGGCTGGCGCCATTTTGTACGGCAAACAATTTGAGTGCAGGAGGTCGCTCCGGACCCCCGCTGGACTTTTGGCAAGTCTTGTGGGGGTCAGGAGGCCCCCCAAGCTGGCCAAAAGTCCCTGGGGGTCCAGCGGCGGTCCGGGAGCGCCTCCTGCACTCCTGACGTCGTTTTGCCGTACAGTAAGGGTTAATAGCACATCGAAAACGTGTGGCCAACCCCTCCGAAACTAATAGCACCCGCAATATGCAAATGCAGTTGATGGCTCTATTAGTTATTCCCACGTGATACAGAAAGCAAAATGTGCAGCCAAGCCGCACATTTCTGCCGGCACGGGAAAGTGTACAGAAAAGCAGAAAAAACTGCTTTTCTGAACACTCTCCGACTTAATATCATACTGATATTATATATCATACTGATATTAAGTCGGAAGCCCCAAAAATAAAAAAAAATTTAAAATTAAAAAAAAAAATTTAAATGTGCCCGCAGCCCTCGTGTTGGAAGACGGATGCTCAATTATGCCGGCGTCCGTTTTCTGAACCTGTGGCTGTCATGGATGCCAGGTATTGGCATGAACTAAAGAAAATGAGTAAAGTGACAAAGAAAACAGTTGGCTATTTGAAGCTAGGACATTGAAAAGAGCAGAAACTGTATAGTTTAGTTGTTCCAGAGAGAAAGAGAAAATCAATGTTTTCCTAGGACAAACAAAAGAAAACTGTCTCAAATGATAAACATTGTACACTAATAGAAATTGTTTCATTTAAAACACATTTTAAAGCTTGAGAAGACAATTCTTGAACAAATGTGTGTAAAAGTTCTCTTGTAAAAGTAACTTTGATGATTAAGGAGATTTAAAGGCAATCTGATGAAAAGATATTTGTTAAAAGAAAGGGTGGAAGAGAAAAACATGTAGGAAAGAAATTCTGTAAAGTAAATGAAAAGCAGTCATGGGAAAAATAGAGATCTGCGTTAGTTAAAAGTCTGAATGAGTACAAAAAGCTTAAAGTACACGATTGGATTATATCTGGCCTTCAAAAGGAAAAAATGGCTTCTATAGCCCATTTCAAATAGAAAAAAGCTGTCTGGAGTCAATATCCCTTTAGAGACTCTCTGCAGCCACAGTTAGCGATAAATGCTGATGCAGAAATAGTTGTGACATAAAAGTGGGATCCAATTAGAACCACATTTTTTTAAATGTATATATTCGGAATCAAAGTTTTGGAAAGAAAACCCTTTCATGAAAAGGAATCTCTCCTTTTAATCACAGGGGTACGACAAGTGAGGTGATGAAATCTGCAGATGACACAAAATTGTTCAGAGTGGCGAAATCACAAGTGGATTGTGATAAATTGCAGGAGGACCTTGTGAGAGTGAAGATTGGCCATCCAAATGCAGATAAATTTAATGTGGATAAGTGCAAGGTGATGCTTATAGGGAACTAGCCGTTAAGCCCGTAAAACGTGCGAGATTCCATCGTTCAGACTGGCCCGGTTAGAGCCGCTCTGTTCTCCACAACTTCCCTTTTCCTTCCATCCTCTCTCCACCTCATCTACAACCCCTTCCCTCCCCCAGCCTTCCCTCTCCACTCTTTTTTCTCTTCTCCAGACTTCTTACCCTTCCCACCTGTTCAGTCATATCCTCTTCCCTTTTCCTTCCCCTCTCACCTTCACCTCCTTCCCCTTCTAACCCTCTCCCTCAGCCCTCCTCCACTCCCTCTTTTTCTCTACTCCACTTTACTACCCTTCCCACTTACCTCACATCCTCTTCCTTCCATCCTTCTCAATCTTCCCTTTCCTTCCCTCCCACCTCAACCCATTCCCTCCCCCTCCTCCCACTCCCTTTTTCTGTACTCCACTTTATCCTCCCCATTTACTCACATCCTCTTCCTTTTCCTCACCTCCTCCACAACCCCTTCCCTCTCCCTCAGCCCTCCTCCACTCTCGTTTTTCGTCTACTCCACTTTAACCCTTCCCACTTACATCCTCTTCAGTCCATCCCATCTCATCTTCTCTATCCCTCCCACTTCCTCAAACCCCTTCCCTCTCCCTCAGCCCTCTCCACTCCCTTTTTTCTGACTCTACAACTTTACCCTCCCCACTTACTCACATCCTCTTCCTTTCCCTCCCACCTCCTCCACAACACATTCCCCTCTCCCTCAGCCTCCTCCACTCTCTTTTTTTTGTATTCCACAACTTTACCCTCCCCACTTACATCCTCTTCCTTCCCCTCCCACGTCCTCCACAACCTGTCCCTCTCCCTCAGCCTCAGCCCTCCTCACTCCCTCCCTCTTCTTCTCTCTGGCCCGCCTGACACTTAACCGCTGCCGCTGCTCCTCCATTGGAAGTCTCCGGGGGGTCTCTCTCTCTCACGCGGGGAGAAGCAGCGGCGGCGGCACAGACACAGAAATGGGAGGTCTCCGGGGATCTCTCTCTCTCACGCGCGCCCTCCCATTTCTGTATCTGTGCCGTTGCTTCTCCCCGTGAGGGAGAGAGAGAGACACCCCCCCCCCCCGGAGACCTTCTGTGCTGCCGCCGCTGCTCCTTCTCGCCGCTTCCAAGACAGCCGTCTGCTGGGCTCCCCTCTGACTGACGTGCTCTCACGCTGCACATTTTAGGCACGTCGGTCCAAGCCCATTTATATGGTAGATATAACCCATAGGGAAATATAACCCATGCTGTAATATAACACGATGTTAGGTTCCATATTAGGAGTTACCATCCAGGAAAAAAATCTAGACGTCACGTCTGTTAATGTGCACTAACTCCTGTTAGTGCGCACTAACAGAAAATGATACAATTTGACACTTTTCAGGTCAGTTAAGGTCAGTTTAGGAATGAATATGTATTCCTATTGGCTGCCCTCTTATTTATTCATGTTACCTAGGTTCCCACTGACAGTATATGGGGGATGGGAAATGGAAACAGTTGGTAGCTTGACAAAAAAAGTAATGTGATCAGTCAATGTGACTAGAACTTGTGCCCTAACCCTGATACCAGGGGTGTTGTGATCTTCCTGCACACAGTGCCCTAACCCTGGCACCAGGGGTGTTGTGATCTTCATGTACACAGTGCCCTATCCCTATTAATACCAGGAGTGTTGTGATCTTCCTGCACACAGTGCCCTAACCCTGATAGCAGGGGACCTGCCTTTTCCCCAGCTGGAGTCAGTGTGTGCAGTAAAGGAGATTTGCCTTTTCCACAGCTGGAGTCAGTGTGTGCAGTAAAGGAGATCTACCTTGTCCCCAAGCTGGAGTTAGTGTGTGCAGTAAAGTAGACCTGCCTTTTCCACAAGCTGGATCAATGTGTGCAGTAAAGGAGACCTGCCTTTTCCACAAACTGGAGTCAATGTGTGCAGGAAAGGAGACCTGCCTTTTCCCCAGCTGGAGTCAGTGTGTGCAGTAAAGGAGATCTGCCTTGTCCACAAGCTAGAGTCAATGTGTGCAGTAAAGGAGACCTGCCTTATCCCCAAGCTGGAATCAATGTGTGCAGTAAAGGAGACCTGCCTTTTCCCCAAGCTGGAGTCAATGTGCTGTAAAGGAGACCTGCCTTTTCCACAAGCTGGAGTCAATGTGTGCAGTAAAGGAGACCTGCCTTATCCCCAAGCTGGAATCAATGTGTGCAGTAAAGGAGACCTGACATTTTCCCCAAGCTGGAGTCAATGTGTGCAGTAAAGGAGACCTGCCTTATCCCCAAGCTGGAGTCAATGTGTGCACATAATGCAATGCACAGGAAGCAATGATGTGACTGCTGGAGTTGTGCACTGCCTGCCTACCTAGGCTTGAATATATTAATGCTGCAGTACTAATAAAAATAAATTATAATTCTGCTAAAATGCCACTAGCCTCACCAGTGACACTAGGCTAGTAGCCTAGTCAGACATTCACCACCACCTAATAATAATTAATTATTAATTCAGTGATATAATAAATCATTTAAAAAAATTGAGTAGGTTAATATAATAGATGACTGTTATAGATTGAATAAAGATCTGATGTTTCTGCTATCCTCACACCAAACAAAAGCAACACACAAGCAGAGAAGCCCTTCTTATAAAGCTGAGCTAGTGAGTTAAGTAGGAGGAAAAGTAAACAAACTGGTGGCCAGTGTGGCTACTTAAAAATACACTTACCAACAATCAATTACCACATATATTTGAACTGTGTAGTTCCAGCCAGGACCCACCTTTCTAAATGCACAGTGATTGGCAAATTCAACATGCACTAGCATTTCACGTGCCTGCTAACAAAAATAATAAACAAACAAGTTCTAGTCACATGAGTGATGATCATCACATTACTTTTTTTGTCAAGCTTCCAACTGTTTCCATTTCACATCCCCCCAACCATTACCTCAGTGGGAACCTTGGTAACATCAATAGATAAGAGTACAGCCAGCCAATAGGAATACATATTCATTCCTAACTGACCTTCACTGACCTGGAAAGTGTCAATTTGTATTATTTTCTGTTAGTGCACACTAACTCCCGTTAGTGCGCACTAACACGATTTAACGATTTTTAACGATAAATCGTTAGAATTTCTATTGTATTGTGTTCTATAACGATTTAAGACAATTTTAAAATTATCGGACGATAATTTTAATCGTTGAAAAACGATTCACATCCCTAATATTGTGTAACTCCCATTTTTTTACATGCGCTGGCCTTTGGAAATTGGAATGTAAGTTTCAAGAGAACATAGATTACACTGAATTAAATGAAATAAATGTAATTATTTTTATTATCTCTAAGTTTTAATATGTTTATTTATATTTTGTCTTTCAGACACTTCAAAGCAGTAGGTATTTTCCCTGTCCCTAGATGGCTTACAATTCAAGGTCTTATCTACTAAGCATTTTTACCATAGACACAGAAAGGGAAAAAAGTCTTAGAAAACTGGGCCCTAGGTTTGTACCTGAAGCAATGAAGGGTGAAGTGACTTGCCCAAGATCACAAGGAGCAGCAGTAAGATTTAAACCCTGGTTTTGCAACCCTGCTACTCTAATGACTAGGCTATTGGTGAATATGAGTGAGGAAAAACTAAAAAAATAAAGACAACACTACATGTGCTTTTATTCATTGAAAATGTGTTCAAAAGTGGCATATACTTACACAGATACCTACAAAAGATAAATTTCAAGTGCATAATCAGGCTTTATTTTTATTTATTTATAGTTAGAGTAGTAGGTTCTAAACTGAGGATGGAAAAGTACTTGAAAACCTGGAACTGGAAGAATCATACTCCAAAAGAAGAAAAATGCTAATGCTTTCAAGCATTTCTTCAAAGCTGTGAGTTAAATACACTCACACCAGTTTGAAAAATATTACATTTCTGGCCAGAAATATTTAGAATAATTCTCAGAAATTCTTATAAAATATTATAAAGCAGATTTTGCTGAAAAATTTACAAAGGAAAATGTATTCATACTGTGATACATCAGTATAGCATTTTATATAAATGTATATCTGATACATAGGATGTAATAAAAATATTGTTATACTTTCCTTAGAAAATTGTAGGGATCAGATAAACTCTATGAAACAAAAAAATGGTTTAAGAGAAGAACTGAGTTCTTAACTTGGAAGAAGTAATTGTAAAATTGGTACAAATTTGGCAAAGGAAACATCTGATATCCATATTTGATATTTGTATTGATCTGTAATAAGAGAGAAACAAAAGATTAGCAAACAGAGTAAACTGAGCACAAGAAATCTGAAAAGGTAAAACTATAAGAATAACAGCAGAGTTCAAGTAAGAAAGCATACTTACTGAAAGAAATATTATGTACAATGTATTTTCCAGTGTTTTCTTGAAGTATAGAGGAAAAAAATTAAATCATTTTATGTTAGTTAAACAAGTTATTTTAAGTGCTCTACATACTGCTAGCAACAGAAGACTTTTTTCATTGAAAAGAGCTCCACAGCAGTATTGCATGTCAACCTCAGAGGTTAGCAACTTATCCTGCTAGGCACTTGTTCCTGTACTGAGAGCTTGTCCCTTACAATAGAAGCTCACTGTAACTTATCCCTATGGGAGCAAGCTGCACCTTATTCTTATGCGAACTTGCTCTCACACAGTTGCCAAGATGCATTTACACTCCGAGGCAATATACATTAGATTCCAGGAAATAGCAGATGGTTTATTATGATGCTCAGTTATACTTCAGGATGCAATAATAAATACAAATGCAATATAAGCTAATGCATTCAGTAGTTATTATAAGTAATGGCTACAATAATGCATGCAACAAAATGAATAAAGAATATATTCCTTACTAATTTAGAGAGGGCCCAAGGAATCTGCACAGCTCTGTCACTTCCTGAAGTTCAGGATAATAGTTCTTTGATAAGTGATATCTTTGACATCTTTTGTATGCTTTCTGTGATACAGCTGAAACTATCTGCAACCAGACAGTAGGAGAGGTAGCCCAGTTAAATCACAGCTTGCTTAACTTTGAGCTTTGAGGGCCCAGATGCATCTGTTGGTACTTCCTCTTTCCTTGGAGATTTTTATCCTCTTGCTAGTTCCTCATATAGTTTTCCTAGCACTCTTATGATCTGGGTTTAGTGACAGTTTCTTCTGAGCACTACTGACATGTATTGTTCACTTGGCCTGTGTTTGGCCAGAACTCAAGTCAATCCCAGTACATCATGTAGCAATAATGTTAATATCTTTGTAATATTATCATGGTGGGAATCAGTCTTGTTCTGAAAGAATCATCTTTAGACATGAATTATTAATTTAGTTACCAAGGTGCCCATCCTGTCTATGGACACCATGTGATATGTTGACTACCACCAGTTAGAACGATGGTGTGAATGATGAGGACCCTGCCCACTACCCAGAGTATTAAACTGAGATCTCCAATTTATTTCTCATAGATCTATGAACAGTTTTAATACAGTGATGGTTCAGTTGCCATCAATAAAGTATAGGTCAGATTTAAACCATTTTTATTTAAAGCAATGTGTCTTTTTTTGTGTGCTTTTCAAAAAAAAAAAAATCCATACATGCAGGAGAGGAGATGACCTTAGTGCTTCTTTGTAATGCTTTTCTGCTTCTATTTTCAAGTCTGATATTACTTCTGAAAAGCAATCAGTTAGTGAACAAGTTATGATTACAGCTGTAAACTAGAGATTTGTGACCATGACTCAAGCACTGTGATGTGAGGATCTCATATTATTCAATAAACAGAAACTATAGCTGCCCTATCACCATGATCCTGCCCTGCAAACCCAAAAAAGAAAAGCTAATATCAGTGTTGGATATTCCACGTTACCACTAGTTGTTTATTTCTCTCTCTATGTCTCCTTCTGTACTTCTATTCTCTAGCTCATCCAATTTTCTCTGGTTTCCTGCTTATTGCTTTTCTGTCAGTTCTTGTCCCTATTTCTGCTTTTGCTGTCTCTCTCACTTCTTTGTATCTCCCAGTCCCCTATTCCTCCTCTCTTTAACCACATTTTTAGCTTAGTTATTGTTAGAATAAGTGCTTTTGTGATTGGTTTCTCTATCTGTCTGTCCATCCAACTGTGTCACTGACATCACAGGCAGGAACTAGCAGTGACGTTGGAGAAAAACGATCACAATAAATTCCCTGAGGGCTGGAACAGCATGATTGGCAGAGTTCCCCTGGCTCCACCAGTCGAAGAAAAGGCAGAGCAGGCAGCTGAAGTAGCAGAAATGGAAGAGTTCTTCAGGGCCCACAAGTATAGGATAAGGAAGAACAAGAGGCCATGCATATGTGATCCTTCAATTGTCATTGCAGTGTGTTATTGATTTTGCTGCTACCTCTTCTCTGGTTCTGGACTGTGCTGTCTGATGTTCTGGGCTTCTGAGTGCATGTGTGGGCAAGCAGGATAGAGAGCATGGGGAAGCAAACTGAGGTGGAGGGATTACAGTAAGGGGATGAGAGAAAGGGGACAGAAGGTTGCAAAAGAATGTTAGGGGAGGGCATGTAGATGGGGAGAGCTTGAGTGGACAGGAAAGAGAACATGGGGAGAAGTGTAGGTGTGAGATTATGTGGCGGAGGAGAGCATGTGAGAGTGGCATGGCAAAGGTGTGAGAAAGTATGAGAGGGAAAGAGCTTGGGGTGTGTAGAAAATCTTGGGAAAAGGAGGGTACAACAAAGTGTGGGCCTTCTTGTAACTAACAGATGCATAGACCAAGAAACTATAACACTTACATTCAGGGCTCTTGTAAGAAACACACACAGGTAATTGTAAAAACATTTAACATATCCCCAGGGCATCTAAAACATAACACACACACATACATATCTCAACCTCCTGTACACACATTCAGATCTCCTGTAACACACAAACTCAGTCACATATCTGATGCAACTGTAACACACTATCAAGAAAGAAAAAATCTTTCAGAAAAGGTGCAGTAAATTTAAAAAAGCACGATTATACACCTATTGGTCTGTTTTCTATATCTTCTCCTGCTTTTGACTCATTCTGGTCTGTGTTTCCTCTTTGGAGGGTAATTTTATAACAGATCGTATAAATTTGTAGACTGCTCTGTGCCCAGGTTACACCAATTTTCAAAGTAAACTTATACATGTAAATTCAGTTTGAAAATTATGCTGCCCAAACTATATGCACACAATTACACCTGCTATTTAGTGCACATGTTTTTGCCAAGAGAATGTATGCACATACTTTTTAAAATGAAACACTATGCACATGTCACAACCCTGTCCAGACTTCTGGAATACCTGTCTCCCCTTGATATAAAAGTATGTGCATGCAATGAATATATGGGTAATTTTATACATATAAAAATCATGCATTTTTCTAAAGTGCTCTGTGGGTAAAGCACTACTTTGTCTGCAGAAGACCCTTACAGGTCAATTTTAAAAGCTTTGCTCATGCAAAAATTCCCACATAATGTGCATATGAGAGCCGCATGCAAGCAATTCAGATTTTATAAAGACACAAATATCCACGTGTGAGGAATAAGGGAGCGTAAAAGGAGGGAGGCATGGGAAGGACATGAGTTTTTCTGATGAGGAGCAAGTTTGTAGATCTCAAGTTTAGGACTTAAAGGACCAGGTGAGGGGTCTGGATCAACTGGGCAGCATGCAGGATGAAGAACCAGAGGGGTTCCATATTAGGTTCCATATTAGGAGCTACCACCCAGGAAAAAGATCTAGGCATCATAGTGGATAATACTTTAAAATCATCAGCTCAGTGTGCTGCAGCAGTCAAAAAAGCAAACAGAATGTTAGGAATTATTAGGAAGGGAATGGTTAATAGAACAGAACAGAAAATGTCATAATGCCTCTATATCACTCCCTGGTGAGACCACACCTTGAATATCTATGGATAGCATCTAGTGTCCTAGTGTCATCAGTGTTAGATCTGGAGAATAGTCTAACTAAAATGGGGGAAAAGAGAGAAAAGGGGGAACAGGAAAGAAATAGAGGGAGAGTAATATTCTAAGAGGTCAACTTTAAAACTCGCAAATTTACGCGCGAGCGAGGTTATGCTAGAATGTTTAATCGTGCGCGCACTTACATGCATATGTCTTAAAATGCACCAACTGCATGTAGGTATGCTCCTAATTTTAAGAGGTTACTTGAGCACAGCTAGCACATGTGTATCTTCCATAGGACCTTGTCGGCTTTTACATACATGTCAGCGAATTTTAAAACATGATCACGCGAGGCACATTTCCAGTTTTCCAATTAGTTCACCAGTTAATAATAAGGTCATAAGAACATAAGAAATTGCCATGCTGGGTCAGACCAAGGGTCCATCAAGCCCAGCATCCTGTTTCTAACAGAGGCCAAACCAAGCCACAATAACCTGGCAATTACCCAAACACCAAGAAGATCCCATGCTACTGATGCAATTAATAGCAGTGGCTATTCCCTAAGTAAAATTGAAATTGTCGGTTCAGTGTGCTGCGACAGTAAAAAAAAGCAAACATAATGTTGGGAATTATTAGAAAGGGAATGGTGAATAAAATGGAAAATTTCATAAGCCTCTGTATCTCTCCATGGTGAGACCGCACCTTGAATACTGTGTACAATTCTGGTCACCGCATCTCAAAAAAGATATAATTACGATGGAGAAGGTACAGAGAAGCCCTACCAAAATGATAAGGGGAATGGAACAGCTCCCCTATGAGGAAAGACTAAAGAGGTTAGGACTTTTCAGCTTAGAGAAGAGACAGCTGAGGGGGGATATGATAGAGGTGTTTAAAATCATGAGAGGTCAAGAACAGGTAGATGTGAATTTGTTATGTACTCTTTCAGATAACAGAAAGACTAGGGGGCACTCCATGAAGTTAGCGTGTGGCACATTTAAAACTAATCGGAGAAAGTTCTTTTTCACTCAACACATAATTAAACTCTGGAATTTGTTGCCAGAGGATGTGGTTAGTGCAGCTAGTATAGCTGTGTTTAAAAAAGGTTTGGATAAGTTCTTGGAGGAGAAGTACATTAATTGCTATTAATTGAGTTGACTTAGAATATAGCCACTGCTATTACTAGCAACTGTAACATGGAATAGACTTAGTTTTTGGGTACTTGCCAGGTTCTTATGGCCTGGATTGGCCACTGTTGGAAACAGGATGCTGGGCTTGATGGACCCTTGGTCTCACCCAATATGGTATGTTCTTATGTTCTTATTTATTAAACATTTTAATAAACCGTCGTTCCAAATGAAGATCTCAATGGTTTACAAAAGTATCATTCATACTATAGATCAACACAACAGGGATTAATATAAAACTATATCTGCTGTGATTTTCTAATACAGTGGTCCCTTGACTTCCAAACTCAATTGGTTCCAGAGGGCTAGTTGTAACTCAAGGTGGTTGTAAGTCAAGACTATTTTTTCCATAGGAAATAATAGGAAAACCTATAATGCGTTCCGAACCTCCCAAAAGCACCCCTTACCTAACCATGTCTATAATAAAAAATGGTTGTATAAGTCATTAATTACCAGAAACACCAATACTTCCCTAGAGTACTCACCAAAAGGTTATAAAATGTGCATAGCCTACCAAAAACAACAATTTCACCTCTTCCCCCAATTCCTTTACGATATCTGCATATGGACTCTCTACCTGGGTAACATCAAGCCAGGTTGAGAGAACATTGCACAAATCTCATCTTTGGTTGAGTTTCTTCACTCCGAAGGTCATCAAATCTTCACAAAAGAGCACTGTTCTGTTTGTACGCCACACTCTGAATGTCAAAGTAGCCCCTAACCCCTACACTAATACCTAAACCTCACCTCGATTAACTAGATGGGCCTCCCATAAACATATAAATACCTATCTAGCGTAAGGGCACTATGGTTAGGTTCTCTCTCTCTCTCTCTCTCTCTCTCTCTCTCTCTCTCTCTCTCTCTCTCTCTCTCTCTCTCTCAACAGCTAGGTTAGGTCTCTGGGAGCTTCAAACTACCAAAACTGTCATCTGCAAGAAACATCACAACAGGTGATACAGCCATAATGCAAGCTATTGCACAGCTTAACGCTACTGAAAATGTTGTAGTTAAAGCCATGCGATATGTAAAATGGTAAACCCTGCCCCTAACTCCTCCTCTTTTTCGGATTTGCATCGCACCATACGATATGGTGTTATCGCATGCATTAAAGGTGTTTTCACATGTGATAAGCCCTTAATGCATGCAAAAACACCTTAGCGCATTTTGATAAATCAGGGGGAAAGATGGTAACTTTCAATCCATCATGCAACCTAACTAACTAACTGGGCACTAACTAACAACCAGTTAGTTAGTGCCCACTATCACAGCATTAGTGCGTGCAATACACCGACCGAGATAATGCGCACTAGCTAGATGTTAATGCGCACAAACAAGTTAGTTAGTGCACCCTAATAGAACCTACGGTGCACTAAGTATGTAGTAGTGCGCTGTAACTAATGTTAGTGCACACTAAAACATTGCAACTTAAAAATTAAAAAGTATCAATTCAAAGGAGTTTGTTAGCTAGAATGACAGTGCGCACTAATGGAGTTACTGCGCACTAACAGATATGCCAGTATGCAGTAACTCCGTTAGTATGTACTAACACAAAATACAAATGTTTGCTGAATTTTGCACATCACTGTATAAAATAGCCTGGCTATGTGCAAATGCGTACCAAATTTTAATTGAGTGCATGTAAGTTCATGCAAAAGCTGCTTCTACTGCATAAATCGAGGATTTAAATGAGGGGTGTGCCATTTACAGTTTTACTAATTTGTCCCCAGTTCAGCCTATTGAGAGATATGTCCTCCAAACCCCTGTTGTTTAATAGCCTTGAAACCCCCCCAATTGTTCTCTATCCTGAAAACCCTACATATCTGCTTTTTTATATTTTATAACTTACACAGCATCCATAGCAGAATTAAAGTGACAGGGCAGGGGTCCTCTGCATGCTCCAGATCATGAAAGTATTTATGTGCATGCCTCAGGTTCATGCCTCAAAATGCCCATGCCCCGCCCAGACCATGTCCATGCCCTACCCCTCTGTTAATTCTTCTGTGATGTGCATGCTCTGGTAGATTTGCACGTATTTTGACAGCTTTTAAAATCTGCTCAGCACTCGCAAGCCTGATATATTCATGAATATCCTAATTAATGCATGCATCAGGCTTTTAAAATTCATATTTAATGTGTAGAAGCAAATGGTCAGTTATCTCATTGGAGAAGGGTAACAGTGGAGTGCCTCATGGATCAGTACTGGGACCAGTACTTTTTATTATATTTATAAATGATATGGAGAGGGCAACAATGAGTGATGTGTTCAGATTTGCAGATGATACAAAATTATTCTGAGTTGTTAAATCACAAGCGGCTTGTGAAAAAATGCAGGAAGACCTTGTGAGACAGATGAAACTTAATGTCGACAAGTGCCAAGTGATGCACATAGGGAAAAGTAACTCATAGTGTTAGGTTCCATATTTGGAGTTATTACCTAGGAAAAGTATCTGGGCGGAAGTATGGACAATACTTTGAAATCTTTGGCTCAGTGTGCAGCAATGATCAAAAATGCAAATAGAAAATTAGGAATTATTAGCAAAGGAATAGAGAATAAAATGGAGAATGCATTAATGCCTCTATAACAATCCAAAGTGACGTAATACTTGGAGTACTATGGCAGTTCTGAATACTGCATCTCAAAAAAGATATAGTTGCATTGGAAAAGATACAGAGAAAGGTGAGCAAAATGATAAAGAGGATGGAATATTTCCCCTATGAGGAAAGGCTAAAAGGGATAGGGCTGTTCAGCTTGGAGAAAAGATGGCTCAGGGAATATTTGATAGAGGTCTATAAAATAATGAGTAGAGGGGGGCGCTCTTGAGCAGCGACCAAGATGGCCGACTAACCACTGAGCTCCGCCAGACCTCGCTTCTAATCTTTGATTATCCCCGTTTATTTTTCACACTACCTGACTGGGAACGGACTATTCTTCCTTCAGAATGTCTGCTGTCAAATCTGGGAAAATAGATGCAGCCTTCGCGGCGGTTTCTGGGTCGAAACGAGCTAAGCCTGACCCCCCTACGCCTGAAAAATTGGCGGCTAGCAAAACAATGGCGTCTGCGGACCTAGTTCTTCTTGAGCTCAAGCAACTAAAAGACATGCTACAGAAAAACACCGACGCTACGACCGCGATCGGACTTGAGCTGAAGACAGTAGCTCAACAAATGGCGCATTTTCAGGCCAGATTGGACGACGTGGAGGCCCAGACCGCTTCAGTGTTGTTAACTGCTTCATCTATTCCCACCATTCGCCAGGAGATCACACTCATGCAGGCCGAAATTGAAGATCTTTCAAACAGAAACAGGCGCAACAATCTTCGAATACTTGGTATTCCTGAGGGCATGGAAGGTACGGACACTGTTGCTTTTGTTCTACAACTTATTCCTTCTACTTTAAAGATAACTTTTGACAAACCTCTTGAAATAGAAAGGGCGCATCGGATCCCGGCGAAGCCCCTCCGAGATTCGAGGTACCCGCGGCCTATCATTTTTAAGGTCCTCCGATACCCACAAACACAGCTTATTTTGACGGCGGCGAAAACTCAAGCTCCTATTACTCTCCAGTGCAACCCTATTATGTTTGTCCCGGATTTCGCTAAGGCAACAGCTGCGAAACGGAAGCAATTCTTAGCCTTACGCCCTCGCCTCAAATCGTTGGGGGCACAATATGGTCTTCTGTATCCAGCTCAAATGCGGATTACTTATCTCAATCGCACACAAACTTTCACCAATCCGACAACGTTGGAAGAATTTCTATGTTCCCATGACCGTCCATCCGAAATGGTAACCTGATTATTTCCTTTTTTTTTTTCTAGCTGATCCTCAATTAAAGGTCCGTGGCCTTTCATCGGCCCTCAATGGCCTATACTTTAGGCTATTGGTGCGTTTGTTTATTTTTGCATGTTCTTAGATTTTACTTCAATGTTTCATATAGACATGACTTTGTATTTTAATGTCTGACTATTATTTTTGGACTCCAGGAACAAAACTTTTTGCTTTTGATCTTCAATTGCCTGGCTAGTGATGTTCTGACTCTAGTCAGTTTTTGGACTTTAGCTTCTGCATTTCTCATCAGGAATTGTTTGTTTCTCCTTTTGTTTCAAGAAGGGGATTCCAAAACCCTACGTCATGGTCTGGCGTGAGAGACGTTGGTTACTCAAGTCGTCTGGCACTACAAGAGGCTCGTTTTCACGAAGTAGCCTGTTTGGCTTCTATTGTTTCTTTTTTATGGCTTTTTACACCTTCCTCTTTTTTTCTCTTCACATTATGATACTGCTTTTTTCTGAGCTGGAATTTTTACCCTTTTCTGTTTCTTTTTTCTCACCCGAGAGGTTAAGTTTTTTTTGAATGGTTTGATGGCTACCCAACATATCATCATACTCTGCGATTATGGCTTCACAGATTACTGATATCAAGATCACCTCCTTAAATGTCAACGGCTTCACACACCAGATTAAGCGAAAAAAGGTGTTGACTTATCTTCAAACGCTTCATACTGACATTGCTCTTTACAGGAGACCCACCTTTCTTCTAAGGAGGCCCTCAAACTGAAACAACAATGGGTGGGCCAAGTGCTGTTTAGCCCTGCATCCAGAAAGAAAAGAGGCACTGCCATTTTGATACATAAAAGGCTAGATGCTAAAATTCTACATTCATCGGCTGATGAAGATGGTAGATGGTCTTTGGCTCAAATTCAGATTGCACAGCAAGTTTATCTTTTCTTAAATTTATATGCTCCAAATGTGGATAGCCCAATCTTCTTTCAGGACTTGTTTGCTAAACTACTTGCTTTTCCATCACTTCCACTAATTATTGGTGGTGACTTCAATCAGGTCTTGGATCCTTTTCTTGATAAAACAACTAAATTACGCCCACATATTACCAAATCTTGTAAAACTTTGCAGGCGCTCATGCGGTCACATGGGTTATCGGATCCTTGGCGTTTACTTCATCCTACAACTAAAGACTATACTTTTTTTTCCGCTCCCCACAACACATACTCCAGGATCGATCTACTTCTGGTTTCTAAACATCTGGCACAGCATGTCACTGCAGCATCTATACAATCCATTTTGATCTCTGATCACGCTGCTATACAGATCACTTTAAAGCTTCTCTCTACAATCTCTGCCGAACACAGGTGGAGATTTAATTCATCATACTTAGCTGATCCCCAGTTTCTCTCTACAACCCGTGAACACATTGAGGAGTATTTTCGGTTTAACGCAGCGGCTGAGGTCTCTCCTGACACTATATGGCAAGCATTCAAAGCGACGATTCGAGGATCCATCATAAGCTATTCTATACGATGCAAGAAGGAGTACCGTGCTACACTAGCTGATCTTCAGAAAGAAGTGGATGATCTAGAGCAAATACACATCACTAATCCCACACTACCCTCTCTCACCAGCTTGTTGAAAGCGAGATATCGCTACAACCAACATCTAAGCTCTCAAGTTCAGCTTAGTCTTAACCGTCAGAAGGCGACTTATTACGCTGAAAATAACAAATGTGGTCATTTGTTAGCTTCATATCTTAAGAAACGTCAAGAAAGAAAACGAATTGATATGATTTTGTCTTCCAATAACACTCCCTTGACCACTGATGTAGAGATTCTTCGGGAATTTCGTTCCTTTTACGACTCCTTATATCAAACTGAAGCGGATCCTTCCAAGACTGGCATACATCGTTATTTAGACACTATCGATCACCCGACTCTCACTGGAGATCAAGCCTCCAGGTTGGATGCTCCTTTCACCCAAGAAGAGGTCACCTCGGCTATCACTGCGCTTTCTTTGGGCAAGGCACCTGGACCAGATGGTCTTTCCACAGACTTTTATCACGCTTTTAAAAAATCGCTTGTTCCACATTTACATACTTATTTTGTATCTATGTCTCCCCTTTCCTCTGGTCCATCTAACTTTAATGAAGCATGTATAGTAGTTCTACCAAAGCCAGGTCGTGACCCTGCCTCTGTTTCTAATTATAGACCAATTTCCTTACTGAATACAGACTATAAAATTTTCGCTAAAATATTGGCGACACGATTGTCCTCTGTGTTGGGTGCTATTATTCACCCTGATCAATCTGGCTTTCTCAAAAATAGATTAATTGCTAATAATTTTCGCGTGTTCCTCCATATTTTGACACAGGCTCCTTCATTGTCTTCTCCTGCAGTAGCAGTATCATTAGATGCGGAAAAGGCATTTGATCGTGTTGAGTGGCCTTTTTTGTGGGCCTCCCTGGAATGGTTTGGCATTGGACCGGTTTTCCTAAACTGGGTCCAAGCCTTATATTCCTCTCCCACGTCTTTTTTATTTATCAATAATCATTCATCCTCCCCATTCCAATTACATAGAGGCACCCGCCAAGGCTGTCCTTTATCCCCATTATTATTTAACCTGGCTCTGGAACCCTTATTACTAGCCATACGGCAATCGGTGAACATAGAAGGTCTAAGTATTGGTGATCAAACATATAAGCTGTCGGCATATGCCGATGATGTTCTTCTTTTTCTCGCAAATCCTGATCTTTCTCTCCCCTCATTGTTCACTCTCATCTCTGCTTATTCGGTGGTTTCTGGGTACAAAATTAATTGGCATAAAACTGAGATGCTCCCCTTAAATTTTCTCGGCTCCTTGGTGAATATAGATGGTATCCCAATTCAAAAAGTAAAAAGTGGACTCAAATATTTGGGCATTCTTTTCCATGCAGATGTTGATCTTACGATTTCTAAATGTGAAGAGTTGCTTCTTCGGCAGCTTAAAGAGGCGACTGTAACCTGGTCCCCTCTACATTTGAGCTGGTGGGGTCGCTTGGATTCCATTAAAATGGTATTGGCTCCGAGAATTACATATGTCCTCTCCATGCTCCCAATTTTTTTTTCTAAATCTTTTTATACCCGTATAGATCAGGTTCTTACTAAATTTTTGTGGAATAACAAAACTCCTCGGATTGCTTTAGCTAAGTTAAAACGCACTACTAGATATGGCGGGGTCAATTTTCCAGATTTTTATGTATACCATCAGGCCTATATTCTGCAACAAGGCTCTCATTATTTCCTAAAGGAGACATCTTCTTCCACTCCTCCTAGGTGGCTTTCTATCGAATTGTCTTTATTGCCCCCGGCTCCTGTGGAATATTTCCCTGGTGTTCCATTATCCCGCACTGCTAACACTAACCCTATCTTGAGATCCCTGCATTTAGCAATTTCAGAGTTTGATAAACTACGACCCAATACTACTCCTCTTTGGGCGCTGTCTAAATTCGCTCCATTGTGGCATAATCAGCGAATTAAAGTGGGTGGTAACCGTCTTAACTGGCCTCATTGGCAGAAATGTGGGATATGGTTTCTCTCTGATATCCTGGATAATGGTCAATTATTTCCTTTCGATCACTTAAAAGACTTATTTCAGTTACCGACTTCTCAGTTTTATGCCTGGGTACAATTACAACATGCTCTTAAAGATGTGAATATCTCTACTGTATTGTCTGGTTCTGACCCACTCTTGATTTCTTTCTATGCCCTCTACGAGGGAAAAGGTCATCTTGCCTCTCGAATTTATAAATTCATCAAGTCTAAACTGCCGCTCAGCTCTCTTCGGGGATTACAATCCCACTGGATGTCAACTTTGGACGTTAATTTGGACAATAACCAATGGCAGGAGTTATGGCAAAAATCTGTGCATATATCCCTTTCCTCGAGTTTAACCCAAACTTCTTATTTTGTATTGCATAGGGCTATATGGACACCGTGGAGAATCCACAGAGTGGGGCTATCTCAAGCTCATACTTGTTGGTCTTGCGCTAACCCCAATAGCACTCTTTCACACATGCTATTTTACTGTACATACGTTAAACAGTTCTGGGCTCAGATCGGACTAATCATTTCCCGCATATTACCTCTATCGGGTCCCATTACCTATACTATGGTTATCTTACGTAGTAGAGACCCAACTCTGGAGCTTAACACTGCTCAAGGTAAATTGTTAGATTTTTTAATGCTCATTGCATTACATAATGTTCTAGCTAACTGGAAACAGAGTACTCTCCTCTCTAAACATTTGTGGTGGAACTCTGTCTGTATGTACAGTAAATATGAGAAAGCGATGGCGATTAAATCTCGCAGACTTACTACCTGGGTGCAGGTGTGGAAGCCGCTTGACGAATACACTTTATCATTAACTTAATACTTGGGTAGCTCTTTATCCGGATCATGTTAATACGTTTTATGGGGAATATATACTGCTGACCTCTAGGCGGGTGACTTCTGTATCTGTCTTACTTATCTTTCCATTTTTGGTTTTCTTTCTCTTCTCTACACTTTCTCTCTTTTCTTAGTTTTTCTCTCTTTTTCTATTCTCTATTTTCTTTTATATAATACCATGAGGGGTTTCGTTTATTATCATGTATTTGTATAATGTTTACTATATTGATCGGTAGATAACTATGCTACTGTTGTATTTGTAATTGTTATACCTCTCAATAAACATTATTCAAACTAAAAAAAAAAAAAAATAATGAGTAGAAAAGAGCAGGTAAATATTAATTGGTTATATATTCTTTCAAAAACTACAAAGACTAGGGGACACTCCATAAAGTTATTAAGTAACACATTCAAAAGAAATTGGAGAAAAATATTTGTATTCAATGCATAATAAGCTCTGGAATTCATTGCTGAAGGATGTGATTAAGTCAGTCAGTATATATTGGTTTAAAAAAGATTTGAACAAGTTCCTAGAGTAGAAGTCTGTAAACTGTTATTAACCAAGGGTTGATTTTAAGACCTGCACAAGTGTGTCCATGTGCATGCAGTTCCCAGCGCGCGTGCACATGGACGCACCAATTTTATAACATGCTCGTGTTGCCGCACGCATGTTATAAAATATGATGTTAGAAAATACGATGCACATGCACATTTGATATATAATCGGTGCATGCATGTGCGGGTGGGTGTCGTCTAATACGAGCAGGGGGGATTTAAAAAAAATACGAGCGGTGACATGAGTAGGCCTTTCTCAGTTCCCTCCCAGTCTGCTCCAATTAACGAATGGACTGGAAGGGAACTTCGGTAAACTGCTTTCTACTCTGCCTCCCTTTTTCAATCTCCTTCCTGACCCCTATAACCCCTGTTCATACCTTTTTTTTGTTATTTCAGAACTTATTTCATCTGGATAGATGAATTAAGTTGCACATGCCGGCCGGCCAAGGCACGCACTTCCTTGGGACAGGGACTCATGGGTTTTTAAAATGCCTCTGTGCACACAAGGCACAGCCACATGTGTATTCCCCAGTTTTCATGTGCTCCAGGCTTTTAAAATCCGAGTGTTAGGGAATAACCACTGCTTATCACTGCATGATAGCAGCATGAGATTTATTTAGATTCTTGCCAAGTACTTGTGACCTGAACTGGCCACTGCTGGAAACAGGATACTGGGATTGATGGACCCTTGGTATGTCCCAATAAGGCAATTCTTATGGTCTTATGATAGTAGTTTTAGGCTATTTAAAAAAAAATATTACACCATGGTTTGTCCTCTGGTTAGTCTCTTGCCAACTTGTCTTGCCATGGCTCTATCAAGGCTCTCACAAGATGGTGAGTTCAGAGCCTTGATAGAGCATTATAAGAGCTGGATGCTATAGTTACCAGTTGCTTTTTTTCTCAGTAATAGAGCAGGACTGCTTTTTTTTCAGCAGTATGTTTACCATTCATTTCTATGGCTTCAATTTGCTATAGAAATGAATAGGAAATACAACAAATAGGGTGAAGATTATTTGTTTCATTCATGGAACTCCTCCATTTGCTTCAGTGGACCCACAAATGAAACAAATATGGACATGTTTGTTATGTTTTTCCCATTTGTTTCAAATAAATGCACAACCCTACAAAAAAATCTCTTTCAGTAAGTATCCTGCTCCCCAAATGTACAGGATGATTTTATACTGTCATTCTTATGTACTTTTGTGCTGCTCTGAAAAATAATAAACCAACAGGGAGTTTCTCCTGCTGCTTCCACTTCCCATCAAGAGTGCTAGTGGGGTGGGGATGATCAGATTATAAAGTAAATACAATACAGCACAGCAGTAGTGCACTCAGTAACCACTGCAGGTTTGCCTCCTTATTCATCATTCTCTGAGTTAGGGAGGACATTTTCTTCTGTCATTGCAGTGGCTAGTCAAAATTGAAAATTATTAATTTGTCAGCTGATTCAAAAATCAGTTGAAGGCTTTGTTTCAAAACTAATTAGGCATTTTCTGTAGCCTTGATCTGGTCTATTCAGAGGTACCTTCAGAGGTACATGAATGTATTAGCACATAATAAATCTGTTTACCAGGCAAATCTACTAAGCATTATTTATTTTATCTGTTAGAATGAGTTCAATGGAGGGAATGTGGGTATTATAATAGTTATGACCATTGCTTATTTAAATTTAGCAATGAGGAATAATGAGAGGTATTTTGTCACTGGATATGTAACCCTGAAGACTCTCTCCAACTCGAAGAAGGTTTAAAGTGCAGATCACATGAGAAAGAAATGCTCACACCAAACAGGTGGGCCCTATACGGAGCCTCTACGGATGCCTATACGGACACCTATACGGAGCCTTCCTCCTGCATCTAGAATTAGGCATCCTGAGGCTGCTGATTGTAGTAGATGCTGAAATAAGAACGCATAGTTCATTTAAGAATACAAACTTGAGAATACACTGTGTTTCAGATCCAGGTATGTACTGTTAAATAATTTATATGTGCTGCTAGTCAAACTATGTACACCAGAGAATCCACAGTGTGGCATATGCATGTATGTACTGGGAAACTTTTTCTATTAGCCCTGCTAGTAATTCAATGTCTAGAATTAGGCATCCCTGAGGCTGGTGATTGTTGTGGACGCTTAAATAAGAACGCATAGCTCTTGAGAATACACAGTGTTGCAGATCCATGTATGTACTGTTAAATAATTTATATGTGCTGCTAGTCAAACTATTTACACCAGAGAATCCACAGTGTGGCATATCCATGTATGTGCTGTTAAACGATTTATATGTGTTCATCAATTAATTTGAATTTCTTGTTTTTGCCTCTGTTGTATTCCATTCAGGCAGAGCACCGTGCCATCGACAGGCCAGGCCATCAGCAGGCCATCGGCAGTCCAGGACGTTTCATTCGCACACGGACAACTCTGTTTGGCATGTGTAAGCGAGATGTTGTCTGAACCTACTGGCTGAGCTCATGGGCAATCTTGTTCCTCTATGAAGATCTGTGCTGCGACCTAGACCCCCTGGCCAATCACCACCATGCTGTGCCAGGGTTGACAAAATTTCTCGGTGCTTTAAATTTTTTTGTTACCGGAAGTTTTCAAACCCCGTGAGTGTCGTTGCTGGTATGACACAGGCCTCCATTTCACGGCATCTGTTGCAGGTGTTGAAGGCCATGATGAAGCAGATGAGGAAGTACATCGTCTATCCTATGGATCCAGTGGAGCTGCAACAGATCCGCAGTGGGTTCATGGGTATTGCAGGGATGCCGAAAGTGTTGGGTGCTATTGACTGCACTCTTATTGCGTTTACCCCCAAGTTGGAGGAAGTGAGTGTGTTCCGGAATTGCAAGCACTTCCATTCCATGAATGTGCAAGTCGTTTGCGATGCACATCTTCGGATTCTAAATGTTGTAGCGAAGTATCCTGGGAGCTGCCATGACGCCTACATTCTCGCACATTCATCTCTGGGGACCTAATTCCCAGAGGGAAAGTACGGTGAAGGTTGGCTACTTGGTAAGTGACAATGGCTACTGCCTGGGATTCTATCTGTCATGTGTTCAGGTGTGGGGATGTTCGGGATGATCGGTATACATTTATGTTTATGATGTTATGTTTATAATGTTTGGCCCTGCGAAGTTGTTTTTGATGCATTCCAGATTATTGATCCTATAGGTGATGGCGGCTATGGCTGTAAGCCCAGGTTGCTAACTCCACTCCAGTCCCCATGCACAGCTGCCGAAAAACGCTTCAATGAGGCTCATAGCAGCATCAGAAACGTGATTGAGTGCACTTTTGGAGTTCTGAAGGGGCGTTTCTGATGTCTGGATCGCTCAGGGGGAGGCCTGCAGTACAGTGCAGAAAAGGTGGTGAGCATAATTGATCTGCTGCATGCTACACAACATTTGTCAGAGATTTGGTGTGGATGCAGAGGTAGCCAAAAACTTGCCACCAGATCCACCTGTGGAACTGGCAGCTGAAGCGGACAACACTGCATGGGGTCATGAAGTCCGACGAAGGATCATCAAAAGTTATTTCTCTTGTAAGTTATTAAATGTCATAAATTCGTTTTCCTAACTGCTCTTATTCTGCCTTATGGCACCACTCCTGGCTCCAGGGCCCCATACTGAGTTCATCACTTTGATTAATTCTAGATATTAATAATTTTTCTACCTGTACAGCCTATTTACTCTTGTTTTGTATTTGTTTCAGAAGCAGAGATGCATCTATTTAACAATCCACCCCTCAGAACATTTCACAGCAAAATGACCCCTCCATCAAACCCTTTAGAATCAGAAACGTTTTCATTCTCTTCTGGTTTTTTTTAATGGTATTGGTTGAAGTATAAAAAGTTAAAACTTTGTCAACCCATTGTAACCTAATTTTCTTTCTTTCCTCTTGTATGAACATCTAGGCCCTGAAAATATTATTCATTGTTTTCTGTTTTTTAGGGTATCTCTTGAAGTATTAAATCTAAAAACTTTATCAACCCATTGTAACCTAGTTTTCTTTCTTTCTTCTTGTATGAACATCTAGGCCTTTTCCCACAACCAAAATATTATTAATAGTCTAGGGTTTTTAATGGTTGAATTTATATCCCTTGAAGTGTTAAATCGATATAAAGTTTATAAACATTTAACCGACATTTTTTTTTTTCCTTGTATGAATATCAAAGCTTTTCCCAGCAATAACTAATAATGTGTGTCTACCCATTGTATACAACATTCGTGTCTTTCCTTGTATTTTATACTCTTGCATGTGGAGCGCCCCTCCAGCACCAAGGATTCCAACCCCCACCCCCCTATCTCTACTGCCCCCATCTGTACCTTCATAGCAGACATAGGGGATGGGGTGACATCGACATTGACTTTATCAACCCGGTCTCTCCCCTGCCAACCGCAATGACAATGATACGCTTATTCCCCCGTACTGCAAGGTCTTTTCCCTTGCCGTACCCATCCTAGGGGTGTGCATTCGTTTTGAACGCATATGTAAAACGCAACTTTTTTTTTTTAACTTAAAAAAAGTGATGATGCGCAACGCATCGTATTTTCAACTTATTCAACATAGCTACGTTGAATACGTTGAACCTAAATAAACACTTATACCCCCCACCCTCCTGACCCCCCCCCCCCAAGACTTACCAAAACTCCCTGGTGGTCCAGCGGGCAGTCAGGAAGCCATCGCTGTTTTCCTTTGCGAGGAGCACGTGACGTCGGCATCATGTCGGAGTTACGCGGACGTCACGTGTTTCTCCGCGCCTCCGCTCCGGGACCCCCGTTGGACTCAACCGGAACTTTTGGCCAGCTTGGGGGGGCCTCAGTGATGCGGACGTCACGTGTTTCTCCGCGCCTCCGCTCCGGGACCCCCGTTGGACCCAACCTGAACTTTTGGCCAGCTTGGGGGGGCCTCCTGACCCCCCCAAGCTGGCCAAAAGTTCCGGTTGGGTCCAACGGGGGTCCCGGAGCGGAGGCGCGGAGAAACACGTGACGTCCGCGTCACTCCGACGTGACACCGACGTCACATGCTCCTCGCAAAGGAAAACAGCGATGGCTTCCTGACTCCCCGCTGGACCACCAGGGAGTTTTGGTAAGTCTTGGGGGGGGATTAAGGAGGGTGAGGGGTTTAAATTTTTATTTAGGGAACAGGTGAATGTATGGACAGACCCTCAACTTATGGGATTCTCCATATGTCCATATTGAACGAAATCGACCCTCAACTTCAACTTATCTTATCAACGCAAACTTTTTGTCTGCACATCCCTAACCCATCCTATCCCCCATGTATAAATCTATAACAATTAAAAAAATAGCAATTATGCTATGTTGTAATATTGTCAACTTTGATTACTTAACTTTTTTTGGACATATTCAGTGCTGGATGTAACATTAAATGATACATAGGTAAATTGCAAAAATAACTTTTATTGAAAATTTTAAGATTTTAAGAACGATAAGCTGAGGCTAGTTCTCGAATTGTGCCTATCAATTCCACCATCTTTTCTTGAATCACATTTCCTTGAGCAGCCATCCTAGCGTTGAGGTCGGATCTCATCAACCGCACTTCCTGGAGGAGGAGTTCATTATGTTGATCCTGATGTGAGGTTATTCCACTCAAAAATTGCTCGCTCAGGCCATCATTTCCAAAAAGTGCCAGTTCTAGGTCCTGCGTTACTGACGCCATTTCCAGCACTGGTGGAGCATCAGCCTGTAGCTGGGATGGTTGTGAATCAAGAAATGTTTCCAGGGGTGCTGAATCCTCGGGGGCCAGGGGAACCGATGCTTCTGGTGGTTGGCTGAGAGAAGACATATCAAATATTAGTGTTACCAAATCCTCTGTTGACATGTGTTAGCTGGGGGGGGTCAGCGCTCGACATCGGGAAAATGAAATCATCTGGTGTGGGGATGGATTCCTCGCTGGCAACATCGCCTTCATCCACTCTATCTGTGGATAAAGATATAGAAAGAGGTTGCAGTCATTCTATAATCCAGGAAGAGTGCATCGGACTTTATAGCAGTACCGTCGTCATACTCCAAACATTTGGCTCATGGAATCATCTGTTAAGTGTAGCCAAATTTTCAATGCGGAGGACAAAACAAAATTAAAAAATATATATATAAATATATACATTTATATATGTAATTGAACAAGAATTCTAATAACAGGAAAAGCACAGAGAGACGTGACATATTTGCAAAATTTTATCAGATAGTATTACCATAAGGAGGGTGACAGTAGATGTGCGTGATTGCACATCTACTGTCACCCTCCTTATGGTAATACTATCAATCACGCACATCTCAAAATAACTGTTGGAAAAAGTGGAAACCAAGGAAAGAGAAAGAGTGATCAAACTTCAGTCAACCCCTCATGAGCCATAAAGTTAACATGCAATGGTAACAAGATTTATGTACATGCATACTTCCACATGCTGCTGTGTCAGCGCCATACTGCGTCTGCATGCCCACCATGACCTCCAGCTTGACAGTTCTTAGAACCAGCTCCTCCACTGGTGTGAGCACGCTGTTACATGGTGTCCTTCCACTGGTCCTCTTTGCCGAGGCATCTATTTTTGTGGCCTTCTCTTTGACCTCTTTTCTGATGTCGTACCACTGGTGCTGCACCTGTTTAATCTTCCTGGGCTTGACAGAAAGGGAGCTCACATCCTGAGCAATCTTTTCCCAAATCCTTTTCTTTGTCGAGCACGAAACCTTTGACTGGAAAAGAACTTTATATTTCTCGCAGACAGCACGGCACAATAATTCCTTCTCTTCATCTGTAAAGCGAGCGTTACAGGTTCGCTTTTTGGATGGCTGGCTCGCACTTGTGCCTTCCTGTTGTTCATGCTCAATGGCATGATCTTCAACCTCAGCGATTGTGTGCTTTCCGGGCATATTAATACCTGAAAGGTAAATAAATTACCGGTGATTAATGAATGGGAAGACAGCATGATGGAAATTAACAAAATTTGTGTTAATAAAATATACTAGAAACTATAGAGGCCCATGTACAGCATCAAGCAAGAGCCTGAAGTGCCTTCCAGTACTGGTTGCCGGTCTTCGGACTCCGCCTTTACCCGTGCAATGCAATGTTTTCCGGGCATCATTGTCTGAATCGGAGACAATAACAAGGGGAAAAGGGGTTAATGACTGTGATGAAAATTTACCAAATGACAGCAAAGGTACAGGGCACAATGGAGAGCATACAACCAAGAGTCTAAACCTAAACATCAAAAACAGAATAAATGCAAAGAAGAGGGTAACATATACAGGTAACAGTGAAAATAACAAACATCAAAAACAGAATAAATGCAAAGAAGAGAGTAACTTATACAGGTAACAGTAAAAATAATAAACATCAAAAATAGAATAACCGCTAAGAAGAGGGGCACGTATACAGCTAACAGTCACCGTGAAAATCATGAAAATCAAAGTAATGAAAATCGGGTAGGAAGCCCAGGCTTCCTACCCGAGGGAGGTAAGTTCATAGGCCTCTGTTTCTTGTTATCTTCTAACACGCATGAAAAAAACAAGTAAAATAACATATATTTGGAGGGTTGTTTTGTATAGCTGTGTGTGACAATAGGAAAACTGACACTTGACTTGTTTAAACCAAGGAAATTTCATTTATTTGGGTGGTTGTTTTGTATTGCTGTGCGCGACAATAGGACAACTGGTACTTGACTTGTTTGAAGTATTTGGGTAGTAGAGATGTGAATCGGAACAAGAATCAGTTCGGATTCCGGTTCCGATTCACATCGTGTTTTTTTTTTCATCCGGCCCGATCGCGGTTTTGTTTATCGGCCGGCGCCATCTTTAAAAATGGCGCCGGCCATCCAGTGATCCTACCATGTGACAGGGGCCGGCCAATGGCACGGATACCCTGTCACATGATAAGGGCAAAGGGCCATCGGCGCCATTTTGATTAGTGGCAGCCGACGGCCCGGGAGCGGGAGATCGCTCCCGGGACCCCCACTGGACCACTAGGTACCTGTAAAAGGTTTTTGGGGGGTCGGGAGGGTGGGGGAAGCTTAGTTTTAAAGTGTCGGGGTGGGTTTAGGGGTTATTTTTGTGTGCCGTTTTTCCCGCCCTCCCCCAAAATGATAAGAGAACCCCCATGAACAATATTGTGGGGTTTTCCTATCGTTTTGGTGGAGCCCCCGATTTCTGACAATTTTGAAAATATCGTACGATATTTTCATTCGTCCGAAGCCCGATTCACATCCCTATTGGGTAGTAGTTTTGTATTGCTGTGGGTGACAAAAGGAAAACAGACACTTCACTTTTTAGACTTGTTTGTTTTGAATTTATTTTTGCCTCAAAAGCAAAGTAAACGTTTTAGTTCAACTTATGTTTCCTATTTCTATTGTATTACCGCCAGGTTGAGGCATTGAAGAAGTGGGAATGGCGGATCCAGAGGGAGGAACCGGATTATCTGAGGGCCCTGCGGGCCCATCGCAGAGCGAAAGGTACGTGCAGTTAGCAAATGTCATGTTTGACCTGCGAGCGTCAAGGTCTTCTTAACAAATGCCATGAAGAAATTTAACATTTGTACCATTCTTGATCATTGCATGCGCAGCTGTGACAATTTTTCTATTTCTGTTTTCAGAGAGCAACACGGATGACAGCTCCAGTGGTGAGGAATAATCTCCTCCAGAACAATGCCACGGTGAGCCTTTAATAGCATCGGCATACTTAAAGTATGTGGATGTTTAATGCCATTTGGCACGCCTATGAAATGTGTATTTGTAAATGTTATACTCTCTGTTATAGTAGAGGTTATGTTCCTGTTTAAAATGTTGCTAAGTTCTCCCTCCTACACTGTTGTGGATGTTTTCATGTGCGACAGCAGTAACGCTTTAACTTTTTCTCTTTTCAGACACATCGGCAGAGACAGAAACGGAGGAGGATGAAGCGGCAAAACCGAGAGTGTCCCCTCAGCCCGCAATCGTGCCCCCCCTTGACTGAGCCCCCCCCACATGATCAAGCCCCCCCTGTTATCGAGCCACCCCCATGATAGATCCCCCTGTTATTTTTCTGCCCCAACTCTCTCCTGCCCCACCCGCCCCACTTGCCATGGGAGATGAGGAGGACATCTTTGTTGATGTTGTCCGCCCTGTCTCTCCTGGGTTTCCAGGGGCAGGTCATCAGCAGCCAGGGAAGGGCCCTCAGCCCATGAGGGGTGCCTGGACTCTATGCTGCTCCTCCTGGCGCAGATGACCCACGGCCTGGCAACACAGGAGGGAATGAAAGTGCAGGCGGTGACCATCCAGCATGATCTGTGCCGTGGCCAGGAGGAGATAATTGAGCTCCTGCGAACAATGGCAGGAGCTCAGTCCCTGCTCATCATGGCGTGGGCTCCTGCAGGATGGGCACCGCCTGAGGACCATCAATGATGATGCTCCTCCTCCTCCCCCATGGCATGGTCCCTCCTCTTTTTTCCCCATGCCCCCCCTTATCAAAATGTCAAATTATTGTGAAACATATTTTTGTAAATAGTTTAAATTTCAAAATATATTTATTTTGCTTCAAAAAGTTGGTTCGTGTTTCCTTTCCACAATTTATTGTATGTCACTCTGTGGTGATACTGTGGCGATAATCAAGAACAGAATGACTGCAAGGATGAGGAGCACATGCAGAACATGCAGGCAGAATACAAAGGGAAAATCTAACAGAAGAGAAGCACATGGAATACAAAGGAAATCACACAAACAGAAGAGGAGCACATGGAATACAAAGGGAAAATCAAACCAACAGAAGAGGAGCACACTGGATACAAAGGGAAAATCAAACCAACAGAAGAGGAGCACATGGAATACAAAGGGAAGCTCAACCAAACAGAAGAGAAAAATCTACAAAACAGAAGAGAAAATCTACAAAACAGAAGAGGACAAACAGAAGAGGAGCCCATGTAATAAAAAGGGAAAAACACCAAAACAGAAGAGGAGCACATGGAATACAAAGGGAAACTCAACCAAACAGAAGAGGAGTACATGGAATACAAAGAGAAAATCTACAAAACAGAAGAGAAGCACATGGAATACAAAGGTAAAATCAACCAGACAGACAGAAGCACAGATGTCTGTACAGGCAGTGGGGCATTTCAGTCATGGACGTCCGGAAAGAGGCAGGAACGTCCGGAAGCCGCGACCTTGGATGGCCGGCCGGGCGCTCAAGGTAGTGGCCATGGACGTTGGAAGGCAGCGGGGCCTCTGATCATGGACACCCGGATACAGGCGGGAAGGTCCATGAATGGAAGCCCCTACCTTGGACGTCCAGCCGGGCGCTCAAGGCAGCGGCCATGAATGTTGGAATGCAGCGGACCTCTGATCATGGACGCCCGTATACAGGCGGGAAGGTCCATGAATGGAAGCCCCGACCTTGGACGTCCAGCTGGGCACTCAAGGAGGCAGCCATGGATGTTGGAAGGCAGCGGGGCCTCCGCTCATGGATGCCCGGATACAGGCGGGAAGGCGGAAGCCCCGACCTTGGACATCCGGTCGGGCGTCTGGACATGGAGGGTTGGGGGTGGCTTCTGAACAAGAGGACGTCCGGATGCTCAGGGCAGTGGCCCCAGTGTCCATGAGGGGTCTGTAGAAAAGAACCATCCACTTACTCGGTGGAATGACATTTGAAATGACATTTGAAATGACAGGTACTAGCGCACCCTGGATACTGTACAGGCGCTGTATACCGCTCTTTACAGTAAAATGGATTGCGAATGCCTACTACTTCATTGACGCACTTTGGACGCTCATTTGCCGCCGGTTATATTTGCATCTAATTTGAATACTGAATCAAGCGGCTTGTGAACCAAAATGTGCGCACATCAAACGAGCGGGCGCCCGGCACTGCCACACTTTTTGTTACGCGTCCTTACTGTATCGGCCCCAGGGTGACTTGTTAAAAAAAAAAAAGAAGCCTTTTATTGTGACTTGTCTGCAGTAGCAGAGGCAAAGAGATTTCAGAAAGTGAAAAATACAGTAAAAAAAAACAGTTTAAGAGGGAAAGGAGATAATGAAAATAGGTGAGGGAGCCCAGGAACAGCAAGTGTGACAGTAGAAGAGCCCTGTATTTTTTGATTTGGGACGACTGAATTGAGGCCATCAGTTAGTAAATGACGTTTTTGGGACGTAAGATCTCAATGTTAATAAGTAAAGTCATGACATATGAAGGTCTTAATATTTATCTGGCCCATGGGAAAAAGGAGGGCTGTCCATTCATTTTGTTTGCTCTCTCTTAATCAGATTTCAAGCACAATCAGACAACAACTGGGAGGCTTCCAAAAAAGAAGTTGTAAAAATGGATGGCAAAGGGTTACTTTGAAGTCTCACCTTTGAGTAGTTCTTCTCCCTTGTAGCTTTCTGCATCATTCTCATCATCTCCTACTGGGGCCCACTAAGGAGTGTTCCAAAAACTTTCATGTCATGACCTTCCATGTTTTAATTCTTCCAGTCCCATCATTGAGGAGAACTTGACTTTTGGCACATCCTAAAACCAATCTGACCCTGTGAAAAGAGAAGAAGAACTAGAAAGTTTGGATTTCCTGCTATGTAGAGCTTATTAATGGTGTATCTTGATGCTGTCCTACCTCAATACTAAGCACTGTTACATACGGTGTAAAGAAGTAGCACAGTATCAAAACATGAAGTCAAATAAGGGCCTCAGGTTTTGGATGCTATGTTAGACAATACAGAATGCAGAATCTGTTTTACTGTTTACGTAGATTTTATGATGTACTGCTGATTATTATATCGTATGGATTTTTATTCTGCATACCATCTGTTTTACTGTTTTGCCAAGTTTTTATGTTGTATTATTGATCATTATGTTAGTATGGATTTCATTGTGCTGTAAATCACTGTGAGCTTTGTTGAGTGCAGTGATCCATAAATGTAAATAAATACACTAAAAAGTATAAATCTAGTCTGCTCAACTCCATTCCTGCTGAAATGCCATAAGCCCCAGGTCATCTTTAGCTTTTCCCCTTACTTCTTCACAACCCAGAATCCTCTGTCATCATTTCTTTATCTACTACCCCCACCTCCAAGAGCTCACTTACCCTTTTTAATATAAAACATGTTTATGTTGTCACTGCTGGATCTAAACCCTTGGATTTTCATCCCCATCACCTCTTATTCTAAAGTATTATTTTCTCTGAAAAAGATTTGTTTCTTGTGCATTACTGATATCCGTGTCTGCAATATCCCCTTCTCTCTCTCCTCTCCAGTAGCATTTAAAGATCTTTAAGTCTCATTACATAGGACTTTTGTAACAGATCCTACACTCTTTTAGTAGCTTGTTAGTAGCTTTTCTCTGGACTGTTTCTACCCTATCTAAATCTATTTTGAGGTACAGCTCTAAAATTGACACAATATTCAAGATGAGGTCTTACGAAATGCCTGTACAGAGGTATTATTCTACTAGTTATTCCTACTCTATACACTCTATTAACCCTCTAGCTCCTTATCCAGCTTAAAATTCAAAGTCAGTACACTAGCACATGTGTGGTATACGCATGTTCAAACAAGTGGATAAAGCAACTGCAAAAGCCAGAAATAGTCTTGAGTGCATAGGGAAAGGAATGGTCAGTAGAAAAAAGGAGATGATATTTATCCTATATAAATAAGTCCCTGGTGAGATCTCTTTTGGAATACTGTGTACAATTCTGGAGACACCAACTTCAAAAGCATTTAAACTGGATGGAGTCAGTCCAGATGTTTGCTACTAAAATGGTCAGTGGACAGCATATGGAGACATAATTCAAGATCTTAACATGTACAGAGGAAAGGTGTGTGTGATAATTTTAGCGTGAATTTAGGTGTACAAGTCCAATTTGAAAATTGATGTAACTTGCACACATTTTTGCTGCCTAATTTAGGAGGGCTCTTTTAAAATTCCCCCCAAAGACAGCAATCACAGTCTCAAATCTCAAACAGGAACTAGTTTACTTATCCATGAGATAATGCAAGGAGTTGTGTATACAGAAAAACAGCTTACCTGGATCACCTAAAATAAGGATGCAACATCCTACTTGAATCATATAATGATAAAAAAAAAAAAACAAAGTGCAGAAAGGAAATACACAAAAAATTATAGAGTTAAATTAGGGTTAGATTGTGTGTGTGTGTGTTTGTGTGTACATCTCTAGATAATATCAACATTGTTCAGGAGTGCTGAAAAAATTAATCACCCAAAGGAGGTTGGGGGCAAAATGAGCCAAATCATTTGTCAGGGCTGAAAAAAAAGCAAAACACAAAACAGTGCCTTCCAAGTTTAGCGTGTAACAGTGACGACAATAGGAATCGGATGATAACAAGCCCTTTATTAAAACGCCCATCCGATTCCTATTGTCGTCACTGTTACACAGCTCACTGGATCGGCTACCGCTTTGTTTTTTGGGTCCTTCCAAGTTTAGCGGAAAGCAGGGTAGATTCCTGGCTGTTTGATCACTTTCTGTTTTTCTGCTTGCTGTTGGCATTTTCTCTCACTGTACGACTAACCAACCCCTGGTTAAAGCAATTACTTAAAACATGCTGGGATTAGACGTAGTATGATGGTCCCGGGATGGTAAAACTGGGTTGCAGGCTGTGAACGGTTTAACACAGCAAGCAGTTGGGGGATGTGGAAGAAGGAAGGTTTTTTTTCGCAAGGAAGCACAGGCTTAGGCTTTAAGACACTTGCTTCCTTCTGAAACAGCAACTGAAGTCCTATTTACCTTGCCATAGTTCTTTGCCAGACGGGCAAAAAGGGTTCTTACAAATCGCAGCTGCTGTTCACAGCTGCAAGCACGTGAGAAGGGGGTGCTGGTTTCCTCTGCACAGCTGGAAGTTTGCCTCCCCTCTCCTTTGCACCAACTCACCCGGGGGATGGGTTTTTTTTAGTCCTGAATGGCAGGGCGATTATCTCTTTCTGCTATCTGCAAGGCTTATCTCTCCTCTCAGCTGGAGCTCAGGCTGAGAATGAGTGCTCTCTGCCCCCTGCTGCAACTCTTCCCTCTCTGTTCTCCTTTTGTGCCTGCTGTTCCAAGTCAAAGGTTACTATGACTAAACCCCAGATGGAGCACAGTAATCGGACTCCTGATTGGATCCTTCTGCAGTAGACAGACTCCCGTATTTACAATGCCTCTGTAAGTCAGGGTCTCTCCTTAAAGGTTTTTTTTTTTTTTTTTTTTTTTCAGGTAAAGTATAACAGCACAAAAAAATAGCACGGAATACACTGGTATTGAATCCTTTTAAGAGCAAGGTGTTAGCAATGGGGAAGTATGAAAAAAAAAAAAGGAAATTTAGGATTACCAGTGGGTAAGAATACTTCGGTTCCATTCATTAAGCAGGCATGGAATCTGGATATGAACCTGAATAGTGAGTTAAAACTACGAACTTATCAGATTCATCTCTAAGGTTTTTTGTTTTCCCACCATACATTAAAATGTGAGCATTTTTGGATCAAGCAAGCCTTCATACTTTGGTCTGGGCTATGATACTGTTTTGCAGGGATGTGCAGAGCAAAATTTTATGTTCATATTTCTTATGTCCGAAAGGGGGTCCCACTTGCGGCCAAAATGGATATAAAAAAAATCCAATGAGTTGGGTATATGTACATATGTGCAAAAAAAAAATTTAAACCCCCTCACCCTCCTTAATCTCCCCCCCAGACTTACCACAACTCCCTGGTGATCGAGCGAGGAGTGAGGACGCCATTTCTGCAATCCTTGGCGAGAAGCATGTGACGTCGGCGGCACGTCGAGTGACGCCGGCGTCACGTGATTCCCGGCGAGTTCGCGCCGGACGGCTCGTTCGGCCCAAAAAGAACTTTTGGCCAACTTGGGGGGGTCAGGGCTCCTCGCCCTGGTCAGGAGGCCCCCCCAAGCTGGCCAAAAGTTCTTTTTGGGCCGAACGAGCCGTCCGGCGCGAACTCGCCGGGAATCACGTGGCGCCGACGTCACTGTCGAGTGACGCCGGCGTCACGTGATTCCCGGCGAGTTCGCGCCGGACGGCTCGTTCGGCCCAAAAAGAACTTTTGGCCAGCTTGGGGGGGTCAGGGCTCCTCGCCCTGGTCAGGAGGCCCCCCCAAGCTGGCCAAAAGTTCTTTTTGGGCCGAACGAGCTGTCCGGCGCGAACTCGCCGGGAATCACGTGACGCCGGCGTCACTCGACATGCCGCCGACGTCACATGCTTCTCGCCAAGGATTGCAGAAATGGCGTCCTCACTCCTCGCTCCATCACCAGGGAGTTGTGGTAAGTCGGGGGGGGGGGATTAAGGAGGGTGAGGGGGTTTATATTTTTATTTTGGCTCAACAATCGCGATTTCCCACATATCCAACATATCTATGTTGGATATGTGGGAAATCCGATCGTTTATGTCGAATCAATTTTTTAAGTTAAAAAAAAATATGAGTAGCGTTTTACTAATGCGGTCAATCCGAATGCACACCCCTACTGTTTTGGTCAGATAACTGGAATAATATCTATTGTGGTCAACCCTTAAAGAAACCAAGAAGATTGTGGCTGATCCAGAATACTGCAGCAAAGTTGGTGGCTGGCTCTAAATACAGGTGTTGCGATCCCCCCTGCTGCTGCGCTGCAGGAGGTCTCTTACCTTCCTCCAGAGGCCGCTCTGAAGCCAGGGCCTCGCCTGCGCATCATCCAGGACTTGCTCCAGGGCCTGAGAGGCCTAGCTGCTCCTGAGGCATGCCTGTGGCTTGCAAGCCTCAGCGTTTGGACTTCCTGCTTCCAGCCACGCCCGTTTCTCTAGGGGCTGGCCCACAGCTCTCTACCCTAGTTATAGGACCAGCGGTGGGCGGTCCTGGCAAGCTCCTCCCAGGGAGTTGCCTTCTACCTCCAGTACTTAAGGACTGTCTGTTCACTTGCACCGGGCCTTCGATCAGGCCTTACAGTTGGCTGTAACCGTGCTGATCCAGGTCTTCCATGGTTCCTAGTCCAGTGTCTTTGCCTGTTGTCTGCTCCTGTTCCTGCCAGCCGAAAGGGCTTCGGATGTGAGTATCCCAGCATCGGAGTTCCTGTTCGCCTGGGTCTTCCCTGCACCCTCCTTCTCAGCGTGGTCCGCGACCAGCCTTCCTGGGCTGAGTAGGGCGCGTCTGGGACAGGGTGGTCCGCGACTCAGTCCCACGGGCGGGCTGAGTAGGGCGCCCTGATGGACAGTGCAATGTTCCCGTCCAACCTTGTCTTCAGTGTCTGCTTCAGCCCTTGTCCGGATGTCTACCTGTCTCTGCCTTGACCTGGTTCCTGAGCCTTCTGTCCTGTTGGGCCCTGGAGTGGCCAACAGGAGGGATTCGTCCCACGGGCTCTTGAGCTTCTGCCAGCCGAGGGGGCTTCGGATGTGAGTATCCCAGCATCGGAGTTCCTGCTCGCCTGGACCTTTCCTGTGTCTCGCTTCAGCCCTTGTCCTGATGTCTTCGTCTTGCTTCAGCCTGCTTCTGCCCCGTTTGATGTCTTCTGTTTAAGGACTCTGTCTGCCCTCACCTCTGTCCGGCCTGCTGCCCATTGCCGTTCCCTGCGGCAGGTCCGAAAGGGCCGGGAACAGTCGGAGGACCGTTCATTAGTCAACTTCCCCGTGTTGGCTACCATGGGCATGCAGGTCCGGCTGAGGGTCGGACTCCCTGCTTCTGTTCCTGCCTGCCTGGCTCACCATGCCTGCTCAGCTCACCTCCCACGGTGTGGCCTTGGGCTCCTCCTGGGGTCCTGCCGTGGCCCAAGGGCTCACCACCCGCCCGAGACGACCGCGCCCGCGCGCGCTCGTAACAACAGGGATCATAATATGCCAGTGTTAAAGTCTCTTCACTCAGTTTAAAATTGTAACCCTTGCATTCAGGTCAATTGCTGGTTGAGCTACTAAATATCTTCTAAATGGCAAGGTTTGGTATATTCAGCCCTTTATCCAGCTAGAATTTAGCCAGATGTCTGACTAAAATCTAGGTGGATAAAAAAAAAACAATAGTAGTTCTGGGGCATTTCAGGGAGGAATTAGGTTATTCTGAACTTAGCAGATTTATAATTATAACTGACTCAGTTATCCAGCCTTGTAAGTCCAGATAACATTCTACTTTTGCCTCCCCCCCCCCCCAAGTTCCTCGCCACCCACCTGCAGCCACACTTCCTCCCACCCCTCCAACTCTCCCACCCCACTCCTCCAATAATAAAAAATCAACTTCTGTCAGTAGCACATTCTTAATGGCCTGGCTTGCACCAATGCAGCACTGCTTCTGCTTTGGAAGCATAAACTACCTGCAGTTTATGCTTCCAGCACTAGAAGAGTAAGCCTACAGAGAGTGAGACTGCAAGTGGATGGGAGGAAAGGATGGGTAGCCGGATAACTTTAAATAGGGATATTCAGTGAGACATTTATCCCACTGAGTATCCAGGTCAAGTTACAGTATTTGTCCACTAAACAGCCTACTGAATATTGGCCTTGTTGTACAGATACACATAAGAGACAGACTCTACTCAATGGAGCTTACATTCTACACAACATGCAAGAGTCTGAGGGAGAAGTGATTAGAATTTAAAAGCAGTTTCAAAAAGGTGAGTTAATAAACTAGAAAGAGAGGGTACATGACACACTAACTCAGGAAGTCCATGCATTAGTTTCTTGTAGAAAATAAATAGTAGAAAACAACATCAGTGCCCTACAAAAGTCCACCAATAAATAGAAGAGTACCACACACATCACCATGAGGGATTGACATATAAGAAATAATTAAAAAGATACATTAACTAACTGACATATTCTATTAATAATAATAAAAAAAAAATGCAGCAAGAGAATGAGTTATCTCTCCCACTACCTGAACTTCCCAAACCCCTCGCCTTCTTAGCATCAAGGAAAAAACACAACTGCATGAGGTAAAAAAAACCCAAAACAAAACAGAAGATACACTTGCATCTTGGCAGCACATTTACATGGATATAAAATGATAAAGATTGCCCCTTAAGCTAGGACTTCCAGTTAGAAGGTCAGGAATTTCTTCCTTCGTTCCCCTTACAGAACTCAGGAAAACCCCACACTTTTCGCCAAGAAAAAACAGCCCACAGTTACAAAAATAAAGATGCATAACAGAATCCTTATCTTGGCCAAAAAATAATGTATCCAACCTGTTAGCTCTCTTGATTATATCCTTCCCCTGATTTCTCTAGAAAAGCAGTCAGATCCAAGCTATCTAGAGATAATTCTCCCCCAACCTGTTTGTCTCTCTGCTCCTCCTTCCTTCACCCAGCCAGAGGGGAATAAACCCTGCCAAGGAGCAGAAAGGCATTTGCAAGAATTTTTTAAATTTCCATTACGTATCTCTTGCATAGAACCAAGGGAGCCATGATGGCCATTTTAGGAAAATGAATAAACCTTTGGGTTAAGTCTTAGTAGTCCCCAACTTCTTATTTATCATGAGATCAGTATTCAAAGCCTCATATCTGGATACCTCACAAGCCATCCGGCTAAATGGCAACCTTTGAAACATTTGGCAACTTATCTAGCTAAATTATAGTCAGATAAATTGCCATATGGCTATAATTTATCTGGAAAAAAAAAAAAAAACGAGGTGCCCTGGGGAGTGCCAAAGTTATCCGGCTAACTTAGCCAAATTTCACATATACCAGGCTTACGTTATCCAGCCTCATGTGATCAGGTAACTTTCTACTTCACCTGTAAAAATAAAAGTAATCATCGTGGGCTAGCCGCCCAATTCCAAATCCTATTGGCAATGTTTTTACATTGGCCTGCCGGGCCGTGCTACTCCAGTCCCCCAAACCCCACAAAAGACTCTCCTTTTTATTGGGTACAGGGTAACAGATTTCCCGACCCCCCCCCCACCCCTCCTTTCCCGTTTTCTGATTTGTTAAATAAAATGTCCCCTGTCCTCTCCTCTCCCCACCCACACTTACAGTACCACGTCCTCGCCAGAATCACGGGAAGCCCTGCTCCCGGCACTTCCTGTAGTCTTCTGAGAAGACAAGCACTGAATGCACGAGCTACCCACTGCTCACATTTCCAACACGTTTCTCTTATCAGAACAGCGCTGGCAGTGCCGGCAGGGTTTCTCGTGATCCAGAGGGGTGCGATAATGAGGGTATATGGTATTGTAAATGCAATTTTCTCTGGATGATCCATATAGACAGCCTGTTTGGCAATTACTCACAAAAAGGTGAGTTTTCTAAGTGGTTTGCATATACATACATGAGTAGCATGTACGTGTTTATATGCTATTTTACAAATATTGAGAATCGGTGTGTATTTTTTTCTATTGTACCTGGGTAAAAGCAGTGGTCTAGGAGCATTCCAGAGTGGAGTTCAGAAGTATGCATGGTAGTTGTAAGAGATACATGCATGTACATTACTGTACTTACTCGTACATTTTTATATGTGCAAATTGAAGTGACGTGTCAATTGGTTGCAATGTTTGGGTGGGAAGCCTGGATGAACTGGGGGGGGGAGGGGGGGGTCAGCCACGGTGAAATGCTAAAGGTCTAGGTGAAATGGTGGTGTTATTGGTGAACTGATGATTCTAAATATGCAAGTAGGTATTTTCAAAACAGTTTACATGCACATTTATAAAATACCTGCCTCTGTTTTTTAATTCTGGCTATTAATTCACATGGTGTCATGAATATTTTGCGCATAAAATATACACACACATATGTTTATCTAATTGGTAGAGAAAGCATGTGTTTTCTTGCTTTGGAAATATATGCACGTGCTGAAACATGCACATGTACATTTGGAGTAGGACTGCACAGTATTTTCTATATTTTATAAACTGTGTGGCAGTGCCGCTCGGTTTATAAAATAAGAGTATTAATTCCTGTTCGTCCACTTACTCGCACATATGCTGGTTTGAAAATTGGGCTCAGCATTAGTATTCTTACTAGCACTGCAATGGAAATATCATCCTTAAGATGAAACCTTGAAGGTGAAAATTATTTGAGATACTTTAATGCCAAACAGAAAAAGGGATACACTTAACAGTCTTCTTGAACATTCATGCTTGTAAATAATGCCACTACAGAATAATCTGCACAGGACAAATGTTCAGGCTTCTTGAGAGCTATTATTGAGTGCATAATGACAGATGCTTTTGTCATCTGGATATTACCACTTCAGTCCAGGTATGAATTAATGTCTCTGGAAAATGCTATTACACTGTAACATTATACAGAGAAATCTCTCAGCAATTGGGGTAAAGTGACAGTACATCACTACGCGATACATGGCAAGAATTGGACTAAGTTTAAAGCTAAATCTGAAACCATGTTTAATGGCATTTTCCATTCCTAGGGCGTCAAAGGTCCTAATGCTATACTTTAGCTTGCCTTTTAGGATTCTTTTATAACTTGCAGGACTCTATGAAAAGAAAAACAAAACTTTGAAAAATTGATATAATATGCCAGTGAATTTGCAACTGCACTATACTGCATATACACATATAAACAAACAATACACTCCTAAGAGTGGGACAAAGGCACTTATAGGATCAAGTAACTACAATGCAAGTTAAAGAATAATGTTGTTACTACAAATATTTATTCATATATGTACACACACAGGTATATATATGTCTGTGTGTGTATGTAATGTATATGTCTCAGTGTATATGTGCATGTAGGCGTGTGTGTGTGTGTGTGTGTGTGTGTGTATGTGCAAGTGTGTTTATGTATTTGTTTGAGTGTGTATATGTTTTTGTATTTGTGTGTATGTGTATGAACATGCCTGTGTGTAGAATCTAATGCCCACAAAATATTTGCATGGAAATGAGCATTTCTATGCCAACTCCCCTGTCTCCCCACCCTCCTCTCAGCCTGATATCATTACTCTTCTCTCATCTCCCCAGCCTGACCCTAACATTCTCTTCTACTCCCCAGCCCAATCTTATCAAACGTTTACTGCCAAGTCTGACCTCAGCCCTCTCTCTCCCATTTCCCAGTACAACTCCCATGAGGCTGCCAACTAGACCCTCCTGCCACCTAGATGAGCCACTACCTCTGTTTCTTCTGGATCATGAAACTGCACCTCCCTCCTGTGATCTGAATGGGCTGACACACCAATCACTGTGGCTTCCTCTGGCCTCCTGCCCACCTGGACCAGCATCAGTTCCATTTGGCAGGCTATGATGGAAAGCCATCCACTGGCTCCCTCTGGCTGCATGACTGCTCGTCCTAGTGCTGAATGACTTTATAAAGTTTGTCTGTTGGACTGCAAGGAGCACCCTCTTGTGGCGACCCCAGTAACAGCTAAGAAGCTGACAGATAAACACCCCCAGAGGCCTCTACTGAGCAAATCTATGACACTAATGCTCCCAATCCCCTTTTGACATTCCTCTTCATTGGTATCCTTCTCTCTACAAGTGGCACCTCACTCCCTACAACTAGTCTGCACTTAGCCCCTGATAATAGCAGCAGGCAAAGGCAGGTCTGTTGGTAAAGACTGGAATAAAGGTTGCAGAAGCTGGAATACAAGTTGCAAGAGTCAGGAACATCCTCCATCAGCAGAAAGTGCTTGAATAGATGAATGTATTCCTCTCCAACAGGCCCTGAAGAGAGCATCTCATCTGTAATAACAATTGTAGAGTGCACATCAAAATGTCCCATGCTAACTGTTCTAAAATGAAAAGACCAGTTAGTTGAGAGCATTTCAGCCCCCATCCATCAAAATCAATCTGACTTTGATGGATGGGGGCTGACAATCTGACAATGTTCTTTACCACAGAACATACTGCTCCCAGTTCCATCAAGGCAATCCCCCTATCAAGAAAGCCCAATCCCATCATGATCTGAACTAACATCAAAGCAACCCCACTGCAGCATTAAATTCCCTCTCCCATACCATTCACATATAGCCCATGCAACATCAAGACTCAGGACTGCAATCAGAATAATATCAACAGATTTAATGCACAAAATAACCCATTTGAGGTAAAGAAAAAGTTAGAAAAAATATATACACCTGTGAATAGGACTGAATAAATCATTGTTAAGAACATAAGAAATTGCCATGCTGGGTCAGACCAAGGGTCCATCAAGCCCAGCATCCTGTTTCCAACAGAGGTCAAACCAGGCCACAACAATCTGGAAATTACCCAAACTCCAAGAAGATCCCATGCTACTGATGCAATTAATAGCAGTGGCTATTCCCTAAGTAAATTTGATTAATAGCCATTAGAGATGTGAATCGTGTCCTCGATCGTCTTAACGATCGATTTCGGCTGGGAGGGGGAGGGAATCGTATTGTTGCCGTTTGGGTGTGTAAACTATCGTGAAAAATTGTTAAAATCGTGAGCCGGCACACTAAACCCCCCTAAAACCCACCCCGACCCTTTAAATTAAATCCCCCACCCTCCCGAACCCCCCCCCCCCCAAATGCTTTAAATTACCTGGGGATCCGGCGGTGGTCCAGAACGGCGGCGGTCCGGAACGGTCCCCTCAATAGAATCGTGTTGTCTTCAGCCGGCGCCATTTTTCAAAATGGCCGCCGCAAAATGGCGGCGGCCATAGACAAAAATGATTCGACGGAGGAGGTCGTTCCAGACCCCCACTGGACTTTTGGCAAGTCTTGTGGGGGTCAGGAGGCCCCCCCAAGCTGGCCAAAAGTTTCCTGGGAGTCCAGCGGGGTTCCGGGAGCGATTTCTTGCTGCAAATCGTTTTCGTACGGAAAATGGCGCCGGCAGGAGATCGACTGCAGGAGGTCATTCAGCGGGGGTTCCGGACCGCCGCTGAACGACCTCCTGCACTCGATCTCCTGCCGGCGCCATTTTCCGTACGAAAACGATTCGCGGCAAGAAATCGCTCCCGGAACCCCGCTGGACTCCCAGGAAACTTTTGGCCAGCTTGGGGGGGCCTCCTGACCCCCACAAGACTTGCCAAAAGTCCAGCGGGGGTCAGGAACGACCTCCTCTGTTGAATCGTTTTTGTCTATGGCCGCCGCCATTTTGCGGCGGCCATTTTGAAAAATGGCGCCGGCTGAAGACAACACGATTCTATTGAGGGGGCCGTTCCGGACCGCCGCCATTCTGGACCACCGCCGGATCCCCAGGTAATTTAAAGCATTGGGGGGGGGGGGTTCGGGAGGGTGGGGGATTTAATTTAAAGGGTCGGGGGTGGGTTTTAGGGGGTTTTAGTGTGCCGGTTTTCCTGCCCTCCCCCTTCCCCCGATTTACGATTTTTTAACGATAAATCGGGGGAATTGGTATTGTATCGTGGCCCTAACGATTTTTTGACGATTTAAAATATATCGGACGATATTTTAAATCGTCAAAAAACGATTCACATCCCTAATAGCCATTAATGGACTTCTCCTCCAAGAAGTTATCCAAATCTTTTTTGAACCCAGCTACATTAACTGCACTAACCACATCCTCTGGCAAGAAATTCCAGAGCTTTATTTTGCCTTGAGTGAGAAATAATTTTCTCCAATTAGTCTTAAATGTGCTATTTGTTAACTTCATGGAATGCCCCCTAGTCCTTCTATTATTCAAAAGTGTAAATAACAAATTCACATCTACTCGTTCAAGACCTCTCATGGTCTTAAAGACCTCTATCATATCCCCCCTCAGCCGTGAGGGAGTCCAACCGACTCCTTCACAGGTTTCTTGATTCGGATATATTTTAAAAAGTTTTTATTATGAGTTTTTGCCTCTATGGCCAACTTCAATTCCAATTCTCTCTTCGCCTGTCTTATCAATGTTTTACACTTAACATGACAATGCTTATGTTTTATCCTATTTTCTTCAGATGGATCCTTCTTCCAATTTTTGAAGGATTTTTTTTTGGCTAAAATAGCCTCTTTCACCTCACCTTTTAACCATGATGGTAATCGTTTTGCCTTCCTTCCACCTTTCTTAATGTATGGAGTACATATGGACTGTGCCTCTAGGATTGTATTTTTAAACAATATCCATGCCTATTGAA
The DNA here is from genome assembly GCF_901001135.1 of Rhinatrema bivittatum. Classification (NCBI taxonomy): domain Eukaryota; kingdom Metazoa; phylum Chordata; class Amphibia; order Gymnophiona; family Rhinatrematidae; genus Rhinatrema; species Rhinatrema bivittatum. The sequence continues at coordinate 798,696,923 of NC_042615.1, read as the reverse complement.
CACTTTTAACCTTTGCAGCTGTACCTTTCAGTTGTTTTCTATTTTCCTCATTTTATCAAAGTTTCCCTTTTGAACATTTAGTGTTAGAGCTGCAAATTTACTTATTGTCCCCCTTCCAGTTATTAGTTTACATTTGATCATGTTATGATCACTGTTGCCAAGTGGCCCCACCACTGTTACCTCTCTCAGCAAATCCTGTGTTCCACTAAGAATTAAGTCAAAAATAGCTCCATCTCTTGTTGGTTCCTGAACCAATTGCTCCATGAAGCAGTTGTTTATTATATCCAGGAACTTTATGGCTCTAGCAAGTCCTGATGTTTTATTTACCCAGTCAATATTGGGGTTCACAATACCGCAAGAATCTCTAGCCCTCAACTTGTCATCTATTACTCTGTCAGAGATTCAGACTCAGTTATTAGAACGTGGATTGTCTTTTGCACCCACTCCTTGCACTGATCCCTTTGCACTTCAGGTTTCTTTATTTCTACTTTATTGTATTTACTTTATTTTTTTTACTTTATTTTATGTTATTTATTTAATTTATTTTAAATAAATAAAATGTATTCATTTATTAAATAAATTTAAATATTTTATTTATTTTATTTTATTTACTTTACTTTATTTCTTTATTTCTTTACTACTGTATTTCTCTCTTCTCCCAGTTCGATCATCCTTGTTCATTGTAACTGCAATTCTCCTCTGCACAGGTTCCAGTTTTAATGTATTTTGCACTCCCTTGTTCAACTGTAAACCAGCATGATGTGATTGTATTGTGAATGCCGGTATATAAAAACCTTAAATAAATAAATAAATAAATAAATTTCACTTTACACGGACGTTGAAATTGAAACTTTTTTTGCTTCACATCCAACTACTCTAGATGCATCGATTTATTTCCAATCCATCCACTTGGGTACCATTGGGTCCGGAAGAACCTGGTTTAATCTGGAGCAAAAGCTGGTTTTTTGACCCATAAAGAGGCTTTGTTTTTGATGAAATCACAACCCCGGATTCCAGTATTCTATACACTCCTGAAAATTCATAAGGATCTTCAACACCCTCCTGGCCGCCCTATTGTTTCAAGTTGTGGATCTTTGCTTGAACCATTACCCGGTTCATTGACCAATTTTTAGCTCCTTTTGTTCCTCTAATGCCATCGTTTATCAGAGATTCTTCAGAAATGGTGATGTTTTTAGAAAATCTGAAGATCGATACCACGGATCTCAAACTTGTAACTTTGGATGTTGAGGCATTGTATACACCAATTCCCCAGGATGAGGCAATTGAAGTGGCTAATTTTTATTTTGACCAATGACCACGACCGCATCGTGTTCCCAGCCTTTTTCTGACACAGCTTTTGGAAGTGGTATTAAAAAATAATTTTTTTGCTTTTGACTCACATTTTTTTTCAACAGATTTGCGAGAAGGCCATGGGGGCAACCATGGCTCCTGACCTGGAAAACTTATATATGCATAAGTTTGAAGAAAAATGGCTGATTGATCATACTTTCACACGACATCTCATTGTTTGGAAGCGTTACATCGACGATGTTTTTATTCTGTGGCGGGGGACTGTTGATAAATTTAAAGTTTTTTTGGATTGGCTCAATTCCTGCAACTCAAATTTGCATTTCACAGCTGAGATTCAAGACAGAAAGATTTCTTTTTTGGACATTAAAATAGAACTACTCAATGGTGGTTTCTCTACTTCCATCTACAGAAAATCAGTATGCTCAAATACATATCTACATTTTTTGAGTGCACACCCGTGAGCTTTAAAAATGAGTCTCCCAATGAGTCAGTTTATTCATTTGAGGAGACTTTGCACAACTATTGCAGATTTTGACACACATCCCAGACCCTGTCAGAACGGTTTTTACAACGTGGCTACCCACGAAAATGCATCAGAAAGGCCTATTTGCGGGCAAAATTCTCACATAGAGAATGGTTATTTTTGACTCCACCCCACGAAGATTCTGCTACTCTTACCTGTATTTTACCATTTTCACCAGAAGCGAAGATCATAAAACAAGCGATTTACAAATACTGGCATGTTCTGCAAATACATGATGTTTTCCAATCCTTCCCACGGATAACTTTTTCTCATGCCAAAAACTTACATGATCAACATGTACATTCAGATTTTTCTCTTCCATCTGATACCACATTAGTGAATTCAGGTTCACATAGACCATGCCAGTCGTGTTCAGTGTGCGCAAATCCCATGACTGCTGCTGATGTTTTGGAATTGTCATCTGGTTTTAAAATTTATCTCAAGCATCACACAACGTGCACCTCCATGATGGTTGTATACTTGATCAAATGCCCGTGTAATCTGTTATACATTGGTAAAACCAAAAGGATGTTAAAAACCAGAATGATTGAACACCGATCTAATTTAAAAACTGGCCATGTAGAAGAACCCTTGGTTACCCACTGTATTCACTATGGACATTCTTTTACTGATCTGACTTTCTGTGCAATAGACCAAGTAGTTCAACATTGGCGGGGAGAGAATTGGGGTTTATATCTTCTCCGTTTGGAACAGCATTGGAGATACAGATTAAAAACAATCATCCCTCTCGGTCTGAATACTGAATGGACTTACATGTTTTCCTTGGGTAACATGTTCAGTTTGTGAGTAGAAGTATGAAATCTAGAAGAGATTATTTTCTATTTCCCTCATCTACCTGACGTCATATTTGTTTGGAAATCCCCATTTGCATAGAATGATGTCCCGTTCCCGCTCTCGGTGTAAACAGAATATTGAAAGAGACGCTCTCATCAGCCTCGTTCCTCCATTCAGATTGCAAGACTGTTGAGATGCCAGTCCAGACGAGAATGGTAGCCTTTTTCAAGATAAGTATTGCTGTGTATTATTGATATCTTTGCACGTCTTATTGAAACCAGTTTTATAGATATGTTGAAATATTAATTTAAATGCCCCCGAGGAAGCACTGTTTGTGTGAAACGTGACCGTGTTGGGCACTTGAAAAATTTCTGGACTGTGGCAAAATATTCTTTTTAAAAAAATCCTATAAGAAAAAAATCCAAAAAAAGCATATAGAATAAAATGCTATTGAAGGTGAATGATTGAGAAGACCGGTTGGTTTTGATAGAAATACAAAGACAGGCTTGCTGACACTTTCATTAAGGCTATTAAAAAATTTATTTTTGTGTTCCCATTTTTTGATTGGTATAATTGAAATCTCCCATTATTATTGCACTGCCAAATTGGTTAAGCATTTCATCATCTGTCTGACCATTTTGTCCTGGTGGACGGAAGTATACTCCTATCATTATACTCTTACCCAACACACATGGGATTTGTACCCATATAGATTCTACTGAGCATTTAGTCTCTTGTATGATCTTTATCCTGTTGTACTCTATACCCTCCTGGACATAAAGTGCCACACCCCCACCAAGTTGATCCTCCCTATCATTGTGATATAATTTGTACCCTGATATAGCACTGTCCCATTGGTTATCCTCCTTCCACCAAGTCTCTGTGATGCCATTTATGTCAATCTCATATACACTGCTATACACTCTAACTCTCCCAACTTACTTCTTAGACGTCTGGCATTGGCAGGTAATTTCACATTTAAAACATATATATATATATACATATATATATATATATATATATATATATATATATATATATATATATCGAACAGGTTTTATGCAATCAACAGCATACAAGAGAGGCAAGAATGCTAACCACTGGAGGAAAAACTGTCAGAAAGGAGTGGTGGCAACACCCTTCCCCCAAATAGCACCATATTATGTTAATATGATGAATATATACTTAGTATATATTATGAGAAATGAAACATTATAACAACATTAAAATAGATCAAATTGAGAGCTCTTAAATACTGACATGGAAATGTTGACACATGTGCCTGCTCTAGGAGAAAATAAATATCTAAGCATTAAAAATAAAAATATATAAATGATAAACAATATCAAATGTATTCAATAAATATAAAACAATATAATCAAACAATATAAATATAAAACTAAATCTGGCAAAAGAATCCTTTAAAGCACTCACATTCACAAACTATAAGAAATGAAAACCAGTAAACCATTGGCCAAATATTTTGGAGAAGTTGTGATTCCCTAAAGTAGGATAAAAGAAAGGACTTAAAGAACCATCATATAAAACATAGCAGGCTGAAAAGAAATCATTAACACAGACAAACCCCAATATACTCCTACATTCACCCTCACACATCCCCTTACACTCTCCCACATTCACATATACACACACACCAACAACCAACACATACCCATATCCCAAGCTACAGACACCCACACACTGCATACCCCCAAACATACTATCCAGGCCACACACCATAAACCTGTGCCTCACATCTACACACTGACACTCCACACTCAGTTCCACATCCATCACAAACATGCACCCCCTTCTATGCATGTAATGTATATTCATTTGAAATGAATGGGTAGAATGGAATGAACAAGGCCATTTTGAATTCATTCAGAGACCCTAGAAATAAATGCAGGGTGCACCAAAAATCACAAATATATTTGTCTCCATTTATTTTGTTTCCCATTATAGTCAAAGGACAAAGCAAGACTGCAGCAGCTAGATTACCGTTTATACTCATGCAAAAGTCGAGAAATTTATGCTGAAAAGTAGGCTCCAAAAAGCTGGGTTTACTTATACACTCATACTATCTGAGTATAATTTTCATGCATACTTTCTGAATATAATATAAAGTTCCCTTGGTATGTGCATACATATGCGCCAACCACTGAAACAGCCACATAAGTTAAGTGGATAACTTCTAAATTAGCAGTTAGCCATTTAACTTATGTGGCTAATTTTGGTTGTGCCTTTGACCTGTTTTGAAGGTAGCATGCCACGTGACATTTTCAATATGGACATGACTTTTCTTGAATTCTTTTCTTCCGGATAGATTGCTCATTTTAAACCTTGACTTATACATGGGTCAATGCACTTCAATGGATTTTGGTCTCAAAATTGTCTATTGACTTATAGATTAGATTTACTTAAACACAAGTATATATGGTACTTTCTTCTGTTCAGGCAACAAATCATTGATTTCATAGTTTCCCAGTCTCTCTGGAGTCAGGATGAGAAGATGCAGGAAGAAGACATAAAAGAGAACAAATCAAGGCCAGAAATTTGTTAAATCACTCTATACCTGACACTTGTATCAAGTAACATTCACGTCCTCATATTGAAAGATTTGAACATGTGTAAACACTATCATTTACCTATAACTGGTGATAGGTAGATAATAGTCTACAAAAATATTAAATACATTGAAGTAAAAATTAAGACCCGTGTGCATTTGCTGGTGTGAGCACATGGACATGCCAAATTTAAAATATACACAGCATATATGTGCATATATGTGCATGTGTTATAAAAATGGCTATCTACATGTACACGTATTCATGATTTTATGTTGACACGTGCATGTGCGCACAAATGCTGACTTGAGCACGTAAGTGGGGGGAATTTTAGTAGGTATGCATGGCGATGCAATAGGCCTTTTTAACAGTTCACCCCAGTAAAGGAGTGGACATTTTAAACCCCTTAGCTAACTTGCCTATCTTTCATCCTATTACCCTTAAGACCACACTAACTAGTATATATATTTTTTTTGTTACATGACTTATTACACACCATCCATAGCAGAAGTAAAGTTACATGGTAGGTGAACCTGGTGTATGCTTGTGCACATAATTATGCACTAGATTCTTGCTATAGATCCAGATCACCCATATCCCACCCATGCTTCACCCAAAAACACCCACACCCCTTCCGTTTTGGTGAGAAAAATTTTTATGCGCATATCCAGAGATATGCATATACCCATTCTAGTTTTATAATTTGCATGGTGGGTGCCAGGCCGAGTCACACTCATCTCTCCCAGCTTTGGCATATGTAGAGCTTTTAAAATCGACCAGATTTTGTTTTTAATAAACATTTTGGGAGGAGTCAAGATGGTGGCACAAGCTGAGACACAGCCCCAGCACTGGTTTTCAGCTCTCCACTAACCTTGGTTTCTTCATTCAACATGCCTCACAAGAGAAAAGGACCAGCAGTCCATCATGGAGCTTTCAACTCCATGATGGATAAAGGTGAGCCATAGATGTAGTGTATTTGGATTTTCAGAAGGCATTTGACAAAGTCTCTCATGAGAGGCTTGTAAGAAAACTGAAAAGTCATGGGATAGAACGCAATGTCCTTCCATGGATTACAAACTGTTTAAAAGACAAGAAACAGAGAGTAGGATTAAATGGTCAATTTTCTCAGTGGAAAAGGATTAACAGTGTAGTGCCTCAGGGATCAGTACTTGGACCGGTGCTTTTAAATATATTTATGACGGATCTGGAAAGGAATATAATGAGTGAGGTTATCAAATTTGCAGATGATACAAAATTATTCAGAGTAGTTAAATCACAAGTGGATTGTGTACATAGCAGGAGGACCTTGCGAAACTGGAAGACTGGGCATCCAAATGGCAGATGAAATTTAGTGTGGACAAGTGAAATGTGTTGCATATAGGGAAAAATAATGTTGCTGTATTTACACGATGTTAGGTTGAATATTAGAAGCTACCACCTAGGAAAAAGATCTAGGCAACATAGTGAATAATACTTTGAAATTGTCGGCTCAGTGTGCTGCAGCAGTCAAAAAAGCAAACAGAATGTTACAAATTATTAAGAAGGGAATGGTTAACAAAATGGTAAATGTTATAATGCCTCTGTATCACTCCATGGTGAGACCACACCTTGAATACTGTGTACAATTCTGACTGCCGCATCTCAAAAAAGATATAGTTGCGATGGAGAAGGTACAGAGAAGGGCGACCAAAATGATATAGCGGATGGAACAGCTCCTCTAAGAGGAAAAGCTGAGGGGGGATATGATAGAGGTCTTTAAAATAATGAGAGGTCTGGTACGAGTAGATGTGAATTGATAGAAGTACTAGGGGGGCACTCTATGAAGTTAACAAGTAGCACATTTAAGAGAAAATTATTTTTTTACTCAATGCACAATTAAGCTCTGGAATTTGTTGCCAGAGGATGTGGTTAGCACAGTTAGTGTAGCTGGGTTTAAGAAAGGTTTGGCTAAGTTCTTTGAGGAGAAGTCCATTAACTGCTTTTAATCAAGTTGACTTAGGGAATTGCATCTGCTATTACTGGCATCAGTAGCATGGGATCTTCTTAGTGTTTGGGTACTTGCCAGTTTCTTGTGGCCTGGTTTGGCCTCTGTTGGAAACAGCAAACTACACCCATGCTTATTTGTTTACCCAGACTATGTAATTTTGTCCATGTTGGTTGTTGTCTGTATATAGATCCCCTTTTCTTCATTCCCCCTGCCATTGAAGCAGAGAGCTATGCTGGATATGCATTGAAAGTGAAGTATCAGGCTTATTTGGTTTGGGGTAGTAACTGCCATACAAGCAAGCTACTCCCTGCTTTTTTGTGAATGCAAATCCTTTTTTCCACATTACCTCTTGCCGTTGAAGCTTGGAGTCGCATTAACCGTGTGTATGTTTATTGAATAAGGGTATTGTCTCCAGGTAGTAGCTGTCATTCCCGTGAGCCACCCACTCTTCATTCACATCCTATAGACTTTATGGATCCACAGTGTTTATCCCACGCCCCTTTGAAGACCTTCACAGTTCTGGTCTTCACCACTTCCTCCGGAAGGGCATTCCAGGCATCCACCACCCTCTCCGTGAAGAAATACTTCCTGACATTGGTTCTGAGTCTTCCTCCCTGGAGCTTCAAATCGTGACCCCTGGTTCTGCTAATTTTTTTCTGACGGAAAAGGTTTGTAGAAACATAGAAACATAGAAATGACGGCAGAAGAAGACCAAACGGCCCATCCAGTCTGCCCAGCAAGCTTCACACATTTTTTCTCTCATACTTATCTGTTTCTTTTAGCTCTTGGTTCTATTTCCCTTCCTCCCCCACCATTAATGTAGAGAGCAGTGATGGAGCTGCATCCAAGTGAAATATCAAGCTTGATTAGTTAGGGGGTAGTAGGGGTAGTAACCGCCGCAACAAGCAAGCTACACCCATGCCCATTTGTTTTAACCCAGACTATGTTATACAGCCCTTATTGGTTGTTTTTCTTCTCCCCTGCCGTTGAAGCAGAGAGCTATGCTGGATATGCATCTAAAGTGAAGTATCAGGCACATTTGGTTTGGGGTAGTAACCGCCGTAACAAGCCAGCTACTCCCCGCTTTGTGAGTGTGAATCCTTTTTTCTTCTCCCCTGCCGTTGAAGCTATGCTGGGTATGCGTGAAGTATCAGTTTTTCTTCTCCCCTGCCGTTGGAGCGGAGAGCTCCAACGGCAGGGGATCTTTGGATCTTTGGATCATTGGATCATTGGATCTTTGGATCATTAAAACTTTTTGGATCCTTATCATCTCACCAGACGAAAACCATACTCTCATCAACTCCCAAAGCGCAATACAATTCGCAAAATCATCCATTAACCACTCCCCTTCCGTCAGAGACTTAGGGGTGCGTCTCAACAATCAATTCAACCTCAAACCCTTCGTTATCAACACAACTAAAGAATGTTATTTCAAACTTCAAGTGCTCAAAAATCTGAAACCACTTCTCCACTTCAGTGACTTCCGTCTAGTAGTTCAGTCTATAATTCTGTCTAAGTTAGACTACTGCAACTCTCTACTGCTAGGTCTTCCGGTCTTATCTACAAAACCCCTACAGATGGTGCAGAACGCTGCGGCGAGGCTACTCACCAACACAAACAAAAGAGCCCACATCACACCAATTCTTCACAGCCTTCACTGGCTACCTATAAAAGCCAGAATCACATTCAAGACATTATCGATGATCCACAAGGATATTATGGGCATCGCCCACCTAAATCTAAACTCGCAACTCCGCCCCCACACATCACAAAGACCTATCAGATATAACTACAAAGGTTCCTTATATGCTCCCCCAATCAAAACTTCACTAACAAAACGAGCACTCTCCACAGCCGGGCCCACCCTCTGGAACTCATTACCGCCAGATCTACGCCAATAAACATGTCACATTACTTTTAAGAAAAACATAAAAACGTGGCTCTTCCGGCAAGCCTTCCCGGAATCGCAGGAATACTCCGACACGGGTCAAAGAGCAAAATAGTCCACTATAAGTTCCATGACCACCTATATCCCCTCAAGGCCCGATTACGCCTTATCTGGACAGCACACCTGTCTTGAAGGACTCCCTTGTTGATGCATTAGTTCCTTAGCTCATGCATTACTCATATTTATGCCCACCAACATTGTTCACGGTTACCTGTATATCCCAATTTAGCTCACCGTCTATTTCTAGCTATTTTCTACATTTATTCACGTTATTTGATGAGCTATTGCTGTCTATTTAATATTTATGTTCGTATGTTCAGAAAATCTGTTTATTGTAACTTATGTTTTTATTGTAACTTATGTTTATTGTAACTTATGTTTTTATTGTAACTTATGTTTATGCTCCTATGTTCAGAAAATCTGTTTATTGTAACGCCTTAACCGCAACAGTTTTGTTCTTTGGAAACCGACCTGATTTGATATTTGTATTGAGAATGTCGGTATATAAAAATCCTAAATAAATTAATAAATAAATTAAAACCTTTCAAGTATCTGAAAGTCTGTATCATATCACCTCTGTTCTTCCTTTCCTCCAGGGTGTACATATTTAGATTCTTCAATCTCTCCTCATAAGTCATTCGATGAAGACCTTCCACCTTTTTGGTCGCCCTTCTCTGGACCGCCTCCATCTTGTCTCTGTCTCTTTGGAGATACGGTCTCCAGAACTGAACACAGTACTCAAGGTGAGGCCTCACCAAGGACCTGTACAAGGGGATAATCACTTCCCTTTTCTTACTCGATATTCCTCTCTCTATGCAGCCCAGCATTCTTCTGGCTTTAGCTATCACCTTGTCACATTGTTTCGCCGACTTCAGATCATTAGACACTATCACCCCAAAGTCTCTCTCCTGCTCCGTGCACATCAGCCCTTCACCCCCCCCCCCCCCTATCGAATACAGTTCATTTGGATTTCCACTCCCCATATGCATGACTTTGCACTTCTTGGCACTGAATCTCAGCTGCCATATTTTGTCCTTGTCAGAAGGTGTGCTATATAGGGAATTGCAATATAAATTCTTAAGACTATTCTATATGTCCCCAGATAAAGCCTTTCAGGTATGGTTGACCGAAGTGTATTAAGTGCCAGTTTAACCCAAGCTCCTTTATCCACAGTTTTTGGTCTTGCCCAGAGATTCAAAAATTCTGGCAGAAGATTACCGATATGTGCAACCAGATTCTCAAAATTACACTACCAGACGACCCAATGCTTTGGCTCTTTTGAGTTGCACCCCGCACGCATACAGGCATCCTCTCATACACATACACAGGCACCCTCTGATATATATACAGGCACACTTACACTCACTCTTATATATACTCACCCTCTCATATACACACACAGGCACCCTCTTATACACAAATACATACACTCAACCTCATACATGCATACACACCCTCTCATACCCTCTCACACACACAGGTATTCTCTTATATACACAACCACACACACATACAAAAACATACAGTTACCCACACACACACACACACTCATACACTGGTATCTACTCTCACAGGGCCAGTCTCTCTCTTTCTCTCACACATGCTTTGGAGCTCTTCTTTAGCCACTGGATGCACAGCAAGCCTCTTCTTCTGTCGCCAGCTATGGGAAATACAGGCAGCACCTCAGGGCCTTGTCTTCTGCCAACAGCTCTGGGAACTGCCAATGGCACCGCAGGGCCTTGCCTTCTGCTGCTGGCTCTGGGAAATGCTGGTGGCACCACATGGCCTTGTCTTCTGCCGACAGCTCTGGGAACTGCCGATGGCACCGCAGGGGCTTGTCTTCTGCCGACAGCTCTGGGAACTGCCGATGGCACCGCAGGGCCCTGTCTTCTGCTGCTGGCTCTGGGAAATGCTGGTGGCACCACATGGCCTTGTCTTCTGCCGACAGCTCTGGGAACTGCCAATGGCACCGCAGGGCCTTGTTTTCTGCCGACAGCTCTGGGAACTGCCGATGGCACCGCAGGGGCTTGTCTTCTGCCGACAGCTCTTGGAACTGCCGATGGCACCACAGGGCCCTGTCTTCTGCTGCTGGCCCCTTCAACAAGACCTCACTTTTGCTGGTGGGAATAGGAACCCCACCAGCCCATCACTTAGCTGTCCAGCTGTGGGACATTCTTGCTGGCGGCAATGGCACTCCTCCCCCTATTGTCACCCGGGGTGGACTGCCCCCATTCCCACCTTACCCCCCTTAATACACCACTAACCTGCACTAAACAGATATTAGGGTTGTGGAATAAAAGATTTGTTAAATAAGTAAACAAATAAACAAGCAGTGTACTTCAAAAAATGTAATCATGTCAGATTTCATTACTCTTCCAGCTTTGGCTGGAAGAGTAATGAAAATCAGTCCAGCACCGAAATTAAAGAGAAACTTTTTTTAGGTCCAGAATAGGAGGAGAAGACGACAGCAAAAAATCAGAAATTTAAATTTGGAGAGCATACGTCTCTACCACTTGTTTTTCTCCCTCTTGTTTTGGAGCAGTGGAAAAAGATTGGATAGTCATCTGCATTAGTAGGGCAGGGATAGCATAAATGCAGCACCCATATCAGCAGTACCTGCTTCTTTGGTTCCTGCTTCTGTAGCAGTGAAAGTAATATTTGTACCAACTGATTCGTAAATTCTGAAAGTCTGAGATTCCTTGAATCAGAATTCATTGAAGAGCAAGTAAGTGAAAAGTATTTGGAAAGTTTAGTCAGAAGCATTTTATTCTCCAGTTCAATGATAGGGGAGAAATACGATGATGGAAATGTTGAGTCTAATCCCCAGGAAGAACAGGTAGGGAGAGTGAGAAATGCCCCTGGTGTTTTTTTTCTCATGATCTATCTTCTGCCTCAGCGCCAAGGCCAACATCAGCCTCCAAGGGTGAAGATAAGGAATCCCCCGATCAGGAGGCACTTTAAGGTGAGGGAGGACCCACATTTTCATCAGCGTATTCACTGTAGGAATGATATCACTCTAGAGAAGCATCTGACCAGGAGATACTTGCATATGTGGACACCTTTTAAAATCCACATGATGTATGCCAGCCCGCATAGCTCTACACATAGCTCCCGGCTTTGGCTTACACCAAGCTTTTAAAATTCGCCCATAAGTCAGATGCTACATATCCAACTAATAGAGACATTGATGAAGCTGTGATAAGGCTATAATGCACATTAAACAGCATATATCGCATGATATAGCCCTATTATTTTGTTTCATGCAATACTGTGTTTTGAAACCCACTCCTATTGCAATGAGATCATTTGCATGGCATTTGCATGCATGAATTTTGAAAATCTATGCAAAACAGCTCATGCATATCTAATCTTATCTAAATAAAATAATGCAGCTGGCTCAGCAATGTTATTTTATCTACATCTTTGCCAGAAACGCTATTCTACCAGAGAAGCACTGAGACCCTAATGTGTTACTGATGCTCCCATGGTAGAATTAAAGGGTCAAGCAGCTCAACACGACTTACCACCATAAGTTTAAGAAAATTCACTGATGTCTTACTAGATACCCTTCCCCCATCCATCCTCAAGCCCATATTTGAAGCAGCACTGCAAAAATTAGTTTAAAAATAGAAAACGTCTTCCGTGAAAAAATTACCCCCACCCCTTTTCAAATCCCTTGCCCAAACAAGCAGACCACCCCTCCTGGGTCAATTAGTTCCTCCCCACTCTTCAATATTTTTCCCTAAATTCCAACCTCCTGGTAGGGCTTTCTACCCGAACCCCTTAAAATTTACCTGATGGGCTAGTGGACCCACCTTAGACCCTTCTGGACTGCTTTGTCTCACTCTCTTACCTTTAATATAATCATCGGTGTCAGTACAAGGGCCCAGGATGCCCCCTATCCCCAGACCCATTTGGCAACATTTTCCAAAATGGTGCCGATTGGCCTTTGCCCCTACCACTACAATGAATATCAATGAAATAGGTTTGCATACCCTGGATCTCCTGAGTATACAAATCTATATCATGCATATTCATTATGGATATCCTGAAAACCCATCTGGTTAGGGTTGACTCTAGGAGAGGGTTGGAAAACTGTCAAAAAAGCAAGAAGATCACAATGAAGCACATGGCTCAGAGCAGCAATTACAAATTGTAACAGCAGTGGTACAATTGCACTAGGACTCCAAAAAAGCAAGGGAAGACATGAATGTATATTCAGTTCAAGGCTCAACACTAATGTTTGCCTAGTTCAGGGATAGGCAACTATATTCCTCTAGTGCTGCAAACAGGTCAGATTTTCAGGATATCCTCAACTAATATGAATGGCATATATTTGCACGCACTAACTCCATTGTAAGCAAATATATCTCATGCATATTTATTCCAGATATCCCATAAACCAGACCTGTTTGCAGCTCTTGAGGCCTAGAGTTTCTTAATACTGGCCTAGTTTAACCTAATGATTTTTTCCACTCGCTGATGCTGTCATCAACACATACGAAGAAGGTCACAAATGAACACCATCATCAGGCAAATAAAGTGTTCCTATAGTACTTCACAGTAAAGAATGCATGAAAACAATCATAAAATGGAACTTCAAGACCATGCTATAGGAGTTTCCCTTTGAAAATGAGCTTGCAGGCCTGTAATTCCTTTGTACCCACAAGCAGTATCAAATTGCCCACTTGGGTTTTTTTCAAGTCAAATATATGTTCATGATGGTTGATATCTTATAAACTTGAATATCTTTTTGGAGGCAAAAAATATTTTGGGTGAATTGAGCCAATAAATTTGGTCGAGGACGTTCTTCATGATATAGCCATCCAAAGAGGATATCACATTTTATGAATGACATTTCACTCAAAGGAAAAAATAGCCTTGTCTTTGTGAAATGATGGATTCTCCTTGATGTGCCGAGCCTCTGAGAAAACTGTTGGGAAAGGCAAAGTCTACTATGGGGGATGAAACATTTGGTTTTCTTTTACTTTTTTTTCTGCATATATGTGAGCCTTCGAGCATCTATAAACTTCTCTTTACCTCCCTTGCAATTCTGACTGTGATAATTTTCATCAGCAATTTAAGATTTCTAATTCTTTTTTGGAGCTTTTCTTTAGCCCCATTGATTCCAGCCACATAATTTAACCTGAGTATTTTACAATGAGCCTGTGTAGAAGCTGAAGTGTGGCTTAGCATTTTATTGCTTTTTGTCTTCAGGTTTGAGCTGACACCATGGTGTGGGCAAGATCGTGTTCTCCATCTGCTCATGTCCAGATGCTGTTGATATTAATATTCGGAAAGGGATAATAAGGCTTGTGCATCTCATAGCACTATTAATGAAATACATGATTCTGAAAGAGAAGAGATCCCTCTACAAAGCTAGGTAAAGTGAATTCTTTTGCGTTTCTCATGAAATGTGGGGCCTGTGATTCATGGGTTGTTTTTTTTATGATTATTACTTTTATTCACCCAGGACAATGACTATCTTTCTACAAGAAAATATTCTACATCCTCAATCTGGGCAATTATTGTTGCGCGACTTGCCGTGCTGGTGCCGCGACCGGGCCTGCTCACCTCACGCTTCCCTCCTCGAGCTCCAGGCACTCCTCTCCCTCCTACTGCAGCCAGCTCACGGCATCCTCTGCACCTTTCCCGCATCCTCTGCACCTTCTTCCGTCATCACAGGCCTCACAGTGGAGCTCCCTTCAGGGCTCTGCATCCTCGGCCCTGCCCTTAGGCACGTGTGCGGCCCGCGCTTCCTCCTTTAAAGGGCCCAGGGCAGGAACCTCAGGTCAGACGCCTCCCAATGACGTCACTTGAGCACCACTTAAAAGGAGAGGGCCTTCCCACAGTTCCTCTCCTTGGCAAATGGGTCGTCACGTATCATGAAGCTAGTTGCCGTCCTGTGTTCCTGCATTCCTTGATCGTGTGCTTGTTCCAGTGTTCCTGCGTTCCTGTGTCTTACAGTGCTCCTGCATTTCTGTATTCCTGTGTTCTCGTGGTCCTTCCTGTGTTCCAGTGTCTAGGTTCCGCTACCTAGGTGTACCCTCTCGCACTGATGCTCGGTACTGACCTCAGCTTGCTACTGACCACACTCGGACTGATACCTGGAACTGATCTCTGCCTGCTACTAACCATGCTCGGACTGATACCTGGAACTGACCTCTGCCTGCTACTGACCACGCTTGGACTGATACCTGGAACTGACCCTTGCTTTGGCTGACCACCCTCAGACGGATACCCTGACTTTGACCCTTGCGCTCTTCTTGGACACTCTCTTTGCTTCTTCAGTGACCACCAGGCTAGCCTGTTCTGACATCACTCGTGGCCTTCTCCAAGCTAGACCACTAGGCACTGCCTATCCTGACTGGAGGACCTTCATTTCCTGTTCCGTTCCAGTGGACTCCTGCATACTCACTTCCTGTCTAGCTTATCTGTTCTCCACTAGCCATGCACCTTTGCTCTTGGTGGGCACACCTCTCTGCTATCTCTCTGGGAGACCGTCTGAGACCGTCCGAGGCCCACCTAAGCCCAGGCAGTCCGGGAATCCAAGGGCTCCCGGACTGTTATTGGCGAAGCTCCAGCTAGCCTCTGTCTCCTTGTGTGCTCCATGTCCTGGCGGCAGGCGCCCTCTGGGAACCCTCAGAGAGGCGCACCAATCCTGCGCCAGGCCGAGGGTCCACCTCCAGTGCAACAATTATTGTGTACACTAATGTGAATGTGTTGAAAGGAACAAAATAGACTTCAGGTTATTGCACTAATGTAATATATATTAACGTAGTAAATAAGGGCAGATAAAGACCAAAATGTTATAAAATTGGGTGTACATTTGTGCGCCCGTGCGCAAAATTTAAAATCGGCCCCAGTATGCGTTAGAATTTAAGCGCTAATTTCAAATTAAATGCCTCACCATTTTTTAAAACTTTTCGTTTGTGCATGCAGCAGCAATGCACGTATCTGGGTGGCTTTAAAAATCCTCTCGGAGTGCACCAACTCAACTTGTGCATGTTTCTTCCAGTTTTGGTACCCACTGGGTTTTAAAAATTTACTTTTCTATGAGTAAACGTTGGCCCAACCCTGGAAAACCCCTGACCCACCGCTTTTCTATACGAGCAAATTTACTCGCTCTCCACTACTTGCCTGTGTATGCTTATTGTTTACTGTATTATATGGATGTTTTTATTGTAAACCGCCTCATGCAATATTGTAGAGTGTGTGCTATAAATATTTTAATATACAATAAATAACTACATGTTTGAGGTTTATAACATTGCATTTAAGAGAATATGTACTATTTAGGTGCACATGTGCTGATTTTTATGCACACAACTGTTTGGAAATTCACATTATCATACCTTACAGGTATCATATCAACCCTCAGTCTCATACAGCTTAATGTTGAGATTCCAGAACTAAATAGAGGTGAGGCCCCACCAATGACCTAGACAGAATTATTATCACCTCTTTTTCTCTGATGGCTATGCCTCTTCCTTTCCACCCCAGCATCCTCCTGGCTCTGATCACTGCCTTAACACACAGTTTTGCTACCCTGAGATCCTCAGACACTATTACCCAAGATTTCTCTCTTGGCCAATGCACAATAGTTCTTCACTTCCCAATGTGTGCCACTCCTTCACCCCAAATATACAATTTTACACTTTTTTCCCCTGAATCTTAATTGCTAAGTATTTGACCACTTCTAAAGTTTTTTTAACCACTTCTCATTCTGTCTTCTCCCTCAAAGATGACCACTCTTTTGCAGAAATGTTATGTCACCTGCAAAAAGGCATATATTTTCCTTCTACACCCTACAAAATGTCACTCACAAAGGTGTTGAACAGAATCAGCCCCAGGACTGATCCCTGAGGTACAGCAGTAATCACTTTTATCTCCTGAAAGTAAATTTCATTTACCATTACCCTCTCTTGTCTATCACTCAACCATTTTCTAAGTCAGTCCACCACTTTGGGACTCACCCTCGGGCTGCTCAGTTTATTTATGAGCATCCTATGGGGGACAGTAGGAAAAGCTTTGCTGAAATCCAAGTAAACCTCATTCAACATATATCCTTAATTTAAATCTAGTTAAAAAGAAAATCAATCAGATTTATTTGACATAAACTCCCTCTGGTGAAAACCATGCTGCTTCAGATCCTGCAACCCACTGCTGCAGATTGGTTTTTCTTTTTTAAATACACCCCCCTCAATAAAAAAAAAAAAAAAAAAAGGAGTTAACCTAAGTTCAAAGTCACTAATGGGCAATCACAAATCACTGCAACTTCAATACCTAAGGGATATGGAGAAAAATAGACAAAACCTAAAATGGTGTAGGCATTATAATTAATTCTGATCTAAAAGCAACAAAATTTGTAAGTTGAATAATTATTGCTAAGAGGTACAGCAAACAAGTTTTAATGTTAAATTATCTTTAACTGAGTTGGATCTTTTCATAAAAGAGGTAGTTTATCTGTTATAATTTTTGCAAAGAATATGGTGGCTGAACATAGATCAGAGCTAAAAGTATTGCATTGCAAGTCCACTGGAATACAAAAATATTCTTCATATTTTCAATGTTTCTCCATATTTTCTATGGAGTCTGACAGTTGAAACTTTAAGCTGCAAATTCGCATAAACTCTATCTCTAGTATATCTTACCATAATTATTTTTTTATTTATTTATGAAAGAATATATTCCTTACCCTGTTAAAATTAACTACCGAAAGTGGCATACAAGATTACAAAAATTGTGTTATAGAAAACTAAAACTCATATAACTATCATAACCATAAAAGCAGATTTACTCAAAAACTGTTGCGAGCTTAGCGGTGGACCCTTGGGCCGGCCTAGCAGAGAGAGATGGTAGAAGAGGAAGAGCACTCCGCTGTGAAGAGGTAGGCCGGAAGGCGGTGACGAAACTGGATGTAGCATTGAAGTCTTCACCCTGGAAGCCTGAGGACCCCCCGGGATGAGCCCATGAGGTCCCGAGCCGCTGGGACTTAGGTGATGGAGAACCCAGAAGAGCAGGAGATGTCTTCACCCAGGAAGCCTGAGGTTCCCCTGGGAGGAACCCGTGAGGACCTCGACCGCTGGGACTTAGGCGAAGACAGAGGACAGCAGTGAATACAGACCAAGGTCGATGCAGGCGGCAGACACGGAGAGTTGAGAGCAGGCAGGAACCAAGGAAGCAGTCAAGGGAGATCTGAACCGGATGCAGAAGAACTGAAGCGGGAACAGAAGATCAGGAGCTGGAACTGAAGATCAGGAGCTGGAACTGAAGATTAGGAGCCGGAACTGAAGATTAGGAGCCGGAACTGAAGATTAGGAGCCGGAACTGAAGATCAGGAGCCGGAACTGAAGATCAGGAGCTGGAACGAAGCGAGTCTGGGAACAGGAATAACAAGAGATCCAGGCAAGAGCCAAGACAGCACTCTGCAACAAACCCCAAGCAGGAACCTCGTTGCAAGGCATTTAACTCAAGCAGACGCTGGCCTTAAATACTTGCCGATGTCTGACGTTATTCCAGTGGGTGGCCCGCGGTCTGGCAGGAAAAGCCCTTTAAATTGTGCCTCCTTGCGCGCACGCACCTAGGAGGGGAGGGGCCGGATTCCGAGGTTCGGTGGCGTCTCCCTCGTGGAGACGCCGCCGCGAGGCAGGCAGAGTAGGCCCGACCAGGAGTGGGTCCGCTGGTGGCGTACCGGTGCAAGAGGCGATGGCCCGAGCCGCGGGCTCCGACGCTGAAGCCCCTGGGGAAAAGGTAAGGACCCGGTCGCAGAACTTGCAACCGGCACCGCAACAAAAACTGTAAACATAAACAATAAACCTCATGAGCCCAACATTAAAAGATATCCAGTTATTTTAGTTATCCAGATATTAATTATCTGGTTAACTTAGAATGGATATTTAGCAGCATGGCTATACTGATGAATATAACTGGATAAGTCTAGTTAACCGGATAAGTTATATCCAGATAACATTAGCCATGCTATTAAACAGGTCTAACTTATTCGGTTAATTTAACCAGAGAAGGCTAAATAAAGGCACTTATCTGGTTATAACAATTGGATAAATTGCCATGCCTTGATCCACCCATTGCATGCCTCCAAGAAATTTAGCTATCTACTTAACTGGATACATACTTATCTGGCTAAAAGACAGCTGCTGAACATAACCGGATATTAAGCAGCTGCCATTTAGCCAGATAAATCCTTCCTATCCAGCTAATGAGCATTTGAATATCTATCCCCATAAGTATTATATAACTCCACTAAGACAATAGAACAAAGATTTCAACAATCTGACTGAAATGACAACACACAGGGCTTATCTTGTCTAAAAACAAAAATCCTGATACCTAAAAACTCACCCATCTCATACATCTCAAATCAAATATCTATAACCTTTCATCGATTCCCAAAAGCTAGAAACTATACTGTCCAAGTGTGACTGACTAATCTAGCAGAAAGAAGCAGGCTTTGGCAGCTTCTGAAATCTGAGATAATTCATCTTCTGCCCAATATCTATTGAAGACTATTCCAGAGTAAGGTATCTACTAGGGATATTCTCATGATATATTTTACGGCCTATGCAACAACCCTTACTGTGCATCTTAAAGCCCTCATTTGCAAACTAAAATTATAAAGCTATGCAGGAAAGCCTTGTGCTTGTAACAATAGTTCATAAGAAATTGGTATAAGTGAACTAAAATGAAGGTACACCATTTGTAAATGAGTGTTTACCGGGGCACATGGTAAGCGTGATATTGTTATGGCTTTTGTTTGAAATTGTGAACCCTGGGCCGAGATGAGAGTTGTCTCCGCCCACAGGAGGGAGCCCCATGAGCCTCACCATTGGTGGGCATGGTCTCAGCAATCTAGGACACAGCTGTAAGATAACTTTATTAGAAAAAAGGTGGGGTAGGGAATGCAATAAAACAGTTCTTGAGCAAGATAACTCAGAGTAGTACTGTAGGTAAGAAGATCCTGTAGTGGCCCGCAGTGCACGGTATACCAGGAGATTCCTGCAGGATGGTTGAGATACCTCTGTGTTCAGATCCAGTAGTGGCCCACTGCGCGGGTTATGCTGAGGATAGCTGTACAGTAGATGACGAGGTAGCAGAGGTCTGAAGATACAGGAACCAGGTAGAGGATCTTGAGTCGTGGTAACAGTACCCAGTAGTTCAGAATAGGCAGAAGAGATATGCTGAAGAATGTACTCACAAAAGAAAGTTCCAGGAGAGGAACCTGAGGAGCGGGATAGGAAAGTCCAAGGCTGAAAGGCCCTCCGAGGAGCGGATAGTAGAGATGTGAATCGGAACCGGAATCGTTACCCTCCCACCCCACAAGCCCGCAACCTTGGCATTATCATAGATAACCAATTCAACCTCAAAAAATTCATTTCAGCCACCATAAAAAGCGGATTCTTCAAACTCCACACATTGAAGAGAATCAAACCTCTCCTTCACACCTCTGACTTCCGCACAGTTCTGCAAGCTATGATCCTATCCAAACTTGATTACTGCAACGCTATCCTCCTAGGATTACCAAAAAGTACTCTACAACCTCTACAGCTATTACAAAATGCTGCGGCACGTATCCTTACGAACACTCACCGTCATGACCACATCACACCCGTCCTTCAATCATTACACTGGCTCCCTGTAGCCTCTAGGATTATATATAAAGTACTCACTCTCATACACAAAGCCATTCATAACCAAGACATGCAATGGTTCCCAGAACATCTCCTGCTTCACACTCCGACAAGACCCACAAGAACTCATCACCAGGCTAAACTCCAAATACCCTCTCCTAAACTCATGAAGCATACCACCTTTAGAGAACGATCTTTCATCATCGCAGAAACCGCCCACTGGAACAAAATGCCTTCCCAACTACGCCAGGAACCCTGCCACAAAAAATTCAAACACAACCTTAAAACAAGGCTATTCAAACTAGCATACCCTGACTAACGAACTAACTCTCTCCAAAGATACGTCTTGACCGCCTGACTGATCCGCGACCTCTCCTTTGCTCTCCCTTCCCCCACCCCTGTAGGTATTCTCCTCCTCCTCCCCTCCATCTATTACTTCCCTTTGCTAATTATCTTCACTGCCTTGTTTTAACTCCCTTGTTAAAACGAACATGTACATATGTATATTATTCCTGTATATAATTCCTGTATTATCTTCTCCTGCCCCTGTTAACCCTCTCCCTGTTAATGTTAATATTGTAAAGCTGGTTGCTAAGTTATGTTATAGTGTGAACCAAGGTGATGTTTTTCAAACGTGCCTCGGTATATAAGAAACCTTAAATAAATAAATAAATAAATAAATAAATAAATTAAATCGGTTCAGATTCCGGTTCCGAGTCACATGTGGGTTTTTTTCCATCGGGCCCGATCGCGTTTTGTTTATCGGCTGTGCCCCAGCCGATAAACAAATAACCCACCCCGACCCTTTAAAAGTAACCCCTTAGCTTCCCCCACCCTCCCGACCCCCCAAAAAACATTTTACAGGTACCTGGTGGTCCAGTGGGGGTCCCGGGAGTGATATCCCGCTCTGGGCCGTCCTCCCGCTCCCGGGCCGTCAGCTGCCACTAATCAAAATGGCGCGGATGGTCCTTTGCCCTTACCATGTGACAGGGTATCCATGCCATTGGCCGGATCCTGTCACATGGTAGGAGCACTGGATGGCCGGCGCCATCTTGTGCTCCTACCATGTGACAGGGGCTGACCAATGGCATCGGTAGCCCCTGTGACATAGCAAGGGCAAAGGCTATTGGCGCCATTTTGAATACTGGCAGCCGACGGTCCGAGTGCAGGAGGTCACTCCCGGACCCCCGCTGGACTTTTGGCAAGTCTTGTGGGGGTCATGAAGGTCCCCCAAGACTTGCCAAAAGCCCCTGGTGGTCCAGCGGGGGTCTGGGAGTGATCTCCTGCACTCGTGCCATCGGCTGCCAGTAATAAAAATGGCACCGATAGCCTTTGCCCTTACTATGTCACAGGGGCTACCAGTGCCATTGGTCAGTCCCTGTCACATGGTAGGAACACAAGATGGCGCCGGCCATCCAGTGCTCCTGCCATGTGACAGGATCCAGCCAATGGCACGGATACCCTGTCACATGGTAAGGGCAAAGGGCCATCTGCGCCATTTTGATTAGTGGTAGCCGACGGCCTGGGAGCCGGAGGACGGCCCGGAGTGGTAGATTGCGGGAGATCGCTCCCGGGACCCCCACATACCTGTAAAAAGGTTTTGGGGGGGTCGGGAGGGTAGGGGAAGCTAAGGGGTTACTTTAAAAGGGTCGGGGTAGGTTTAGGGGTTATTTTTGTGTGCCGTTTTTCCCTCCCTCCCCCAAAACGATAAGGGAACCCCCACGATCAATATCGTGGGGTTTTCCTATCGTTTTGGGGGAGCCCCCGATTTCTGACGATTTTGAAAATATCAACGATATTGTCAATCGTCCGAAGCCCGATTCACATCCCTAGCGGATAGCCAAGACGTGGAAGGGCCCCCTTGGTGCGGGCACCCAGAGCATCCCAATGCCACGAGAAGAAACTGGAACAGAAGATCCCAATGTGGAGTGGATTTAACAACGAGAGAACTCCTTGCTAACTCATCTTAGCTATGGGCCGGTCAGCTTAAGTGTACCAGCGGGCTGACACCATCATGAGGGGATGCCCTTGAGGTTCCCGCCATGACATAGACAAAAGGAGGCCCTGCGTGTGCTTGGGTGCCTAGGTGATTCTGGAAGTAAAATGGTGGTTGGCAGTGTCCACACCATCCCGGGGATGGCGGGGAGGTCGGCATTGTTTAGCAGAGGTTGCCACTTTTCCAATGATTGACGGTGCAGGGAAAAAAGAGGTGAGCATGAGCCGTCGCAGACGGCTGCGACCGACGGGCGCAACAGATATGATCTGTCTCCATCCTATTTGGCAAGTGCTTGCTAACAGCCTGAAATTTAACACCTGCCTCAAACCAGATGTTTACTTGCTATTGTATAAACTATTAAGAGATGCGGAGGACCTGAAAAACAATGGTCATGAATAGGCGATGATACTGTAAAACTGTTTTCATAAGCCTTGGGGATGAAGTCATTTGACCACACTTTTCTTTGAAAAATCAAAACACAGATATCACATTCTTAGACATGTACACATACCACAAATGTTTTCTCAAACAAAACAATTACATATCACGGAAGCCCTTATCAAGATTGTCAATGCAACAGACTAAAGGCTACAATCTTATATATATATATATAATGCACTTAGGAAAAAGTAGTATCTGTCTTCGGCAGAGAACTGAAAGACTCATATTCGTTTCATATCGCAGCAGCTCCGACAGGACTCCAGAGGACAACGTGAGCTGTCTAGGCTCAGCTTCAATAGCTCCCACACTATTTCCAGCAGCAGAGAACTGGAAGGCTTATTTGCATACGTTTGTCAGCAGCCCCAGCAGAGGACTCCAGAGGTTAAGATTGAAACAATCTGACTGAAACTACCAAATACAAGCCATTAGGTTTTCATCTTTCATAGCCCTTCTACTGTTTCTAATAATAGAGGACCTGAATGCTCATCTACATACTTTCACCCAGGGGAGGAATCCAAATAACACTGTGAGCCTTCTAGGTTTGAGCTTTCACATACCCTGTATTCTTTCCAGCAGTGGAGAACCTGAAGGCTCATTTGCATACATAAAATAGAAATATAATAATGATGGCAGAAAAGGACCAAATGGTCCATACAGACTGCCCAGCAAGTTCCTTATGATAGTATCTGCTGCTCCGTGCAGAAAATCCCCATGTTTCTTCATGCAGTTACCACCAAGTCTTTTGATAATGGTAATAATATTTACAATCAATCAAAACCAAGCAACTGTTAAGCCCATAAATTACTGCTAGCAGCATTTTTACTGGATGAAGAGACTTCTCGATAATTCAGACAATGCTGTTTGACATTCTTTGCTTTGGGACTTGTCTGTAGAAGCCATCCTGTACTTTTTCCCTTATAACTGCATGACAGTTTTACATACCATAAAACTCAGGGCCCTTGTTGGTTGTTGACTGTATCCAGTTCTCCTTCCCCTGCCACCCACTGTAAAAGCGGGGAGTAATATTGCAGTTGCATCAAAAGCATCAAGGCTATTGATTGACGGTAGTAATCCCCATGCCTTCCGTTAAGGGTAGTAACTGCCACACTGTGCAGGTTACCCTCATGCACCCTCTTCTTCATTTCCATTATCTAGCCTTTAGGGACTCACAGTGTTTATCCCATGCCTTTTGAATTCATTGACAGCTTTCTTCTTCATCACTTCCTCTGGAAGGGTATTCCATGCATCCACCATCTTTTACCGTGAAGAAATATTTCCTGATGTTGGTTTCGAGTCATCCTCCCTGGAGTTTTATTTCATGACCCCTAGTTCTATCCAATGGGTAAAGGTTCAGAATTTGTGCATCATTAAAAACCTTTCAGGTATCTAAAGATCTCTCTGATATCTCCCCTGTATTTCCTGACTTCCAGGACATACATATATAGATCCCCCAGCCTCTCTTCATATGTCTTCTGATACAGACCCCACACCATGTTGATCATCCTTATCTGGATCTTCTTCATCCTGTCTCTATACATTTTGAGATACGGTCTCCAGAACTGAACAAGTTACTCCAGGTGAGGCCTCACCATGGACCTGTACAAGATCATTATCATCTCCTTTTTTCCTGCTGATTATACCTCTCTTTATGCTGCCCAGCATTCTTCTAGCTTAAGCTAACACCTTGTCACAATGCTTTCCTGCCTTCAGATTGCCAGATACTAGAGATGTGAATCGTTTTCCATATCGTCTTAACGATAGAAATCGTGTGGCAGGGCAAGAAAATCGTGTTAGGCACGATTTTTTAGTTAAAAAATCGTTAAAAATCGTTTTTTCCGATTAGTGCGCACTAACTGGGAGTTAGTGCGCACTAATTGAAAATGATACAATTTGACACTTTTCAGGTCAGTTAAGGTCAGTTTAGGAATGAATATGTATTCCTATTGGCTGCCCTCTTATTTATTCATGTTACCAAGCTTCCCACTGACAGTATATGGGGGATGGGAAATGGAAACAGTTGGTAGCTTGACAAAACAAGTAATGTGATCAGTCAATGTGACTAGAACTTGTGCCCTAACCCTGATACCAGGGGTATTGTGATCTTCCTGCACACAGTGCCCTATCCCTATTAATACCAGGAGTGTTGTGATCTTCCTGCACACAGTGCCCTAACCCTGGCACCAGGGGTGTTGTGATCTTCCTGCACACAGTGCCCTATCCCTATTAATACCAGGAGTGTTGTGATCTTCCTGCACACAGTGCCCTATCCTATACCAGGAGTGTTGTGATCTTCCTGCACACAGTGCCCTAACCCTGATACCAGGGGTATTGTGATCTTCCTGCACACAGTGCCCTATCCCTATTAATACCAGGAGTGTTGTGATCTTCCTGCACACAGTGCCCTAACCCTGGCACCAGGGGTGTTGTGATCTTCCTGCACACAGTGCCCTATCCCTATTAATACCAGGAGTGTTGTGATCTTCCTGCACACAGTGCCCTAACCCTGGCACCAGGGGTGTTGTGATCTTCCTGCACACAGTGCCCTAACCCTGGCACCAGGGGTGTTGTGATCTTCCTGCACACAGTGCCCTATCCCTATTAATACCAGGAGTGTTGTGATCTTCCTGCACACAGTGCCCTAACCCTGGCACCAGGGGTGTTGTGATCTTCCTGCACACAGTGCCCTATCCCTATTAATACCAGGAGTGTTGTGATCTTCCTGCACACAGTGCCCTAACCCTGGCACCAGGGGTGTTGTGATCTTCCTGCACACAGTGCCCTAACCCTGGCACCAGGGGTGTTGTGATCTTCCTGCACACAGTGCCCTATCCCTATTAATACCAGGAGTGTTGTGATCTTCCTGCACACAGTGCCCTATCCTATACCAGGAGTGTTGTGATCTTCCTGCACACAGTGCCCTATCCCTGGCACCAGGGGTGTTGTGATCTTCATGTACACAGTGCCCTATCCCTATTAATACCAGGAGTGTTGTGATCTTCCTGCACACAGTGCCCTATCCCTAATACCAGGGGTGTTGTGATCTTCCTGCACACAGTGCCCTATTCCTGATACCGGGGGTGTTGGGATCTTCCTGCACACAGTGCCCTATTCCTGATACCGGGGGTGTTGGGATCTTCCTGCACACAGTGCCCTATTCCTGATACCGGGGGTGTTGTGATCTTCCTGCACACAGTGCCCTATTCCTGATACCGGGGGTGTTGGGATCTTCCTGCACACAGTGCCCTATTCCTGATACCGGGGGTGTTGGGATCTTCCTGCACACAGTGCCCTATTCCTGATACCGGGGGTGTTGGGATCTTCTTGCACACATCCCGGTATCAGGGATAGGGCACTGCATGTAGGAAGATCACAACACTCCTGGTATCAGGAATAGGGCACTGTGTGCAGGAAGACCACAACACCCCTGGTATTAGGGATAGGGCACTGCGTGCAGGAAGATCACAACACTCCTGGTATTAATAGGGATAGGGCACTGCATGCAGGAAGATCACAACACCCCTGGTATCAGGGATAGGGCACTGTGTGCAGGAAGATCACAATACCCCGGAGGAGTGAGGGTCAGGCAGCTCCCCCCTGTCTGTGAAGCCAGCCTCTCACTAGTAATGCAGGGAGGGAGCTGTCTCAGACTTCACCATCCTCCCCCCCCCCCTCCCCCACACACCATTCACTAGCTGGGACATGGGGGAAGTCAGGAGTGAGGGTCAGGCAGCTCCCCCCTGTCTGTGAAGCCAGCCTCTCACTAGTAATGCAGGGAGGGAGCTGTCTCAGACTTCACCATCCTCCCCCCCCCCCTCACCCACACACCATTCACTAGCTGGGACATGGGGGAAGTCAGGAGTGAGGGTCAGGCAGCTCCCCCCTGACTGTGAAGCCAGCCTCTCACTAGTAATGCAGGGAGGGAGCTGTCTCAGACTTCACCATCCTCCCCCCCCCCCCCTCACCCACACACCATTCACTAGCTGGGACATGGGGGAAGTCAGGAGTGAGGGTCAGGCAGCTCCCCCCTGTCTGTGAAGCCAGCCTCTCACTAGTAATGCAGGGAGGGAGCTGTCTCAGAATTCACCATCCTCCCCCCCCTCACCCACTCACCATTCACTAGCTGGGACATGGGTGAAGTCAGGAGTGAGGGTCAGGCAGCTCCCCCCTGTCTGTGAAGCCAGCCTCTCACTAGTAATGCAGGGAGGGAGTTGTCTCAGACTTCACCATCCTCACCCCCCCCCTCACCCACACACCATTCACTAGCTGGGAGATGGGGGAAGTCAGGAGTGAGGGTCAGGCAGCTCCCCCCTGTCTGTGAAGCCAGCCTCTCACTAGTAATGCAGGGAGGGAGCTGTCTCAGACTTCACCATCCTCCCCCCCCTCACCCACACACCATTCACTAGCTGGGACATGGGGGATGTCAGGAGTGAGGGTCAGGCAGCTCCCCCCTGTCTGTGAAGCCAGCCTCTCACTAGTAATGCAGGGAGGGAGCTGTCTCAGACTTCACCATCCTCCCCCCCCCTCACCCACACACCATTCACTAGCTGGGACATGGGGGAAGTCAGGAGTGAGGGTCAGGCAGCTCCCCCCTGTCTGTGAAGCCTGCCTCTCACTAGTAATGCAGGGAGGGAGCTGTCTCAGACTTCACCATCCTCCCCCCCCCCCTCACCCACACACCATTCACTAGCTGGGACATGGGGGAAGTCAGGAGTGAGGGTCAGGCAGCTCCCCCCTGTCTGTGAAGCCAGCCTCTCACTAGTAATGCAGGGAGGGAGCTGTCTCAGACTTCACCATCCTCCCCCCCCCCCTCACCCTCACACCATTCACTAGCTGGGACATGGGGGAAGTCAGGAGTGAGGGTCAGGCAGCTCCCCCCTGTCTGTGAAGCCAGCCTTTCACTAGTAATGCAGGGAGGGAGCTGTCTCAGACTTCACCATCCTCCCCCCCCCCTCACCCACACACCATTCACTAGCTGGGGCATGGGGGAAGTCAGGAGTGAGGGTCAGGCAGCTCCCCCCTGTCTGTGAAGCCAGCCTCTCACTAGTAATGCAGGGAGGGAGCTGTCTCAAACTGGTATCAGGGATAGGGCACTGAGTGCAGGAAGATCACAACACCCCTGGTATCAGGAATAGGGCACAGGTTCTAGTCATATTGACTGATCACATTACTTTTTTTGTCAACTACCAACAGTTTTCATTTCCCATCCCCCCAACCATCACCTCAGTTGTAACCTTGGTAACATCAATAGATAAGAGGGCAGCCAGCCAATAGGAATACTTATTCATTCCTAACTGACCTTTACTGACCTGGATAGTGTCAATAATTTGTATCATTTTCTGTTAGTGTTCCTGAGTTTCCATTTCCATTTCCCATCCCCCCAACCATCACCTCAGTGGGAACCTGGTTAACATCAATAGATAAGAGGGCAGCCAGCCAATAGGAACACATATTCATTCCTAACTGACCTTTACTGACCTGGAAAGTGTCAATTTGTATCATTTTCAGTTAGTGCGCACTAACCCGAGTTAGTGCGCACTAACTCGGAGTTAGTGCGCACTAACTCCCGTTAGTGCGCACTAACACGATTTAACGATTTTTAGCGATAAATCGTTAGAATTTCTATTGTATCGTGTTCTATAACGATTTAAGATGATATTAAAATTATCGGACGATAATTTTAATCGTTAAAAAACGATTCTCATCCCTACCAGATACTATTACCCCAGGTTCTCTCTTTTGGTTCATGCACATCAGTGTTTCACTCCCCATCTTATACAGCTCTTTCAGATTACCACACTCCAGATGGTTGATTCTGTATTTATTGGCATTGAATCCCAGCTGCCAAAATTTGGACCAATCTTAAAACTTTCTTAAATCACTTTTCATTCTCTCTATTCCTTCAGGCATGTCCACTCTGTGTTAGATCTTAATATCATCCACAAATAGACAAACTTTACCTTCTATCCCTTCTGCAATGTCACTCACAAAGTTATTGAACAGAACCAGTCCTGTGGCACTCCACTTAACATGGTTCTCTGTTCAGAGTAAGTTAATTTACCATTACAAGCTGTCTCCTACCAGTCAACAAGTTTGTATTCCATGCCCCCACCTTGCCGCTCACTCCAAAGCTTCTCATTTTATTCACAAACCTCCTATGCAGGACTGTAATAAAAGTTTTGCTGAAATTCAAGTAGATCTTATTGAGTGTTCTTCCTCAATCCAATTCTCTAGTCAACCAATTGAAAAACTCTATAAGTTTGGTCTGACAGGACATTCCCCTGGTGATTCCATGCTGCTTGGATCCAGCAAATCACTTGATTGTAGATAGTTCACTATCCTTTCCTTCAGCAAAGTGTCCATTAATTTTTCCACTACTGAGGTGAGGCTAACCAGCCTGTGGTTTCCAGCCTTCTCTCTGCTACCACTCTTGTGAAGAGAGACTACAACTACTTCTCCAATCTCATAGCTCCACACCCATTTCCAGAGATCTATTGAACAGTCATCATCGACCGTTTTTTGAAAATGGGTCACTTCATTCCTCTGCCGGGTCTCCCATCATCCCCAGAACTAGCCAAGTTGTTCCTGAAATACATTTTCCATCTCCATGGACTCCCAAAGGAAATTATATCCAACCGAGGACCACAATTTGCTGCCAGGTTCTAGTGATCTCTATGCAAGAAGTTCAACATTGCTTTGAATTTCACTTCAGACTATCACCCACAGGCCAATGGTGAAGCTGAAAGGGCCAACCAGACTTTGAAAACCTTACTTAATTCCTACATGAATGACCAGCAGGACAACTGGTCTGATCTGTTACCCTGGGCTGAGCTGTCACATAATACACACGTCACTGCTGCCACCAATGTATCTCTATTCTCCGTGGTATTCGGACGACAACCTCGGCTGCCACTTCCAGTTCCTCTGACTGTTCCTTCTCCAGCTGTGCAATTCATGGCCCACAACAATCGCCAGGTATGGAATCAAGTCAAAGAACGCCTTATCCAGGCCGCCGAGTGCTCCAAGTGCACTTCTGATGCCCATAGATGTTCCGCTCCACTCTTCCGTCCTGGTCAGAAGGTGTGGTTAAACACCCGACACATAAGGTTGAGACACCCTTCTCATCGCCTGGCTCCCAAATATATCGGCCCACTGCTCCCACTCAAAGAGTGGGAGCAGTGTCTTATCAACTTCAGCTACCTCGTGCCATGGGCATCCACAACACATTCCATGTCTCTCACTTGAAGCCTTTGGTCCTCTCCTGGCCCTCTCGTAGAGATCCTTCACCTCCGTGGATCTCTACCAAGCCAGATTTGTCATTCCAGATAAGAGAGGTCCTCAATATTCGTCGGCGTTGAGGCAGATGGGAATACCTTTTAGCCTGGGAGGGTTATGGGGCCACATAGAACTCATGGGAACCTTCCCATAACATTCTCAATAAAGAGCTCCTCAGGAGCTTCCATAGGACCTATCCTGAAAAGCCACGGCCGCGTAGAGGGAGGCCTAGAAGGGGGGGTACTGTTACGCGCCCTGCTTACGCTCGGTCCACGCACAGGCCTGCTCATCTCACTAGCTCCTCTGCAGGTCACGGGTCGGCCTCCCCAGCGGCAGCCGTGAGCTCCTCCAGGCATCTGCATCCCGCGGTGGTGGTCGTCGGGCCTTCCACTGTGCACCAGGCATCATGCCTGAGTTTGGCGTCCCCAGTGGCATTGCCTATGCTAATAAGCACACGCGCGCGGACCGCCCGGCCTCTTGTAGGGCCATGGGTGGGTATTGGCTCTGTGGCGCGCCCTGATTGAACGTATGATATAAAGAAGTCCCTGCCTGTACTTCCTTGCCTTGGCAATCGGGTCGGCACTGTATGTGTACTAGTTTGCCTCCTTGCTCACAGTCTTGTTCCAGCTTTTCTCCAGCGTCCTACTATTCCAGCATCCTAGTGTTCCAGCCTTGTCCAGCGTCCTTCTGTTCCAGCGCCTTTCTTTTCCAGCGTCCTACTGTTCCAGCATCCTATTGTTCCAGCCTTGTCCAGTGTCCTTCTGTTCCAGCGTTCTTCTGTTCCAGTATCTGTCTGTCTTGTCTCCCCAGGTAGTACCCTTGGACTGTCTCTCTGGTACTGACCTCGGCTTGCTCCTTGACTAATCTGTTCGCTGCCTGGGTCCTGACCTCTGCCTGCCTTGTTACCTCGTCTGACCTCTGGAAGCTGATCCCTGCTTCGTTGACTACTCCTCAGACTGATCCTCGGATTCTGACCTCGGCTGCCATTGACCACATCTCCTGATTCTGGCTTTTTCCCTTGCCTTATCATCGCCTATGCTGTACTGGCCTTCCTTACTCCTCCTGATCTACAGCCTAGTGACCGACCACGCTCCCTTGCTGCTCGTGGGCACGCCTCTGTACTACCTCTCCGGGAGACCCTGCGAGGCCCACCTAAATCCAAGTGGCCCGGGTCCCTATGGGCTCCACTCGGGGGGACCACGTGCTTCCAGTGGTGAAGCTCATCCTAGCCTTTGTCTCCTCCTGTACTCCGCCACCTGTGGGCAGTTGCTTCCCGGTCCGTACCAGAGAGGTGTTCTCCACTGCTCCAAGGAAAGGGTCCACCGCCAAGCGCAACACAGGTCTTCTTGTGACTTCTCTGTATGCTGTTCATGACATGAAATCATACTATATGATGATCACTGGTGCTCAGGTGGGCACCTACCTTGACATTAGAGATATAACACCCTCCCTCATGGGTTCCAGTACCATTCATTTCAGCAGAGCCCCTTGAAGGACATCCACTATATTTCTACTTCTTGTAGATTCCACAGAAGTGATACTCCAGTCCACATCCACAAAAATGTAAATCTCCAAATAGCAACATGTCTCCCTGTTTTCCACCTTTTGGATGTCTTCAATCTATGTCCAGTTCTTTTTTTTGAGAAGGAGTCTTGTAGATCACACCAGAAAAAATGGAAGTACCATCTGGTTTTAGGATGGGCCATTATGTATGTGTTACGCTGGTCGGCTGCGGGCCCGCAACCCACCTTGCTCACCTCCCTGCCAGGGGCAGCGCCAGCTCTCACCTTCGCAGCAGGATGGCGGAACTGTTTGCAGTGCATCCCTCCTCTTCGCAACTTTTCCCACAGAAGCCGAGCCTTGACCCGTGGCAGGAATGCCGCCACCATGCTTTACTCCATCTCTGGACATCCCTAGGCACGTGCGCGTGTGCCTCTAGGAAATGTTTTAAAGGGCCCAGGGCGGGAACCCTGGGCTGGCCTTGGTTGATTATCTCACCCCTGGGGGACTATAAAGCTCCTCTCCCACTCTACATGGACGACTTGGCAATGAGTCTTCACTTTGATGAATCCTCCCAACTTCTTTGGACTTCTATTCCAGACTTCCTGCTTCATTGGCATGAGACTCCCTCAGGTACCCGCTCCTTGGGGGCCCTTTCCTTGTGTCTGGCTATCTGCTTCTTGGAAGGCCCTAAGACTATTCCTTCCTCGCTCCTTGGGACTTCCTCCGAATCGTCTACTGAAGACCCCTCTTCAGTGTAACCCACTCTGCAGACCATTGCCATGCCATCTACTGAGGACCCTTCATCGGTGTGCCACACTCTGCGGACCATTGCCATACCACCTACTGAGGAACCTCAATGGTGCCCCCCACTGCTTCACCGACCTCGGGGCATCTCTAGGTCTGTGCAACCTTTTACCTCACTCCCTGTGCCCCAGGGAGTGACTCGAGGACTCCTGAGCCGTACCTACATTAGCCCACTATGCTGACACCCTCTGGCTCCAATCCCTGGGGTCATCTTCTCCAGCTCTCTCTGTCCTCTCCATCTACACTCTCTTTTTCTTTCCAACCTCTGTTGTGCTTCACATTTCACAGCTTAGACCTCGCCTCCTGATGGTGAGGCTCGGGGGCTCAGCCCAGGGGCCCACACACATACAAATCCTAACAGTATGCTTACCCAATTTAGTTGCTTGGATATTATTTTGACATAAAAGTAACTTCTCCATCTTATCTGTCCTCTTTGGCCTTCCTAAACACATTATAGCCCAGGAGGTTATATTCCAATCATGAGAATCAGTGAACCATGTCTCTGTCACACCAACAGTGTCCAAGTCTGCCTCCACCATTTAGTCCTGCAGGTCCGGATTTTCTTGCACAGACTATGAGCATTTTTGGTCATGGCTTTCCAGCTGTTATTCATTGTCCCCTTGTCTGCTTTTTTGGACTGATTTTTTTACTCTCTCTTTACACTTTCTGTATTTCTTGGAGATGACTGGTCATCTCCTGCCACCCCCACACTCTAGTTTAAATGCCTGAGAATGTATGATCTGAATATCTCATTTAGCATCTGTTGTGCTGGAGGTGGACCCTTGGCCTGGTGCAGGATTGGTACAGCCCTCTGGTCGGACCCAGAGAGTGCCTGCCACCAGGAGGTGGAGCACATGAGGAGACAGAGGCTAGCTGGAGCTTCGCCAATAACAGTCTGGGGTTTCTGCAGGTTGAGCCGTTCGGTACCCGGACCACCTGGACTTAGGTGAGCCTCAGAGGGTCTCCCGGAGAGGTAGCGGAGAAGTGTTCCCACCACGAGTAAGGCTGTGTGGCTGATACAGAGAAGATGGACTAGACCTGAACTAGAAACTCCATAGACCTCATGGAGGTAGCAGTTCAGGAAGGCTCTGGAACAGGCAGCGCCTGTGGGTCTGGTCAGATGAAGGCCACGATCAGAGTCCAAGCAGGTCAGTCTGGTGGTCACAGAAGGCAAGAAGAGGGTGTCAGAGTGAAGCACAAGGGTCAAAGCCAGGGTATCCGTCCAGAGGTGGTCAGACAAAGCAGGAGTCAAATCCAAGGTCATTCCGAGCATAGTCAATGTAAGCAAGGATCAGTTCCAGGCGGCGGTCAATGTGGTCAGGCAGGCAGAGTTCAGTTCCAGGCAGCGGTCAATGTGGTCAGAAGGCAGGCAAAGGTCAGGTCCAAGCAGTGGTCAGTCATAGTCAGGCAAGCAGAGTCAGTACCAAGAATCAATCCAAAGGGTACTACCAGGGAACGAGGAGCAGGAACAGGACAGACACTAGAAGACACGGAGGACCATGGAAACACTGAGACATGGAGATGCTGGAACAAGGGGACACTGGAACACAGGATCAGGCACAGGAGCAAAGAACAGGCAAACTGAAACACCAAGGTGTCGACCCAATTGCCAAGTCGAGGTCCTGGGGGACAGGGCCTCACTTTTATACTGAAGTTAGGTGATGTCATTGGGCTGCGCCATGGAGCTGGTGGTTCCCGCCATTGGCATTTTAAAGGTCGGGCGGTCCGTGAACACGCACCTAGGGGAAGGGCTGGTGCCGGAGACGACGATGCACCCCAGCATGAAGCTAGGCCCGATGTGGAGGGCCTAGGAGATGCTGCCGCGGGATGCCGTGGACATGCGGTGCTGGCAGCGGCAGCGGGAGAGGATGGCCTAGGACCCACTAGCACAGGAGCAAGGTGAGCAGGCCTGGACGTAGGCCTAACACGGATAGGACACGCAACAGCATCCTCTTTCCTGCCACAGTCAAATGTAGGCCATTCCTACAATATAATCTTTTTACCACTCAATACATGGTCCCAGCATCCAGTGTATCCAAAACCACTTTTTTTTCCACCAGGTTTTCAGCCAGGAATTGAAATTATCTATAGGGCATAGATTTTCATATTTTTTTTCATTAGCAGGTAATACTTCCAAAAAGGCAATAGTGAGTTCCCAGTTTGGTTCCTCTGATGAGTGAGTATCCCATCATAAGAAGTTTTCTTTTATGACATTTGATCCTGTTAGAGGGTTTCTGGGTATTTTGGGTGACTACTTCCATTTCAGACATCACTTCATAGTCTATTACTGGTGCTTCTATATTTTCCAATGCAGAAAAGGTGTTATGTAAGGGTAACAGAAGGGAGAGAGGGTTCATAGGCCTTAGTCTGCCAGAGCCCACTGTTATCCAATTATTACAGGGTTTTCAAATCTCTGTAGGAGATGGGAGAAATATTCTAGATGCTGAAAGAAAGGGGAGGATTTTTTTCTGATGAATTAGTTTCTTTTTCATGTCAGACAGCTGAAGTTTCTACCTAGATTTTATTATTTCATTGGTCCAGTACCCTTGCTTTGGAACTGATTACACATACACACCATACCCCCAAGTCTGCTAGGTACAGCCCTGTATTTCTCATAAAAGCAATCTGTAAGACATAATGATACCATCTTGGAGGCACATCTTATCGTTATTCGAGAGTGAATTTTAAGAAATAGTGAAACATTTCCCTGTGATCAGTTTGCTATTGAAGCTTACTGTACTTGACAGCTTGATCCCAAAGTGGTCCAGTTACCATGAAAGCGAAGGATATGGCTGACCATAGCTAGCTTCCTTAAATTGCTAACACAAAGATGAAATGCAGTTAATATGAGTTATTAAACTATTAAACAATGGACAAGCTTTACCTCTGAGTTTTCCTAATGACAGATTGAGGTTCAGCATCGAGGGGTGATGGAAATTGAGGTGTAAAGGTTTATATAAGAGGAACAAGAGAGATTTAGAGTCATATACCTAGGAACCACCATTTAACTGTATATCTGTCGCTTTGTTCCTGTACTGTGTGCTGTGTGAGCTTATTAAATAAAGAAATATAGCTGAGTTTCACTGGTAGAGTCTGCATGGTCCATAAAGAATTTCACTATAGCAACATGACACTGTGTCATATATTAAAAATCCCAGTCATTGAAACGTGCATTACCACAATCAAGATAAATTGTATCAATGAAGCTAGTAGCACTCGCTGCTACTGCAAAGACAATTGCCATAACACACTCATTTTATTCAATTATTAAAACAGAGCAGAGTAACTTTAGTTTATCTTTGTCTTTTGAAACAGTTTCAACTAATGCAGTGAGCTTCAGCAGAGTTTGTGTACTCTGCTGACGCAGAGATCAATGAAGAAAAAGAAAAATATGTATGCAGAAACACTGGTCATGATTTCTTGGAAACTTTCCATAGTGTGATTATTTCACACACATATATACACACACACACATCACACACACACACACACACACACATACCACACACTCTTTCCCCCATGAAGGTTGGCTATGGCTACTGCTCTTTATAAATATCCCATTTTCATCTTGTCACTTAATCTACATTAATGTGATGTTACCAAATTATTGAAACTTTCAATCTAGCCTGTAGAAACATAGAAATGTGATGGTAGAAGATGTCAATATGACCTTTCTAGTCTTCCCACCCTATCAAGAAATTATTCATCTTTACAAGTCCTACCATTCCCTTTGAGATGCCCTGTGTTTTATCCCATGAGTTCTTGAATTCGGATACAGTTCTTGTCTACACCAACTCCAGTAGGAGGCTGTTCCATGCATCCACTACATTCTCTTTAAAGAAATATTTCCTAAAATTACTCCTGAGTCTCCCCCTTTCACCTTCATCCCTTGACTCCTCATTTTAGAGCCTTCTTTCTGTTGAAAGAGCCTCACCTCCAGTTCATGGAAATCTTGGTGGTATTTAAATGTCTCTATCAAATCCTCCCTATCTCACCTTTCCTCTAGGGTGTACAAGTTTAGATCTTTGTGTCTGTCCCCATATGCTTTAGAAGGAAGACCACTGAACATTTTAGTAGCCACCCTCTGATTGACTCCATCCTATTTATATCCTCTTGAAGGTTCAGTCTCCAGCATTGAACACAGTATTCCAAGTGAGGTCTCACCAGAGTTCTATAGAGGCAATATCACCTCCCTTTTTCTGCTGACCATTCTGCTTCCTATGCAGCCAAGCAGTTTTCTGCTTTTTCTGTCATTCTATCCACCTGCTTGGCCACCATTTTGTCATCAGATATGATTGCCACCAGATTTAACTGATCCTTCATGCTTAAAGAATTTCAACCCCTATTTAGTACCTCTTCCTTGAGTTTTGTAGTCCAAATGCCTAACTCTGCATGTTTTAACATTAAATATTAGCTGCCAGACACTAGACCATTCCTTGAGCTGCATTACATCCCTCTTCATAGTTTCCACACCTTTCCTAGCTGCCTACCTTGCTGCAGAGTTTGATATCATCACAAAAAGACAAACCTTTCCTGACAATCTTTCTGCAATATCACTCACAAAAAGTTTCAAAAGAAATGATATGGATTTACATGGGGGGGGGGAGGAGCAATACGGCAGCATGATAGCCATGCTCTGCCACTGCGCCATTGAATTTCCTCAAAATATTTTTTGTTTGTTCCTGGAATATCTTCTAAGAGGAAAGGGAAGGTTCAGGCCTTTCCTTAGGAGCCTTTACCTTCTCCGGGGCAGCTACTATCGTGCAGTCCCAGGCTCCCATGTCTGGACAGGCAATTGCTAGGTCCCATAGCCAGGAGTAGCAGAGGCGAGCTCGCTCCGGCTTTGGACAATGCAGCTTTGAGTCCCCTCAATGAGAGATTCCTGCTGGCCACAGAGAGATTAACAGCCAATGCCTTGACGATGCGTCCTGATAATGTCAGCTTTTTCACTGAGAATGAAGGAGCTAGTGCAGTCGGCGGCTCCATTGCAGAATCTCCTACAGAGGTTGGAGATTATTCTGGAGTATCCGGACTTGACATAGGGCACCTGGGTCTAGGGCAAAAGATGGTGTTTCTCCATAAGGATCAACAGCCTGATGAGGTTATTTTTCCTCCAGAAAAGTCAGCAGTGGTTTTGTTAAACTCGTTATGGAATCTTAGGGTCAAACTTTAAACTGCTTCTCTGGGTGTACAATGAGAGTAAATATTGTCTTTCACCAAGTTGAATTTTTGGTTTAAAATAATATTATGCAATCTTAGAAAATGAATGGGAAAATCAAATCAGTGTAAAAGGAAGTCAACTGTATTGAAGCAGTTCAAGTTTCTATCATTCAAGATTGTGGAGTTATGAAAAGAATAGAGCATAATGAGAGAACAGACTGAGGAATTTGAATTTGTGGCTTTTGAACTTTCCTAGGGTTGTCGGGGGAATTCCTCATGTTACTTTGAAAAGATATTTCACTGAAATATTGTCATTTTCCTCTGAATCTACCCTCTTCTTAGATGAGGTGTATTTTTTGCCATCTGGATCAGTTAATCGGCACCCATCCTTTGACGTAGACTTGCCTATTTTTTTTAGAATCCTCAAATTACAAAGTTTCTGAAAGGGCGACATTATTGGTTTGTTTTCTGAATATGATAAGAGTTTGGTAATGAAGAGTTATTTTCAACATTTACATGTTAAGCTTATATTCCAAAAGGATAGGATATTTCGAGATCTTTCCAGAGCTACACAGAAAAGAAGCAAAGTGTTCCTGGTTTTACTCCAGGAAACCCAGGCTATAGGTCCAACTTTTTCTTGCGATACCCTTGCAAGTGTATTATTAAGTATAATAAGGATTTTGTTTTCTTTGTTCCACAACAGCTAAAAACTTTCATTGAATTTAACAAATTGTTGATGCTGATTGGCTTGTCTAATGTTCTAAGGTAACTTATGTGGGATTAATTTCATGTTAGGCTATTTCCCTAACTGGTTTTCTTTTTTTTTTTCTTTTCTCCTCTTATTTCATCCTCCTTCCCCTCTGAACTTGAATTTGTGGGCTATTGGACGTGTTATTTCCGTCATTTTGTTTCTTGTCTGATCTGCATTTGAAATATCAAGTTTCCTTTACAAAGTGTATGATTTGTTATAAATATTTTAAATTAATAAAATATCATGAAGAGAAAAGAACCAAGCCAAGGAGTAATCTGTGAAGCACACTGCTAGTGAACTCCATTTACTGCTACACAGTGTCAAAGGCCTTATTGAAATCCAAGTACCCTAAATCTAACATGCTCCCTTGATCTATTCACAGTGTACATTCAATCAAATCAATTAATCAGATTAATCTGACAAGACCTTCCTCTAGTAAAACCATGTTGCCTCAGTTCTTCCATTGGATTCTAAAAACTGCACTATCCTCCATTTTAGCAAAAAGTACATTAAGTTTCTCACCACAGAAAGCAGGCTAACCAGCCTATGATTCCCAACATCCTCCTTTCTTCCACTTTTGTGAATAAGAACCATATCCACCCATCTCCAGTCCTCCAGAACTACTTCAAACTCTACTGGGCATTGACAAATGACAGATGATGCATTTGGAGGTACTTTTAGGACCAGGTGACATTTATTTTTCTGTGGAATAAATATTAATTCTTATGCTGAATAATTAGCCTGGCACTGAGATCTGCATACAAAACATAACTCATTTTTCTTTTATAACCTAACAACCTTTTCTAATTATGAAATAGGCAATGTTATAAGACAGAGGTATGTGAGCATTTCACAATAACTACTTTCCTCTAGGGATGTGCATTCGTTTTCAATGAATGTGTAATCCACAACGAATAGGAAACTGTTTGTGGGTCTGCAAAACAAAAGAGAGAGAGAGAGAGAGAGAGAGAGAGAGAGAGAGAGAGAGAGAGAGAGAGAGAGAGAGAGAGACCATAATGTACTCATATTAGGTAGGTATTTATACCACTATATGAGGCCACTATATGAGGCCCACCTAGTTACTCGAGGTGAGGTGTAGGTATTAGTGTAGAGGTTAGGGGCCACTTTGACATGCAGATTATAATGTACAAACAGAACAGTGCACTCTTGTGAAGATTTGATGACCTTTGGTTCTCTCAACCTATCTTGATGTTTCCCAGGTAGAGAGTCCATATGCAGATGCCCAGATAGAGCATACATATACAGAGTGGAGGAGTAGCCTAGTAGTTAGAGCAGTGGGCTATAAAGCAGGATGCCAGGGTTTGAGTCCTGCTGTTGTTCCTTGTGACCTTGGGCAAGTCACTTTACTCTCTATTGCCTCAGGTACAAACTTAGGCCTGGATTTATCAAAATGCAGTAAGTACTGCATGTGATTGCAAAAGGGGTGTGGTTTATGCAAAAATTCAGCTTATCACAATTTACCTATGCGAAGAGCTAAGTTAGTGCACATTGTGATAACATTATCTGAATTTGTGATAGGTGTTGTATTTCCTGCATATGACCACTGGGTGGACCATTTTTGAGAGAGAGAGAGAGACTGGCCATAATGTCATCCCCATAGGCAGGTATTTGTATCCCTATGGTAGGCCCACCTATTAACTCGACGTGGGGTTTAGGTATGAGTGTAGGGGGTTAGGGGCCACTTTGACATTGTACGTGACACGTACGAACAGAACAGTGGTCTCTTGTGAAGATATGATGACCTTTGGAGTGAGGAAACTCACTCCAAGATGAGATTTGGGCAATGTTCTCTCCACCTAGCTTGATGTTACCCAGGTAGAGTGTCCATCAAGCTAGGTGGAGAGAACATTGCCCTAATCTCATCTTGGAGTGAGTTTCCTCACTCTGAAGGCCAGCAAATCTTCACAAGAGACCACTGTTCTGTTCGTACATCTCACATTGAATGTCAAAGTGGCCCCTAACCCCCTACACTAATACTTAACCCTCACCTCGAGTTACTAGGTGGGCCTCCCATAGGGATACAAATACCTGGCTAGGGAGGAGGCACTATAGTAAGGTGATCTCTCTCTCTCTCTCTCTCTCTCTCTCTCTCTCTCTCTCTCTCTCTCTCTCTCTCTCTCTCTCTCTCTCTCTCTCTCTCTCCTGTGATAATAGTGCAATTTGTGATACACATGCTTATTAGCATAAGGTTCACCCCTTTTTGGTATTGCATGCGATATTGGAAAATGAGGCCCAAAGGGGGAGTATGGAAGGGGAATTGATAGAACAACTGTGCCAACATTTTGTCTCGTGTCTTTTCCAACCCCATATCCTTGGCCAGGCCTAATTGAAGATGTCCGGTTGTATTGCCGGTCTTGCCCTATCTGCCAACTCAAAAAGCCTTGAAAGTGTATGGGAGACACCTTTCATACCAATGCCCATAATCAAAACCCCTCTTGAAAAGGTGGGCATGGAACATGTGGAGCCACTAGAGATATCTATTCAAGGAAATAAGCACATTCTTGTCATTCTGGACTATACCTCAACATATCCAGAAGCAGTTCTGCTATGGAACATTAAGACCCCAATGGTGGTGACCACCCTCATGGACGTTTTTTCACAACTTTAACTGCCCAAGGAAATTATGACAGAGAAGGGGACCCCATTCATGTCCAAAATAATGAAACAACTGTGTACCTTCCTTAAGGTAAAAATTATGTGTACCTCGGTGTATCACCCACAAACCAATGGCCTTGTTGAGCACCAACCTGATGCTCAAGCAAATGCTAAGGAAATGTATGCATGAAGATGGAAAGAACTGGGGCTCCTTGCTGCCCATGTGCTGTTCACAATCCATAAAGGCCCCAGAACTTGATGATGTTTTCTCTTTTTGAAATACTGTATGGAAGGAGGATGAGAGAAATCTTGAACCTAGCTTGGGAAACTTGAGAAGACATAGGGAACCCCAGACAGAACCTCATGGACAATATCCTCCGAGAGCAAGATCATTTAAAAAAAAGCTGTGGAGGCAGCCTGCCTATGCCTAGAGAAGGCTCAGGCTATCCAAACCTGTGCTTACAATTGCCCCAAAGTCCAAAGAATATTCCAGCTTCGGGACCACATTCTTTTCCTCCTCCCTTCTTTGGAAAGGAAACTGTTAGCCCATTTGCAAGAACCCAATGATGTTTTTGAGAAAACAGGGCCCATTGATTACAAAATAGCCATGTCAGATAAATGAAAGAAAACTCAGATCTATAACATAAACCTTCTGAAGAAGTGGGTTTTACAGGTGTGGAGTGATACAAGAAAGTTTGGTACAGAGTTCAGACCTAAAGTGGACCAAACCCAGATCACTTTCATAGAGCAGCTGTAAACTGCACTGACAGCTGACTTAAAACATCTGCTGCAGCAAAACAAGGAGATCTTCTCGAAGCTATTAAGACATACCCACTTCGTGCAAAATGACATCATTATGCTTCCTGGAGTTGTTGTGCTGCAATGATCCTATCGGACTCCTGAGGCCAGGTGCTGCATCTTGACAGTGAAGTGAAGGAAATGCTCCAGTTTGGAGTTATAGAGGAGTCTATCAGTGATTGGTCCTCATCCATAGTATTGGTGCCGAAGCCAGAAGGGGGCATACGGTTCTGAATTGACTTTAAAAAAGGTCAAGTTCTCAAAACTGGAAGCATTCCTGAGTGTATGAGCTGACTGAGTGTCTAGAATCAGCCCAGTTCACCTCTGCCCTGGACCTTACAAAATGTTATTGGCAGGTGCTTCTCAGACCAGCAGCAAAAGAGAAGACTGTTCTTTTCCAGTCACTGTCATCCCTTTTGGACTACATGGTGCCCTGGCAGCATTCCAACACTAGGTTTCCACCTGCTCCTTCCATATCAGGAGTATGCAGCTGCCTACTTGGATGACATGGTATACAGCCCAGACTGGAAGACACACCTAACCCAACTTTAGGCCAACATAAGAAGTGCTTGCTAGGAGGACGAGAAGTCCAGAATCTTGGCTACAATCTGGGGAAAGGCAAGGTCCTTTTACAGACCTGGAAGATTGAGGAAATCACCTAGATGCCAGTCCCACAAACAAAAATGGAAGTGAGAGCATTCCTAGTCCTCATGAGCTACTATAAAAGATTTATCCCTAAATACTCAGGCTGTTGTTGAAGCAAGCATCAGAGAAGGTCCAGCATCAGCTGAAGCAGAAGAATTCATCCAGGTTCTGAAAGAGGTGTTATGCGCCAAACTAGTCCTGATCAGTCTGGACTTCACTGAACCCTTCATGGTGCAGACTGATGCCTCAGAAGTAGGCTTGGATGCAGTCTTAGACCAAGAGAAGGATGGCCAAGAACATCCTTTAGCATACATTAGCCAGAAGCTGATTTCATGAAAGAGGTGTTATTCAATGGCTGAGATGGAGGCCTTGGCAGTCAAGTGGGCCTTAAAGGCCTAGGGCTACTGCCTGCTGGAATGGCAGTTCATGCTCATAAGGGACCCCCAAATATTCCTATGGATAAATAGAAATAAGGACTCCAATGTGAGGGTGATGGGATGATTTTTGGCCCTACAACCTTTCAATTATAAAATATGGCATGGGGTAGGTAAAGATAACACTACTGTGGATTTCCTGTCTAGAGAGGTGTTCCACAGGCAGGCACTCATCCCGCATGACTGAACTAAGGGGAAGGGATTGTGAGGGATTCTATAGAAAACTCCCTCAGTCTACTTTAAGGAACTGGGCACAGCTGTCTTGCCTAGACCTCCTTAAGATCCAGACCCACAAGGGATCCAGAATATAAGAATTTAGGGCCTAGAAGTAAGCCCCTGAGAGCAAACAGGAAGCCAGTCTATACAAGACCTGCTACGTTTGATGTCTGTGTGCTACCTGAACTTAAGGGGAGCTGCATCCTTTGTTTGATTTTGCTTTTCACTGTGAATAAATTGCATATAGAGGAAACAGCCAGAGTCTGCCTCCTTACTCCTCCTGGCTGTTCTCCAAGTCGCTTTGGCCCAAGTTACCACACTGCCATGTTAGGAACCTGTCATCTAGCATTGCTGAGATATCCTGTATGCATAACCCCCACTCCTCATCTCCTGTTTCAGGTCAGGGGCAGATCAGGTGGAAAAGATTAGAAAATTATGTGACGCATTTGAATAAATATAGATATATTTTACATGTCTGAATGTGGTAGCCTTCTCAACTAGTTGGTTTCTCAAAATTCTATGTGGGCTAACAAATCATGTGGCTAGGGATAGATTTGCTGGTCCTTGCTGCAGTATTGCTGGAAACTAGAAGCAGGCTCTGCCTATAAAATCAATCTGATACTGCTGGATGCTACAGTTTTATAGATGGGCCAGGTTATAACAAAGCAACTTTATTCACATCTGTCTAGGGAATTCAAGGCATTTGTATTTCATTTGCAATCTTCCTGAACTGGACCTTGAGAAAACAATATATAACAGATTTTAGAAACATTGCAGAAGGCGAGACTGACTCATATTTCTTAAAGATGTTCTGCCTCGCTCGCTCTTTCTTTTCCTAAAAATGGTAAAACAATTTGCAGTTTTTATTTTGTGACCTAGTTCATGACCCTGAATCATTATGCTTTGTCCATCCATGTCTGAGTGTTCTATTTAAAGGCCCGTTTTGGGACACTAATATACCTAATGTCAGTTATTACAGGTGCCCACTACAGCAACTGTGATCAGCAGAATAAACATATCAACAAAATTCTCTAAAAATCCACCGATAATCTCAAATATTATCGTATTCTGAGATACAAAGCCATATCATAAGCCACTTATCCTCCAATTA
Source organism: Rhinatrema bivittatum (assembly GCF_901001135.1). Classification (NCBI taxonomy): domain Eukaryota; kingdom Metazoa; phylum Chordata; class Amphibia; order Gymnophiona; family Rhinatrematidae; genus Rhinatrema; species Rhinatrema bivittatum. Next base: position 798,652,397 of record NC_042615.1, on the reverse strand, counting down.
TAATTATTAAAAGCAATCCAAACTTACAGCACAATAAATCATGTAAAAAATTAAGATGAATGAAGAAAAACGACTTGTCTTCATATATAACATTCATTCCTTCCATGTTATATGGAAGATATATGGTTTCTGGGTATATAAACCTTAAAAGAATCTTGTTAAATACTTGTAGCCCAATAACAGCTGTAAAGACTTTAATTCATCATTGCACCTTATCAGTAAAAGAAAAATGTTGGAAACCACCAAACCACTCTCATGTGCATGACCCTGAATTATTATGCTTTGTCCCCATAATATCAAAAACGCTGAAGGAGTCAATTTCCATCCATGTTTGAGTGTTCTATTTAAAGGCCCATTTTGGGACACTAATATACCTAATGTTTTGAACTGATGTCTGCTTCATGGGCGCAAAACATTTCACCTTCAAAAAGTGTGTATATATTGATATTCACTCCATATTTGTAGATGTTCTCCCATGAATTTTGTTTGATGATTGTATGCATTTTCCACTTTTAAATAAGTCATTGCTTTTGTATTCTTAATTGCTGAATTGTTTCTTTACTTTCTTGTTCTCCATTGAGATTTTGTTGGATTAGTGGAATATTAATATCAGTAAATAAATAAATAACTCTTTGTCATTTGGAAAGCAGACATCAGTTCAAAACACTGGCCTGTGCTTAGAGATATTATATGATGATATATTGGGGAATTGTTGAACCACTGTGCACATATGAAGCATCCATACACAATCAATATTTTACAAGCATGCCACATGCGCGCACATATGCACCTTCACAAGTAAAAGTACACAAGTGTGCAACGCCAGAGATGTTTGAACCTGGATAACAGTTGCACAGTCCATATCTCACATTTCTATTTTGATGGACACTGTCCTTATACATCAGATTTCTGTTGCAGGGTTTTCTGCACAGGGGGAAAGATACCTTGCAAGGCCCTCACATTGCTCTTTACTTTTTTCATAATTGTGTCTCTTGCTCACAGCACTGATAATCTCAGCAGGAGAGAATAATGGAGTCACTACTCAATAGGACACCTGAGAGCGGTTTGGTGGTTTCCAACATTTTTCTTTTACTGATAAGGTGTAATGATGAATTAAAGTATTTATAGCTGTGTTCTTCAAGTTGATACAAGTGCTTTTAGTAGGAAAGACTGTAAGAAGTCACTTAAGTGCAGATGTTTGTCCAATTTAATTAGTTTTTAGTTACTTGATTTCTTCCCTCCTATAGAGTTCTGGGCAAAGCTTTTGTGCCTGCCTCCCATGGCAGTTTGAAGTGCAAGAGATGTACTTTAATGTATTTAATCTTTCATCTCCTACCTATCCGTGAGATATCAAGGGTGATATCTCGTATTCCTTCCTGTTTCTCCCAATTTTCTGTAGATTTTCATGAGCCATGGATGTGGTCCATCTCCTCCCCTTATCTCCCCTTTCTCCTTCTTGCTTTCTTCAGGATGACTGGACGTCAACCACTCCTTAGGTTCTGGTGATCTCAGCCTCCTCTTCCATGACAGGAACCTCTTCCATTAGATAGAAGATTAAAATTAAGTAAAGCTTAACTGAGTCCAAAAGCATTTGGCACTCCAAAACCAAATAAGTTAAAGATGGCATGAGAGGGTGGAAAGAAACTATCATCCAAAATAGAAGTCTCCATGGAGCTTAAATTTTAGACAAACAGGCCGATACAGTACAGTGCACTCTGGCGGAGCGCACTGTTAACCACCCCTATGACATAGTGAGGGCAAAGGTAGTGCCGGCGCCATTTTGAATATTGGCAATACGGCCATCCAGTGCTCCTATCATGTGACAGGGGCCGGCCAATGGCATGGATACCCTGTCACATGTTAAGGGCAAAGGGCCATCGGCGCCATCTTTATGAGTGGCAGCCGATGGCCCGAGAGCCGGAGATTGCTCCCCGCGCCCCCCCCTGGACCACCAGGTAATTTTAAAAGATTTTTTGGGGGGGGGGTCGGAAGGGTGGGGGAGGCTAGGGGGGTCAGTTTAAAGGGTCGGGTGGGTTTTTTTTTATTGGGCCTTCGGCACCATTTATATTAGTGGCAGCCAAAATGGCGCCGATGGCCCGAGAGCGGGAGATCGCGCCGGGACCCACCCCACTGGACCACCAGGTAATTTAACATTTTGGGAGGGTTCGGGAGGGTAAGGGATTGGTTTTAAAGGGTCGGGGTGGGTTTAGGGGTTGTTTTGGTGTGCCAGTTTTCCCGCCCTCCCCCAAATAATTCCCGTGCCCGATTTAACGATTTTTGATGATAAATCGGGGGAATTTGTATTGTATCGCGACTCTAACGATTTTTGACGATTTAAAAAATATCTGACGATTTTTTTAAATCGTCAAAAAACGATTCACATCCCTAGTGACAACAGCTAACATCTAACAGGATTAGAACAGATGAAATGTTTCTAATCTTATAGTAAATCAGTTCATACAAAAGACTGAGTAATAATACAGAATTCTAAGACAACAACAAAAAAGGATGTATCCTTCATATGTGAGAGATAAAATCCAACTGCAAGCTGAAACAGTCATGGATTGCAATACAAAGGATAGAAAATTTGGTGATTCGCTAATTTAGAAAAATGCTTCCCTCTGATTTGTTCCTTGCTTTGTCAGTTTGGTTTCCTTGACAACAGATCCCATTTCTACTCTGATCTCGCACATGAGTCATAAGCATCTGTGCTGGTTGCTATAGAAACGCCCATGTAACCTGCCCAGCTTCAGAGTCTATTGTTTTAATGTACCCAATGCTTTTCAATGGGGAAAAATAAACATATGAAATGAATACCATGTTTCATTTGTGGGACTTGCTCATATGTTTTCAGGGGCAAACAAATCAAACAGATAGGCCTTTCTTTTTAAATGATTACACATCCCTAATGTGAGCTGGTTCCACAGGCTCTTAAAATTTATACAATCCTGCTCTATCACCATGGAGTAGGAAGCTAAGGAAGACACCTACCTCTATTTTGTCTTGGCTGACCATGGTCTTTAGTTGTATTGACTTGTTAGATACTGCTGTTTGTCCCTGTGAATGCATGCCAGAGTCACTACTCTGTTAGAGTCAATCTAGACCTGCATCACTCTCTCTCTTTGGACAAACATTTTCACACTCCCAGAGTCCACCAATGCCTGGGTTGGAATACCTTATGGCTCAACCTCAATCACAAAAGTAGAGACTCCCTGGCTAGGGACATCCAAAAAATTACAAAAGTGTGGGGCCATGGCATAAAAGTTCATTGATTCATCTTTCCTGTAGGGACAGTCTTGTGCAAAATGGCCCTTCTCACCACAACTAAAATATGGTGGTCCTGCAGATTTTTCTGTATGAGATGAAAATTCCAGCTTGTCTGGCTCCATGTGCTGTTGGGATCTCCTGTCCTTAAGACTCCGAAATTCTCTACCCAGATTGAGATTGAATGTCTCTATCAAATCTCTCCTATCTCGCCTTTTCTCTAGGGTATACATGTTTAGATCTTTAAGTCTATCCCCATATGCTTTAGAAACCATTTTAGAAGGCACCCTCTGGACTAACTCCATCCTATTTATATACTTTTGAAGGTGTGGCCTCCAGAATTGTACACATTATTCCAAGTGAGGTCTCTCCAGAAACCTACAATATACAGGGACAATATCACCTCCCTTTTTCTGCTGACCATTCCTCTTCCTATGCAGAAGCATCTTTCTGGCTTTTACCATCACTTTATCCACCTGTTTGTCCACCTTAAGGTCATCAGATAGAATTACCCCCATATCCCACTCTTCCTTTGTGCTTAAAAGAATTTCACCTTCAATATTCTCATTTCCCTTGGGTCCCTAAATGCATTACTCTGCAGTTTTAGCATTAAATCTTAGCTGGCAGGCCTTAGAGATTCCTCGAGCTTTGATGGATACCTTTTCATGTTTTCCACTCCTTCCTGGCTCTCCACCCTTGTATAGATTTTGGCATCTTCAGCAAAAAGACAAACTTTTCCCTACAACCCTTCCTTTATGTTGCACACAAAAATGTTGAAAAGAAGTGGTCCAAGGACCAATCCACTATTGAGGTAGTGGAAGCTCTTCTGGTTGTGGTAGGTGGCCTTGTTGTACCCTGGTGCTCTTACAAGAATGTACAAGAACCACCCAGGTTGGGAGGTCTCCACAATCCCATGGAATTCAGAGATGGATTGAGCTTTGTAATAGGCCTCTGCCATCTGCAACACTGCTTCTAGCATAAGGTTTGGGTGTCTACTAGGGATGTGCAGAGCAAAATTTTATGTTCATATTTTTTATGTCCGAAAGGGGGTCCCACTTGCGGCCAATATGGACATAAAAAAAATCCAATGAGTTGGGTATATGTACATATGTGCAAAAAAAAAATTTAAACCCCCTCACCCTCCTTAATCCCCCCCCCAGACTTACCACAACTCCCTGGTGATCGAGCGAGGAGTGAGGACGTCATTTCTGCAATCCTTGGCGAGAAGCATGTGACGTCGGTGGCACGTCGAGTGACGCGGCGTCACGTGATTCCCGGCTCGTTCGCGCCGGATGGCTCGTTCGGCCCAAAAAGAACTTTTGGCCAGCTTGGGGGGGCCTCCTGACCCCCCCAAGCTGGCCAAAAGTTCTTTTTGGGCCGAACGAGCCGTCCGGCGCGAACTCGCCGGGAATCACGTGGCGCCGCGTCACTCAGACGCGACGTCACGTGATTCCCGGCCAGCTTGGGGGGGTCAGGAGGCCCCCCCAAGCTGGCCAAAAGTTCTTTTTGGGCCGAACGAGCCATCCGGCGCGAACGAGCTGGGAATCACGTGACGCCAGCGTCACTCGACGTGCCGCCGACGTCACATGCTTCTCGCCAAGGATTGCAGAAATGGCGTCCTCACTCCTCGCTCCATCACCAGGGAGTTGTGGTAAGTCGGGGGGGGGGATTAAGGAGGGTGAGGGGGTTTATATTTTTATTTTGGCTCAACAATCGCGATTTCCCACATATCGAACATATCTATGTTCGATATGTGGGAAATCCGATCGTTTATGTCGAATCAATTTTTTAAGTAAAAAAAAAATATGAGTTGCGTTTTACTAATGCGGTCACTCCGAATGCACACCCCTAGTGTCTACACACCCACTGCCACATAGGCCATCTAGGAACTATTCCCACAAAACCACTTTGGCTACCTTCACCATGGTCTTATCTTCTGGATGAAGCCACTTTCAAGCCATATCCTAAAGTCAGTGGAAAAGGTTTCACGGGTTTTTCTCTGGCTGAAGAACCCCTTGCCGAAACCTCTATTTGTACGCATCTGGGATTAGTCCGTCTCTCTTTAGGATAGCTATTTTGACTTAGACATATATAGCCCTTCCCTCCAGGTTGGTGGTTTGGAAGACAGCTTGACTGATCCCTATAAGGAGGATCCCCAGATAGGTAGTCCATCTAACTTTGGGCCATCCTGACAAACCAGCAGTCTGATCAAAGTTCTTCAGGAAACACTTGGGGGTCTTCTCCCAGGGCCATCTTCGGTATGACTGGCGATAAGGGAGGTGGCTTGGTTATAGTAGAGATGTGCATTCGTTTATCATGAATTAGGCAATTTCACCGGGGGCTACCGGTGCCATTGGTCAGCCCCTGTCACATGCTCCTACCATGTGACAGGGGCTGACCAATGGCACCGGTAGCCCCTGTGACATCGTAAGGGCAAGGCTATCGGCGCCATTTTGAGTCATAGCAGGCCAGACAGCCCGACGGCATGGAGGGAGAGATCATTTGCGGGACCCTGCTGGACCACCAGGGACTTTTAGTAAGTCTTGGGGAGGGATCGGGATGGTGGGGGGGTTATAAGAAAGTAAATGTGAAGGGTTGGTGTGGGGTTTTTTTCCGATTCATGGTTTTTTTTTTATTCATGTTTGTTTGTTTTTATATTCGTTTTTCCGGTTTCGGGTTTGGGTTCCAGTTTCATTTTTGGCGAAAAAAGATCCATGGGAAAACAAGTTTCCCATGAAGCGCCCGAACCGAAACCCGACCCGAGCCAGAAAAATGAAGCTCATCTCTAGGTTATAGCGGTCTGTATGGCCTGAGCTACCTGAGTTAGCACTGTGTTTTTCTACATGGCTTGTTCTTGCAGCACCTGCTGCTGGTCAATTTGAGTTTGCGGGGCATTCTGCAATTTCTGCTACCCTGTTGCAAAGACTTGTATCACTTGCTCCAAGTTCCTTACTTTTCGAGATGCTTCCCAACTGTGTATCTCTCTGGGGAAAGGTCAAAGGTCAAAGGAAAAAAAACCTCCTGGCCTGTCCTGCCCTTACTCACTACTTGAACCCTGACTGTACAGGTGGGGCTTTCCCCCTTGCACTGATGTCATTTCAACAGGGTGAATGGAACCAGTAGGCCCCAGGAAAAAAGAAAAAAAAAATCATAGGGGTTTTTTTTTTTTTCCCTGTGGCTGTGGGCCTCTGTATGTGCTTCCTGCTTAGGCTGCCACCATATTTGGAAACTCGGGCAATACACTTTGGCTGTTTACTTTATGTGCAATTTATTTACAGTGAAAAACAAAATCAAACAAATGATGCAGAGCACTTTAAGTTCAGATAATACACAGACATCAAACATAGCAGGTGTTTACATGGACTGGGTTCCTGCCTGCTCCCCGGGCCTTGTATAACTCTTCTAGGCCCTGAGTTCTTATACTCCCTCACAGGCAACGTGTACAGATTTTGTGGTGTTTCATTACAATCATTGGAGGAAACTCCCTTGGTCAGATTCCCCTCTCCTCAGTACCTCAATTTTAATTGTGCATATTATTTGCTGTATATATAATGTCATTAAAAACTAAACTGTATTTAATTTGTAGGAGAAGCAGTGACTTCACAAGGTGAACAGAAGGGACTATGGAGTCATTTTCTTTCTGTATTATTATGCTACTATCATTTTGCTACTATATGTAGATTAAGGAAACCCATTCCTACAAATGGAGCGAAACAAAGAGACTGAGGGATAGCTAGCGACATCATACTTTTAATAGTGCAATCTCAATAGCTAAATAATAGAACATAACAAAAGAGACATATTATCCCCAATCCTTTAATAAGCTGCATTGGACCCTTCTGATTCCACAGAGAAACTGTAAGAGAAAGATGAACATGTGAATCTGCTGTGACAGAGCCCCTTCTGATAGTTAAATGTTCTGCTGAAATGTCCTTTGTCCCCTTCAGCAGAATATATCAGTGAGATAAAAAGAGATATGACCCAAATGATAGAATCCTTGATGGAAAGCAAGAAGAGATAGATATTCCCAAATGGCACAGGCCTTGATAGCTCAAATTCAACTATTTTTCTTGTGCATCCAGAAAAAATGAGAGAGAGAGAGAGAAAGAGAGAGAGAGAGAGGAAGAGAGAAAGAGAAAGAAATCTTGAGATGGTAGGTTTCCTTGCAAAATACATACCCAATTTAATTTGACTGTCATTTAGTTTAACTTCTCATGTCAGTGTATTTAAATGCTTATATAATTAGCCAATTCATAATTGGATCCAATTCATAAATACATTATTCATTCTTTGAGGGTCCCCTATGCTGCAGAGAATTTTTTCTATCAATGCTGTTGCCATTTAAGCAGAGCTTTACAGTCATAACTCTGGGACCAATTTACTAATGTTCATTCTAAAAACATTTCTGTGTTCATGCAGTATTTATTTTTTTAGCTTGCCTGTTTAAAAAAAAATGCAGCTAACTCACCATTCATAATAATATGAAGAAAAAGTGATCTTTAAAAAGTAAAAGGAGTTAAATTTTATAATCTGCACATTAGACGTTTCTTGTGCAGACTAGTGGGAAAATTATGATTAAGTCATAATACTGGTCACGTGGCACACTGTCGCCTGCGCTCTGTTTTGCATACAGGCACACAGATGCAATATCATTGAGTAAAAGCATGCGTCCAGATTGGGCAGATGTTTTTTTGAATACGCGCACATCCACCTCTCCTGAGTGCTCGATGCAATAGGCAAATGAGCTGCCAGGCTAAAAGGGACACACAATGGGTCATTTGTGTGTTCCAAACACTCTGCTTTGTGCACCCTCAACAGCCTGGCCAGAGTTTCCTCCCCACCAGGGCTGTTCCCAATTGGTCCTTTTCGTTGACCCTTGTCAGTGAAAGGACCAATCCCCTTTCAGGACAGCCTAACCTGGAAGGGGAGATTTGGGGCCAGATCTTGGGGATGCTGCTTTCTATGGTTCCCCCTATGATTTACACAGAAAGCAGGATTTTTTTTATTTTTTTTTTTTACCCCTTGAGCATGACATGATTCTGCTTTCTGTGGTCTTCTTACTTAGTAGAGCAATGATACTAATAGGAGGAATCACAGAAAGCAGAATGTTTGGGGTTTTTTTTTTCAAAGGTTCGGCTGAAGCACATCCCTAATGTGCACATAAATGGTTTCCCTGCCCTGACTCCTTTCCCCAGAGCGCCTCTAAAGTGCATAAAAATACATGTATGAGTTACACACGTACTTTTACAGGCACATCTCCCCTCTCCATTCCCTTGCGAGTAATTTTCAAAAGCCCATTTGCATGCATAAAATTGTTTGATTATTTGACCCTTAGTCGGTAGTAATATGGGAGGATTTATATCAAAGGTAGATATATGTAGAATGTTTTCCATTGAGTCTTACATAGAAACATAGAGACATGATAGCAGAGAAGGACAGCACAACTTCTCTAGTCTGCCCATGCACACCAACTGTTCAGCTTTAAAGTCCCTGCTCCATCAGAGATCCTCTGTGCTCATTCCATACCTTTTTTGAATTTAGATACTCTTCTCGTCTCCTCCCCTCCCCCGCCACGGGAGTCTGTTCCATGCATCTACCTCCCTCTACATTTCTTTTTAGTACTCCGGAGTTTACCCACTTTCATCCTCATCCCATGATCTCTCTCATTCTAGGGCCTCTTTTCTGTTAAAAGAGGATCATCTCCTGTGCATGCGAACCTGGGAGGTATTTAAATTTCTCTAGTTCCTCGAACCCGCCTTTCCTCTTTGATGTGGGATACTGAGGATAAGAGGTACTGGGCAGTGCTGGGATAGGGTTTGCACTTGCATGCATAGTTTTCTATTTTCTAAAACAGACATAAATTTTCTTTAAAAAAAAAAAAACTACAGCCCATATTAGCAGACTTTATATAGTTTTAAATTACCTCTTATGAGCCCAGTCAAGGCTAAAATCTATGGATAAAAAGTGCCTATAGACTTAGATTACATTTTTAACTATTCTGTACGTAGTTAGTAAATGTATTTCTGTGTCCTGAAAGTGTGACCAAGCTGAAGGGTTCTGCTACTGCGTAGGGATCTGAAGCAGACTTGCTCATTGCATTTTCCCAACAGCAGGTGTATTGGTGTTCTAGGAACCGGTGTAATATTTGCAGTGCTGCCTTTTCATAGGTAGGGTTGTTACTGTCGGAGTCCTGCGAGTTAGGGTTGCTCTGGTATAGCAGGATTGCTACATATGTACGTTCTGAGTGGTTTTCTTTTCTTTTTTGCAGGATTTTGAGTTTCTTCGCAATGTGCCTGGTAGTGGAGGGAATTGCACGGTTGCTTTTACGACACCAGAATTTGAATACTTTTTGCATGGTGAGGTGTACGGTGAAAACCCTTGTACGTATGTATGTGCGTGGGGAGGGGAGTGGAGAAGATTTTGATGGATACAGAGTACGTATTTACAAAACTGGAGGTGCAGGTTTTTATATTGGGGTTGCGTTGCATTTGCAATGGCAAAAATGAAGCTCACGCTTAGGCCAGGAATGTGGAGTGTGATCTCAGTCTCTCGGTTTTATCCGTAGTGCTCTTCTTAATGCTTGCATTGTTGCAAATGGCTTCTTTCTGATGCTTCTGTGGTGTAATTTATGCAGGCAAGATATTAGCAATGTGAGCTTGGAAGTTCTTTTTAATCAGGTGAGCGGTGCCTAAACAAATAGCACTGTTTCCATATATTTGGTCTTTGCATCTCTTGCTGCTTCATTTTCTCTCTCTCCATACATAGTACAGATTAGCCACTTCATTCTGACACTGGGATTAGTAATGCTGTTTTTGTCGTTCTCTCCTTTACCACTATATCTGATTTGCTAGAATCACGCTTTTAATTGGTTGATTGGGGATGAATAATCATATTCCTAATTTACTTGAAGAATGCACGTAGGAAAGATTGGCACTAACCGTAAATGCAAAGTATGAAATTGGCAGGGGGGAATTGGGAGCACAGGTGGGGGCAGAGCTTGGTCGATTTGCTTGCCCCCTCCCCATCCAAAATGTGTTCCACTGGTCCATGTATAGGTGAATGCAGGTTTCAGCTCTGTGAAAAGAGCAGTGTTCATAGAACCATCGGACAAAGTCTTTGCAGATGTCCGTGGACAACGCGGCAAATGTTCGATCAGCGGCCCTGATACAGAGACAGACTGACCGCAGTTCTCTTTCACCTCCCCTTTCACTCTCCAGCAAGTCTTTGCCACCTTGCAAACAGCCAAGTCCCTTGCTCCGAGACTTATCCCATTCACATCCTGCAAGGCCCAGGGAGGGGAACTTTCACAGCGGCGCGCAGGTGCACATTGACACGTGTACACTGGTGCATGCCCACGTACGCAGCCATTTTATTATTTGCAAGCACATATGTGCACACATTATAAAATAGCTAGGACGTGTGCACATGTGTGCGCAATTTTAAGTGTGCACCCACCCAGCTACGTAAATCAGGTTTCTAGTGCATAATTCTAGGTATTTTAAAAATAGGCACGCAACCACGCGCCATGACCAGTTTCACCAGTTCATCCCCCAGTTCACCCAGCCTACAGTTAGGCCTTTCAAAGCCCCCTGATTTAATAGCCTGCATTCCCCCCAGTTACCCCAGATCCTTTAAAGTCCTCTGAAATGGATGTTTTCTTTTCACTTACAACTTCTCCATAGTAGAAGTAAACTTACGTGACAGTGGATCTGGGCGCCTGACAGGGTGCATTAATATTTATGCGCCCATCTCTTGTCCACGCTCCAAAATGCCCACATCCTGCTCAGACCATGCCTAGTCCAGGGCCCCTTTTTTAAATCGAATGAGATGTGTGCACTGTGGGAGACAAGCTCCATCTGGACAGCTTTTAAAATTCGGTCGGCGCTCGCAAACCCAACTTTTGTGTGCTTTCCCCAATTGATACACGCGCCATGCTTTTAAAACCTACCTCTGAGGTTGAAAAGCTTTGAACTGGACAGCTAAGCAATGGGCACAAGAGGGTATATCTACTGCACTCTGATGAGCAATGGAGCATGAGGGTGCCCAATGATGCTGTATTACTGAAGGACTATGTCTTTTGTACCTTCTGACTGTTGATGACTGGCAGGTCACACCCAGTGGTGATGCTCTGCCAGGTTATGCCAGGTCAGAAACCCAGTTGCTCCCTTTTCCCCACCGGAAATGTTAGAAGGTGTAGGCTGCCTGTATGCTTGACACGGCACTTTTTTTTTTCTTTTTAATAGAAAATCATCACAGCTCGCACCAATGAATTGCTTTCCTCTTGGAAATATTTATATAACGGTACCTTTTAAATGCTCTACACATCATCTGTTTTACTATTGCCCTTTGTGCTGTCCAAAATATTTGCTACAGTGTTGCTGTTTTCTCAGTGGAAGTGTGGAGCTGGAAAGAAACAATGCAAGGTATACAGGCAAGACTGCAATTCAAAAGGGAGATGGTTGGCACTGATGCCAGCAGCAGGTTGACATTGGCCCAAAAATCAGCAGACACGTCCTCCTTGTTTCCCTCCCCTGCTTTCTCTTTCTCCCCCTCTCTTTTTCTTTCTCCTCCTACTTTTCTCCTCTTTTTCTTACTCTTCTCCTTCTTGTCGTCTGCCTCTATCCTCCGATTCCACACCTCTCTATCCATCTCTTCTACTTGCTTCCTACAACATTTTCTACAGCAGCAGCCAAAGCAGCCAAGCCATCTCCATTTTCTCCTTCAACTTGCCTTTGGTCAGCAGGTGGCTTATCTCTACCATATACAAACAGAAGTGCGTGATGATTTTTTTTATTGTGGCAAGTAGTAGCTAATTACTATGTGGTTTTGTGAATGGAGTGGTAATTTGTAGAAGCTCATAGCTCCATTTGCTTTTCTTACTCATTATCAGGTGCAGCAATGTTGCAGTTTACTATAGTGTTTTCTCACTAAGGGGCCGATGCCATTACCACCCCTAGCACCTCCTTGACAGCGCAAGCCGGAGAGAGGTCCACGGTTAGTGGCTGTCCACCGGTTAAGAAAACGGACGCTGAATTTATCAGCGTCCCATTTTCCTAACCAGCGCACACGCAGGGGTTAGGAAAATAGACGCCGATAAATTCAGTGTCCATTCCCCCAACCTGACTACCAGCACCAGAAGGAGTGTATAAAATCAATATTAAAGTGTCGGGCACTTAATATTAATTTATTCACTCCTTCACTTATTGTGGATTGGTCCTTTTACTGTCTCATGTCAGTGAAAGGGCCAATCTCCTTTCAGAAGGCTGTCCTAAAAGGGGATTGGTCCTTTCACTCACATGTGACAGTGTAGGGGCTCAGCGTACTGTATTGCATTGGCCCCTAAAGAATTAGTGGCTGCTTAAGCTGAAACTGGGGACAGTAACTTTTAAACAGCCACTAGGGATGTGCAGACCAAAAGTTTAAGTTCATAAGTCCATAAGTCAAAAGGGGGGGTCATTTGCGGTCAATATGGACATATGGAGAATTCCATAAGTTGAGTCTATGTCCATATGTGCAAATAAAAATTTAAACCCCTCACCCGCCTTAATTCCCCCCCCCCCCCCCAAGACTTACCAAAACTCCCTGGTGTTCCAGCGGGGTCAGGACGCCATTTCTGAACTCCTTTGCAAGGAGCACGTGAGGTTGGCGTCACGTTGGAGTGACGCAGCGTCACGTGATTCCCCTCGGGTCCGCTTCCGGACCCCTCGTTGGGCCCAAAAGGCACTTTTGGCCAGCTTGGTTGGGTCAGGAGCCCCCCCAAGCTGGCCAAAAGTTCCTTTTGGGCCCAACGAGGGGTCCGGGAGCGAACCCGAGGGGAATCACGTGACATCGGCGCCACGTCAGACCCGAGGGGAATCACGTGACGTCGGCGCCACGTCGGAGTGACGCGGCGTCACGTGATTCTCCTCGGGTCCGCTCCCGGACCTCTCGTTGGGCCCAAAAGGCACTTTTGGCCAGCTTGGGGGGGTCAGGAGGCCCCCCCAAGCTGGCCAAAAGTGCCTTTTGGGCCCAATGAGGGGTCCAGGAGCGAACCCGAGGGGAATCACGTGACGTCGGCGCCACGTCGGAGTGACGCGGCATCTTTTGGCCAGCTTGGGGGGTCAGGAGGCCCCCCCAAGCTGGCCAAAATTGCCGTTTGGGTCCAACGAGGGGTCCGGGAGCGGAACCGCGATGGACTACGTGACGTCGTCGTCACGTCGGAGTGACACGGACATCATGTGATTCCCCGCGCGTCCGCTCCCGGACCCTCACGGAACTTTTGGCCAGCTTGGGGAGTTTTGGTAAGTATTGGGGGGGGGATTAAGGAGGGTGAGGGGTTTAAATTTTTATTTAGATCAACAATCGCGATTTCCAACGTATTCAACATAGCTATGTTGAATAAGTTGGAAATCCGATCGTTTTCGCCTCATCACTTTTTTAAGTTAAAAAAAAAAAAAGTTGCGTTTTACATTTAAGTTCAAAACGAATGCACACCCCTAACAGCCACTTGGGTATACATATATGCATGCATGGTGGTTCGCATGAATGGACATGGCCATTTTATAGCATACATGCATATATGTGTTTATGATATAAATTTGGCTGTGTTTGCGTACATGTGCACACAATTGTTTCATGGACACGTGCTTGTGTGTGCAAATGCTTTCACTACCACTAAGTGGGGGAATTTTATTAGATACACATGCCAATGCAGTTACCTGTTTCCCCAGTCCATTCCCAGTTCACCCAGTTAAAGGCTCCAGACTTCGAATCCCCTTAGCTAGCTAGCATCCCTTTCACCCTATTAACCTTTACCCTGCAAATCCCACAGGTACCAGCGCACCCAGGATACTGTATAGGCGCCTGTATAGTGCCTATACAGTAAAATGGATTGCGCTTCATGGACGCGCGTTGGACGCGGCTTGCATTTGCATGCCATTTAAATACAGTATCGAGCGGTATGTGATCCGGACTGTGCGTGCGGCAAACTCGGGTGTGCCTGGCCCTAACGCACCTCTTTCTACCGCACCTTACTGTATCGGCCCGTTGGTCTCTAGAGCTCATGTAAAACTACATCTTAGGCACATTTGGTGATGTGGATGCTTATTCACAATAACTCATACCTCAATAAATTGGGTAGTATATGACAGGGGTTGGTAACAAGGATAGGCAAGCAAATTTATCTTATGCATGTTTATCGTAGATATCCTGAAAACCAGACTTGTTTGCGACACTCCAGGATGGGAGTTGTCTACTCCTGATCTCTAAATTGCCACCAGCCTCCTTGTTACGTTTATTGCTACAGACTAATGAGGCTATCTTGCTGGAATATTCTTTGGAAAATTCTATTCTAACAATGTAAGAATATGGAGTGACTTTGCTTGCTTGGTGTTTTTAATAGTATTGAGTATTTAATTACAGTGAACAAGAATTTTAAGGACCAGATAAAATAGGAAAAAAGCCCATTTAGCATAGCTGGTCTTCATAGTGGTCTGACTATTTTTCCAGGCATTACTAGGGGTGGGAAGTCATTTGCAATGAAATAGGAAATCAAGATGATATTTCCTATTTCATTGCATTTTGGGAAAAATAATAGGAAAAAATACAAAATTTCATATTACTTTTCCTATCTTTTTTTGGGGGGTAGGGAGGGTTTAAAAAATGTAAGGGGGGGAAACAAAAGCAAGAACACACCCCAACTATTACCATTTATACAAAATCAGAGCCCTTCCACCAATGGACCCCCCCCCCACACACACACACACACACACCCTCACACTTCCTCCGGCTGCCCTTTGCCCTTATCTTGTGACAGGAGCTCCCAGTGCCATTGGGCAGACACTGTCACATGGTAGGGCAATGGACGGGAGGCACCATTTTGAATGAGGGCAGCCACTGGCCTAGGGAGTGGGAAATCACTCCTAGGACCCCTGTTAGACAAGTGGGTGTTTGTAGTGAATCCTGGAGGGGAGGGGTTAGAGGGGGTGAGCAGGTTGTCTACTGGCAGGGGTGGCTCTGATTTTTTATATTTTTTTTGGCAAAACAAATCAGGGCAACAAAATTAAAAAAAAAAAAGATTCAGGGTGGACCTGAAATGACCCATACCTAGAACAAAAAATGAAAGAGCCACAACATTTTTCAAGGCTCGCACCCCCTAGGCACAAGCAGACAATTATTAAGTCAGAATAGCATTTTAGGGATATCATACTTAACACATGCCAGAGAGATATTTATAACTAGAGACTAAAAGGTTATCATAAATGCAAAAATTACTTTGGAGGACAGAATTTCAGTGTACTATAATAGGGTTTATTATACTTACTTGAGTTATAAAGGATTACATCCAGATATTTTTAATTTATTCAAATAATATGGTTGTGATGGTATTTTTTAAAATTATGGTTGCCTTTTTCCTACATGCTCTTTTCTTTTGTCATTTTTATTTTTCCAGTTGTAAAAAGTGTTTGCATTGTATTTGTAGCAGTATTTTAGATCTATATGCCTAAGTATTTCAGGCTAAATAGTTACATTTACCAAAATAACCCATATGCACATCTTTGTAAAAGAACTCCCACTAGAAATACTGGAAACCAAATAAAATCTTGGTTGAGTTGCCCAGGGTCAAACTGAACATCTGGGAAAGATTTTCTCTAGTAGCTGCTGTTCTGCATCTTTAAATACTCTGCAAACCTGAAATATATGAATTGTGTTTATATTTAGAATGAAAACAGTGGTAAGAGTGGAGACCGAATATGGAAAAAAACAAGAAATGTGAAGGTGAAATACAAAGTGAGTATTTTAACTGAAAAATGAAAACTGAATACGACAGATAGCTAAGCTATCACTTAAGTCAGAGACAATTTTAATTTAAATATAAAATGAAAGAAAATAGTAAATCAATGAATTGTAATGAGTTTAGACAAATAACAGATAGTAACAAAAACCAAATATGGCTGTTTCAGCAAATCGCCTGCATCAGCGTAGCCTATTTTAGGTAATTTTATTATAGTCTGGATAGTGCTGCATGGTTACTGACTTTTGAATATAGCCGGTTAAGCCTAACATTATCCAGCCTTTGAATAACCCAGATAACTTATACACTGACTTTAGCTGGAAAAGTCAACCATTTTACAGGGTTTTGAATATTAGCCCCTATCAAAGGCTAGCACACGTAAATCCCAGGGTTTACAAGCACGGCCGGGCCTTGTGCGTGCCGAGCAAATTTTCAAAGAGGCCCGGCCACGCGCATAAAGCCTGGTAAGCGCACAAGTGCCAGGCCTCTTCAAAGGGGCGGGCTGGGAGGTGACGTCTGGGGAATGGGCAGGGTAGGGGGTGGGCTGAGACAGCAGCATTGTATGCACGTAAATTGCTTCTGCTCCCAGGGAGTAGTAAGTATAAAAATTTTAAAAATTAGGGGTAGCTAAATAGGGGATAGGAGTTTGAGTGGCGAGGGGAAAGGCAAGGAAGGTTAGGTAGGGGGTATGGAGGTTCCCTCCCAGTTCACTCCTTAATTGGAATCTAAGGGTTTGTTTGGGAGTCTTAGCATTAGATTTGTGATGAACTCTAGTAGTTCTTGTGTGAATGATATGTTATTTCTCAGGGTTCAATAAACTCCCAAGAGCTTCTTCCCAAGGTTCTTCTCACCTCCCAGCTGGACTAATAAACCTTCTGATTCTGATAACTGAGAGAGATGGACTTTGCAAAACTTGACTGTATTTATGAACAGAATTTCTACTCCATCTCTGCGACTTCCTGATCTCAGAGAATCTCTCTGAGACGAGTTCATTCAACATGACTCCACCTATCTCATTCTGTCATATTACAGATTTACTTAAAATAATTATGTTTTAGTTCATTTATAATGCTATGGATCAATATGGATTTCTTGTTCACTGGTCTGGCAGTTATTAGTCCAATATTTCCAAGTTTTTGGTATGAGGGATCAACTCATGTGCGGGTAGATGATGATCGTAATATTGTCAACTGGTATTTGATGATCCTCTTTGCTTTCTTCTGAGGTTTGGGTTGGCCCTGAAAAACTAAGAGACTTCCAAACCCTCATATCTTCTCCGCGCGCATGTTATAAAATCTGGGGTTGGCGTGCGCAAGGGGGTGCACACTTGTGCACCTTGCATGCACAGGGTCCTAGGGGAGCCTCAATGGCTTTCCCTGTTCTCTTAGTTTTGCAGATCGAGGTATGTTTTGAGTTGGCCGAGGATATTATAAGAGGATGCCTTGATGTAAAGCCTGTTGTTGCATTATTTTCCCTGTAAACCGATAAGATGTTCCCAACGATTGCCGGTATATAAAAAGCTTAAATAAATAAATAAATTGTGTTAGGGCATTATCGCGTGCATCAGCACCCTAACATTCACAATAATGCCGTAACACATGCGATAAAAACCACATCACGAAATGCATATGCAGATTTAAAATTAGTACTCAAGTGGGAGGAATAAATAGAAATGAAGGTTGGCTAATGTTGCATGTGATATTGTAACACCCTCTATCGTGGGATTTAACACTGGAAATAACTACACATTCTTTCTGTGCATTAAGCATGCGATAGCTGTTCATTACAGGATTTATCAGAAATCCAGGTGGGTGAGAGGGAGAGGGAGTGGGGGGAGAGAGAGAGTACCTTTGTGGAAGCTCACTTGTATTTGAACTTTTTATACCACACTAAGAAGGACCACTAGTAACTCGGGGTGAGGTTTGTGGAGTGGGGTTGGTTCTGCAGGGCAATTGTACATGCACAGTCATACGTTCGAACAGAACAGTTACCACCAGTGAAGATTTAAAGTAATTTAGAGGGATGAAAGGTAAAAGAAAAGTAGTTTGTTCCATGCTCTCTCTACCTAGCTTGATGCTTTCTGCAATCAAGGTAGGTAGAGGTTCAATGTGCATTGCAAGAGAGTTTAAGTGAACTGGACATGGACTGTGTGAACTTTCAGAGGTATTGCAAGTAAATATTTTCAAACAGTATGGGGCAAATTTTAAACGCCCTGGGGCGGATTTTAAAAGCCCTGCTCGCGTAAATCCGCCCAGATTTACGCGAGCAGGGCCTTGCGCGCCGGTACGCCTATTTTCCATAGGCCCGCTGGCGCGCGCAGAGCCCCAGGACTCGTGTAAGTCCCGGGGTTTTTCGAGGGGGCGTATCGGGGGCGGGGACGACTGGTGTGGCGTTTTAGGGGCGGGACGCGGCATTGCGGGGGCGGGCCCGGGGGCGTGGTTTCGGGCTGGGGTGGTCCGGGGGCATGGCCGCGCCCTCCGGAACTGCCCCCGGATCGTGTCTCCGCACGCCAGCAGCCCGCTGGCGCGCGTGGATTTACGTCTCCCTCCGGGAGGCATAAATCCAGGGATAAAGGTAGGAGGGGGTTTAGATAGGGCCGGGGGGGTGGGTTAGGTAGAGGAAGGGAGGGGAAGGTGAGGGGAGGGTGAAAGGGAGTTCCCTCCGAGGGAACGGAGACAGGCTACGCGGCTCAGCGCGCGCCGGCTGCCTCCCCAAGCTGGCCAAAAGTTCCGTTTGTGTCCAACGAGGGGTCCGGGAGCGGAACCGCGGTGGACCACGTGACGGCCGCGTCACTCCGACGTGACGCGGACGTCACGTGCTCCTCGCAAAGGAATAGAGGAATGGCTTCCTGACTCCCCGCTGGACGACCAGGGAGTTTTGGTAAGTCTTGGGGGGGATTAAGGAGGGTGAGGGGTTTAAATTTTTATTTAGGATCAACGATCGCGATTTCCAACGTATTCAGCATAGCTATGTTGAATAAGTTGGAAATCTGATCGTTTTCGCCTCATCACTTTTTTAAGTTAAAAAAAAAAAAAGTAGCGTTTTACATATAAGTTCAAAACGAATGCACACCCCTACTATTTTGCATAGGTCCTGCGACGCGTGCAAGCCCTGGGACGTGCATATGTCCCGGGGCTTGAAAAAAGGTGTGGGGCAGGGATGGTCTGGGGTGGGGCATAACCAGAGGCCTCCATAGGGCCGCTAGGCAGAGGGATCGTGCACTCAGCCGGCACACACAACCTACGCCTGCCCGGAGGCAGGTGCAACTTGCGAAATAAAGGTTGGGGGGGGGGGGTAGGTAGGGCTGGGAGGTGGGTTAGGGAGGAGAAGGGAGGGGAAGGTGGGGGTGCTGAGGGAACAAGGAAAGCCATTGGGGCTCCCCTAGGGCTCTCTGCGCGCAAGGTGCACAAGTGTGTACCCCCTTGCGCACGCCGACCCCGGATTTTATAACATGCGCGCGGAGAAGAGACAGCTGAGGGGGGATATGATAGAGGATAAGATAGAGGTGTTTAAAATCATGAGAGGTCTAGAATGGGTAGATGTGAATTGGTTATTTACTCCTTCAGATAATAGAAAGACTAGGGGGCACTCCATGAAGTTAGCATGTGGCACATTTAATCGGAGAAAGTTATTTTTCACTCTACATACAATTAAACTCTGGAATTTGTTGCCAAAGGATGTGGTTAGTGCAGTTAGTATAGCTGTGTTTAAAAAAGGATTGGATAATTTCTTGGAGGAGAAGTCCATTACCAGCTATTAATTAAGTACTTAGAAAATAGTCACTGCTATTACTATCAACAGTAACATGGAGTAGACTTAGTTTTTGGGTACTTGCCAGGTTCTTATGGCCTGGATTGAAAACTGGATGCTGGGCTTGATGGACCCTAGGTTTGACCCAGTATGGCATGTTCTTATGTTCTTACGTTCTTCTTATGTTCATGTTATAAAATCGGGCGTAGATATTAAAATCCGGCCCTATATGCACATGCTTTATAAACTAACTGTTGCGCCACAGAAGGCATCTTACCTTCTCTTCTGGAGGCCGCTCTGAAGCCAGGGCCTCACCTGTGAACTATCCAGGACTTTCTCCAGGGCCTGGGAGGCCTCCAGTTCTTGAGGCCTGTCTGTGGCTTGCTTGGCCTTCCTGGTTCGGCCACGACCTTCTCCCTAGGGGCCGGCCCGCGGCACTTCTCCTCAGTTATAGGGCCAGTGAGGGGCGGTCCAGGTGAACTCCTCCAAGGGAGTTGCCTGCAAACAGCAGTATAAAAGGACTTTCACTTCAGTTCCTGTTTGCCTTTGGATTGGGTTCCACTGTTGTCTGTGCTTCTTCACCGATCCAGATCCTCTGTGGTCTCGCTTGTCTTGACGGCTTCTTGTCCTGTGTCTCTGCCTGTTTCCTTGATGTTGGTTCCAGATGTTCCTAGATATTTGTTCCTGTTCCAGTTCCTGATGTTCCAGCTTGCTTCAGACTGCCAGGAGTGCAGTATCACGCTTCAGACTGCCAGGAGTGCAGTACCCGCTTCAAACTGCCAGGTGTGCAGTACCCCGCTTCTTCCCTGCGCTTCTCCCATTCTCAGCGTGGTCCATGACCAGCCTTCCTGGGCTGTGTAGAGTGCGTAATGGGACAGGATGGCCTGCGACCAGCCCATTGGGTCCGCCCATATCGGTGGGCTGAGTAGGGTGCCCTGAGGGACAGTGTCAATGTCTTCCTTCCCAGCCCTCGTCTGTGATATCTCCGCTTCAGCCCTCATCTGTGATGTCTCCGCTTCAGCCCTCTTCTACGATGTCTTCGCTTCGGCCCTTGTCTGTGATGTCCTCAGTGTTCCAAGGACTCTGTCTGTCCTCGTCCTCTGTCCAGCCTGCTGCCCAATGCCGTTACCCAGCGGCAGGTCCGAAAGGGCTTGGAACAGTCGGAGGACCGTTCATCAAGCAACATTGTGTTGTTGGTTGCCATGGGCGTGCAGGTCCAGTTGAGGGTCAGACCTTGTTCTCTCATCCTTGCTTCAGCTTTGCCTCGCCTAGCCCTCCATGCTTGCACTGGCTCACCTCCCACGGTGTGGCTTGGGGCTCCTCCCTGAGTCTTGCCATGGCCCAAGGGCTCACTACACCTGCTCTAGAGGCAACGGTGCTCCTCGCGCTCGCAACAGAAGCCAAAAGGCCTCCAAGCCCTCGGTTCGTCAGCTGCGTGGAGGACGCGCTCGTAACACTACCTGTCTTCACATATAAATTGGGGTTATTACACATCCATTTATAATTTTTTTCATCTAAAATGTACTTATGTATGTGTATAAAATAGGTAGAGAAAGTAAGTTCTTTCATTGTACTGGAAATACATGCATATACTGAACAATAAGATGTGATTTTTATGACATTTAAACTATGGTTGCACCCCTCTGTCCAATTCAGCTTACAGTAGCAGATCAATACTTTTTGAAGTGACACATTACCAGACTGCCTGTTTATGAGAATTGAGACTCACAGGTCGTGAGAAGGAGCCTAAGTCAAGATTTTTCAGATTAGTAAAGAATGTCTTATCTATAACAAGATGTGCTGTGCTTGTTTTCAGAAATAAGCAAAGCTTAAGACTTGAGGCATACTTATGCAGTCAAACCCAGACATACTGCCTTCTTTGTCTAGAAATAGTATTTAAGATTAATTGAATATAATGAATTTCAGAACACTACTGGAACTTGTTCCTAGTTACTTTCTCTTTGTGATATCACTTGATCAGTAAAGTGGAATTATTCTGTAATGGAGTCCTGACGATCTTTGTCAGTGAACCCAGAGGGAATATCAGTAGCCCCTACCATTGGGAACTGAAATCTAGGGGCAATGAGGTACTTAAGGTGAGTCTATTTTATCTATTTTTTATGACCTCCACCTATCTCCATATCCCTGGTAAATGGTTTTCCCTTGGCAGAATAACATGGGCTCAGGAAAATGTGATCGGCCTTTTTCCCAGTTCCCTCCCAGTCTGCTTCCCTTCTCCTCCTCGGACCCTAAACGTAACCTAACTATCCCCAAATTTTTTATTTTAGTGCTTGCTGCTCCTCTGGAGTAGATGTAATCTCTGCGCGCAGGCCGGCTGCTGGCGCGCACGTCCCCAGGACAGTGTTGAATGGTGCTGTCCTGACCACGCCCCCACCCTGCCCCTCCCCACCCACACCACACACCCCCTGCCCACTCTTTTAGAGAGGCCCAGCACTTCGGCATCCTCCGGGGTCTGTATGCATGGCTGGGCCCATTGTAAAATGCGCTCAAGGCCCAGTCTTGCATGTAAACTCTGAAATTTATGCATGAGGCCCATTTTAAAATTTACTTGAATATTACCAGAAAATTCATAGTGTAATCAAAGGTTTGCCTATGGCACCTATTTTAGCCAATCTATACACAGCCTCTTTTGAAGAAAGATTCTATATATCTATATATGCGAAAGGTGTGGTAATATCAAATGTTGGCTGAGGTATACAGACAATATATTTTTTTCCAGTGGAATACCCCCAGAAATTCATTGGATGAATTTCTTTTTTTTTTTTTTTTTAATTTATTCATTTTTAAAATTTACATCAAGAACCAAACAACTACAGAATAATGTATACAGTGATATATGAGTGCAATTCTCTTACAATAAAAGAAACAAGATAGAGCAATGAAATACACTTCTACAATTTACTTCCCCAATATGGAAGATCCAAGTTTAAATTTCTAAATGTATATATAAAGAAATAAAAATAGGTAATTTAACGGTAGCATCCTATGGGGGTCATACCATATAAGAGAGAGAACAAACTCACCCCCTCATTAATCAAAATGCACTGAGGTGTTTTTGCATGCAATAGCACCATAGGGGCGGATTTTAAAAGGAGCGCGAATAGCCTACTTTTGTTTGCGCTCCAGGCGCAAACAAAAGTACGCTGGATTTTAGTAGATATGCGCGGAGCCGCGCGTATCTGCTAAAAACCTGGATCGGCGCGCGCAAGGCTATGGATTTTGTATAGCCGGCGCGCGCCGAGCCGCGCAGCCTACCCCCGTTCCCTCCAAGGCCGCTCCGAAATCAGAGCGGCCTCGGAGGGAACTTTCCTTTGCCCTCCCCTCACCTTCCCCTCCCTTCCCCTACCTAACCCACCCGCCCGGCCCTGTCTAAACCCCCCCCTTACCTTTGTCGGGGGATTTACGCCTCCTGGAGGGAGGCGTAAATCCCCGCGCGTCAGCGGGCCTCCTGCGCGCTGGGCCGCGACCTGGGGGCGGGTACGGAGGGCGCAGCCACGCCCCCAGGCCGCCCCGGGCCGTAGCCATGTCCCCGTACCCGCCCCCAAAACGCTGCCGACACGCCCCCGAAACGCCGCAACGACCGGGCCCGCCCCCAACACGCCCCCGACACGCCCCCCCTCGGAGAACCCCGGGACTTACGCGAGTCCCGGGGCTCTGCGCGCGCCGGTAGGCCTATGTAAAATAGGCTTCCCGGCGCGCAGGGCCCTGCTCGCCTAAATCCACCCGGTTTTGGGCGGATTTAGGCGAGCAGGGCTCTGAAAATCCGCCCCATATTGTATGGTGTGATGCAAACCTGAAATAGAGAAGGAGTTAGGGGTGGGCTTACCATTTTGCAAAGCCCTATTGCATGGCTTTAACTACAACATTCTCAGTAGTGTTAAGCCATGCAATAGCTTGATCACCCATTGTGATGTTTTTTGCAGATGCTGGTTTAAAGCTCCTAGAAATCTCAGATGAGAGAGAGAGAGAGAGAGAGAGAGAGACAGACAGCAGACAGACAGACTAGCTGTAATGCCCTCACACTAGTTAGGTATTTATATCCCTATGGGAACCTTGGAATGAGGACACTCACCCAAAGATGTGCAATGTTCTCTCAACCTAGCTTGATGATCAAGCTAGGT
This sequence comes from Rhinatrema bivittatum, assembly GCF_901001135.1. NCBI lineage: Eukaryota > Metazoa > Chordata > Amphibia > Gymnophiona > Rhinatrematidae > Rhinatrema > Rhinatrema bivittatum. The sequence goes on along the minus strand of NC_042615.1, from coordinate 798,628,469 downwards.
TGAGAGAACATTGCACAAATCTCATCTTTGGGAGACGACCCTCACTCCGAGGGTCATCAAATCTTCACTAGAGAGCACTGTTCTGTTCATACGTCGCACTTTGAATGTCAAAGTGGCCCCTAACCCCTTCACTAATACCTAAACCTCACCTCGAGTTACTAGGTAGGCCTCCCATAGGGATATAAATATGTATCTAGTGTGAGGGCATTTTGGCTAGTCTCTCTCCCTCTCTCTCTCTCTCTCTCTCTCTCCATTATTACAATTTGTGGTAACTTAGCTCTTTGCATAGGTATTATTGCAATAAAGTGCCTATTACCATAAAACACACCCCTTTTTCTATCACAGGTGATATTTAGTGCATTTTGATAAATCTAGGCCTCAGACATATAAGGATATCCAGGGGGTATACACCTAACAAATCTTCAATTAACTATTTACTTTTATCACACAGGAACTGCATCAATTGTGAGGGAGAATAGAAAAGATAAGAATTCTCTTTATATTTAACATAGCATTTACATGGAAATTTGAGCAGAAAATATGCCCCTATTTGTAGAACCTGGGGTCTATGTAACAGAAATTGTTTACTTTTCTTCCGTGTTGTCTTGGATAAGTCAGGAAAAATCCTGACCTGCATATTCATGAAGGATTCTAATCGATGTTTAAAGAAAAGTTTTAACACCCATTCCTTGTCAGGTTCCAAAGCAAAAATCACAATTAATGTTGCTGACATTGCTTGCGCTTCATTTGAAGATTGTTGGTGTTTGAGGTAGTTGTGGGTGGATCCTTGGGCCGGTGGCAGATGATCACGCCCCCGGGCTCAGAGTATGGAGACAGACACACACTAGTTCTTTTATTAAACAGTATATTGAACCACCAGAGGTGGCAGTAGTGAGCTGGAAGTGCCTGACAGGGCTGTACTCCTTCAAGTACTGAAACAGCGATCCTGGATAACTGAGCTGTAGAGAAACTGAATATAATGAGTAGGCAGGGTATGCAGAGCTCAGGAACAGAACCTTGATGGTAATACTCACACAATAGTCTCTAAAAGTAGTCCAGGTGTTGGAATGAGTTAGGCCCTTGAGGAGCGAGTACCTGGTTCCAGGAAAAGCTCTGAGAGAGATGGTAACTCACTGCTGTAGTAGGCAGCGATGACTTCCAGGCAGAATAAGTATTCAGCAACCAGTCCGGGAACATGGGCCCTCGAGGAGCGAGTACCATTTCCTGACTGTGAACTGAAAAACAATGAGAGAGTGAGGCCCCCCGAGGAGCAGGTACCCCTGGTAAATCCGAAGAGGCAAAGCAGCTAGGAGAGTGTGAAACTGGTCCTTGCTAACTCTTCCTTGCTAATTCGATAGTTAGCAATTTCTGAGACCTTATATATCCGGTAAGGATGACGTTATCTCAGGGGGACGCCCCTGAGGGTCGTGCCACTGCTGGTACATCAGTCGGGGCTGCACTGCATGCGCGCCCTTAGGCTTTTGTGAATCATGGCAGATTGCAGCATCGAGCCGCTCTGGGGACGCCGGGAGGAGTCGGCAGAATGATGCCGCAACAGCCAACCTTCTATAAAATGCCTGTACTAGTGGTGGAATAATTTCTTGCTTTAATTTAAAAATCTCCATTAAATATTTATTAAACATTTCTCTAGGTTGTATATATGTTATTCTTGGAAAATTTACCAGGTGAAGATTCCTGGCTTTCAGAATATTTTCAGTGTTCTCCATTTTACTTAGTAAGATCGCATTATCTTTAACAAGAGTGTCCTGCATGATCTTATTGGAAGTTACTGTAGTTTTAATTTCAGTAAATTGTTGGTTAGATGCCTTAACAGTATTTTCCAAAGCATTTATTCGAACATCATGATCCTCCAATTTTACTGTTATCGGCTCTAGTTGTTTAATAACCATGTTTCCCAGGCCTTCAATTGCTTCCCACAATGATTTGAGAGTTACTTGAAGTGGTTTTTCAAGAATAAATCTGGAACTTATCTTTAAAGGTGTTGAAGAGCTGCCGGGTGTCCTCAGCCTGAACTCTCCTATGTCTAGGCTGCCAGCCAATTCGTCGTGCCCCACTGGCATGGCGAACATGCTTTCTCCTCGTAGGAACAAACTCCTTGCCTGATGTCTTCCTCCACCTGCAGCCATGGAAATCGGCTCCACCAGGTTCATATCTGTGTCTCAAAGCATGGCAGGATTCGCTGGCGACTCTCTCATCATCGGGGACAAAGTTGTTTCTGAGTCCGGCAGGGAACTCCGCTCCTCCTCTGTGGTTTCCTGCCAAAGCGACTCCACTCCCGATGTCTGGACTCCACAAAAGACATGGGCATCCATTGGGCCAGTCAGAGGTGTCTCCGGAGCAGCCCCAGGGTGAGCTTTCTCCCTTGCTCACTTTTTCCTGGCAGAATGGGGCATTTGCAATGATTAATTCAGGAAATTTTTCTAAGGTAATGTTGCCACGGCGCTCAGTGCTACCGTTCTGACTCCATCTTCGATCCTGGATGAATTTCTTATGTGGATTAATACATTTGATTTTAGTTTGCATTTAATGATGGCTTACCATAAACATCAATTCACAAATATGAATATATAAGTGAACCCTGAGGAAGGGGCTTTCGCTACCACTATTTTTAGAAAACTTGTGAAGATAAACAACTTGGTTCAATTTCAGAGTCATCATCCCGGATTCCTTAAGTTGGAACTTCCTGACAGTCAATTTTTTTTAGAATTCTACAGATCTGCTCAAAAATTTAAAAGTGAATTTTAAAAGAGTTGTGTATGTAAAAATGAGCATATGCATGCACAAATAATGCATATTCGAACAAGTGCTATTTTATAAACCTCAGAAACACATGTGAAAGTAATGGTTCATGAATAAATTTGCTCATATTTATTTATTATTTATTTTATTTAGTGTTTTTCTATACCAGCATTTGAGATAAAAATCCCATCATGCTGGTTTACATTAAACAGCGTGGTGTACAAAGAGAAAACATTGGAAATCTATAACAAGTGAACAGAGAATCTGAAGTTACAATAAAACAAGGATGTTCCAAACTTGGGAGAGGAAGGATAGTCTAAAGGAAATAACAGAAAGAACAATTATTTACAGTGTTCTAAGAATATCTGACTATGGTTGTCGTTGCATAGAAGAGTCAGTTGGGTGCTGGAAAGGATTGTTTAAACAATCACATCTTAAGTCTTTTTCTGAAAGTTGGAAGGCACGGTTTTTGACGAAGATCCGGTGGAATGGAATTCCATAGCGCTGGTCCTGCTGTAGAGAAAGCCAAGTCTCTAAATGTTATATGTTGAGAGGTTTTGGTGGGGGAACACGTAGTGATTCTCTGTATGTTTCTCTAATGGGTCTGGAGGAGGTATGTTTTCTGAATGTGATTTGTAGGTTGAGTGGAGCCTGGTGATGGATGGCTTTATAGATAGTGGTAATAGACTTATAAATGATTCTGTAGTGAATTGGCAGCCAGTGTAGGTCTTTGAGGATGGGAGAAATGTCGTCTCTTCTCCTCGTATTTGTCAGTATTCTGGCTGCCGCGTTTTGGACCATCTGAAGAGGTTTGATGTAAGATGAGGGGAGACCTAATAAGATAGAGTTACAGTAGTCTATCTTAGAGAAGATTATGGCTTGCAGAACCGTTTTGTAATCTTGAAAGTGAAAGAGTGGTTTTATTCTTTTCAGGACATGTAGTTTATGAAAACAGTCCTTGGTTGTTTGGTTGACAAATGATTTTAGATTTAGACGATTATCGATAATAACTCCTAGGTCTCTTGTTTGTGTGATGTGAAGGTTTCGTAGTGATATTACTGTTTTCCGGGGAGATGAGGAGGAGTTCGGTCTTAGAGGAATTTAGTATTAAGTTTAAGCTAGTGAGAAGGCCATTGATTTCTTGAAGGCAGTTTTCCCAGAATTCAAGTGTTTTAGAGATGGATTCTTTCAGGGGGATAACGATCTGGACATCGTCGGCGTATAAGGTTAAGTTTGGTTAACAGCTTGCATAGTGGAAGAAGATAAATGTTAAAGAGCATGGGGGATAAGGAAGAGCCCTGGGGCACTCCTAGGGAGGAGTGTTGATGTTGTGATTTTTTATTGTAAATTTTAACCTTGTAGCCTCTGTTGTCAAAAAAAGTTTTGAACCAGGCCAGAGCAGTTCCTGTTATTCCGATGTTTGACAACTGGTTTAGGAGGGGAGCATGGGTGTTTTGGGGCCAACATTTACACTTATAGGGGTAGATTTTGAAAGTTATGGGCGAGCGTAGATTTGTTCGCGCAACCCAGCGTGAACAAATCTATGCTCGATTTTATAAAATGTGCTCGCTGCTCCGTACATTATAAAATCCAGGGTCGGCGCGCACAGGGGGATGCACAATTGTGCAACCTGTGCGCGCTGAGCCGAGCAATTCCCCTGGGCAGTTGGCCGGTGTGCGATCTGACCCCACCCACTTCCCGCCAACCTCACCGCCCCTTTTTGCAAGCCCCAGGACTTGCACGTGTCCTTGGGATTTACGCATGTCGCCGGGCTTAGATTTGCAATATTTTTTATAGTGTGCGCACATTTGCATACTTGATATAAAATGCATGTGCATGCGTACATGCATCCATATAGCTGCATATATGGGTGTGTTCACGCATGTTTTAAAGTTATCCTCCCTGGTCCCTGGTCTCCCACAAATTCCTTTTTTGTCTCTTCTGGTGGGAAAATCTCATCACACTCATTCCTAACTAGCTCCATTTTGGCTCAAGTCCAAAAAATGTATTGATTTGCTTCTCTTAGATTTTAATGGTTCAAAATAAAACAAATATCTAAAAGAATTAAAATTTTTCAGGGGACTGCATCCATTTAGTTCAGCTGAATGAGTGAATTTAGTTCAGGTGAATGAGTCAAACATTGACTCATTCACCTCATTTTTCACATGTAATCCTATGATTGGGTACATAAAATGATGGAAAAAATTTCCCTATTTTGTAAGGGTCATCTTTCCTAAATTTATTTAGTGAGCTCATTAGTTAGGTCAGACAGATGGTGAAGTGGGCCTCTATAGAGACTGAGGGATGGAATTGCACAATTGCTGTTCCTCTCTAACTGGACAGGGAGATTTCCCATCTCCTGTCTATGAACTCTAACCAGTGGTTTTGGTCCACAAAACATATGCAGTCACCAATTTCCAAATCAATAACAAGTAACTTTATTTCTGAATCTTCCTGCCAGCAACTGTATACATGTTTGAATAGAGACAAGTGGTCAATACTGAATAATCAGAATTCATGGGATACAGCAATCAGGATTAAAATGTCCCTCCTTACATTGTTCCTCAGAAATATTAGATTTATATTCCCCAAGAGCATTATCCCTTCATTTGTCAATCCAATTCAGCCACCAAGAGTTAAGCTAAACACTCAAGATCTTCCCACTTTTCTGATCTAAAAGAACCCTCTAATACCTACTGCTGGCAAACAGGTGAGTTGAGCCTGCATCATGGCACAGCACTTCATATACGTGTTGTTCTGGATGGAATGTTGTAATTTGGAGCTAATCCGTGTAGTAGCTATTTAAATCCCGCATTATCAATCAACTGGAGGGCTGGACATGCATGGCAATCCAATTCCCCAAAAATCCATGTCATAACCCTATGTGCTGGCAGGCCAGTAGCCCTCTCCCCCATGTTAGCTGCTAATAACCATGGGCAGATGGAATGATATTTCACATCACTATCCCAGAGCAGGAGGCAGGCAGCACATAGGGTTATGACATGGATTATTGGGGAAATGGATTGCCATGCATGTCCAGCCCTCCAGGTGATTGATAATGCAGGATTTAAATGGCTACTACATGTATTAGCTGCAAATTACAACTTTTCATCCAGAACAACATGTACATGCAGTGGTGTGCTATGATGCAGGCTCAACTCACCTATTTGCCAGCAATAGGTGTTAGAGGGTTCTTTTAGATCCAGCCCCTATAGTGATTTAAGTGTAAGAAGAAATACTTAGTACAGGGCTTCCCATACCTGTCCTGGAGACCCTATAGCCAGATGGCTTTTCAGGATTATACACAATGAATTTGCAGGAGATAAATTTGTAGTAAACATACTAACTGCATATCCTCTGAAAACTCAACAGAAACTGTGTGTAAAATCAGAGGGTCTAAAGCAATTATTCATGCCAATGTATCTTTTATTTCCAATTATACAAAAACATTAATTCTTATGCAGGGACTCTATCTCAAATATAATTGGTCAAAGTATCCATTTAAAATAATCCAAAAATGCTTTACCCCTTATAGCATGCTTTACCCCTCATTAGCTACCCTCCACACATACTCAATTCACATTCATATCTCATTCCTTAATCACACCTCACATAATGTGAACAATTTTGTATATTCTGCAAATTTGATTACCTCACTTGTCGTATCTTTCCAGATCATTTATAAATATATTAGAAAGTATGTGTCCCAATACAGATCCCTGATACACTCCACTGCCCACTCCCTTCCACTGAGAAAATTGTCCATTTAATCCTACTCTCTGTTTCCTGTCATTTAGCCAGTTTGTAATCCACGATGGACATAGCCATCTATCCCATGACTTTTTACTTTTCCTAGAAGCCTCTCATGAGGAACTTTGTCAAACACCTTCTGAAAATCCAAATATTCTACATCTACCGGTTCACCTTTATCTACATGTTTATTAATTCCTTCAAAAAAGTGAAGCAGATTTGTGAGGCAAGACTTGCCTTGGGTAAAGCAACTTTCCACTATTTTTCCTGGCACTGAAATCAGGCTAATTGATCTGTAGTTTCCCGGATTGTCCCTGGAGCCCTTTTTAAATATTGGGGTTACATTAGCCACCCTCCAGTCTTCACGTACAATGGATGATTTTAATGATAGCTTACAAATTTTTACTAAATTTCATTTTTTAGTTCCTTCAGAACCCTGTGGTGTATACCATCCGGTCCAGGTGATTTACTACTCTTCAGTTTGTCAATCAGGCCTACCACATCTTCTAGGTTCACCATGATTTGGTTCAGTCCATCTGAATCATTACCCATGAAAACCTTCTATGATATGGGTATCTCCCCAATATCCTCTTCAGTAAACACTGAAGCAAAAAAAAATCTTTTAATTTTTCCGCGATGGCCTTATCTTCTTTAATTGCCTCTTTAACCCCTCGATCATCTAACGGTCCAACTGATTCCCTCACAGGCTTTCTGCTTCGGATATATTTTAAACATTTTCACTGTGAGTTTTTGCCTCTATGGTCAACTTCTTTTCAAATTCTCTCTTAGCCTTTCTATCAATGTCTTACATTTAATACCAAGCTAGGTTGAGAGAACATTGCACTATTATCATCTTTGAGTGAGATTTCTCACTCCGAGAGTCATCAAATCTTCACAAGAGAGCACTGTTCTGTTCGTACGTCTCACTTTGAATGTCAAAGTGGCCCCTAACCCCTACACTAATACCTAAACCTCACCTTACTAGGTGGGCCTCCATAGAAATATAATACCTATCTAGTATGAGGGCATTATGGCTAGGTGCTCTCTCTCTCTCTCTCTCTCTCTCCTTCCTCAAAAGTACTAAAACAGGCCTTTGAGAACCATCATCAAATGCAGTAAATCCTTAACGCAAGCTATCACATGGCTTAATGCTACTGAAAAAGATGTAGTTAAAGCTGTGTGATAGGGCTTTGCAAAATGGTAAACCACTCCTCCGCTTTTTTCGGATTTGCATCGCACCATATGATATGGTGCTATTGCATGCGTTAAGGGCTTATTGCATGGATTATTAGCGCTTTTCACATGCGTTAAGCCCTCAACGCATGCGAAAACGCCTTATCACATTTTGATAAATGACCCTATAAACTAGGGTCTCCCTTTTTTGTCTGATTAGAGATAACAGCACAACTATGTGCTATTAACCCAAGGGCCCCAGATAGTCCATGTTGAAAAAGTGCACTCAAGGAGACAGTCTAAAGGTCAAGGCAGAAGAGTTCAAGTGAAGGCCCAGAGAGTCCATGTTGAAAGAGTGCATTCAAGGGAACAGCATAAGGGCCATGGCAGCAGTGGAGCATGGAGGCAGACAACCAGGACCAAAGAACACAGCAGCATGGAGGCAGAAGTCCCAGGAGAAAATACAACAGCATGTAGGCAGGAGCCCCAGGAAAAGACATGGCACATGGAGGTGGCAGCAGGATGAGATGAGATGAGATGAAACACCAGCATGAGGAGCAGCACATGAGACATGATGAGGCAATGGCAGCAGCTGAACTGTTGACGGCTTCAAACAAGCTGGATTATGGGCAGAGCATAGAGAAGGGCATTAGAAATAGACTGCAGGACTACAGTGGCATGCATTAGACCATTGCCATCATCTAGCCAGTACAGGATCTCTGTAGTCAGGACAGGCCCAGCAAGCTTCTTCCATCTAGCCGGCACAGGAATTCTGCAGTCAGAATGAGCCCAGCAGTTTTTTTCCATTTAACCAGCACAGGTACTGAGGCGTGGCCAGGCTTGTCCTATAAGTCTTGTCCTTCGGCCTTATAGGCCAGGTGTTTGGGTAGGTTCATGGGCCTTTGCCATGCCATGGCTTGCCACTTGGGGGTGGCATGTCCTTGAAGGGCCTCACCCTCAGTGGTTTCTCTCAACAGGAGATGCTGCATGAGGTTGAGTCTTGTGAGACTGTGGAAGGCACAGGTGCTGGCTCCGGCATTCTCTGCAGAATCTGGGTCATGACAGCAGTGAGATTCTTTATTGATGTTGCGACTATTGTAAGACCCAGTGCCTGTACTTCTGTCCAGGCATGCAGGGCCTGGGTGTGCCCACTGACAGCCCTCCTCAGGCATACTAGCTCTGCCTGAGGAGCCATCGTGAAGCTGCACATGATGTCTCCTTTCCAGTAAATTCAGCTGCTTTTGTGATTGTTGGTGCTGTTGGGAGTGCTGGTGGTAGAGCTGGTGCTGATGGCAGAGCTGGTGCTGGGGATGGGGCTGGTGCTATTCTCATGTGGGCAGATGATGGTTTGGCCTCATAAGGGGTATGAGGGGGCTGGTGTTCTGGTCTGCCTCAGTGCTTGCTGCCTCATGCTGGTGTGTTCAACTAAAGTTGCGCTGCCTGCACTGTGTCCCATTGCAGGCTGGGCTCATTCATTAAGTCATAGAGATTGAGACTGACATTTAGCAGGCTTGCTGAGGCCAGGATATCCAGGAGCTGGCTGTGAAGCTGTTGCTGCTGCTGCTCCTCCTCCTCCTTCTCACTGAACTGGGTCTCTGTGTCCATAAGTAAGGGTGCAGTTAACATTGCAACTGTGCCTCTAGTCCCTGGGGCTTGACTGCTGGTCCCTGGGGCTTGATGGCTGGGACTGTCAGAGGCCTGAGCGAGAGCTGTGGAAATAAAGAAGAAAACATAAGTATCAAAGGTAAGAGGTACACACATAGAACATTTGGCATGACATGTGCACTTAGCATCTCAAACAATGTGAGCATGTTAAGCCAAATGATGTGCACAAATGTAGCACCGTTGCCATTAACTGTTGAGCTGAACTTACCGGCTCTGGCACATATGGCGTCTGGCCATTCAGCCATGCCCTCGAACATGTCCAGTCCCAGCCACTGGATGAGGTGCTCCTCCTTGGGTGTAAGCACTATTGGGCACGGAGCTCCTCCACCAGTCTGCCAGACGTACTTGTTGCGGCTAGTGACCTTCATCTTTAACTGTGCGTTTATGTCCCAGTACCTGTGAGCCATCTGCTCAGCACTGCGCTCAACACCACTCCACCTGCATATTTCCTGTACAATGTCTCAAGGATACCAGCAATAATCAACTCATTGTTCTCAATGCTGAATTTGAGAGCCTTCAGCCGAGGACTTCCTGCTGCTTGTCTGCCAGAGTGAGGTGCCATTTTTCCTTCTAGAAATGTGTCCTCCTTTTCCTCACTCTCATTCCCACTCCTATCTCCCTTCCCTCCTTCCCCCTCCTGTCCCTGGCCTGAAAACTCCCTTCCCCTCTGCCATCTCTCTCTATCCCTAGCCTGCCGTCCTCCTCTCTCTGTCTTCCTGCCTATCCCCTTCTTCCTCCCACATCCTTCTATCCTTTCCTTCATCTCTATCTCTACTCCTGGTCCTGTTCCTACTCCTACTCCTCCTTCCCCTAGCACTCCTGCCTTTATCCTTCCTTCTCCTCTCCTCCTTCTTCCCCCTCCTCTCCTCATGGCTCTCCTGACATCCCTCCCCACACCTCTCATGCTCCATCCTCTCCACAACCTCCACTCCTCCACTCACTTTCTCACTCCTCCACCACTCACCTCATCCACACACTTCCTCACTCCTCCACTCCTCCTCCACAGAAAAAGACAAACAGAACATGAAAAACAAACAAAAACTTTCACACGCAGATAGACAAAAGACAAAGGTCATGTCAAACACAAAGAAAAACAGTCAAGAACAGGACAATACAATCAGAATTACTATAAGAACTCCTAATCCACTAGCCACAGCTCACCTCCTCTCCTCTAACCCATGCCTCGACACACCGACAAAGAGGTAGATGCAGGAAATGGGTATATATTAGGGATGTGAATCATTTTTTGACGATTTAAAATATCGTCCAATATATTTTAAATCGTCAAAAATCGTTAGGGCCACGATACAATACCAATTCCCCCGATTTATCGTCAAAAAATCGTAAATCGGGGGAAGGGGGAGGGCAGGAAAACCGGCACACTAAAACACCCTAAAACCCACCCCGACCCTTTAAATTAAATCCCCCACCATCCCGAACCCCCCTCCCAAATGCCTTAAATTACCTGGGGGTCCAGCGGCACACTAAAACACGGCACACTAAAACCCCCTAAAAACCCCCCCCGACCCTTTAAATTAAATCCCCCCCCCTCCCGAACCCCCCCCCCCAAATGCCTTAAATTACCTGGGGGTCCGTTGCGGCGGTCCGTAGCTTAAATTACCTCCATAGCCTTAAATTACCTCCGTAGCGGCGGTCCGTAGCTAAATCGGGGGAAGGGGAGAGCAGGAAACCGGCACACTAAATCGTGTAGTCTTCAGCCGGCGCCATTTTGCAAAATGGCCGCCGCCATTTTGCGGCGGCCATAGACCAAAACGATTTGACGCAGGAGGTCGTTCCGGACCCCCGCTGGACTTTTGGCAAGTCTTGTGGGGGTCAGGAGGCCCCCCCAAGCTGGCCAAAAGTTCCTGGGGGTCCAGCGGGGGTCTGGGAGCGATCTCCTGCCGCGAATCGTTTTCCGTACGGAAAAGGGCGCCGGCAGGAGATCGACTGCAGGAGGTCGTTCAGCGAGGGTTCTGGACCCCCGCTTAACGACCTCCTGCAGTCGATCTCCTGCCGGCGCCATTTTCCGTACGGAAAACGATTTGCGGCATGAGATCGCTCCCGGACCCCCGCTGGACCCCCAGGAACTTTTGGCCAGCTTGGGGGGGCCTCCTGACCCCCACAAGACTTGCCAAAAGTCCAGCGGGGGTCCGGAACGACCTCCTGCGTCGAATCGTTTGGTCTATGGCCGCCGCCATTTTGCGGCGGCCATTTTGCAAAATGGCGCCGGCTGAAGACTACACGATTTAGTGTTCCGGTTTCCTGCTCTCCCCCTTCCCCCGATTTAGCTACGGACCGCCGCTACGGAGGTAATTTAAGGCTACGGAGGTAATTTAAGCTACGGACCGCCGCTACGGACCCCCAGGTAATTTAAGGCATTTTGGGGGGGGGCTCGGGAGGGTGGGGGATTTAATTTAAAGGGTCGGGGTGGGTTTTAGGGGGTTTTAGTGTGCCGTGTTTTAGTGTGCCGCTGGACCCCCAGGTAATTTAAGGCATTTGGGGGGGGGTTCGGGAGGGTGGGGGATTTAATTTAAAGGGTCGGGGGTGGGTTTTAGGGGGTTTTAGTGTGCCGGCTCACGATTTTAATGATTTTCACGATACTTTACACACCCAAACGGCAACAATACGATTCCCTCCCCCTCCCAGCCGAAATCGATCGTTAAGACGATCGAGGACACGATTCACATCTCTAGTATATATATATATATATATATATATATATATATATAACAAATATATTGCACAATTTGCATACAACAACGCGAGATGCGGCTACTAGTGTTGTGGATCTGGCAGTGAACCGAGGTAGAGTCAGCGTTACCTAGGAGAGTAAACTCTCTAGGTCCCTACCGTCAGAAGATGAGGCCTGCTGATGTAGACGTGGAAATGAAGACTTCACCCTGGAAGTTCGTGATTCCCCCAGGAGGAGCCCATAGGAACTTGGCCGCTGGGACTTAGGAGACTCCCTGGAGACTGAAGAAGATCTGGATGCAGGCGCCTCCTGCAGGTTGTGTAGTCCAGATGGCTGGCACCTCCAGCAGGTCAAAATTGATTCAAGTGTAGCTCTTCGAAGAAAGTCCGAAGTCGGTCCGAGGGACTAAGCCAGAAGACTGGTGGGAAGCTGGTCCAGGGGTCGAAGCCAGAGGATGGTCGGAAGTCGGTCCAGGGGTCGAAGCCAGAGGATGGTCGGAAGCCGGTCCAGGAGTCAAAGCCAGAGGATGGTCGGAAGTCGGTCCAGGGGTCGAAGCCAGAGGATGGTCGGAAGTCGGTCCAGGAGTCGAAGCCAGAGGATGGTCGGAAGCCGGTCCAGGAGTCGAAGCCAGAGGATGGTCGGAAGCCGGTCCAGGAGTCGAAGCCAGAGGATGGTTGGAAGCCGGTCCAGGGGTCGAAGCCAGAAGAAATCCGTCCAACGAAGGGAAAACCAGGAACAAGGACCAAGACGAACAGGAACCAGACGACCAGGCTGCGGACCAAGAACTCAAGGCACAGGACCAAGAGCCAAGATACCAAGGCAAGGTCTGAGGAGCAGACCTTGCCTTAAATACAGGGCACCAGGAAGAAGTCCCGAAGAGGAGCCATGACCATTTCCTGTCATGGCCCCTTTAAATCACATCAGCAGCTTGCTCAGCTCTAGGAGGCCTGGTGGGGGGAGAGTCAGCTGAACGATGGCCATCTTGGATTTGGCACACCGCGAAGAAAATCTCAGCGCCGGCTGCAGGCTGCCGGCTGCCGGCTCCTGCAGCCATCCCAGGAAAGGCCCGACGCTGCGGGTGAGTGACCGGTCCCAGCCGCGGACTCCGTGGCAGGCGGCCGTAACAACTAGTGCATGCCTTGGCTAATGACGTGCAAGGCGCTGACTCATCGCTAAATGCACTGAAACATTGCGGAATGCACTGATGTAGCGCCCGACGTGATAACATTGCCTGTGACACAAAACATAGCCTCGTGAAGCGGAAGCTGGGAAATTTTCCCAACCATGCCCCATTTTTATTGCGAGTGCTATTTCCGCTATATTTATAGCATTTTGAAAAATCCAGGGGTTCGTTTTTAAGATCTGTAAGTAGGAAATGATGTACCTCTTAAATTCCTCTGCCTCTGCCTTATCATTTTAAAAAGTTTCCTTCAATGCAATCATGTCAGGAAAGAGAAAACATAAAATCATCTACCACTGACTCTTAGGATTTGAAGCTGTCACCAACAGTGAATTGCAAGTTTTAACTGCCCTTCTCTCTCTTAACCTCTGTCTCCACTTCTCTGCTCTAAATGCCTTGAATCTTGGTGTTATTTAAGCTAGCATTTCTTCCTCAATTTCCATGCCTAATGAGCCTGAGCTGAGTTAATAATAGAGGTAATAAGTAATGACGCATTATTTTTTTCAGTAGGGGGAGGGGTCGGGGTGTAGCTTTGATGTGCCAGTGGATGAGGAAGCCAGTGGCTCTGGTGCTATCTCTTCTGCCGTGTCACTTGCCGCCAAGTAGTACCACTCATCAGTAAAAAGAGTAAGATGACGGAAGAGTTCATTTATTGGAATTTTTCAGAGTAAACTACAGTGCCTGCTTTGCACTGGTCTTGATGTTCTGCTTTCTTATTTTTTATTATTATTATTATTATTATGTTACTCAGGACTGTAGGAAAGAATGACTGGCTGAGAGGGACCCTCATCCTTGCCAGCAGTACCTTCTGCTCCTAACAACTGTTATCTTAAATCAAACCAACAGCTTCAAGCAAAACAATTAAATCTGCAGTGCCTGACAGTGACTTCCTATGGCATTTATACACTTTCGGTCTTGTGCTGTCAGGTGAGGGGTTTATGATAGGATGAAAAATAGCCCTACAAATGGAGAGGATTGGTGAGAGAGGGCATTGTGTGCTAATTCCAAAATGATTTTAAGTTTGCACCCTGCATAATGCTGCTGTACTAAGACAAAGCAGGTTTTTGGACTATTGCCAAGATTTTGTATGCCTGTATGCATAGGGGCGGATTTTAAAACGAGCGCGAATAGCCTACTTTTGTTTGCGCTCCAGGCGCAAACAAAAGTATGCTGGATTTTAGTAGATACGCGCGGAGCCGCGCGTATCCGCTAAAATCCTGGATCGGCGCGCGCAAGGCTATCGATTTCGTATAGCCGGCGCGCGCCGAGCCGCGCAGCCTACCCCCGTTCCCTCCAAGGCCGCTCCGAAATCGGAGCGGCCTCGGAGGGAACTTTCCTTTGCCCTCCCCTCACCTTCCCCTCCCTTCCCCTACCTAACCCACCCGCCCGGCCCTGTCTAAACCCCCCCCTTACCTTTGTCGGGGGATTTACGCCTCCCAGAGGGAGGCGTAAATCCCCGCGCGCCAGCGGGCCTCCTGCGCGCCGGGCCGCGACCTGGGGGCGGGTACGGAGGGCGCGGCCACGCCCCCGGACCGCCCCGGGCCGTAGCCACGCCCCCGTACCCGCCCCCGAAACGCCGCGACGACCGGGCCCGCCCCCCGACACGCCCCCGACACGCCTTCCTCGGAGAACCCCGGGACTTACGCGAGTCCCGGGGCTCTGCGCATGCCGGGAGGCCTATGTAAAATAGGCTTCCCGGCGCGCAGGGCCCTGCTCGCGTAAATCCGCCCGGTTTTGGGCGGATTTACGCGAGCAGGGCTCTGAAAATCCGCCCCATAATCTGCAGCATGTGGGTTTCCAAGCTCAGATAAATTGAACAGGTTATTCTTTTATGTTTCATAGACGTACATCTGTTGTGGGCTTATATGTAGACATTTCTGTCAGGTTCCCTTCATTCCTTGGTTGAAATACTAGAACAAATATTTACAAAGGGGCGGATTTTCAGAGCCCTGCTCGCGTAAATCCGCCCAAAACCGGGTGGATTTACGCGAGCAGGGCCCTGCGCGCCGGTAAGCCTATTTTACATAGGCCTACCGGCGCGCGCAGAGCCCCGGGACTCGCGTAAGTCCCGGGGTTTTCGGAGGGGGCGTGTCGGGGGCGGGCCCGAACCGCGTGGCGTTTTCGGGGCGTGTCGGGAGCGTTCCGGGGCGGGCCCGGGGGCGTGGCTACGGCCCGGGGCGGCCCGGGGGCGTGGCCACGCCCTCCGGACCCGCCCCAGGTCGCGTCCCGGCGCGCAGGAGGCCCGCTGACGCGCGGGGATTTACGCCTCCCTCCGGGAGGCGTAAATCCCCCGACAAAGGTAAGGGGGGGGTTTAGACAGGGCGGGGCGGGTGGGTTAGGTAGGGGAAGGGAGGGGAAGGTGAGGGGAGGGCAAAGGAAAGTTCCCTCCGAGGCCGCTCCGATTTCGGAGCGGCCTTGGAGGGAACGGGGGTAAGCTGCGCGGCTCGGCGCGCGCCGGCTATACGAAATCGATAGCCTTGCGCGCGCCGATCCAGGATTTTAGCGGATATGCGCGGCTCCGCGCGTATCTACTAAAATCCAGCGTACTTTTGTTTGCGCCTGGAGCGCAAACAAAAGTAGGCTATTCGCGCTCGTTTTAAAATCCGCCCCAAAGTGAGCAGTTATGATATCGTTAACTCCCAAACCATTATATCAGTCTGATGTTGCTAGTATTTAGTATTAAATAGAAAGAATAATGCAACTTGGAGTAGTAATCAGTGTTTCACTGTTTTTCTTACCTTTGTAGATTTTCTGCATTCAAAAAAATCCCAAAAACATTTTTGTTCTGTACAGCATTCTATTGGATGACAATAACTGTGTCACATAAATATATAGTTCATGTCATTGAAAAACTGAAGCTTCATTTTTCCAGCATATAAGATTGGTGATTGTCAGGAAAATGAGCTCAGAAAATGCAACACTTACGAATGTGATGGGATTTTATTCACTGTAGCAGCTTGGTGGTAGCTGGGGACTAAAGAAACCAGATATTTAGGCAATGGCCATGCTAGTGTTGGTGGATGCTTCAATTATTGTAGAACTTTGTGTTTGAACATGGGCAGGGTGTAATCAAAAGAGGGAATCTGGCATGCTTGTCTACTCAGAATGGTGCAGTTCAAAGAAGAAAGATGACAAAAACTGTCTTGGATAAGGACTCATATCCTACAAGCAGTCATAATCTGTAGATGGCAGTTGGGCTATTTCCTTAACAATGTGGACAGGAGTAATTGGGTAGAATAAAGGGGCCAGTTTGTGTTTTTCTGCCATTATCTACTATTCAGAAATTATAATTGTATGTTCAGCCCAGTTCCTCGATGGTAGTACCATGTGTCAACAGGTGAGACATGCAGGTTTTCCTGGCCTGGGCAGCATAAACTAGGCTCTAGTTTATGCTGCCCAGGCCAGTCATGACTGAGGATGCTGCGTAGGCAGAGTTCACCACTCCTTGTGTGAGAGAGAGATTCTGTACCATGGTTGCGACTGTCGCTGCTCGACGTCTCCATTGCGCCCTCCTTACCTCCTTGGCAACTTCCTCTTGCTCAAGTGGAAGGTTGGCTGCCGCGGCGACATTCTGCCGACTCCTGGAGTCCCCAGAGTGGCTCGACGCTGCAATCTGCCATGATTCACAAGAACCTAAGGGCGTGCGTGCGGTGCAGCCCCGACTGATGTACCAGCAGTGGTGCGAACCTCAGTGGCGTCCCCCTGAGATGACGTCATCCATACCAGATATATAAGGTCTCAGAAATCGCTAACTATCGAGTTAGCAAAGGAAGGGGTTACTCTACCTAAGCTGCTCTGCCTCCTCAGACTTACCAGGGGTACCTGCTCCTCGGGGGCCTTGCTCTCTCTTTGTTTTTCAGGTCACAGTCAGGAACCGGTACTCGCTCCTCGAGGGCCCATGTTCCTGGACTGGTTGTTGAATACTTATTCTCCCTGGAAGACATCGCTGCCTACTACAGCAGTGAGTTACCATCTCTCTCTCAGATCTTTCCCTGGAACCAGGTACTCGCTCCTTGAAGGCCTAACTCATTCCAACACCTGGACTACTTCTAGAGACTATTGTGTGAGTATTACCATCAAGGTTCTGTTCCTGAACTCTGCATACCCTGCCTACTCACTATATTCAGTTTCTCTACAGTTTAGTTATCCAGGATCACTGTTCCAGTACCTGAGGGACTACAGCCCTGACAGGCACTTCCAGCTCACTACTGCCACCTCTGGTGGTTCAATATACTGTTTAATAAAATAACTAGTGTGTGTCTGTCTCCATACTCTGAGCCTGACCGGTAGTCCCTCTCGGGATCTTCCCCTGGGGCGTGGTCATCTGCCACCGGCCAAAGGATCCACCCACAACTACCTCAAACACCAACAACCATTGACCTTTACACAACAATAATACGCAAGAACTGCTGCTGTGTTGACTGAGCTTGGCATAGTACATATGTGTGTGGCGGAAGGAGGACTAAGAAAAGCACAAGATAGTTCCAAAGAAAATAGCTGGGCTAAAGAAAAGAAAAGAATTAAACTGGTATTGCCTTTATGCGTTTTGAGTTCCATGTTTCAGTGACCATCTGGCATTTCCTAGACTCTTACATACTATCAGAAACATATGAATTATTCTCAATACACCTCTCAATAATTGCCATGCCATGTGGAAAATGTTGGTTAATTCTAATTTTTAAACTTTTATCCCTTAACATTCTGAATTTTATAATCATGTTTTGTCAATAAAATTTGATCGACTTTAGTGTACTGATCTTGAAATGCTTGGAGTTGGAGTCATAAAATTAAAAAGAAAAAAAAGACTTGATATAAGGTGCCCCTGATGGTTTGAATTTAAAAATTAGTTAACATGGTAAAATAGGGGGCAAGTCATTTGTTTTTAAATATGTTAGTGACAGGTGGGATTGTAAGACTCAGAAGTGAAGGGGAGGGATTTGTAGAGTCTAAGAAGGAGAAAGTAGAATTGCTTTACACATATTTCTGTTCACTTCATTCAGGAAGGGTTTGGAGTAGGCACACAGATAATGGCCACAAATAGTAATGGAAGTGAAGTAGCCCTGAAATGATATTTAGAAGATTGTTAGCAAGGGACTAGCAAAACTAAAGTAATGGGTCCAGATTGAATACATCTGAGGTTATTAAGGAAAGTTAGGAAAGTCTTGGGACATCTGATTTTTGACCTTTTCAATGTTTATTTATAGCTGGAGTGGTTCCAAAGAACAGGAGATAGGCAGAAGAGGTCCCTCTTCACAAAAGTAGATGCAAGGAGGAGGATGAGAACTATAGACCAATTAGTCTGACCTCAGTCATGAGTAAATTTATAGAATCTCTGGTAAAACAGAGGATAGTGCAATTTCTGAAAACCAACAAATTACTGGATCTGAGGCAGCATGGTTTTACATGAGGTTGGTCTTTTTGAATTAATGTGATTAGTTTATTTGATTGGGTGATCAGAGAGTGGACCGGGGAGCATGCTAGATTTAGTATTAGGCTAGGGGTAACACTAGCTATAGTGTACTTGGATTTCATCAAGGACTTTGACAAGGTTCTACATAGGTTACTTATAAGCAATCTGAGAGATCTAGTTATGCCTGAGTGGAAGGTAACAAAAAGTAGTGGTAAATGGAGTTCATTCCAAGGAGTGGGGCAATACCTAGGGTCTGCCACAGAGATTGTGTTACACGCCCCACCCGCGGCTGTCCCGCGCACGGGACCGCTCACCTGCATAGTTCCTCAGTGGGTCCCGGGACACCGGGGCCTGGAAGTACTGGCAGTTGCCGCTAGGGAGGCCAACCCGGGACCTACCATGGAATCATGAAGGTGAGCAGGCCCATGCGTGGGACAGGAATGGAAGGGGCGCATAACAACTTTGAATCGCTCCATGTTGCAACCCCATCTTGAGTATTGTGTGCAGTTCTGGTCACCATCAGAGATGTGCTTCGTTTTTTACTACCGGGTCGTTTTTTGAGTCGGACGCTTCGGGGTAAAGTTCGGTTTTCCTTGGTTAGTTTTTTTGGCAAACGAATAAAAAACTAAGAGAGAAAAACGAAACTGGCTCAAAAAACGATGCAGGAAAATGAAGCTAAAAAAAACCCCACCCCAAGCATTAAAACTTACTATAAACATTACCCCCCCTCCCAATCCCGATCCCTCCCCAAGACTTACCAACCTCCCTGGTGGTCCAGCGGGGTCCCACGAGCGATTTGTCTCGGCGTGCCTGTCTCAGTCAGAATGGCGCCGATAGCCTCTGAATTACTATGTCACAGGGGCTACCGGTGCCATTGGTCAGCCCCTGTCACATGGTAGGAGCACAAGATGGTGCCAATGGCCACTTTGAATGGTGTTGATCCAGTTGATGTTGTTGGATGAGAATTTATGGCAAATTCCGCCCAGGGCAACAGTTCACTCCAATCATTCTGGCGAGTGTTCACATAGGCACGAATGAATTGTATGAGAGTCCTGTTCATCCTCTCTGTTTGTCTGTTGGATTGTGGATGGTATGCGGAGGTGAAGTCGAGAGAAATATCAAACTTTTTACAAAGTGCCTTCCAGAAGTTAGCTGTAAATTGAGCTCCTCGATTGGAGACTATGTGCTTAGGCAAGCCAAGCAGGTGGAAGATGTGCATAATGAATAGCTTGGCAAGCTCCATGGTGGTGGGTAAGCCTGGGAGAGCCACAAACGGAGCCATCTTCGAGAACTGATCTACGGTTACCCATATGGTGTTGTTTCCTCTAGAAAAGATACCATGAAGTCTGTGGCAATATGTGTCCATGGTTCTTCCAGCACTGGCAAGGGTTGGAGTAGACCCCCATGGATGACCTGGCGGCTTCTGTTTAGTGCAGTTTGCGCAGGAAGCGATGTAGGAGAATGTGTCTTCGTTCATGGTGGGCCACCAGTAATAGGTCTGACGTTTAGACAGGGTTCTACGTTGACCAGGATGTCCTGAAAGTTTGGAGTTCCCAATGCACTAAAACAGGCCATCCTTAATCCATCTTGAAGAAATCTAATCTGGACCCAGGGGACCCATCTAACTTCTGACCTATCTCAAACTTACCATTTATTGTGAGACTCTTGGAAAGATTAGTCAACACCCAACTCACCGAGTACCTCGGTAAACACAATATTCTTTACCTCTCCCAGTTTGGTTTCCGTAAATTTCTAAATACGGAAACTCTCTTAATTTAACTCACGGATACTCTGCTCAAGGGATTAGATAAAGGACAATCATAATACTCGCACTTCGGATATCTCATCCACATTTGATACCGTAAAGCACTCCATCCTTCTAAACTGTCTCACTGAACATAGGCATCTCAGGAACCACTCTCCACTGGTTCGAATCCTTCCTGAACAACAGATACTATAAGGTCAGAATAAACAACTAGGAATCTTCCCCCATCAGTTTAATTCAATGGGTGCCCCAAGGCTCTTCCGCTCCCTCCCACTCTTTTCAATATCTACATCTTACCCCTTTGCCAGCTTCTCGCAGACTTAAACCTGACTCATTTTGTATACACTGATGATGTTCAAATCCTTATCCCCATAACAAATTCTCTCCCCAAATCACTTAAGTTCTGGGGCAACTGCCTCCACTCTATCAACCTCCTCCTTACCATTCTCAACCTTGCTCTTAACATGGCCAAAACTGAACTCCTCTTTATCTCATCCGACACAACAACCTTCCCGCATCAAGCCCTCCACTGCCACTATCTACAGGCAAGAAATTTCAGTGTTGTCCTCGACAGCTAACTAAACCTAAAAAAAATCATTAATTCCACAGCCAAAAGACTGTTTTTTTTTAAACTCCAAGTCCTAAAAAAATGTAGACCCCCTCCTTCACTTCTACGTTTTCCGTACAGTCCTCCAAGCCACCCTATTCTCAAAAATTGACTCATGCAACACCCTTCTCCTAGGCCTCCCCGCATCCACAAACTGCACCCCTACAAATGCTCCAAATTGCAAGCTGCCAGAATCCATAACCAATACTGGCTGAAAAGACCACATTACCCCCCTACACAAATATCTCACTGGCTCCCTATCTGCCTTTAGAAGAGTCTTTCTAACATTCACAAGACCCCTACACAACAGCAAATCACTTTGGCTAAAAGACTCCCTGCACTTCCACCATCATCTAAAAGACCTGTCAGAACCACCTACAAAGGTTCGCTCCACATTCCCCCTCCCAAACTCACCCAACATATCCTCCACTAAAGAACAAGCCTTCTCTCCTTAGCAGGCCATTCCCTATGGAAACTCCATGCCCCCCTGACTTATGCAGGAATACTGCCCCATGACCTTCCGAAAAAAGTTCTTTATAAATCTTTTTTTATACGACATTCATGTAAACATATCATATCAGTTCACATATAACATTAGAAAGAAGGTTAAATTACATAGAACAGGGGTCATGAGAACTAGGATAACAGAAAGCACAGGAAGGGATAGACGATAGAGTCTGGTAACAGTTGATACTGTTGTTATAGCATAAAACATAAACTTAAACTTATAGCATTCAACATAACTGGCTGTTAGCTATAGTGGAGCTAAAATTACAATGGGTAGGTGGGGGAAGGAGAAGGAAAAAAGGGGGGAGGAGGGGGGAGGGAGGAAGCTTAAGTAAGCAATTAACGTGTGAACGAAGGAGAAAGGAGGTAACAAAGTTAACATATTGTAGTGGATTCAATGGAGGCTTGATTGTTAGAAGTATGACATATTTCTAACGTACATATTACAAAAGAGCATTAAAGAGCATTTATAAAGTACATGTAGATGAGGTAATATCTTTTAAGGGAAGAGCATAACTTGTGGGATAAACATATTTGAGAAAAGCATATTTATGGGATAACATATTTCTGTGGCAGATAATTTAACAAAAGGTATAATCTTCTAACATGAAGAAGCATCTTTAGCATCTTTTTGGGTAGCATTCCGTAGTAGAAAAGAGGGGGGAGGGGAGGGCAAGTATGGGGTCTTTAACTAAGGAAAGGCTTGAACAGCCATGTCTTTTTAACATGCCACAACTGTCCTTTCAAAAGAAAATTAAAAGTAACAAAAAATGATCAGACCAGGGCACCAATTTAATTGACATTCCCGAAACTATATCCTGTGCCACAAAACAATCAGGGATAAAATCCTGGTCCATATATCACCAGCTTCATG
The DNA here is from genome assembly GCF_901001135.1 of Rhinatrema bivittatum. NCBI lineage: Eukaryota > Metazoa > Chordata > Amphibia > Gymnophiona > Rhinatrematidae > Rhinatrema > Rhinatrema bivittatum. The sequence continues at coordinate 798,606,086 of NC_042615.1, read as the reverse complement.
GGCTGCCCATGTATCAAATGAGAACTGAGGAGTAAGAAAGAAGTGATTGGTAATCCTCAAATACATCAGTTGGTCTCCTAGCAGTTTGGATGTTAAAGTCCCCCAGAAGAAGAATCTTAGATCTCTTTAGCAAGAGTGTAAAGAAATCTGCTAATAATGAAAGGTTGTTGGTAGTCAAGTTGTGTATACAATCAACTAATCCAATTAACCAATCTTCATGCTCTACTACCAAATTCTCACTGCTACCCCCCACTTAAGTTAATCTAGAGGATGATTTTAAAAGTGTTGCTCGTGCAAAAATGGCCACATCCGCATGCATGTGGACCGCACATGAGCAAGGTGTTTTTTAAAAAGACACGAAGTAAGTGCATATATATACTGGTGCACGCATCAAAAATAAGAGGGCAGAAAAGGGGCGGGGAATAGGTGGAGTGTGGGTATTCTAGGTGGGTCCAACAGTTACGCGTGTAATTCCTTATTTTAAAACCGGCTTGTTTTCTGCATAACTTTACTGCTGCTTCAGATGTGGAGCAAGTCTTTAGATCTCAAGTTTTAGGGCTTACAGGACAAGGTGAGAGGTCTGGGTCAACTAGGAGGCATGCAGCATGAAGAACCAAAGGGGTCTGGAAGACCTTGATATTAACTTGACAAACTGGTGGACTAATTGGAAAAACTGAGTTGACCCTTGCACGTGTATTTTTTTAAATCCACCTACATACGCACATAAAATCCAACAAAGTCCTATGGGAGATACGTATGCTACCTGTGTTGAGTAGCCTCTTAAAATTAGGAGCCTATTTATGTGGTTGGAGTTTTAAAACATACATGTGCAATTTCATGCACAATTTAAAATTCCAGTGTATTTTGCTCGAGCGCCGATTCGCACGTGTATGGATGCATGCGCATTCATTTTAAAATTAGCCTGATAGTTTTTCATGTGAATACTTATATTAAAGCACAGCTCCTCCTCCTCTCCTCCTGTTTTGATGAGCTTTATGATAACATGAATACCTACTTGGGCAAGCTAACTGCAGAACAGCTATAACAAAATTGCTATGCCACATCTCAGTCAAAAATAATACATCAAATTTTGATCGCCTACCAGGT